>NC_138998.1:79744437-80390863 GCF_964374135.1 Grampus griseus
CCCCCCAAACTCATAACAATTTCATGCTCCATCTTAAAGTTCAACTATATTTAAATTATCCATAAAAAAATCATAACTATTTTCTCTGCATGAAAATTTCCCCCATACTTCATAATTTGAAAATGACTAAAGCAATTTATGCACTAAAAAGAAAGGGGGGGGGAATCTCTCTTTTTTCTCAGACACGGGCAAAGGAGTTTGAGAATCAAAGGATAATTTCTTGAAAGAAAAGGTTGAACAGGTCAAAACAAAAGGTGATGCTGCATGTTGATTTGAAGTGCTAACAATAGCATCCCTTCCTACTTGCCTTTCTGGTGACGTGGTCTGAAATAAAATCGTGAGGGGCTAGCGCCCCAGGGTCTCTCTGTAGATCATCTTTAAGAGCCATAAAAACCTAGTGTCCTCCATCTACTGTCTTCTATTTTAGAGTGAGAGAAACACATATGATTGAAAGGAAGGTTAAAATCTAAGCCAGACAACAAGGAGGCAGCTGAAAGGCTTATTCACCCTGGAGTGTAATGAAAGATGTTGCTTCTGAGGTGGAAGTTAGGCTTTGTTGGAGACTTCTGGTTGCCTAGAAGTTTGCAATCAAAGAGGAATTGGAGTCTGATGTGGTTGTGAGCAAGTGTGCCTCTGTTACATTGCTCTCCTGTGATGTAGGGGCTGTGTACAGGCATATGTATTGAACTGGGAATCCCTGGGAAGTTCCCAAAAGAAGACTTCCAGTAGTGTTCTGCTGAAGTAGTCAACTTCAAAGGGACCCAGGGTTGCTACTACAGAGACAGTGTGACTGAGACTTGTGTCCTTTTCCTGCCATTTCTGTTGTTCTTATGTATAGCGCCCTTTGCCAGACGGCACCTGACGCACCATGTCAGTATACACAGATTGTTTTACTACATTGTGTAGAAACCTCAAAGTCTAGACTATTTATGAAGTGGGTTCGGTTAAAATCATAAAGACTGCTTAATCATAATATGTGAATCAGTCTCTTCTAGAAAAGGGGCCCGGATTTAAACAGGACCTTACTTAGGTGTTAATAATTGTGTATGTATTAAGAACCAATAGCATATTTTGAAATGGGAGTGGTGTGGTAAGAAAATACAGTGTTAAGATATGGGAAGACGTCTCAACATTAAATCCTATGCACTAAATATTAATAGACTTGAAGTTAAGGTGGTAATGGGTATTGTACATTGAAAGCTGAAAATGAGGACAGAAGAGGGGCTGACAAAGAATAATTGGAGCTGTTACCATAAACCCACTTGTTTAGGGCTTGGCAGGGCCTAGCTAGAGGATTGCTGCAGATTCAGCATAAATATAGGATCTAGGGAAATGAAACAGTACTTGAGCAAAGTGGCTTATAAATTTCCTGATTTGTTGCTAGTAAACTCACTGAACCAATTCAATCATCATGTGTAATTCAGTAGTCAGTCACATTGTAGTAAGAGTTCGCTGTGTATTACATCACATCATCTAACTACACTAAGCTTGGGGGTTCGGGAGAATCTTAGGACCAAGGGGGAAGATAAGAATGTGATGTCAATTAAATTGGCAGAGAAGACGTTGAGAGCAGGGAGTGCCTATTGGAGTAGCTTGTCTTACGTGAGAAACTCGCCTGTCCCATCAGCCTTTGCTTGCTCCTTGAACTGAGACATTGGAGGAAGAAAGCTAACATTTGTTATAGATGAAGTCCCAGTGTTGAGCAAAACTGAAGAGTGACTCCACATCAATCAGGTGCCTTCATGCAAACATAAGAAGAGTCAAAGAACACCAAAGGGCCACCAAAGAACACCCTTTACCCAGATTCATCTAGTGCTAATATTTTGCTCTGTTTGTTTTATCTCTAAAGATGTTTTGAGTACAAGAAGATTCAGATGTTCCTGGATGCCTGAATGACTTTCCTCAAAATCTAAAAGAGATACTGCTCTACCCTCTCCCATTTCTGTATTTCCTTACTTTAGTCCCAAACCTAGGAAAACCTTGTCTCTCTTTGTTGGACTGGCAAGGCTCTTTCCTCTCTGGCCTTCTAGTGGAAACTACTCTTCCCAGAGCCTTCAGCATCCCAACTTTATCCAAGGTTAGTTCCTGAGCTTGCCTCCCTCTTTTCAGGCCCAATGCATCATTATTGAGATTCTGCAGTCTGAGTCCTGCCTCCACATCTTCTGCCTCCTTGGAGCATTTGTTTCCTTACAACTCCATATGCTTGCTCAGTTTTCACTCCCAGCTCCTACCAACCTCTCTCTATACCGGCTGCCCCTCCCATCTGTAAACAGTCCTCCCGCAGTTACATTAGTATTAAAAAATATCCTCATTCATGCCACACTTCTGACCTAGTACTGTATCATTCTCTCTTCCACTGGAAGCTGTGCATTTGCATTTTATCACATCCATCCCAGCTCATATGGGGTCACCCTTCAATCCTCTGATATTTTTAGAGAAAGTGAGCATTTTGCTACAATCATTAGTCTGGTATTTGTGGCTTTTCTGCTGAAAGTTTGGCTTTCTAGTGACAGCTGCAGTAGAGATTGAAGTGTGGATCATAGCTATTGTCAAGGAGAAAAAGCTTGCTCAGGATTCTAGAAGCCTGTAGCCTCCTTTTTTCTCCCATGTGTTGAAATGTTAGAGTATAAATTAGTGATGAATGTGGCTGAGAGGAAGTAATGTACCAGGTAAAGAGAGGAACAGATACAGTTAGGGTTAGAATCTTTCAAATGCTACTAGCATCTTCACCAATTAAAATTCTTGGGGACAGTTTTTGGTCTCAGAGTACTAATAACCATCTTTGCTAAGACATATTCAAGTTGTTACTTTTAATCTTTCATCCTAGATACTTAAATGATACACTGAGAATATGGAGTTGTGTGATATGTTGATTTCAGCTGTTGACTATTCATCTCCTTGAATAGCTGTTTAAATCAAACTGGATCTGATTTTCCCAAAGGTCTAGTTCATTCTGTTTCTATATGTGCATAACTACTGTGAAGCATGCTGGAAGGTAGAGTCAGGAACTCCTTCCTTGGAAGCAGAAACAGTTGAAATGAGAGTAGGAGCATTGAGCACTCCTTGTTTGTACCTGGAATTATCCAACTACAACAAAGAGAGGAAAAGTTATTACTTAACACCCAAAATGACAATAGATGGTTCTGCTTTCTAAATGAAATTGGATAAAATCATCTCTATGTACTGTTTCTTTCCTCTCATGGAGATTGGTTGAGATGATAGAAAGTAAAGAAATTCAAAGCTTCTTCCAGTTCATTTGTGTACTTTGGGAGGCCCTGGAAGAATCTGTAGCTTGGCGCTGTCCCCTGCAATGGCAGCCTCTGAGCTGGGTAGGTGGTGGAGAGCTGTTACTCTGCATAATAATGTACAAGGGAGTGTCCTCTCTGGGAGGCTAAAGGAAGGAGCCCCAGAAACTAGTGAAGCAAGTTTTCAGGCAGCTAAGCAGCAGATTGAAGCAAACACCTGTCACCTCAACCCTTCAGGAAAATCTGCTCCATGTAAACACCTTAAGTGAGAAAATTTGAATAGACAGAAAACACTAGATAGAGGAAGTGAGACCCAAGTAAGATCAGAGTTCATTGGAAGATAGAACTCAATACTGGAATAGATATTTTAGAAACATTTTGACAAGAGCATTGCAAATTTGGGATAGTGGAATCAAGACACATAAAGAACATGTCTTATTTGCCTAGTTGTCTCTGGTTTCTAAACATTACCACCCACAAGGCACACTTTTGACATACTTTCTGTTCTTGTACCTGAAAGCTGTAGGAAACCCCACATATGTGAATGTGTTTGCCCTTTAAATGCAGCATAATCAACTGCAAGAGCTTTATGTGCCCATTTAGAAACTGAGGGCTAATTAGATATAATCTATATATTATAACACATTTCAAAGGGAGACATTTAAATGTCATAAATTTTATCTATAATGTAAACCTAATTCCATTTTATCATATTATTTTTTTCCAGCTCTAATATTGGATTCACTGTAAATGTTCTAATCTAACAGCACACCCTCAAACATTTTTCATTCCTTTAAAAACTTGGGAGCTGTTATAATCAATACTTGATAGGACTGTTGAATTACTTGATATGATAGCTTTTGACAAAACATTAACTTTTATTGAAAACATATTCACATGCTTTAGTACAGTGCCTGGCTGTAGTAATTGTACAATAAATATCAGTTATTGCCAATCTTACTATTTTTACAGTTGTTATTGGATACTAAATGTGATCCTTTTCACAACTATTATCTCATTAAAACCAAACAACAGTACTCAAAGTAAATACTATCATCCTAGCTTCATAGAAAGGGAATATAAGGTTCAAATAAGCCCAGTACTTACTTACCTATATTTTAATAAATAGAAAATGGCAAAGTGACTATTCAAACCCAAAGCACATGTTCCTTCCATGACATGCCTTTTTCTAAATACAGTCTGCCTTTGCTGGAGATGAATTGATTATAAATAGTACATGGAAAAACATTTACAATACTTACTAGACTTACATTAATTTTAATATATACAAGAAAAATATTTATGACTAGTAATAATGGATTTCTCGGTATAGCAGTGATTATGAAAATAGTCTTAAATATTTTTATTAGAGTAAAAATGCATATTAAACTTAAAAAAATATATTCATAATAATACAGCTCTGGAGAAAGTCACAAAGGAGGTGCTTCAATGGTTGAAGTTTAAATAACACTGCAACAAATCATACTTACTGGACTTCTTAAACTTCTCTCTTCAGGAACTCAGTGATGACTTGGGGATTAGAAAAATCCACTCACATACTCACACAAAACATCTTATGTTAAAATATCATTTAAAATGTTGTCTACTAAATTGTTATTGTAAGGGAAATATCATTTTATTTTATTTATTTTTTTGGCCTGGTTTATTTATTTATTTTAACATCTTTATTGGAGTATAATTGCTTTACAATGGTGTGTTAGTTTCTGCTTTATAACAAAGTGAATCAGCTATATGTATACATATATCCCCATATCCCCTCCCTATCCCACCCCTCCAGGTGGACACAAAGCACCAAGCTGATCTCCTTGTGCTACGCAGCTGCTTCCCATTAGCTATATAGAAAACAATAATTCAAAAAGAGTCATGTACCACAATGTTCGTTGCATCTCTGTTTACAATAGCCAGGACATGGAAGCAACCTAAGTGTCCATCAACAGATGAATGGATAAAGAAGATGTGGCATAGATATACAGTGGAATATTACTCAGCCATAAAAAGGAAATATCACTTTAAAAGCAAGTAGAAGTTCTTATATGCTTTAGCATTACCATTCCCTCTTTTCCCTTACTAGCTACTTCTTACAATTTTCCCTCATCTCCTGTCTCACTGTGATGACTCCAGGCATCTGAGCCTGTCGGTTTTCTGAGCACCTGAGGGACTTGATCCACTCCAAATGTTGAATTTTATTTAGGACGTCACTCTTCAAAAGGAACATCATGCCACAGCAACATAGGTAAATACTTCCCCCACTCCTATTTGCTTTCCTATCTGTGGAAGACACCCAAAGATCCCCACCTCCTGGTATTTATAGCCTCTTCTTTGATGTGGGCTGGGCCTTGTGATTTGCCTCTAATGGAGTGAATCTGACAAAACTGACAGGATGCTACTTTCATGATTAAATTACAAAAGACTGTGACCTCCATCTTGCTGCACTCTCTCCCCTTGGACTTCTCCTTTTGCACTTTGATGAAGCAAGCTGCCATGTTGGAGAGGTGCACATGGCAAGGGGCTATGGGCAGCCTCCAGCCACAAGCCTTCTAGGAACTGAGACCCTCTGTCCAACACTCACGATGAATGAAATCCTGTCAATAATAATAGGAGTGATCTCAGAGTGGATTCTTCTCCAGTTGAGACTTAGATACTAGAGTACAGCCTACACCTGGACTGTAACCATGAGAGACCCTGAAGGAAAAAAAAAAGCTGAACTGTGCCTAGATTCCTGACCTACAGAAACTGTGAGAAAATAAACGTTATTTCAAGCTTTACTAAGTTTGGGAGTAACTTTTATGCAGCAATAGATAACTAATACACTGTCTTACTAAATTGACTTTTAAAAGACCACTATGTGGACTTTCTCTGTACCCATGGCTGTATTTTACTCACTTAGGGAGAATTTACCAACAAATATGTTTTACTGACCTTAAACTTTCTGCAAGATATTCCCCATCTCTAACCCCACCCCACTGAAGCCCCAATTATATCTGGTAGATACCTCGGGTGTTTTTTCTCTTATGTTTACTTATGAATAAGTTGTATCAGCTACAATGAGGTTTCTGTGTTTTCCTTCTCTGTCCAAGTCCTTCTTCTACTGAGCCATCTTCTGCTGAGCCCTCTTGACCTATGAAGCTAGTGAAGATTTCTCTGCCCTGCCTCGGATAGGGAAAAATTCACCTGCCCCACTCCAGGAATGTCCACCATTTCTGGACACTAACATAGAAATTCTGTAGGCTTCAAGACATCAGGGTAAGATGAGAAAGTCTCTGGAGTCCTCGATAAACTGAACAGGTCCAAGTCCTGGGCTGAAGAGGAAGTATTTCCCCAGTTTTCCCCTTAAACTTTTCTTTTTTATTATATAAGCATTTAAATTTATCAATATTCTTTTAAGCACTGCCCTAGCTGCATCTCACAAACTGTGGGGAGCTATTCTTCTCATTATTCCTTCAGTCTCTTTTCTCTTTGTGATTCAGTTTGGATATTTTCTTGCTAGGTCTTCAGGTTCACTGATTTTTTTTTTTCTTTTCTTCTGCTGTGTCTTATTTTATTTTAAGCCCATTCAGTGAATTTTTAATTTCAGATCTTGTATTTTTTAACTTTGGATATTTATTTTTTCATGAAACTTCCATTTCTCTCCTAATTATGTTCATATTTTCCTTCAAATCATCAAACATATTTATAGCAGCTCTTTTAAAGTACTTGCCTACTAATTCCAACATCTTTATTTTTTTTTTCTGACTTTGTCTCCATTGACTGATTTTCTCCTGGTTATGCATACATTTTCTTGCTTCTCTCATCCTAGTAATTTTTGAATGCCTACCAGATAAGGATGACACTTGACTTGTTGAGTTTCTGAATTCTGTTGTCTTCTTTTAAAGAATTGTTGGCATTTGTTTAGGAAGGCAGTTAAAATTACAAGTCACTACAAGCAACTATATGCCAATAAAATGGACAACCTGGAAGAAATGGACAAATTCTTAGAAAGATACAACCTTCTGAGACTGAAACAGGAAGAAATAGAAAATATGAACAGACCAATTACAAGCACTGAAATTGAAACTGTGATTAAAAATCTTCCAATAAACAAAAACCCAGAACCAGATGGCTTCACAGGCGAATTCTATCAAACATTTAGAGAAGAGCTAGCACCTATCCTTCTCAAACTCTTCCAAAATATAGCAGAGGGAGGAATACTCCCCAACTCATTCTACGAGGCCACCATCACCCTGATACAAAAATCAGACAAAGACGCCACAAAGAAAGAAAACTACAGGCCAATATCACTGATGAACATAGATGCAAAAATCCTCAACAAAATATGAGCAAACAGAATCCAACAGCACATTAAAAGGATCATACACCATGATCAAGTGGGGTTTATTCCAGGAATGCAAGGGTTCTTCAATATACGCAAATCAATCAATGTGATACACCATATTAACAAATTGAAGGAGAAAAACCATATGATCATCTCAATAGATGCAGAGAAAGCTTTTGACAAAATTCAACATCTATTTATGATAAAAAAAACCTCCAGAAAGTAAGCATAGGGGGAACTTTCCTCGACGTAATAAAGGCCATATATGACAAACCCACAGCCAACATCATCCTCAATGGTGAAAAACTGAAAGCATTTCCACTAAGATCAGGAGAAAGACAAGGTTGCCCAGTCTCACCACTATTATTCAACATAGTTTTGGAAGTTTTAGCCAAAGCAATCAGAGAAAAAAAGAAATAAAAGGGATCAAAATCTGAAAAGAAGAAGTAAAGCAGTCACTGTTTGCAGATGACATGATACTATACATAGAGAATCCTAAAGATGCTACCAGAAAACTACTAGAGCTAATCAATGAATTTGGTAAAGTAGCAGGATACAAAATTAATGCACAGAAATCTCTTGCATTCCTATACAGTAATGATGAAAAATCCAAAAGGGAAATTAAGGAAACACTCCCATTTACCACTGCAACAAAAAGAATAAAATACCTAGGAATAAACCTACCTAAGGAGACAAAAGACCTGTATGCAGAAAACTGTAAGACTCTGATGAAAGAAATTAAAGATGATACAAACAGATGAAGAGATATACCATGTTCTTGGATTGGAAGAATCAACATTGTGAAACTGACTCTACTACCCAAAGTAATCTACAGATTCAATGCAATCCCTATCAAACTACTAATGTCATTTTACACAGAACTAGAACAAAAAACTTCACAATTTGTATGGAAACACAAAAGACCCCGAATAGCCAATGCAATCTTGAGAAAGAAAAACTGAGCTGGAGGAACCAGGCTCCCTGACTTCAGACTATACTACAAAGCTACAGTAATCAAGGCAATATGGTACTGGCACAAAAACAAATATAGATCAATGGAACAGGATAGAAAGCCCAGAGATAAACCCGCACACATATGGTCACCTTATCTTTGATAAAGGAGGCAGGAATAGCAATGGAGAAAAGGCAGCCTCTTCAATAAGTGGTGCTGGGAAAACTGGACAGCTACATGTAAAAGAATGAAATTAGAACACTCCCTAATACCATACACAAAAATAAACTCAAAATGGATTAAAGACCTAAGTGTAAGGCCAGACACTATCAAACTGTTAGAGGAAAACATAGGCAGAACACTCTATGACATAAATCACAGCAAGATCCTTTTTGACCCACCACCTAGAGAAATGGAAATAAAAACAAAAATAAACAAATGGGACCTAATGAAACTTCAAAGCTTTTGCACAGCAAAGGAAACCATAAACAAGACCAAAATACAACCCTCAGAATGGGAGAAAACATTTGCAAATGAAGCAACTGACAAAGGATTAATCTCCAAAATTTACAAAGAGCTCATGTAGCTCAATAACAAAAAAACAAACAACCCAATCCAAAAATGGGCAGAAGACCTAAATAGACATTTCTCCAAAGAAGATATACAGATTGCCAACAAATACATGAAAGAATGCTCAACATCATTAAGCATTAGAGAAATGCAAATCAAAACTACAATGAGGTATCATCTCACACGGGTCAGAATGGCCATCATCAAAAACTCTACAAAAAATAAATGCTGGAGAGGGTATGGAGAAAAGGGAACCCTCTTGCACTGTTGATGGGAATGTAAATTGATACAGCCACTGTGAAGAACAGTATGGAGGTTCCTTTAAAACCTAAAAATAGAACTACCATATGATCCAGCAATCCCACTTCTGGGCATATACCCTGAGAAAACCATCATTCAAAAAGAGTCATGTACCAAAATGTTCTTTGCAGCTCTATTTACAATAACCAGGACATGGAAGCAACCTAAGTGTCCATCAACAGATGAATGGATAAAGAAGATGTGGCACATATATACAATGGAATATTACTCAGCCATAAAAAGAAATGAAATTGAGTTATTTGTAGTGAGGTGGATGGACCTAGAATCTGTCATACAGAGTGAAGTAAGTCAGAAAGAGAAAAACAAATACCGTATGCTAACACATATATATGGAATGTAAAAAAAAAAAAAGGTCATGAAGAACCTAGGGGCAAGACGGGAATAAAGACACAGACCTACTAGAGAATGAATTTGAGGATACAGGGAGGGGAAGGGTAAACTGGGACGAAGTGAGAGAGTGGCATGGACATATATACACTACCAAACATAAAATAGAAAGATAGTGGGAAGCAGCCACATAGCACAGAGAGATCAACTCTGTGCTTTGTGACCACCTAGAGGGGTGGGATAGGGAGGGTGGGAGGGATGGAGACGCAAGAGGGAAGAGATATGGGGATATATGTATACATATAGTTGATTCACTTTGTTATAAACCAGAAACTAACACACCATTGTAAAGCAATTATACTCCAATAAAGATGTTAAAAATTAAAAAAAAATTAAAATGAATGGGAGATTAACAGGCAGAGGACAGGGTGGGGGTGAGGCCAAGGAAACAATAGAAACAAAGATATGCAGGAAAATGGGGTAGATTGTACCCTAGAAACAGAATAATCCAGTTTGTAAAAAAAAAAAAAAAAAAAATTACTCAAAAGTTAACTTGATTGTTTTAAGCTTTATTTTAACCTTAAACTTGTCTATTAGTTTAGGCTTAGAGTGTCTTTTATTTGTTTAACTCTGCTACTAAAGCAGGAGCCTCCTGGGATCCCCACTGAATGCTCCATTGAGGAGTGTCCCCTCTGGTTGGTCAGAAATCAAATGTGTCCCAAGGCTGTGTGGTATCTGGGACTTGTTCACATTACAGCTCTTAGTAGCTCTTTTTCTAGAGGTTGTTCTTAGCCCAGTCCTGTGAAGACCCATATTTTTAGGCTTAGCTAATATTCATTCAAAGCCTCAGGGAAACCTTGTGCAATTTCTAGAGATCTCAGAATAATTACCTCTCCTCTGGTACTCTGCCCTGCAAAATCCAACCACCCCGTCCCCGCAACTCTGATCTCCGTCACATCAACTCAGCAAAATCACTGTGTTCTTCTTGGATTTATCTTCCCTGTGCTAGTCTGTCCTAAGGCATCCATCATTTGTTTACCTCTTCTCAAGAGTCAAAGTGTAGCCTATTGCACAGTGTTTGAAAAAATTGTTTTCTATTTTGTAGTTTTATATTTTACACAGTCTTCCAGTCGTTTTAGCAGGAGGGCAAGGTTCTCTCTGCCACCTTGTTTCCCAAGTAAAGATTCCCTGTGTCATAATACCTTTAAAGAAATGAAAACAAATTGGTTTATTAGTGTCTACTTCTTTTCTCCTTAGAATAAGATGTAAATAAGTTCATTGGAATTCAGGTGGAAGGCAACTTCAGATTACAGACACCAAGTTATACTCAGAATCACTCCTCCCTTTTACAACAATGCTTTGTTATTAGTCTAGGCATTCTGCCTACTCCTTCCTTCCTTTAGAATAAGTCTCCACCTAAGTCTTTGAGTACTCATGTAAGTACACACCTGTCAGGCCAGAGCCCATCACACTGTCTGGCAAGCTTATGCCTGCATCTAAACACTGCATACAGCTCAGCCTCAGAGTTCCAACCTTACCCCCAAACCTTTATGCAATTATGAGATTCCCTTACTCTCGATCATATATGTATAATAACAATCTGGCTCAACCTTACTCCCATTGCATATATAGAGTAGGCAAAAGAACTCCTTGTTTTTAATTCTTTTCTTTAGAAATTTGCCTATAAGAGATTGCCAGTTTTGGTGTTTGCCTCCTGTTTGTAGCTTAGGGAAAATATTCTCCCTAAAGCAACGGTTCTTAAATGTTAGCAGGTTGAAGAATCACATGAACAGCTATTAAAGATTCATAAGCAGGTTGTCTTTATTTTTCTAATATCAAATCAAATCTGACACCAAATCCCTCCATTTCCTAAGGCTAATGAGAAGTTGATTTTGTGTCATTAATTGGGATTCTTCCCTTCAGGGCATGAAATGATTCTAGGGGTCTTATTCAAAGTATAACTTTTAGGGAGATAACTCTGGTTTTTGGTCCACATATGATTTCATTTTCAAAGACTTCATGGTTCCTGAAGGAAAATGTTCCTGTGGTTTTTGAGCCACACTTGGGCAGAAGGATCTTTGTCACAGCTGGAAGCTGTGCTCATATAGTTTACCTGGTGGGAATGAATCATACAACCAGAACCCCCCCATGCCCCCAAGATTTTCAACCTGCCTTAGCTCTGCCAAGGAGAAGTGCAAGCACTCCTGTTTCTTGCAGGGCCCCCCTCTTCTCTGGTCTTGAAGAAGCTCTTCTGCCTCTGCTGTGTCCTTTTCTTCACCAGGAGCTTGCCTTACTCCTCAGAGACATTGCATTATTGCTCATCTTCCTCAGGAAGACATTGAGGTGGTGATAGCAATCTCCTTACACTGTCACTAGTCCTAAAGTAATAGGATACTAACATCTATCTCCTTGAAACAGAGAGGTGAGAATTACAAAATCAAACGCACACTCACACATAAGAATTAATGTCCCAATAATTTACCCCACTCTACATCATTTTTTGTCTAAGTTCATTTGGCTTCTGGTTGTCTCACATACAGTTACTATACTGTATTTTCTTAAAAATTTAAGTGTAATATCTAATATCTATTATTTTGAAGTCTATATTATTTTAACTTTTATAATATGTATGTTTACAGCTCGCTGCACTTCTCAAAGAAAATGAATCCCATTTGCTCAATGGTGATCGAGCCTGAAGGAAAAAGGCAGACAAGGGTAATTTTGTAAGAAATCAAAATGTATTCTTCTGATGATTTTGGCAAAAGAGCCAAAAGATCTCCTAATGTGGCAGATTTTTTTTTTTATTTTAGCAAATGTAAATTTAGTGCCTACTATGGGTTCAATACATAGCACACTATTTTAAGTATTGTAGGTGGCTTCAAAGATGGTCTCTACCCTTCAGATGCTTGCCTTCTGACAGACTGTTTATTATACTGCATTATGCATGCCTCCTCCTCTCCAACTTTACACTTTTCTCTTTTCCTCCTATCTCTTTCTGTCTGCATGTGTGTCTCTCTTTCTCTTTCTCTCTGTCTTTCTCTGTCAGTCTCTCTCTGTTTTTCTGTCTCTCCTCTTCCCTCCAACATTCTGTTCCTCCCTTGATGCATCCTCTCCTGGTATTTCTGCTTCATTCTGCCTGTCTGCCCAATTCTTTTCCCTGCTGACAGTTTTTCTTGTCTTAATCATTTCTTTTTCTTATAACTTATCCCAAAGGTAGCATGGTGGCTACCTGACCCCTTTGTAGCTACTTTTCACTTTAATGCTCATTCTTAACTGCTTTCAAAGGTTGTGTTGTAGATAGCCACTCAGATTTTTTTTAATCATTCACCACCTTGAGGTCAGGGATTATGTTTTACTCATCTCTTCTCTGCCAGGGGAGCACATTCTAAAGACTTATTAGCTGCTCAACAAAGAGTACATGATACCCAAATAAAGCACTGGCAAAAAGTAGTACACTGGGATTGGGCAGACAAAGAGCAAAATGGGGTGGCAGCACAATGAAACAGGAGGTTCTCTGGCAGTCCTGTTGCTTGGGTTTGTACATTTTGTATACTTCTACACTGATGAAATGTGATGGATGTTGCAAATGATAAGACAATATTGCAACTCTCTTTTCACTGGTGTGGCATTTTAGGTTGTAGACTTCATTAAGGGAAGATGGAAATGAAATTCCAGCTGTGGGAGGGAAAATTACCATTTCCCCCAGAAGCAGATTGATTTGACCTTTAACACTGATGTTAAAAAACACGGAGTTTCCTCCCTACCATACAGAGCTGCGCTTTGATTACAGGAAGGTTATCACTTTTTTTTCAGTGAGTCTGCCCTGCCTCTCTGCTTTATTTATGTTGCTCTTAGTGGTGTGCTTCAGCTTGCAGGGAATGCTATGCCTCATTATGTACACCATGTGGACATGGGCTTTATGCCTGTGAAGTGGTTCTTAGTTTCTCTAGGCTACTTTTTTTACTTCAGAAGGAATTCATGTATCACAGTCTCCTTATGCAGCCTCATGAAAATTAGCACCTGCCTTCTCCTTGCTGCAAAGAGATGTACTGAAGATTTATGTTTGTTAGAAGAATTGAACTCCTTTGAGCTAGTTGCCACCAGTGGAAATGTTATTATGTCCAATTTATATATGGAACAAGGAGAGTAGATCGATTGTATGATCTGTTCAAGGTTATACATTTAACAAATATAGTTATCAAAATGAGAGAGGATGAGTGCACAGAAACTGTCTCCCCACCACATGGGGTTTTACATTATTCAAAAAGAGTTCATTAAAAACAAATGGTTCACTCGTGTGCTTCCCACTGTGCCGCTCTAACACGGCTCAGCCGCCGCCCTTCGATATCTCCTTATGCCCGTTACATAAGGGAGCAGTTGAAGAGGCAGAGTTTCACCCCAAGCAGTGAGAGTGGCACCACCAAGCCATCTCTCAGGGAATCATACTCAGCATCTCAGCATCAAGCTGCCATAACTTTGAACTCTGTCTCCATGTAGCTGACAGGGTCTTGGTTCTCCAGCCGGGTGTCAGGCCTAAGCCTCTGAGGTGGGAAAGCTGAGTTCAGAATATTGGTCCACCAGAGACCTCCCGGCTCAATGTAATACCAAATGGCGAAAGTTCTCCCAAAGATCTCCATCTCAACACCAAGACCCAGCTCCACTCAATGACCAGCAAGGTCCAGTGCTGCTCCATGCCAAACAACTAGCAAGACAGGAACACAACCCCACTCATTAGCAGAGAGGCTGCCTAAATCATAATAAGGTCACAGAAACCACAAAACACACTACCGAACATCGTCCTACCCACCAGAAAGACAAGATCCAGCCTCATCCACCAGAACACAGGCACTACTCCCCTCCACCAGGAAACCTACACAAACCACTGACCGAACCTTAGCCACTGGGGACAGACACCAAAAACAATGGGAATTACAAACCTGCAGCCTGCAAAAAGGACACCCCAAACACAGTAAGATAAGCAAAATTAGGACAAAGAAACACACAGCAGATGAAGGAGCAAGGTAAAATCCCACCAGAGCAAGCAAATGAAGAGGAAATAGGCAGTCTACATGAAAAAGACTTCAGAGTAATGATAGTAAAGATGATCCAAAATCTTGGAAATAGAATGGAGAAAATAAAAAAGAAAGTTTAACAAGGACCTAGAAGAACTAAAGAGCAAACAAACAGTGGTGAACAGAACAATAAATGAAATTAAAAATTCTCTAGAATGTATCAACAGGAGACAAACTGAGGCAGAAGAACGGATAAGTGACCTGGAAGATAAAATAATGGAAATAACTACCACAGAGCAGAATAAAGAAAAAAGAATGAAAAGAACTGAGGACAGACTCAGAGACCTCTAGGACAACATTTAATACACCAACATTCGAATTATAGGGGTCCCAGAAGAAGAAGAGAAAAAGAAAGGGACTGAGAAAAAATTTGAAGAGATTATACTTGAAAACTTCCCTAATATGGGAAAGGAAATAGTTAATCAAGTCCACAAAGCACAGAGAGTCCCATACAGGATAAATCCAAGGAGAAATATGCCAAGACACATATTAATCAAACTATCAAAAATTAAATACAAAGGGGGTTCCCTGGTGGTGCAGTGGTTGAGAGTCCACCTGCTGATAAAGGGGACACGGGTTCGTGCCTCGGTCCGGGAGGATACTGCGTGCCTCGGAGCAGCTGGGCCCATGGGCCATGGCCGCTGGGCCTGCACGTCTGGAGCCTGTGCTCCACAACGGAGAGGCCACAACAGTGAGAGGCCCACTTACTGCACAAAAAAAAAAAAATAATTAAATAAAAAGAAAAAATATCAAAAGCAGCAAGGGAAAAACAACAAATAACACACGAGGGAATAAGGTTTAGAGCTCATCTTTCAGCAGAAACTCTGCAAGCCAGAAGGGAGTGGCAGGACATATTTAAAGTGATGAAGGAGAAAAACCTGCAACCAAGATTACTCTACCCAGCAAGGATCTCATTCAGATTTGTTGGAGAAAGTACAAACTTTACAGACAAGCAAAAGCTCAGAGAGTACAACACCACCAAACCAGCTTTACAACAAATGCTAAAGGAACTTCTCTAAGTGGGAAACACAAGAGAAGGAAAAGACCTACAATAACGAACCCAAAACAATAAATAAAATGGGAATAGGAACATACATATTGATAATTACCTAAAATATAAATGGATTAAATACTCCCACCAAAAAACACGGACTGGCTGAATGGATACAAAAACAAGAACCATATATATGCTGTCTACGAGAGACCCACTTCAGACCTAGGGACACATACAGACTGAAAGTGAGGGGATGGAAAAAGATATTCCATGCAAATGGAAACCAAAAGAAAGCTGGAGTAGCAATTCTCATATCAGACAAAATAGACTTTAAAATAAAGACTATTAGAAGACACAAAGAAGGACACTACATAATGATCAAGGTATCAATCCAAGAAGAAGATATAACAATTGTAAATATTTATGCACCCAACACAGGAGCACCTCAATACATAAGGCAAATACTAACAGCCATAAAAGGGGAAAAAGACAGTAACACAATCATAGTAGGGGACTTTAATACCCCACTTTCATCAATGGACAGACCATCCAAAATGAAAATAAACACAAGCTTTAAATGATACATTAAACAAGATGGACTTAATTGATATTTAGAGGACATTCCATCCAAAAACAACAGAATACACATTTTTCTCAAGTGCTCATGGAACATTCTCCAGGATAGATCATATCTTGGGTCACAAATCAAGCCTTGGTAAATTTAAGAAAATTGTAATCGTATCAAGTATCTTTTGTGACCACAATGCTATGAGACTAGATATCAATTACAGGAAGAGATCTGTAAAATATACAAACACATGGAGGCTAAACAATACACTACTTAATAACGAAGTGATCACTTAAGAAATCAAAGAAGAAATCAAAAAGTACCTAGAAACAAATGACAATGGAAACATGATGACCCAAAACCTATGGGATGCAGCAAAAGCAGTTCTAAGAGGCAAATTTTTAGCAATACAATCCTATGTTAAGAAACAGGAAACATCTCAAATAAACAACTGAACCTTGTACCTAAAGCAATTAGAGAAACAAGAACAAAAAAAACCCCAAATTTAGCAGAAGGAATGAAATCATAAAGATCAGATCAGAAATAAATGAAAAAGAAATGAAGGAAACAATAGCAAAGATCAATAAAACAAAAGGCTGGTTCTTTGAAAAGATAAACAAAATTGATAAACCATTAGACTCATCACAAAAAACGGGAGAAGACTCAAATCAATAGAATTAGAAATGAAAAAGGAGAAGTAACAACTGACACTGCAGAAATACAAAGGATCATGAGAGATTACTACAAGCAAGTCTATGCCAATAAAATGGACAACCTGGAAGAAATGGACAAATTCTTAGAAAGGCACAACCTTCCGAGACTGAACCAGGAAGCAATAGAAAATGTGAACAGACCAATCACAAGCACTGAAATCGAAACTGTGATTAAAAATCTTCCAACAAACAAAAGCCCAGGACCAGATGGCTTCACAGGCGAATTCTATCAAACAGAGAAGAGCTAATACCTATCCTCCTCAAACTCTTCCAAAATATAGCAGAGGGAGCAACACTTCCAAACTCATTCTATGAGGCCACCATCACCCTGATATGAAAACCAAACAAAGATGTCACAAAGAAAGAAAACTACAAGCCAATATCACAGATGAATGCAGACGCAAAAATCCTCAACAAAATACTAGCAAACAGAATCCAACAGCACATTAAAAGGATCATACACCATGATCAAGTGGGGTTTATTCCAGTGATGCAAGGATTCTTCAATATACGCAAATCAATCAACTTCATACACCATATTAACAAATTGAAGGAGAAAAACCATATGATCATGTCAATAGATGCAGAGAAAGCTTTCAACAAAACTCAACACGGTTTATGATTAAAAAAACCCTGCAGAAAGTAGGCATAGAAGGAACTTTGCTCAACATAAAAAAGGCCATATATGACAAACCCACAGCCAACATCATCGTCAGTGGTGAAAAACTGAAAGCATTTCCACTAAGATCAGGAGGAAGACAGGGTTGCCCACTCTCACCACTGTTATTCAACATAGTTTTGGAAGTTTTAGCCACAGTAATCAGAGAACAAAAAGAAATAAAAGGAATCCAAATCAGAAAGGAAGAAGTAAAGCTGTCACTGTTTGCAGATGACATGATACTCTACATAGAGAATCCTAAAGATGCTACCAGAAAACTACCAGAGCTAATCAATGAATTTGGTAAAGTAGCAGGATACAAAATTAATGCACAGAACTCTCTGGCATTCCTATACACTAATGATGAAAAATCTGAAAGTGAAATTAAGAAAACACTCCCATTTACCATTGCAACAAAAAGAATAAAATATCTAGGGATAAACCTACCTAAGGAGACAAAAGACCTGTATGCAGAAAATTATAAGACACTGATGAAAGAAATTAAAGATGATACAAATAGATGGAGAGATATACCATGTTCTTGGATTGGAAGAATCAACATTGTGAAACTGACTCTACTACCCAAAGTAATCTACAGATTCAATGCAATCCCTATCAAAGTACCACTGGCATTTTTCACAGAACTAGAACAAAAAATTTCACAATTTGTATGGAAACACAAAAGACCCCGAATAGCCGAAACAATCTTGAGAATGAAAAATGGAGCTGGAGGAATCAGGCTCCCTGACCACAGACTATACTACAAAGCTACAGTAATCAAGGCCGTATGGTAGTGGCACAAAAACAGAAATACAAATCAATGGAACAGGATAGAAAGCCCAGAGATAAACCCATGCGCATATGGTCACCTTATCTTTGATAAATGAGGCAAGAATATACAGTGGAGGAAAGACAGCCTCTTCAATAAGTGGTGCTGGGCAAACTGGACAGCTACATTTAAAAGTATGAAATTAGAACACTCCGTAACACCATACACAAAAATAAACTCAAAACACATTAAAGAGCTACATGTAAGGCCAGACACTATCAAACTGTTAGAGAAAAACATAGGCAGAACACTCTATGACATAAATCACAGCAGGATCCTTTTTGACCCACCTCCTAGAGAAATGGAAATAAAAACAAAAATAAACAAATGGGACCTAATGAAACTTAAAAGCTTTTGCACAGCAAAGGAAACCATAAACAAGACCAAAAGACAACCCTCAGAATGGGAGAAAATATTTGCAAATGACACAATTGACAAAGGATTAGTCTCCAAGATCTACAAGCAGCTCATGCAGCTCAATTAAAAACAAAAACAAACAAACAAAAAAAACAATCCAAAAATGGGCAGAAGACCTAAATAGATATTTCTCCAAAGAAGCTATACAGATTGCCAACAAACACATGAAAGGATCCTCAACATCACTAATCATTAGAGAAATGCAAATCAAAACTGCAATGAGGTATCACCTCAGACTGGTCAGAATGGCCATCATCAAAAAATCTACAAACAATAAATGCTGGAGAGGCCCACGTACTGCATTAAATAAATAAATAAATAAATAAATAAGACTAAAGGAGAAGCTTCCTTCTCTCCACTTACCAGCCAGGACCCTTTTCCTAAGTTTCTAATTTCATGAGAGCAAACTTTTCCACTGGCCATTTCTGTAGCTTGGGCTTGAGATTCACGTTTTACAAATGAGAAGTGGCTTGCCCTTTTGCATGAGGGCATCTCAGTTTTGCAATAAAATTACATCCACGCCACATGAATTATGCACGTGAAAAAATCACGGCTTCTTCACACTGGAGAAACCTGATTTTATATTTTGAAGATTTATATATTAATTTTTTTTTTTTTTTTTTTTTTGCGGTATGCGGGCCCCGTACACGCAGGCTCAGGCTCACTGTTGTGGCCTCTCCCATTGCGGAGCACAGGCTCTGTACACGCAGACTCAGCGGCCATGGCTCACAGGCCTAGCCGCTCCGCGGCATGTGGGATCTACCTGGACCGGGGTACGAACCCGTGTCCCCTGCATCGGCAGGGGGACTCTCAACCACTGCGCCACCAGGGAGGCCCTCCTATATTAATTTTTAGGAAAACCTGTAGGTTTGAGGATGTGGCTGTCCATGTTTTCAATCTTAATTCCTACAGCCTACAATAAGGTATTTACTAGATATTGTTTGATTGTTGCTCTAGTTGGGACCTGATTATGTTGCTATTGCCAGCATATTAAATGAGAAATCATTTGCTTTCTGTCTTGTAGTGTTTCAGAAGTTTCAGTGTGTAGAAAATGAGTCCCTAGTTGAAACTCTCTGATGTATCTGAAGACTAAAAGAGAACTGAGTCAAACGAAAGTTCTTGAAAAAAATTGAGAGTTTCCCCCAATAACAATTTTCAAAATTATAATATCATAACCAAGATATATTCACATCTTATTCAGATTTTCCCAGTTTTACCTGGATGCTTTACCTGGATGTGCACGCGTGTGTGTGTGTGTATCTTTGTCTGTGTATTAAGTGTTCTACATTTTTGTCATCTATGAGGGTTTGTGTATGCACCACCACAGCCAAGGTATCCAACAATTCCAACGCCACAAGGATCCCTTGTACTATCCTTTTGCATCCTCACCCCTACCCCCAAACCCTCCATTTCTAAAGTTTTGTCACTTCAAAAATGTTATAAAATGGAATCATACAGTCTGTTAATTTTTGAGATTGGCTTTTTTCACTCAGCTTAATTTCATAGAGAGCCATCCAACTTGTTGCTTTCAATAATTCATTTGGTTTATTTTTTAGTTTTTTATTTGGCTGTGTTGGGTCTTCTTTGTGGCATGCAGGATCTTCATGGCTGCATGTGAGATCTTTTGTTGCAGCGGTGCTTGTGGAGTGTGGGCTCTTTGGTTGTGGCATGTGGGCTTCTCTATAGCTGTGGTGCGTGGGTTTCAGAGCGCGTGGGCTCTGTAGTTTGTGGCACGCAGGCTCTCTAGCTGAGGCTCGCGAGCTCAGTAGTTGTGGTGCACGGGCTTAGTTGCCCCATGGTATGTGGGATCTTAGTTCCCCAACCAGGGATCGAACCCGCGTCCCCTGCATTGGAAGGTGGAGTCTTTACCACTGACCACCAGGGAAGTCCCTCATTTGTTTTGTTGATGAGTAATATTCCATGGTATATATGTCCCACAGATTGTTTAAACATTCACTTGAAGAATATATGGGCTAGTTCTAGTTTTTGTCCGTTATAAATAAAGCTATTATGAATATTTGTTTTTGTGGGGATTTTTGGTGAAAATAAAGTTTTCATTCTTCAGGGATAGATGCCTAAGAGTGCAATTGCTGGGTCATGTGGTAATTTCATGTTTAGCTTTGTAAGAAACCGTCAAACTGTTTTCCACAATTACTGTTCCATTTTAAATTCTCATGGGTAATGTCTGAGTGATACAGTTTCTCTGAATCCTCACCAGCATTTGGAGTTATCACAGCTTTTTAATTTTAACCATCGTGATAGGAGTGTGCTGATACCTCATTGTGGTTTTACTTTATGTTTCTGTGATGGCTAATAATGTTGAACATCTTTTCATGTTCTTATTTGTCATCTGTATATCCTCTTAGTGAAATGTCTGTTCATGTTTTCTGCACAGTTTCTAACTGTATTTTATTTATTTATTTATTTGTTACTGTTCAGTATTGAAAGTTATTTATATATTCTCAATACTAGTCTTTTATCAGGTATGTTGTTTACAAATATTTTCTTCCAGTCTGTAGCTTGTCTTTTCATCCTCATAATATGGGCTTTCATAGAGCAAACACTTTTAATTTTGATGTGCTCCAATTTTTAAAGTTTCCTTTTGTGGATCTTACTTTTGTGTCAAGTATAACAGCCTTTGATTAGCTCTGGATTCCAAAGATTTTTCTTTTTTTTCCCTAAAATTTTTTTGCTTTATATTTTACATTTATGATTCATTTGTTTTATTTATTTATTTATTTATTTCTGGCTGCATTGGGTCTTCATTGCTTCACGTGAGCTTTCTCTAGTTGTGGTGAGCAGGGGCTACTCTTCGTTGTGGTGCACAGGCTTCTCATTGTGGTGGCTTCTCTTGTTGCGGAGCACAAGCTCTAGGTGCGCAGCCTCCAGTAGTTGTGGCACGCAGGTTTCAGCAGTTGTGACTCGCGGGCTCTAGAGCACAAACTCAGTAGTTGTGGTGCACAGGCTTAGTTGCTCCGCGGCATGTGAGATCTTCCCAGACCAGGGCTCAAACCCGTGTCCCCTGAATTGGCAGGCAGATTATTAACCACTGCACCACAAGGGAAGATCCATATGATTCATTTTAATTAATAGTTATATAAGATGTGAGGTGTGAGATTTAAGTAGAGGTTCATTTTTTTCTTTTCCCTGTGAACATTCCATTGCTCCAGCACCTTTTATTGAAAAGGCTATCATTTTTACACTGAATTTCTTTCACCTTAAAAAATAATTTGGACATATCTCTATGGGTCTGTTTCTAGGTTCATTATGTGTTCAACTGACCTATGAGTCTATTCTTTTGCCAATACCATGCTGTCTTTAATACTATAGCTATATAGTAAGATTTAATATTGGGTAGAGTGATTCCTCCCCTTTATTCTTCTCTACCAAGCTTGTTTTAGCTATTCCATGACCTGTGCCTTAAAGTAAGCTTGTTTATGTCTACAAAAACAACTTGCTGGGATTCTTTTAGGTATTACATTAAACTTATAACTCTATTTGGGGAGAATTGACATCTTCACGATGTTGAATCTTCTAATCCATGAACATGGTATATTTCTCCATTTATTTAGGTCTTCTTTGATTTCTTTTATCAATATTTTATAATTTTTAGCATACAGATCCTATGCATGTTTTGATAAGTGTATCCCCAAATATTTCATTTTCTTTGGAGCAATTATAATTGGTGTTGTATTTTTAATTTCAGTTCCTGTATGTTCACTGTTAGTATACAGAAATTGAATTGATTTTTGTGTTGAACTTGTAATCTATGACCTTACTAAGTTCAGTTATTTAAAAGTTTTGTAAACTCTAGGATTTTCTATGTAGACGGTCATATCATGGCAAACAGAGGTAGTTTTATTCCTTTCTTTCCAGTCTACATGCCTGGTTAGAACTTTTGGTTCTATGTTATTAAGTAAGACTGTAAGAATGGATGTTGTGACCTAACTAATATGTTTTAAAAGCCCACTGAAAAAAAATGGGGTATATTCAAAGGAACAGAACTTGGTTTTGTCCAGCTCATTGGAGGAACCTGGATTGTTTAGTGCGTATAACCATAGCACATATTAAAAGCCTATCTCTTAATATTTGAGAGCTCAATTTGGAAACAAAAAGGTATAGCAGTTTGTTGGCACATGACACTGGGCAAGACTTGGACAAACCCATAAAAAGATTTTGCTTAGAAGAAGAATGAACATTCGAGTAGGAATACTCTTTGGAATTGATGAAGGATGTCTCATGTAGGATTAGTTCTCTTTTCTAAAGGTATTCAAAGAAAGGCAAGATTATCTTCTAGGAAGGACTATATAGAAAGTAGTCCTTCCTGAGTCCCAGATGCCCTCTAAGGCCTTGTGCTGTCGTCCATTCTGTTATACTAGGAGTCTATGATTGTTCTCCCTTTTCTAAAAACACATTGAGTTGCATTTTTCTTTTATGTGGTTATTGAATCATGCTTTTTTGTGCACATGTGACTTTGGACACACAAAGTGTTCCCAGCTCATAAAGTTAATCAATAATGGGTAGTCATGGTGATGATAACCCAAGTCATCATGCCATGGAGAAAGGACAACTCTAAATAACTTGATGGGTAATAAGAATAGCAATTCAACCTCAGCCACCTTTTTGAATAAATTGCTTTTTTTTTCTTTTTTAACCATATACTTACCATTTTACTCTGTTTAATCTTTGCATTTTCTCCCCAGAGCAGTGTAAGTGATCTTTTTCACTATGCACCAGAAATAGATTCTACCTTGGACCTGTATCTTATGGATTTGATTGCCTGTGTGGTATGGTTTGCGTAAACAAAATAGGAATAAAAAGAAGAAAGGAAATAAAGTGTGAAGCCAGGACTAGGGTGAGCAAAGGGGTCATCCAGGGTGCAAATGTAAGAAGGGAGTCATTCTCAAGCTCACACAACTGCTGGGTGAGCACCTGAGAGGGAGTGACTCCCTAAATGTTGTGCTCTGGGTGCCCAGTTTCTCTCACCCAGGTCCAGGCTGCAGACTACTGATTCATCCTTAAGTAACACAAGCAGACAGATGTCAGCTAAGCAAGGACTTTCCCATCAATAGCTGATAAGATATTTTATTTCTAGTTTTATCAAAATACAAATGTATTTAAAGCAAAAAGTTAATTTGCGAAACATAATGTTCATATAGCTTTATTTCTTCACAGTAATGCCTTATACGGTACTTTGCCTTCCTTCATGACTTTGAACTTATTATATTAAATGATATAAAATCATAATTTTTGTGGGTAAAATAATTGAATACTGGCTCTTTCATGTGGTTGGTTCAACCAATTTCTGTATGGTGTAGTGGAAAGAACATGAGCTAAGGAGTCATATCTGTGTTCAGATTCTAAGTATGTCGTTTAGCAGCATAGTTGCTAGAAAAGTACTTCTCTTTTTGGTTTTATCATCTGTAAAATGAAATCATAATTATATTTCAAGATTGTTTTGATTATTAAATGAGGTGATGTAGCTATACTACTGCTGTTAACTATTAGTATTACCCAGTACACCTGATTACTGAAGAAATTCCAGGGTAGAAGTCAAAAACAGTTATGGTTGTGCAAGTATCAAGGCAGAAGTATGGTGAATATTCTGTGATGTTCAAGATTAGGGATTTCCAAAGCAGTCCAGATTCTGATACAATTAGTCCAGGGTGGAGTTTGATTAACTGTATTTTTAATGAGCTCCACTGGTGATTGAGATATGTTGCCACATTTGAGAGGGTTCCCTGGATAGCAACAGATTTCCTTTCTTATTTTACATCTTAAAATTGTTTATCAGATTCTGTTTTGAGCTCTTTTCCTTTTCTGATATATACTCAGGATTCCTTTGCTTTGTAATTTCTTCCCAGAGAAGGCCCCAGGCTAACTTGATGTGTGCCTTCTTTGTGTGCACAAGGGAAGCCTTTTGTTCGAGCATTGTCCTATGAAGCTGACAGCTTGGCTGTGCATTTCTAGGAGGACAACTTTTTAATTAAAAAAAAAGTCAAACAAGATTACTTAATTTTCTCTTTAAAAGGCATCATTGTCGGTTTCCATGAAATCCCTTTTCTCTTTAACTCTCTTGCTTTAAGACAGTTGAGTTCAGCAACACCCTCTGTGTCGACCTCTGGGTAAGAAAGGTGTTTCTTGTCCTGTTTCTATTGTCCATGACTGCTGTGGTAAAACGATCCATGCCAATAACCTGGCCTGCTGGGCTGTCACTGATAGGACACACCCTTTCCTTGGTCTGGCATCCTGTTCAGATACTATAGCAAAAGCTCTATAACTCTCTGGGGAGCAACTTGAACGTCATCTTGGGGTCGCTTCCAGCCAGCATTTCTGTGGAAGGGGATTCTTGGGCACAGTCCAGAATGTACCTAGTGTAGTGTTGTCTGGAGGACCTTTTCCCCTGTATAGTTAATACCTGTATTTTTGACCTTCAGCTCTGACAGTCTGAATTTTATTCCAGCAAATGGATTTATCTGGATTAAATACAGCTCATTCTAGAGAAAGGAACTTTCAAGGAAGTTGTTTGGTACTTCAGAACTAAACATTAAAGATGAATTAGAGCTTCCACATAGTTTATAGCAGAAATAAAAGTTTCAAATAATCGAGGTTGTTACTTTATTTCGATAATGTTATTATTCAAACAACAGGTTCTTAGCAGCAGAGATGTAAAGGAGGCTTAGAAGTCATTAATTCTAACATTAATCCTTTCAGGAATCCTTTACTAAAACTACCTGATAGATTGTCATCAAAACCTCTGACTGAAAATTTCTATTGATTGGGAGCTCACTTCATTATAAGCCAACCCATTCACCTTTGAAGTTCTCTATTTTTTACAAAGTGTTTCTAAATATTAATCAGCCTCTCTAATATCCAACCATTTATTTTATTTATGCCCTGGAAAGTCACACAAAATAAATTTAACATCTCTTCTGTGTGGAAGCTCTTCAAATATTTGGTGATAGTTAATATCTGCCCAAGTCTTCCCTCCTCCAATTAAAATAGCCCTAATTCTATTTTATACATCATAGCATTAAAACCCATAGAATTCTGGTCACTTTCTATATAATTTACCTAGGCTCTTTTAGGTGCTCCAATGCATAAATATGATCTGACCAGGGTAGATTACAGTGGGATTATAATCTTCCTTATACTAGATACTATAGTTTACTAATATAGCCTATTATCACATTAGCATTTTTGACAGATTTATTACCCTTTTTTTTTTTTTTTTTTTTTTCCTGCGGTACGCGGGGCTCTCACTGTTGTGGCCTCTCCCGTTGCGGAGCACAGGCTCCGGACGCGCAGGCTCAGCCACTCCGCGGCATGTGGGATCTTCCCGCACTGGGGCATGAACCCGTGTCCCCTGCATCGGCAGGCGGACTCTCAACCACTGCGCCACCAGGGAAGCCCACCCTTTTTGAATCATAATGAGTTTTCAGTCAGCTGAAATCCCCTATAGGGGATTTACTAAGTCAAGGATTATGACGATATGAAGAGAAAGGGAATTAGACTGGATTGTATTTTAGTCCAAGGTTACTACTTTATTTTGTGATCTTAGGTATCTGTTTCTATATTTCTTCAACTGTAAAATGGAAAGTTTGGATTAAATAATTTCTAAGGTCCCTACTAACTCTAATATTCCATTATTTTAGGAAACCCTATGTGTTTCTCATACAATTGGTTATTTTTTTAACTAAAACTTGAGACTTTTCACTTAGGTCAACAAATACTGTTGCAGTGTGTTTATTATTTCTACTGACATTCACCTTTTAAAATTCGAATCCATAGATACACAGATATGGAATTCAGTTATTCTCTGATAAGCTCCTTAATGTGGAGGGGAATAAAATATCTTTCACTACAGAAGGAAGTGAAAACACTTGTGTCAATTAGGTTTGAGTTAGAGAAGCATATCACTACTATGAGTGATATGAAACAAAGAATAAGTATGGACGAGATTGTGGTTATTTGTGAAGATGTTTGTGGAAGCCTGTTTATGGAAGCCTTGTGCACCTGCGGTGGGCCTGTCATTTCTCTTTCAGTAGGGCCAGTTGGGAAAATAATGCTGAACATGAATTAGGGAAGAATGAGGACAGACCAGAATTTGTGAAGATAAATAGGAATCCATATGGACAAACTGGAACCCACATCTGTGTTATCATCTCTGACTTTGACAAGTTGGGTGGCCTGCAGAAGGAGCTAGAGCTCTCTCCAAGGAAAGTATACATGCAAATGGCCCAGTCTTTGGAGAGGCTGAGTGAGAGATATGATGGCAACTAGAGGAGCTGAAGGCCCAGCTGCTACCCAACAATAACAAGGTGAACTAGCATATTAGCATCAGTGGGCACAAGCTGTGGTGGGGACTGAACATTATCCAACCTTTACTTCTCTGGCTTCCAAATCTCATGCAAGTTTCCTTGTAGTCAGTCCTAACCCGGAACCACACAGGGAAGGGAATTCTGAGAATGTACTTCCAGATTAGTCATGTCAACATGGTGCAAATATGCAGCAGAAATAGCATTTTCTTTTTTAAAAAATAATTAATTTTTTTTGGCTGCGTTGGGTCTCCATTGCTGCGTGCGGGCTTTCTCGTTGCAGTGAGCGGGGGCTAGTCTTCGTTGCGGTGCTTGGGCTTCTCATTGTGGTGGCTTCTCTTGTTGCAGAGCATGGGCTCTAGGCATGAGGGCTTCAGTAGTTGTGGCACACAGGCTCAGAAGTTGTGGCTCACAGGCTCTAGAGTGCAGGCTCAGTAGTTGTGGCGCACAGGCTTAGTTGCTCCGCAGCATGTGGGATCTTCCTGGACCAGGGCTTGAACCCATGTCCCCTGCATTGGCAGGCAGATTCTTAACTGCTGTGCCACCAGGGAAGTCCAGAAATAGCATTTTCTGACTGCTTTAGACAGTATTTGTAAGTCTGGGAAAAGTAATTATAGGCAACCCATAAAACAAATGTGAAAACAAAAAGAACTTGTATCAGTTGCTTTGATTACATAATGAAATGTAACAACTGAAAAGTCTAAAACAGCATTTTTAATCTTGAGGCACATGAGTAAACTTTAATAAGCTCTCTGTTCAGTATAATAAAAGGCATAACAAATATAAAGGACTACATTTTAGTATATGTGTGACATTGAAATCATGTAAGAGTGACCCGTGCACTCAGTACTTTTGAAATATCTGTGTGTGTGTCTGTGTGTGTGTGTAAGTGGGTGTGGGGATTTGGCTGTCTGATGACCTTATCTTGTGTCAAGAATTACCTTATATTAGGAAAGGATAGTAACAGTCTTCCTTCTTCTAGAGTTTCTCTCTTGATCCTTCCCTCCTTTCTCTGAGTGACTCTTTCTCCACTTCCAGCCTTAAATTGAACGTTTCCCTACTAGTGTTCATTCCACCAAACCTGTTGATTCATAGTTCACAATTTATTTTTCAATTACATTATTTTAATTTGTGTTATATATATATATACATATACACATATATACATATAATTTTTATCATAGAAAGCAGTAGTTTTGGTCTGCTCTAGTCTGTCATCGTGGTTTCAAACAAAGCGATGTACAATTGCAAGGTGTCATCATCCTGAATAGATTAAAACAGCACTAGTGTTTTGAATATTCAAAGAGCATTCTGTGGTCTATGAATGGTTCTAAGTGCTTTTGAGTATGCCTCTAAAAACACAGAAGCTCAGGGTATTCTGTTCTCACTAAAGGTCAAGTGGGGCTTAAAATAGTTTATACTAAATTTGATGTGTTTATCAGCCTTAATTATTTTTCAGTTGCCTTCAAACAGCCAAATCAGCCAAAACAAAAGTATTCTCTTAAACTTGACAAAACATCTGGGGGTAATGCAGAATAAAGAGTGGTTAATGACTTTTTATTTGATCTGGGAGAGGCAAAGCACATCTTTTCACTTCTAAGAAACTGTTATGTCAGGTGTGTACCCTGAAATCTTACCTTGACACCTTATCACCTCCAGCTTATTGCTAAGTTTTTCCCTGACTCATTGCACCAAATGTCACTCCTGAAATACTAATTGTGATTAGTCCTGGTGATTCCAGACCCCCGCCCCCAGAACTTTCTGTTTATAGTAGGGTAAGATAATGAACAAGAGAATTGCCTACATTGCTGCTATGCCAGATAAGGACAGTTTAAAAAGGATTAAAAAGTTCAGGAGGTTATTAAGAGAAACTTAGGGTTGAAGGATAGTGATAAATGAGATTTAGATGCTGGTAACTTATTTAAGCCTTAAGGGAGGAACTTTTTTGAGCATACTTAAGCAAATGACAGGAAATGTTGCTATTTACCTATTCATCATCTACTTAGAATAGTAGGCTTGTGCTTGGCGGACATCTACCAAAACAACAACAAAATCAAGTAGTTTTTGACAGCCAAATGTATCACATAGCATTTCCATTTTCTTTTAAACCTCTGTATTCTGGATACACTTTTAGAAGAAGAGAAATTTTTTTCTGCCCAATTAAGACCTCTTAAATTTCTCCTGTTAATTAAACATTAAAGTTTCCCTATTGTACAGCTAATTAATCCTTGAAACATGAAAATCATCATGAGGAGACAATTTATAGTAATAATTTACATACATTCAAACCTACGCTATGATGATAAAGTTAGGAGATAATGAAAATTAAATACCAGTGGGAGGAGAGAATGTGTATTTTCATATACCCTTAGCACAAAATGATAGGCAATTGACTAATTTTATTTTCTTCTCTTAACTATTAAAATCCAGCTTGACAATTTAAATTTAAAATTTGATACATCTGTAGATGCAATGACCTGAAATCTTCTTGAAGGAAATTACGTATATTCAATATGAAGTCAAGGTCCACAGATGCTCAAAATTTTAGGCACTTTACAAAAGCTAATCACACATTAACTTATTTTAATTTTCACAGAGTTCCCTTATTACCATTTTTCAAATAACAAGGGAAAGGTCTCCAGTTATTGTGTTTCTTCATTGGTACTTGAGCCCAAAACTTGCCAATATGAGGCAGTAATGACATCTGCTCCATGGTGTGTTTGGAAGATGAAATGATTCAATGTAAATAAATGTATTTTGCAAGCATCAATTGTTAAAAATATCACCCCTATTGAGAAGATACCCCATTGGAAGCATTCCTCTTTAAAGATATCTCAAGTCATTCTTAACAATTTCTGGAGACACATCACATTGAGGCAAGGACAGAAATTTCAGAACATTTTCTTGAATATATAATACTATCAGCTCTTTATTTTTCCTTTTTCTGTAGGCCTGCTGTATGGATTTTCTGGGCTGGACAAGATGACAGCCTCTGGTGAAGAGAGGGAGGTAGAAGCAGCAGCTGCTCTTGCAGCTGCAGAAAGTTGCTGACACAGGACTCAGTTGGGAAAGCACTGAATGGAGTGCAGTAATTTGGTGGAGAAAGGCAAAGAGAAGGCAGAGCAGCATGCAGTGAAGAATGACTCAGAGAGTTTTCCTTACCCAGAACTTTATTCTGCTGGAATTCTCTTCAGCGTTTTTGTCGTTGTGAGTTGGAGACTTGGAATCAGCAAGAGATAGAAAAGAGTCTCTGATGAACCTCCAGATGGAGGTGCTTTGTCTTTTAAAAAATTAGGAATAGAAAGAGAGGTGTACTTGCATACCAAAAAGAGGCACAAAGAGTGGATGGGCTCCTCTAGAGAAAAGAGATTGTTAAGTGACTGCAGAGGGAGCAGCGCTACTCAGTAGCCCTCTGGGTGATCTTAAGAAGTGGTTCAGGGGAAAAAAAAAAGGCAAAGGGACACAGGAAACTTTTGGAGGTGATGGATATGTTTATTTTACTTTGTGTTGATGGTGTCATGGGAACATGCATGTGTCCAAACTCATCAAATTGTGTATGTTAAATACTCGCAGTTTTTTTTTGTTTTAATTTCAATTATACCTCACGAAAGCTGTAAAACAAAAACAGAAGAAGAAAGGAAGAAATGGTTTCATTCTGTCTTGTTCACACCCTTTGAAGAAGGGGCTAGAATTTAGCCCTAAACACCACAATATAAAAGAAACCTGACTGCATTCAATGTCTAAGCTTGTTGCTAACCCAATAAATTAGAAGAAAGGGTCTGCAGCTGGCTTACAAACAGTGCCTACTCTGTTATTGATTGGTGGGGTTCAAAAAAGTATTTACAGAATTTAGTGCTAAAAATATTCATATTATTTCTAAACAACTCTATTGAGATATAATTTCCATACAGTAAAATTTTCCAATTTAAAATGTACAGTTTTATGTGTTTATCAAATGTTTGCAGTCATGTGAGCACAATCACAAAATAGAACATTACTATCATTACACAAAATTTCCCTCACAACTCTCTGCAGCCAATCCCCTCCTCCTGCTCCTGGCTCCTAGATAACAATGCTGATATGTTTCTAACACTGCAGTTTGCCCTTTTCTAGAATTTCATATAAAGGGTAATACAAAATATATAGTCTCTGTTTTGAAATTTACTCCTTCTGTTTCCTGTATCAGTTTCTTTTTATCACTGAATAATATTCTTTTGTAAGGATACACCACATGTTTATCCCTTCACCAGATGGTGGACATTTGTGCTGTTTCCAGTTTTGGGCTATTATGGATAAAGCTCCTAAGAAAAATTCATATACAAGTTTTACTATGGATATGTATTTTCATTTCTTTTGGGTGAGTATCTAGAAGTGGGTTTGTTAAGTCATAGGGAAGTGTATGTTTACAAGAAATTACCAGATGTTTTCCAAAATGCATATACTATTTTGGATTCCCATCAGCAATGTATGAGAGATCACGTTCAATTTCTTACAGGCATTTGGAATAATCAGTCCTTTTAATTTGAACCCCTGTAGTCGCTCTGCTGTGGCATCTCATTACGGCTGTTATTTGCATATACCCAATTTTAATTAATTTTGTATTTTTAAAAAAAAAATTTTAGTTAAAATGTAAATGTGTAGATTTACATATAAATTTCTGTATTTTCATTAGGACCCACTTGTTTACTTCACTCATTCTGTTTTCTTTTTTAATTTTTTTTTTTTATTAAAGTATAGTTGATCTACGGTGGTGTGCTGCACAGCAAAGTGACCTAGCCATACACATGTATGCATTCTTTTTTATATTCTCTTCCACCATGGTTTATCCCAGGATATTGATATACAGCAGGACCCTCCCTGTTGGTAACCATATGTCTGTTTTCTATGTCTGTTAGTCTGTTTCATATATAGGTTCATTTGTGTCATATTTGAGATTTCACATGTAAGTGATATCATATGGTATTTGTTTTTTTCTTTCTGACTTACCTCACTTAGTATGATAATCTCTATCTCTTAGTATGATAATCTCTATCTTTAGTTGCATCCATGTTGTGGCAAATGACATTATTTCATTCCTTTTTATGGCTGAGTAGTATTCCATTATATATATGTACCACATCTTCTTTATCCATTCTTATGTTGTTGGACATTTAGGTTATTCCCATATCTTGGCTATTGTGAATAGTGCTGCTGTGACCATAGGGCTGCACGTATCTTTTTGAATTTTAGTTTTGTCTGGATACATGCTCAGGATTGGGATTGCTGGATCACATGGTTATTCTATTTTTAGTTTCCTGAGGAACTTCCATACTGTTTTCCATAGTGGCTGTACCAAGTTACATTCTCACCAACAGTGTAGGAGGGTTCTCTTTTTTCCACACCTTCTCCAGCGTGTTATTTGTAGACTTTTTAATAATGGCCATTCTGACCAGTGTGAGGTGGTACCTCATTGTAATTTTGATTTGCATTTCTCTAATAATTAACGATGTTGAGCATCTTTTCATGTGCCTATTGGCCATCTGTATGTCTTCCTCAGAGAAATGTCTATTTATGTCTGCCCATTTTTCGATTGGGTTGTTTGGTTTTTGTTGTTGAGTTGTATGAGCTGTTTGCATATAATGGAAATTAAGCCCTTGACTTCCAGTACTATGTTGAATAGAAGTGGTGCATCATTTGCAAATATTTTCTCTCATTCCTGTAGGTTGTCTTTTTGGTTTTTTGTTTGTTTGTTTTATGGTTTCCTTTGCTGTGCAGAAGCTTGTAAGTTTGATTAGGTCCCATTTGTTTATTTTTCTTTTTATTTCTATTGCCTTGGGAGAATGACCTAAGAAAATATTGGTACAATTTATGTCAGAGAATGTTTTGCCTATGATCTCTTTTAGGAATTTTATGTTGTCTTGTCTCATATTTAAGTCTCTTTTTTTTTTAATTTGGCTGTGCCTGGGTCTTAGTTGCAGCACGTGGGATCTTCATTGCGGTGTGCAGGATCTTTAGTTGTGGGATGTGGAATCTTTACTTGCAGCAGGCGGGATCTTTAGTTACAGTATACGGGATCTTTTAGTTGCTGCATGTGGGATCTTTTAGTTGTGGCATGCGGGATCTTTAGTTGCAGCATGTGGGATCTTTTAGTTGTGGCATGCAAGGTCTTTAGTTGAGGCATGCAGGATCTTTCTAGTTGCAGCATGCAAACTCTTAGTTGTGGCATGTGGGATCTAGTTCCCCAACCAGGGATTGAACCTGGGCCCCCTGCATTGGGAGTATGGAGTCTTAGCCAGTGGACCACCAGGGAGGTCCATATGTTTAAGTCTTTAAGCCATTTTGAGTTATTTTTGTGCATGGTGTGAGGGTATGTTCTCACACCATATCAACTTCATTGATTTACATGCAGCTGTCCAACTTTCCCAGGAACACTTGCTGAAGAGACTGTCTTTTTTTCCATTGTATATTTTTGCCTTCTTTGTCAGATTAATTGGCTGTCACTGTGTGGGTTTATTTCTGGGCTCTCTATTCTGTTCCATTGATCTGTATGTCTGTTTTTGTGCCAATACCACACTATTTTTATTACTGTAGCTTTATAGTATTGTCTGAAGTCTGGGAGTGTTATGCTTCCTGCTTTGTTCTCTTTCCTTAGGATTACTTTGGCAATCCTGGGTCTTTTATGGTTCCATATAAATTTTAGGATTATTTGTTCTAGTTATGTGAAAAATGTCATGGATAATTTGACAGGGATCTCATTAAATCTCTAGATTGCTTTGGGTAGTATTGCCATTATACCAATATTAATTCTTCCAATTCAAGAGCATGGTATATCTTTCCATTTCTTTGAATCATCTTCAGCTTCCTTTATCAATATTTTATAGTTCTCAGCATATAAGTCTTTCATCTCCTTGGTCAGGTTTATTCCTAGATTTTTTTTTTTTTTTTTGGTGTGATTTTAAAAGGTATTGTATTTTTACATTCCTTTTCTGATATTTCATTGTTAGTGTAAAGAAATGCAACTGATTTATGTATGTTAATCTTGTATCCTGCTACCTTGCTGAATTCGTTTATCAGTTCTAGTAGCTTTTATGTGGAGGCTTTAAGGTTTTCTATATATAGTATGTCATCTGCATGTAGTGAAAAGTTTACCTCTTCCCTTCCAACTTGGATACCTTTTATTTCTTTTTCTTGTCTGATTGCTATGGCTAGGAATTCCAATACTATGTTGAATAGAAGTGGTGAGAGTGGGCATCCTTGTCTTGTTCCAGATTTTAGTGGAAAGTCTTTCAGCTTTTCACCTGAGTATTATATTGGCTGTGGGTTTGTCATAAATAGCTTTTATTATGTTGAAATATGTTCCTTCTATACCAACTTTGGTAAGAGATTTTATCATGAATCGTTGTTGAATTTCATCAAGTGCTTTATCTGCATTTATGAGATGATCATGTGTTTTTTTCTTTTGTGAATGAAATTTAATTAATTTTGGTATATTGACTTTACACATGCAAATTTGATATATTAATTTCTTAGTTCCTGTAAGTTTTGGAGAATTTGGGAAAGGATTGTCTATATTTGTCTAAGAAGAGATAGTTTTACTTCTTTCTTTCCAAACTCTACTTTATTTCTATTTCTTGCCTTTTTGTACTGGCTAGGTCCTATATTATAATGTTGAGTACAGGTTGCCTTGTTACTAATTATAGGGTGAAAGCATTCAGTATTTTACTTTTAAGCATGATGCTAGTTTTAGGTGTTTTGTAGATGTTCTTTATGAAATTGCTATTTGAAATATGCTGAGAGTTTTTTTTTTCTTAAGTAGCTGTGCATCTATGGAGATGATTATATAATTTTTTTCTTTTATTCTTTATTGACAATACACATTTGTATTTTTTGAATATTAAGGCAAACTGGTGTGTATAAAATAGACTTCACTTGGTTATGGTGTATTATCCATTTTATATATTGCTGAGTTTAATTTGCTAAGATGGCTTTTTCCATCTTTGATCATGAAGGATGTTAGTCTGTAGGGGGGTTTTATGGTATCTTTGCTTTATTATTTTTGGTATCAGGAGATGCTTGACTCTTAAATGAGTTGGGATTAATCTATTTTCTAGAAGCATTTGTATAGAATTGGCATTATGTCTGTCTTCAGAGTTTTGTAAAATCATCACTGAAGGCATTTGACCCTGGAGTTTTCTTTGTGGCAAGGTTTTGAACTATCAATTCAGTTTCTTTAAGTGTTATTTGACTACTCAAGTTATTTCTTCTTGAAGGGGCTTTGGTAGTTTATATTCTATCCATTTAATCTAAGTTGTGGGTTTTATCAACAAACTTTTTTCAGTGTTTCTTTATTATCCTTATCTTGTCTGTGGGATCTGTAATTTTGTCCATTTTAATTCTTGATACTCATAATTTGAGTCTTTTGTCTTTTTTCCTGATAAGTCTGATTAGAGATGTATTAATTTTATTGATCTTTTAGAAGAAATTACTTTTGGTTTTGTGGTATTTTTCTTTTTTATTTGTTTTCTATTTTATTAATTTTGTCATTATCTCTATAATTTTCTTCCATATGCTTACTTTATATTTACATTGCTTCCCTTTTTATAGTTTTGAAGGTAGGAGCACAGATCATTTATTTGAGACCACTTGTCTTGATCTATTTTAAGCCCTAATTACTATAAATTTCACTCTAATCACTGCTTTAGCAGTGTCACACACATTTTTATAAGTCATACTTTATTTTTTTCAGATCAAAAGATTTTCTGGTTTTCCCTGTGATTTCTTCTTTTTTCCTATGTCATTAGAGACATGTTATTTAATATCCAAATATTAGGGAGTTTTCTAGACCACCTTGTTATTAGTTTCTTGTTTAGTTCCATTCTGGTGAAAGAACACACTTTAGATCATTTGAGTTCTTTGAAATACATTGAGACTTCTTTTCTGGTCAGATTATCATCTATCTTGGTGAATTTTCCACATGTACTTGAAAACTAGTGTATTCTGCTACTGTGGGTGTAATGTCCTTGAATGTCAGGTAAGTTGGTTAATAGCAGTGTTCAAACATTCTATATACTTATTGTGTTTATCTACTTTATTAAATCTTGAGAGAGGAGTGTTGAAATTTCAACTATAATTGTGTGTTTGTTTTTTCTTTCAGTTTTGTCATATCTATTTGTTTTTCTTTGGGTGTTTTGAAGTCTATTTTTTGGCACATATACATTTACAGTGGCTTCTTGATGAATTGTTTCTTTTATCACTATGAAATGTCCCTCTTTATCTCTGGTAATATCTACTGTTTTTAATCTACTTTTCCTGATAATACATCATTATACATAGAGGTATGATTTACATATAATAAAATTCAAACCTTAATTTCCAGTTTTATGCATTTTGAAAAATATATGCATTTGTGTAGCCAGCAGCATGATCAAGATAAAAAACATTTTCATCTTCACAGAAAGTTCTCTCAGGCTCCTTTGGAGCCAATTTCCTCACTCTATCCCTTGCCCCTGTGAACCACTCATCTACTTTCTATCCCTACAGATTTGCACTTTCCAGAGTACAAAATAAGTGGAATCAAACAGTTTGTAGCCTTTTGTGTCAATAATATTTAGTAATTTGCTCTATTTTATTGCTGATTAATATTCCATTGCATTGATGTACTGCTCTTTGTTTATCCATTCTCCAGTCAATGGAATTTGGGGTTTTTCCAATTTAGAGCCATATGAAATGAGATATATGTGTTCACATGTAGGTCTTTCTGTGGACATGCATTTTCATAAAGTTCTAGGCCTTAGAATGTAAACAGGAACCTTCACAAAGCAAACAAGAATGAAAAATTGAGATGGCCAGAGAATTTGAAACATGTTACAAGTAAGATGAAGACATTCTCAGTGAATCAGCTCCTAGAGCAAGTTCCACCTCCTGTGAATACAGTCCACAATTCAACAGTGACTGATTTAACTGAAAAATAATTTAATAAAATCATGTTAGGCAGCTACTAGGATTGTGGGGGGGGGGGGCTTGTTAAAAGCTGCCAGACAAGCTTCTAGGAATAATAATGCCCCAAACCAACAGAAGAATGGGTATAGTATAAAAATGCTGAGGGTATGTATGTTACCTCAGGAAGCCCTTAAGAAATTATTGCCCTAGTCGCACCAATAATGTCATTTTTACTCCAGGAACTAAACCATGGAAATATTTCCAAACCCCAAATCAGAAATCGCTGGCACATTTGTAAGCACAATGGACTCCCTTCTTTTCCCCCTCAGAGCTTACTTCTTTAAGCTGTTCACTTCTGTCTTAATGAAGGTTGAGCCTGATGGATGGAGCCCAGATCATCTGCCTGCACTTTAACTGCAAAGGAAGCAGGTAAGGTAAGTTTTCCAAATGCTATTTTGGAGAAGGAGAGCTTGTAATATTAGAAGTTCCCCAAATTTATTCATATTTTATGAAATATTCTGATCAGCCAGAAAATATGGCAAATGTCTATTGTACTCTCTTTCATACTTCTTGTTTAAATAGGATATGGGTTTAAGGTAGTGTTCCATGCTAATGGTGAAAGGAATAAGAAAAAAATGAAGAGAGCAGTTACCACAGATCTGGTCCTAACTGATTTAGATTCATGGGCAAAAATGGATATAAAGCAGAGGAAAAAAGATCATAAAAGCCCTTTGAAGATGGGACTGTTTGTGTTTTGGTTTTGTTTGTTCAGTTTTTTGTTTTTTTACCATTATCTTCTTAACCTAAATAAACTAAGTACTTTGTACACGATGGGTATTAAATTAATACTTTTTTCTAAGATGAGTAAACCACATTGGCACATGGAAAGGAGAATAGAACTAAATGCAACTTCTGGTTGTGAAAAAAAAGTGCAGTGGAAAAGTGTTTATCTTTTTAAAAGTGTTCACTTTATAATATGAATTTTATATGTTCTATTTAAATGAAAATGTTCCAGTCAAATGATATTTACAATGTGTTTTAATTTAAGGCTGTTATTTACACATAACTTTTCCAGATATACAGTTATTCCTTGCAGAAAGCAATATCTACTTTATCATATTACTCCTTCTACTGTGATATGTTACATTTGATTTCACCATACGAGTGTAAGAAAGCTAAGTCATAAGACACTTGGGAGAGTCAGGATAATTTAGTTCTGTCACACCTGGTAGAAATGTAGGGTGGGGTTAAAAAGTAAAAAGGAAAATTAAAGATAATTGAGAAGATAGATAATAGTACCTATAATAGTATGTATTTATATTGCTGTAATTGTATGTTCTTTGCATAATTGTACTGTTTGGAAGTTTTTGCTGACTTACTGTGGTAACTATAAAGGTGCCCCTCTCAGATATCCCTTCAAGGGAACCTGCTGTGGGTTGCATAGCTGAGAGACAGCCACTAGCTGCTGGGTCATCAGATTCACCATGGACCATGGGCACTTCTGTGCTGCTCTCAACCAGTGACTAAGCGTGGCTAAGGGAATAGAATCAGGCTATTCCTGCCCCGTATGAGATTCCTCTAATCAGAAACTTTGGCTTAGAAATTCCCTGTTAGCCTGGCTGAAACTTTCTCAGAACTACTTTGTGATCTGAGGACATTTTTTTTTACAATCCTTTCTTCCTTCTCTTTTTTCCACAGGTGTCAGACCTGTGAGCTCTCTCCCAACCTACTTTATCCCTCATAGGTATTCTTTTTCCTCCAATCTTGCTTTCCTAGTCCCAACTTGGTGTCCTGTCTTCTGCTCTCAGAACATCTGAAATGACACAGTTACATTAACAAACTACTAAAATGTAAAAATAAAAACAATACCACTGGAAGATTACTAGTTGGATTAAAGTTTTGACTCAAGTAACCACAGCTTTAAAAAGCCTAGCATTTAGTCCTACCAGGGCACCAGAATTGATGTAAACCTCTTTCACCTGGTTTATCATAAATACTGACAGTGTAAATAGGAGGAACTAACTAACACAAGGAGTTCTCATTAGCCCTGCAAGCTCATAAATAGAGTAAAATGTCATACACACTTCCAGCAGTGAAAAGGTAAGTGATTTACTTTATGAAAATCAGTGCCTTGCTCCTTATGCGTAGTTTTTGTGTGATGTTTATGTGAGCTAGGTTTTTTTAAGAGAACAGTGTAAGGAGTGATGAGGATGGTCCAAGCCATGGGTGACAATCTGGAAGCTGGAGGGCTAAATTGGGTCAGCATGGGCTTCCCTGGTGGCACAGTGGTTGAGAGTCCACCTGCCGACGCAGGGGACGCGGGGTCGTGCCCCGGTCTGGGAAGATCCCACATGCCGCGGAGCGGCTGGGCCCGTGAGCCATGGCCGCTGAGCCTGCGCGTGCGGAGCCTGTGCTCTGCAACGGGAGAGGCCACGACAGTGAGAGGCCCGCGTACCGCAAGCAAAAAAAAAAAAAAAAAAAAAAAAAAATTAAATTGGGTCAGCAGATATGAGGGGTTATATAGGAGCTCTCTATTTTCTGCTCAGTTTTTCTATAAAACTAAAATCACTTCAAAAATAAAGTTCCTTAATTTAAAAAAAGCTAATGATTATGAATATTCTTAGGAAGAGCCAACCCGGTTAGAGACAATGAACCCATGCTATCCCTTGTGCCTTACATGAGCTTCTTCACATATTTACTGCCCAGCTGTGAAGGTATTATAATGTTTCTTAAAATGGGCCTTCAATGAATGAAGTCAGTTAGAGTGGAAGATTTTGATGGAAGATGTTTTTTTCAAGCTTGGATACACAGGTTGGGTGCAAATTTTGGAAGGCCATGAAAGCTAGACGAAGGAGGAAAGTTGAGTTTTCTTTGCTTGCTTGATTGCTTTTTGGTTATCAGTGGGTCAAATATTTTGAGCAGAAGAATGATATTTAAATGCCAACAACAAACACAGACGCGCAAAGAATAAAACATTACTGGAATGAAATGCACAGTTGTAAAGCAATTTTCAAATGGCTTTTAGATTTGTTGTGTACAAAATTAGAAAAAAGCAGTAATAGAAAAAAAATATGATGGATTTTATAATATGTTTGGCTGTGTCTGAGTCATAATAGCCTTTAAATTCAAGACTGATGGATGAATCAAGAGGTAATGTAATCATTCAAATGAGAAAGGAGAATTAGGTTGGTTAGTCTCAAGTCATCTAGAAACTACAAGACAACTAGAAATTAACATCTTCCCTCTACTGAAAACCAATCTTCCTGTTTAAGGAGATATTAGGAGGGCTATGAATCACAAAGATTTCATGTTTCAGTTCTGCGATCAGTCTTCTGTCTTCAAGTGTTGGAAACCATCATTAACCTTTGCTCTGGTAACTATTAAGTAAGCGGGGGCTGTTCTGAGGCTGTCAGGAGAGTCAGCGTGAGGATGACTTTTAGACAAGCATCAGTACTCTCTGCCCCATCCACACAGACTGACTTTAACTCTCTCAGTGACAGCCCAGAGGACAGCAGTGTTCACTGTAGCTCCAGGTGCTAGTTCTTGCTCTGCTCCTTAAAGTTCACTACCAAGAAAGAGGCATGTAAAAGTCACAAAATGAAAAGGAGGAGAAAGGCAGTGCAAAGTCTGTGGAAAAGGGAAGATGGGAAATCCTCCCAAAGATGAATTTGTTCTGAGAATCAAATTTATAGGTGAAGTCAGTAAAAACCCACAAGGGGAATATGTAGTAAGAACATTGATAATAAACTCATTAGGAAAGTCTCCAAAGAACATCTGAGCAGCGATTCAAATTCTAAGGATGCATAGGTATGATATTAGCTTCAGAGATGGAGCAATACGTAGGGCAGTTTGCTCCCCTATTTGGGGAGTTACCAAGGGAAATTAGAAGACAGCTACTGAAAGGAAATTGCTGTAAGTAAACCAAGGATTGAGAATATGCACACATGGTATTGAGATTAAAAACTAGCACTGCAATCTATTGTATCTGGTTTGATGCAGTCTTTGTAATTTCCTTTATGCTAATACCTAAATCAATTTGGCACTGATAACTGTGTGCTAGTCACAGATATTTGTAGAGTAGCTTCAGATTTCAAGCATCTATGCTAATGTTTCTTTTCGTTGATGAGAGAATTAATTGCATAGGGAAGTAGGAAGCTGGAAGAAAACAAGCGTATTAACTAATACCAGGATATGGTTATCATTTTTCTTGTCTGTTTGTACATTATTTATGGACAAGACTGTAAAATAAAGAAGCTGTAGAGAAAGTCCTCAGTCTTTACAGTTTTGTAATTTCTCTTAAGCCTCTGCCTAGTTTAACCTTATGTTCACCTAACTTTCTTATCTCATCATTCATTTTTATAGTTTTTGTTCCTATGTTAAAGTCTGTTTTCTTTAATTTTTTCCTGAAGCTTATACTCCACCCCACCTTCAAGCATTCTTATCCCTCTGCCTTGCCTCTTTTTTCTTAGTGCGACTTCCCTTCCAAACAGGGAGTTCTTATTTAATTTGAAAATATTATGGCTTCACTTAATACTCTTCTGTTTTCACTAGGATCTTAGTTGCATGTGCTCTAGAATATGGTAACCATTCTCATAACATTTCCTTTAAGACAAGCTACTCATGGCAACTTGCCAAAAACTCACCTTAAAATGTTTGGATAAAGAATGTGTGTGGGGCTTCCCTGGTGGTGCAGTGGTTAAGAATCTGCCTGCCAATGCAGAAGACATGGGTTCGAGCCCTGGCCCGGGAAGATCTCACATGCTGCAGAGCGACTAAGCCCCTGCACCACAACTACTGAGCCTGCACTCTAGAGCCCACGAGCCACAACTACTGAGCCTGTGTGCTGCAACTTCTGAAGCTTGCGCGCCTAGAGCCTATACTCCGCAACAAGAGAAGCCACCTCAATGAGAAGCCCACGCACCATGACGAAGAGTAGCCCCCACTCGCCACAACTAGAGAAAGCCCACACGCAGCAACAAAGACCCAATGCAGCCAAAAACAGTTTTTAAAAAAAATTTAAAAAAAATAATGCATGTGGAAATAACTCCCTGCCCCCTCCCACTTTCTTGTGCACAATAAGGCAAAGTTTATGTGTGTTAGTAATCACATGTACTGTTTGTGTCATGTGTTCTGTCCACTGAGCCAAGCACATTAAGTGTCTCAAATGCATTCTCATTTTTTAGAACTGTAGTAGGCAAAATTCTGAAGATGTGCCTCCAAAATTCTCATCCCCTAGTTATTAAAAAAAATGAATCTAGATACTGCTGTGAAGAGGCTTTGGAGATGGAATTAAGGTTACTAATCAACTGACTTTAAAACAAAGATTATCTGGCTAAGATAATGCAATCTTGTGGGCCTTAAAACAGATGAGACAAGTAGAAGAGTCAGTCGGAGAGATGTGGCAGACTAGGAAAACGTTTAGACAAGGTACAAGGCAAAGGGGGAAATCAGAGATTCAAAGCACAAGAAAGATTCTATTCACTGTTGCTGGCTTTAAGGATACAGAAAGGGGGCCATGAACTAAGGGAGGTAAGCAGCCTGCAGAGGCTGAAAACGACCCCTGGCCAAAGGATAGCATGGGGACCTCCCTGCTACAACAATGTGGAACTGAATTCAACCAACAATCTGAACGAGCTTGAAAAGGGGTCTATCTGCAGAATCCCCAGAAAGGAACGCCTTGATTTTGGCCTTATGAAGCCTGAATCAGCTACACTGTGCCTGGACTTCTGACCTATAGAAACTGTGAAATAGTGAATCCGTGTTGTTTTAATTGTTTGCGGTAATTTGTTACAGCGGCAAGACAGAATGAGGTGAGTCCGACAAGCAGAACATATTTATTGAGCAACTATTTTATCCCAAGTATTGGTGCTAGCTGTTAGACAAAAGACAAAGACAGTCTTTGCCCTTTCTGTGCTTTTATTCTAGTGCGTGGAACTATATATATGTACGTATATATGCATACACACATATATTTGTGTATATATCATGTCATTAGTGATGATGTGTTTGGTGAGTGCTGAAAAGGGAGAAAGGTATGAAACAGAAAAACGTGAGTGGTAGTTCTTTATGGATGGCTTGTGCAAGCTCTTATATTGTGCTCCCATTTTCATCTGAGAAACATGGTATGTCTGATTAATTTTTTGAGTTATGTCTAAAATGTCTCAATTAACTTTGTAAACATATGCACATATTTAAAATACTTCATCATAGATCAGAGAACAGAAAGCTGTTTTTATTTCCTAAAGATCATGCCACACTGAGATGTCCTCGTCAAGCAGAGTTGTTTTTTTTTTTTTTTTTTTTTTTTTTTTTTTTTTTTTTTTTGCGATATGCAGGCCTCTCCCGTTGCGGGGCATAGGCTCCAGACGCGCAGGCTCAGCGGCCATGGCTCACGGGCCCAGCTGCTCCGCGGCATGTGGGATCCTCCCGGACCAGAGCACGAACCCGTGTCCCCTGCATCGGCAGGCAGACTCCCAACCACTGCCACCAGGGAAGCCCAAGCAGAGTTTTAAAATGTGGAATGTTGCTCTGATCAGGGCATTCAGGTTATAGTTAAACTTCAGGTTATAGTTCCAAATGCATTTTAGTTGGTGATACCCTCTCCTGTAATTTCTGGAATTAACCAATTCAAAATCATTTTTCTTATTGATAAAAGTAATATATATTCATATATTTAATTATGTATATGAAAATATGAGTTCATTCTATATATTCATTTGAATTTAATACTTCAGAAATTTTAAATTTTTGGTTGAAAATCTTTTATTCATTGAGTCAAATGAAAGATAATTTCTATTCTTCTCCCCACTCATCATATATATATATATACACACATATGTGGAGACAATTGTCAGCTTCTGAAATGAGCCCATAACTTCAAAAGTGATAAGATCTTATGTAAAATCTCTTTATTTAACTCTTCCAATTTGAGGCAACGTAAACTTTCTTCAACATATTTTTCTCCGAAAGCTAGCTCCTACCGGCAGGCTCTAGACTTACTTACCACTAGTGCCTTTGCTAGTAACAACTTCAGTATTACAACACCCCCCAGTCAGAAATTGTGCTCTGGAAAGAAAAATAAGGTGATCTGAAACATGCAAAAATGAACATCTTAAAGGAAATCCTTCAACCAACCTCTAGCACTTAAAAGTTTAAATATTAGCTTCATTCTATTTGTGTGGCTTGGGGTAAAGTTGATGATGATGTTGAGTAAAATGCAGATACTCACTATGAACAATGGTTCATTACCTTTGCTTAATTTATAGGGTTACTTATGAAATTTAGAACAGGTAAGTTTTCAAAAAAATTAATTCAACTATAATTACCTAAACTGCACAAATCTTAAGTGGAGAGCTCAATTAATTATTACATTTATATGCACCCATGTAACACCAAGCAATAAATATACTGTACGTTTCTAGCATACCAGGAATCTCTTATGTGTGAGTTTTGCTTCAGAACAGGTATGTTTAAATGTAAATTGGGAGGAGGTCGTTGAGAAAAATGAAGACAGTCTCGGGCAGGGATTTCTGGGTACCCAGGTATGAACCTAGGGGCAGAACAGGAATAAAGACGCAGACATAGAGAATGGACTTGAGGACATGGGGAGGTAGAAGGGTAAGCTGGGATGAAGTGAGAGAGTGGCATGGACATATATACACTACCAAATGTAAAATAGATAGCTAGCGGGAAGCAGCCGCCGCATAGCACAGGGAGATCAACTCAGTGCTTTGTGACCACCTAGAGGGGTGGGATAGGGAAGATGGGAGGGAGACGCAAGAGGGAGGGGATAAGGGGATATATGTATATGTATAGCTGATTCGCTTTGTTATAAAGCAGAAACTAACACATCATTGTAAAGCAATTATACTCCAATAAAGATGTTTTAAAAAAAAAGAATTTCAGATGGAGAAAGAAGGAATTAAAGACAGTTGCTGCCCACTTCCCTACTCCACAGTGGTATGGGCAGTCTCAAATAACAGAGATGGAAACATTTTGCAAACATTGCATAGTGTGCTATTGAAAGATACAAGACATCTCCAACTTGCAAATAGGTTGTATCCCAAAATCTCATCTACAAATTCATCCCTGGAAACTTGCAAGCTACTTCTTTTAGAAGGAATGTTATGAATGTCATAAATGATATTTGGGATCCCAGATTACTCATATAAACCTATATTAAACATAATGTATCTGAAACATTGCACATTTAAAATAAAAAATAGGTTCAAATCCACAACACATATAACAAAACAGAAAAAATGAATAATTATTCTTATCTATCTTGATGTTGCTTCTTTAGAAAAGCCAGGTTTAATCAGTGTAGATATGTGACATTAAGTTATTTAGGTTTTGATAGGATTTTGGGGGCATTTTCAGATACCTTTAGATGATGTTTTTTTCCTTTATTTTCTTTTTTCTATTTTTACTCTGAAAATATCCCTTCTCATTACCCTGATACAGGTGAATCACTAACCCTAGGTCTTTATTAATCTACCATTTACAACCAATAATGAGTGCATTAGGCAGGGAATTTAGTAAAAGGAGAAATGGTATCAATATTTTCTTCCTCCTTATTCAAAGTCTCTTTCCTCTTCTGGAGAAGAATTTGGAAGATGGATTGGGAATTATGCCTCAAAGCCCTGCAACTACACAGGGCTTCATTGATCATCAAGGGTCCCAGTGTTGTGCTCAGAAAGATACCAGTGCATTTGTGCTGAGGTTATGGTTCCCACAGCTTACTCCCATCCATGGCTGAACACAGTTAAGGTACTCATGGTCCTGGAAGACAAGGGACAGCTCTCCTCTGATGCCTGACTTTGGCTAGAGGACGCCCTGATGGCATTCCTCAGTCTGCTCAAAACTGCAGGGTAATAAAGGAGCACCGAGGTCAATCCACATTTACTTCCAGGGTATTTTTACTGGACCCTTCACAGGAGATTGGGATAGCGCTTTGACTACAGCAGTTTCCTCCCTGTCTCGGGTCTTTCTCACAGCTGATACCTGTTCCAGGATTTGTTAGTTTCTCTCAGACCAGTAATGGATTGCCAAGCATCATGAATGTCTTGTCCCATGACCAGGCTCAGCATGGATACCAGCATCCCATAACAGGTATGAGTATACTCCAAGACTGGAGTATCTTTGCTTTCATTCCTGAAGGGAATGTGACTGCATCAGGGATTTCAAAGACAGGAGCATGGATGGCCTGTCTCATTTCCAACTCCCTAACAATTTGTTTTACCTCCTCTATAGATTTCCAGGGTCTCCAGTGCCCAGGAAGTTCCCCCTCATTGGGCCAAACTCCCTGCAGGCTAGAATAACCCAATCTGCAAGGGAGTGAGTCAACTGAATTTCCCTTACTCACCTCCCAGGGCCATTCAGGTGCTGCTGGAGGGCAGGGTGTGTGGTGATTTTCTCTGCTTCCTGCCTGGTCAGAGAAATGGCAGCACACTCCACATCCCATAACCTCACTAACTATGCCTGGATACTTACCTGGCCTTTTGCTGGAGATGGGCAGCTATATCAATGGGCTCAGCAGGAGTATATTCTTTCAGCATGAATGTTCCCTGAGTCGGAGGCTGCCCAGCCGGCTGGGGTTGTGGTTGCTGTGCTTCTGCTTTCCTCTGTATTAAAGGTCAGAGGTCACAAGGTGTTTCATCTGTTTCACTGTTGTCAATTACAACATCCTCCTCACTTTCCCAGGGATTCCACCTCTTAGTGTCCCAATCAGGCTTTGTCACAAGGGCTCAGATCTTAATCTGAGGCAGCTTGCACCCCCACCCCAACTTTCAAAATGGCAGGCTAAGGTCTCCAACTTATTATCCTGCTCTCCCCCTTGTCTGCCAGCCCCGAAGTGAACAGAGCAGAGGACACCCACACATCCTTCTCTAACCTCAGTTCTTCTTCCAACTTTCTAGCTCGAGCTTCAGCCTCTAGTTGGGCATCAGTGGCCAGCTGAACTACCACAGGAAAGGCCAGCCCACTGTAACAGCCCTTTTTTCTCTACTTTGCCACAGTGCCATTGTACAGCTCTCAAACAAGCACATCAAACCAGCAAGCATTTTAGAGAAGTTCTTGTTCACACTTTTTGGTCCACAAGCATCTAACCTACAGGCCACCCCTCTCCACATAAAGGTCCATGGCTAACTCAGGAATTCCCCTGAGGATGCCTCTTTCCCAAGACTCATTTCTTCAGTCTCCGGCTGGCTCACCAATTATTGGTTTGAACTGTTTAGCTCCCCAGGAGAAATCTGAAATGCTCCTGCACAAGGAGGGCAGAGAAAACCAAAGAAAGAGGCAGACCACTCTAGACTGGTAGGCGGCATGTTTAATAGGCAAGGAAACTTACTGTTACCAAGCTTGTCTTGGGGGTCTGCACCAGGAGTAGATCTCTATACTGACCCACCAGAATCTTAAAAGTTTATAAGAGGCTTGAACTGAATTCAGTCTTGTATCCAGTCCAGATGGTCTCAACAATACCCTGCTCTCTTAAGGCTATGTCCTTGAACATGGCTCTGGCTGTGGAAACGTGGGCAGAATGTTCTTTCCAAGGAGAGAGTGTGGGGTGAGGAGGCTCCAATTGACCAGGTCCAGCTCTCAGGTTAACCTGCTGTCAGGTTCTCTTGTTGACCTCCTTCAACAATGTGTACCATCATATATTTAGCCAGTTATTTCTTGATAAACACAGAGGGATCTTTTCTTTAACCACTTTTTCACTTGTATAAACAGTGCAATGATGAACATTCTGGTGTTGGTTTTCTAGGGTACTTCTGCTGGTGTATCTGTAGAAAACTTGTTCTTGAAAGAGGGCATGCTGAGCTAAGGTATGTGAATTTAAATTTTTGATAGACTTTATTACATATCCTTCCAAAAAGACTGTGCTAATTAACACTCTCCCCAATAGTATAGGAGAGTATCTATTTCTAGCCCAGGCTTCTGCCAAAACTATTATAATTTTTTAATCATTTCAATCTGATAAAACAATGATTGTCCAGAATGGTTTATTTAAATATGAATGAGGCTGAGCATCTTTTCATATGTGTATATTTCTATATAAATTACCTCTTTGTGCTCGATGCACATTTTTATTTTTGATTATTCATTTTTTCTTTTTGATATGTAAAATCTTTTTCTATATTAAAGAAAGTTTGCTTTTGTTATAGAGTTGCAAATATGATAATTTTCCCATTTATTTATATTACTTATTTCTTTCCTACAGACATTTCTAATCTTTCTGAAGTCATGTTCAGTATTTTTCCCCACTCTGTGTTAAAAAACATCATCTCCCATGTTTTACTTTAGAACTTCTATTCTATTTTTTATTTAGAATTTTAAACCTTTACTACATCTCAGATTTATTTTAGTGTAAGTACTGAACCAAGAATACATCCAAACCCCACTTTGCTAGTACAAATGCTGGCCAGTAGTACCAAGAAAAGAAGTTAATAATATATATTTTATCCCACTTATTTGCAATACACTTTAATGTATATTAAATTTCTATATTTAAAATTTTTTTATATGGAGATTGTAGCATATTTCATTGATTTGTCTAGCCCCAACCAGTAAGAAAAAGATTTTATTGATATTGATTTATTTTCAGTTTTACTAAATTTAAGGGTAGTCTGCTCTCATTTTTCCTTTTTAGAAAAATTTCCTGATTATCTTTCCATGTTTTTAAATTTAGACTAAATTTAGTATCAACTTTTTTTAAGTTCCAAGAAAAACATACTGTTACTATCTTGATTAAGACCACATTGAATTTCTAGACAAATTTGAGAAGGATGGATAGTTTTACAGTATTGAGCTTTTCTAATGTTTATTTCCTCCACAAATACAGTATATTTTTACATTTATTTGTCTTCCCTTATGTCCTTTGGCCATTTATCTTTTTTTCTATATTATCATTACAAATGCCATGCAAGTTTATTCCTAGTTTTATATTTTTGTTGCTATAACTTAATGAAATCTTTTCTTATATTTTGTGACAAAAATTTTTACATTAATTTTGTGACTACATCACCTTACTAGATTCATATTTTTTTAATTAGTTAATTCATTATTTTAAATTTTTGGCTGCATTGGGTCTTTGTTGCCATGTGTAGGCTTTCTCTAGTTGCAGTGAGCGGGGGCTACTCTTTGTTGCAGCAAGCGGGCTTCTCATTGTGGTGGCTTCTCTTGTTGTGGAGCATGGGCTCTAGGTGTGCGGGCTTCAGTAGTTGTGGCCCGTGGGCTTAGTTGCTCTGTGGCATGTGGGATCATCCCAGACCAGGGCTCGAACCAGTGTCCCCTGCATTGGCAGGCAGCTTTTTAACCACTGTGCCACTAGGGAAGTCCCCATATGTTTTTCTATAGATTTTTTCAGTGACTTCTCTTTATTTTCCCAGTGGTAAAATCATATTAATAGCAAATTATAAGGCAGAAAATTTTCTATTCAGTATTTTTGTATATTTAATTATCCAGCATCTATGTATAGACTAGTATTTCCAAAGTATTGTTGAATAGCAGTATTGAGTGTAGGTATCCATATAGTTTTCCTAATTTTAAAGGAAATCTTTCTAGTTTTTACTTTCTAGTTTTTACAATTTGACATAATTGTGGCTCCTTGCTAATTTGGTCACATTTATAATAAGTAATTATCTGTCTGGTATTATTAAGTGTTTTCATCAGGAATAAAGGTTTAATTCTGTTAAATATCCTTGCATAAGCTAGTGAAATGGTCTTATATTTTTTAAGGTTTGACTTAATACTGGAATCAAATAAATAAATTTCATTTTTTTTTTTTTTACTTACTAAATTTCATTATTTTAAAACATTCTTGCTCTATAAAGAGTACATGGTTACAGTTAGTTGTTACTTTCATTATTGCATGGTTCTTGATATTTAACTTAACAGTTCTGCAGACATATTTCTGGGCAATATTTAGTTTTCTTTTTTGTTTGCAATGTATTGCTTTTGTTAGGTTTGAGAGATTACCGATATATGGGTTTTATGAAATCTATTTGGAAGCTTCCCTTTTTTGTCTATGAAGATGTTTCTTCAAGTGTGTTACACATGAACTATCAGTATTGCAACTGACTGGTGGTGTTTTATTTTGTTTGTTTTAAAATTATGGTAACTTTTTTATCTTTCTTCATTCATTTTTCTTTCAACAAACTAACCCTTAAATTGTCTTCTTTTTTATTTTCTGCCTTTTCTGCTGTGATACATTTAATTTGTCAATGTCCAACTTATCACGCTTCCCTCCTTTTCTACTTCTAATCTTTGACTTTATTGCAGTGCTGGAATTTTGGTCTAATCCATTGCAGTTATAATATATATTTTCAAATGGTATATTTTTTCTCCCAGTGTCTTAACATTTTCTTTCTTTTTTTAAACATAACTCACACATTTATTTTGCCATGACTCAATAATTCCATAATCCATGGTATTCAGTTTTTACTCCCAGTCCTTTCATAGTATAGTGTCTTCATTCCCAACTTCTTTGTTTGATTCAGTCTTTGGTTAGATGCCTCTAACAAGTTGATTTTAAGAATTTATGTTTGCTATATTTCCTGATTTGCTTAAGAATGCCAGTCTTTACCTTTATATGTTCAAAATGATTTAATGAGTATAAAATCTTGATTTTATAATTTTTCTCTTTATCCAATCAGAATTCAGAACTTATAGATATTATTCTTATGTCATTAGTATGAAAAAGTCTGAGGATGTTTTTTCACTCCTAATAAATAAACAGCTTTTTTTCTTCCCTGTCATAGTGCCAAGGGAGTTTTTTTTTTTTTTAATTGAAACCTAACACATTAACTAGGAAAGTTCCAATGAAAATGACAGAAATTAACTATGAACTGGCATGAGCAAAAACGAGAGATTTGAACTTGCACACACACTAACCAAGAAGGGGAGGAGTATCACTACCATTAAGGATGACTGGAATAAGTACTCAAATGCTGTCAGGTTCTTATTTGCTTCCATTCTGTGCTTTGTACCATATGTTTACTTCATTATTTCCAAGTAAGGATTTTTGTGGGAGAAGTCTTTAGGAAAATTAGGAATATGATTATAAACAGCTCCAGACACAGAGTCTCAAAGCTTAGCAACAGGAGAGGAAAAGCTATTCTCTTGTAACTCCACCTTGAAAAATAGCATGAGCTCTCTGACTCATCTGAGGGTCATCTCCCATATGGACTTCTCAGTATAGTCAGAGGTGCCCTGATGAGTATTTAAACCCAGTTTTTTGTTTTGTTTTGTTTTGTTTTGCATTTCAAAAGTGGGATGAGCTAGCTCTGGGGTCTTCCTTCTACAGAGTGCTAAAGGTGATATGAGGGAGAATCCCCCACAAGAATTGCTTGAAGAATAGTTTAAACTTTGAGTGTTATTTTAATCAGAAGAAGAAATAATTGTGCACTTCATTCAGTAAACTCATCAGGATATCACTTATTTGAGCTTTTGATTAAATTTTTTACTGGAATATAGTACAAACTTATAAATAAGCGACAGATTCAGGTGTTATTTCATTTCAGGATAACTTTCTTCTGTTATGTCCCTTCACGTTTGCTTGGGCCTCTGGTCTTCCATGCAAATATATATCACTTTGTTATGCCAAGAAATTCAACCTTTTCTTCATTTATGCTCCTTCGAGACAATGCAGTAAGAATTTCCTAATTGCCAAAGGTTCATCAAAGTATTTTGTTAAGTAAAAGAGAGTGCATGATTTAAATATAACCATAATAATATTGTGTTTAAAAAAAACCCTTCAGAACATAAAAAGTATTTATTTCATGCTTATGGATCTGAGGCTCAGCTGGTCTTGGTTAGGCTTGTATGAGTTTGATTGGGCTTAACTCCAAACTGCAGGCTGGGTTCAGATTATCTCTAAGTGTCTCTCATCCTTTTTGGACCCCAAAGCTACCAAAGGCATATTCTTCACACATGAAAGGTAGGAGCACAAGAATGCAAGCTCAGCTTCAAAGACCTTTTAAAGCCTTTGTTTGTATTACATCCACTAACATCTTATGGTTAAAACAACTCTTGTGATCAAACCCAAAGCAAGAGTTGCTTAGTTCTCTCCTTCCATCATGATAGGACTGTGGATGTATATTGTTACTGCAGGAGAGTTAAGAATTGAGAAAGAATGATTCAATCTTTCACAGCTTCTTTGTTGGTCATAATTACTCACATATAAAATATACTCATTCCTAAGCAACCCCCCCCCCAAAAAGTTTCACCAAAAGGAGCAGACTCAAAGTTGAGAATCAGAAGATCTACATTATGCCCAGATGCAGTTCCTTGTGGTTCATAAGCTAATTGAAATTTCAGCAGAATCTGAAGTACAGTGGTATAACAAGGATGGGAAAAAGCATCATAAACATTCCCCTTCAAAAAAAGTGATAAAGGAATGCACATGCCAGTCAATTGTCCATAGAAATTTCATACTCCTGCTTGGCAAATAGTGCCAAATCCACACATCCTAGGAGCAGGCAATGCTCTTTGATTTGGTCCTGTGTCTGCTCTCTGGGCATGATTCCCTCACCCACTGTTCTCCATTGCTCCTTTTCTGTCATTTAGGAGGCCTTTCCTTTTCTAAAAACATCTTCTTGGTCACTTCTGAAGAACACATGGGAGAATATGTTTTTCTTCAGAGCAGAGGAGGTTTTGAACCTGCTTTCCACATAGAGAAAGGAGAAGGCTCAATGGTCTTTTTACATCTTTCACACTTTCAGTTTCTTTTAGTCCAGATGAGAGAGATTTTGCCAATACATCTCTCTCAAAAACTGTAAAATTTCTATGTATTTGATTTCATTCAATTTCACATTCCAATAGCTACAACCACAATTATTTCATTGCAATGATAGTTTCCCTAGGTGTATAAGACATCTGGGAGACCATACTCTTAAACTTTCTAGGAGGCACTCCTCATTTTTTTCCAGCTGAAGAGATCTACTAGATGCTCATTTAATTCTTTCAGAGGTTTAAAAATGGTATTATAGTCACACATTTAATTTTAACATACTCTGATGCTATATTTTATTGGAAGTACCAGAGAATTATTCTTTCCCCTGAGGCTATATCTTAATAGCCATATATTTAATATGGTGAAAAGCAGTTTAACTTTCCAATTTTGCAATCTTAGCATTCCTGGATTATTCATATTCCCTCTCAACTCTATTTTTATCCTGGCCAGTTCTTTCCAGTCTTATAGAACTTAATCATATGCAGCCTGTAGCAGCCACCTTGGGATCTCAGCAATCGACCTCAAAATCTCCTCAATCAACATGAAAAGTTCATTAGGTATATTTTCTATTCTCCCCACTATAATAAGTGACAGTATTACCAAACATTTAGCCGCTACATGGCATAGGTTAAAAATTTTTCCCCTTTTTATAACTTCCTTTACAGTTTTTCTAGCCTCCTATTACAATATGCTTGTCATCTGCTGACCAGTTCCCAAAACACTGCCATCAGTTTTAGGTTTTATCATAGCTCTTGTTGGTAACAATTGTGTAAGTGATGCTGCATAACCAACCACGCTAAAACTCAGTGGCTTACAACAGTAGACTTATTTCTTTATCCATGAAACTGTGGGTCATCTTTAATTCCATTGATCTAGACTGGGTTTGCCTCCAAGTTTCATATTAGAACCAGGTTTGCACAATGTGGGTCTCATTCTCCATGGAGAGGCAACTATCTGAGGCATGATTTTCTCATGACTAAAATAAGAGTTCAAGAAGGCAAACCCAAATATTTAAACACATTTTAAGGTTTTGCTTATGTCACATATACTAACATATTTTGCCAAAGCAAGTCAATTGGCTAAGCTCAAAGAAAAGAGATGCGTAATTATATTCTGCTTACCACAGAGGTATGCCAATGATATGGATATAGGCCAGCATTAGAGGGGCATGAATAATTTAGAACTATAATTCAATCTACACAGATAATTTGTTTTTGTTTTTTGAGAGGAATTCAATAGACAAATTCTAAAATCATAATATTTTATCCCTGATGCATATTAATCAGGGCTTGCTTGTATTCAAAATTCTTGAAAATAGACCAGTAAGAATAACATTCTTGAATTTTCATGTTAAAGTAATACAGATTTCTATATATCAGTCTTTTCATATATCTTTGTGACCTATCATATCACTATGACTCTGGCTTTTCTGTTTCCAGTGAGAGCTAATCAGGACCAGTTTAAGAGCAATTGTTGCATTCTAATATTTCATAGGATGATAGCAACAGTATAATTCAAGATTTTCATACATCTTCCAAAAAATCCATAGAGATCAAAAAGAAAAAGAAATAAAACCACCCCTGACTCATGCCTACAGCATAACTAGGGCATGGAGATCACTACAAGCCCTAAACCATGGATAGGTCAATAAACACCCAAATTGCACAGATGTACAACCAGAGCCCGTGCTTGTGAGGAGGGATAGAGGTAGAAATAGTTAGAAGAACAAGGGACCAAGAGTGATGGAACTCAGATAAAATTGCCCCTAGAAAGAAACTCCTACACTTAATAAGAAAATATTCAAGTCAGGTTTGTTACCAGTAACTCAGAAAAGAGTTATTAAAGAAGTGAAAGCAATTTTGTGTGCAGGACTCAAAGTGAGAGGCTCAAGAAGACATTGCTTCTGGTGAAAAGGGGAAAACTTATAAAAGGGATTCATTATTTTGAGACTTGGTGGTAACAATGAAAAAGGAAATAAGAGGTAGGTATTAAAGAGTATGATTAAGAAAGTTCAAGGAGAGAAAGTGTGTATCATGGATTGTGTTTAGCCAAGGTTTTTAAAAAAATTCCAAGGGTATATAAAAGTTGCTTGACTCTGTAGAAACAGGCAAACAGAATCGGAAAATCAGAAAACACAACTATCTCCTCTTGAAAGACTATATATCATTATATCAAGAGAAAAGAACAAAGTCAACTACAAAACTTAGTAAACTATCTGAAACACTTCAGCCATGCCTGCATACAACTGCTTACTAGTCCCAGAAGATGACATCTCAAAATAAACAAGTGCTCGTCTCCATCCATACAAAGCTAGAAAGAAAACAGAAAATAACAATAAAAATTTGAGCTCATGAAAACTCCTGAAAGAATAGTAATGAAGCAGAAGGGAACTATAACATAACACTCCAACCTAAATTAAATGTTATTAAACAAGCATTAGTGTTTATGTAAGAACAACTTGGGACTTCCCTGGTAGCACAGTGGTTAACAATCTGCCTGCCAATGTAGGAGACACAGGTTTGAGCCCTGGTCCAGGAAGATGCCACATGCCGTGGAGCAACTAAGCCTGTGTGCCACAACTACTGAGACTGCGCTCTAGAGCCTGCAAGCCACAACTACTGAGCCCACATGCCACAGCTACTGAAGCCCATGTGCCTAGAGCCCGTGCTCCACAATAAGAGAAGACACCACAATGAGAAGCCTGCGCACCACAGAGAAGAGTAGTCCCTCCTTGCTGCGACTAGAGAAAGCCTGTGCGCAGCAACAAAGACCCAACACAGCCAAAAATAAATTAAAAAAAAAAACTTAAATCAGAAATTTTAAAACTCAAAAAAATTGAAAAAAATTCAGAAAGCTGTGAAATAGGATGATAATCAGGAATGAAATAGAAGGAAAAGACAAAAATTAATTTAAAATGCAGACAGAGCATAAGGTACCCCAAAGGGAGTAGATTAAGTTGAGAATATTGAGATAAGGTATAAAAATAACTAAAGGAACATAAAGTGGTTTGAAAGGATTGGAGCAAAAAAGACTGATAAATAAAATAGGAAAATGAAGACCCAAGATACAAATAATTGGAGACCTTAAAATTTTTTTTTAACTAGCAATGGAATAGAATCATTTTTAAAACTATTTTTTCAAGAAATAAAACACCTGAATTTATTTATTAGAAGGACCCACTATTTCTGGAAAAATTGGGCCAGAAACAGATGACTCCAAAACATATCATTATACAATTCTTAGAAATTAATATTGAAGGAAACAAAACAAAACCAAACCTTAGGTCTCTAGACAAAAAGATCAAGTCATATACTAAGGGAACAAATTAATATTGGCATCATATTAACAACAATTACAAAACAAATCAGCAGAGTAGCATTTTTTAGAAACTATAGGAAAGAAAGTATGAACCAAAGGATTTTATATCCAGCCAAGCCATAATGAAATATTAAAGTAGAAATAAATAGGACTTAACCTTCAAGAAGCAGGGGATACTAGTCTCAAAAGCCCTTCCTGAGGAATCTACCAGTGAACAAGTTCTATCCAGACCAAATGATTTCTGGGAAGACTGGCCAAAAAACTGATCATGACCATTGTAATACTGTAATATGACATGCTTTTGGTTTCAGTTTTATCCTATCATTTTATATATATTTACTGTTAATATGTCATATTCAGTGTTTCCCAATGGTTTTTTTGTTTGTTTGTTTCCTTTGAAAACAAAGTGGTGACAAGAAGGGAAATTATACAAATAGCAAATGTTCTATCAATGCAGATGTAATGTAACTAAAAAGTAGAAGGAGAAGATGAGAAAATAGAAAAATAGAAAAAGCTTATTGATTATTCCATAATAATAAGGATCAAATGAAAACAAAAGTTAAATAGTTGAATAATAAATAAGAAACATTAGGCACTATAAAAAGGTACACATATCAAGCTAAACGTGAACAAAAATAAAAATCTAAAATGCCTCCAAAATTAAAAAGAGTAAAAAATAAGACAGTGCCAAAAAGGTATCATTGCAAATATAAAATATTACAAAATAAATTTATAAATAAAGTATATGTATATATAGTCAAGATCATTTTATAGAATTGAAACCAAACACTAGTCTTATCATTAAAATGTAAATGAAGCCCTCAAACAAAATCTTAAAATATTGTGTACCAAAAATATGGATGGACAGAAGCACATATTATGATTTTATCTCTGTGTGAAAATAAGCATAGTGATGTCTTTGCCAAAATTGCTAATGTAATCATCAATTTATAGTCATAGAATTATAGGGTCTATTGTGAAGTAGTGCCATATCAGAGTGTCTAATATAATTAAGGGATTCCAATCCATCTCAGGAAGGCTAAAGAACTCAGGAGATTTTTCCTGGAACGGGAAGAATGGTTAAGAGCGAATATGGCTATTTTCTATATTTGAAGGACAATTATGTAACAATGGGATTATATTTATTCTGTATGGCATAAGAAATATAATTAGACCCAATAGTTAGAAATTGCCTGAATATTTTGGCTTAATATAAGAAAGTACTTTCCAGCAGCCAAAGCTGTCTTTAAAAAATATTTTATAACTGGTAAGCTCACTGTTCATTGGTTATCCAAGTGACTAAGGAAGTACATATAATCACGAAGCACACTGAATAAAAGTTTAAATAAATTTAAAATTTTTTGATAAAATAAATTCCCAAGAAGGGTATGGGATGATGGATTACTAAGTGCCTATTAGTATGACTTGCACTGAATTATTTTTGTATTTTGTGTCAAGAGAAAATTTTCAAATAAAGGTAAAATCATAGCTTTCACACAAATATAAAGCATATATTAAAGATTTTTGAAAATCATCATTAATGAAGGAATCAGGCAGATGTTAAAACCAGTTCAAAGGGAGATCCAAAGAACAGACACATGTATAGATCAGGAATATTAAAGTGAATTTGTAAATAGACTAAAAACCAGCATCTTCCATGAGGGGAAGGAAGTATATTGAAACTCCATCAGACAGAATTTATTTGCATGTTTATCATGAGAATTATTTGCATTACTGTAATTTATCTGCACCTTACAGAGTTGTAAAATAACATAAAAGGAACGAAGAGTTTAGATATCCCGTAGAATTAGATTTGGATAACCCAGAAGTCTATACTCTAAATAATGCAGTTTTCTATTGGAGACACCAAGTAATATTTTTTGCTTATTTTAAGTTTCCTTGCTCTCATAAATTCCAAAGCTTACATCACACAGTCAAAAGTGAGGAAACATTCAGATAATTTATTTCTCTATATACCTGTTGCACTGCCACATAAAACAAATTCTTAATTAATACTTTTAAGAATGTGATATATTCGGGAATTTCCTGGCAGTCCAGTGGTTAAGACTCTTGTGCTTTCACTCCTGAGGGTGCAAGTTCAATCCCTGGCAGTGCAGCCAAAAAAAAAGAAAAATACAGTATATTCATAAAAAAGAAACTCAAGTAAAGTCTATTAAACATGTAAATGAGCTCAAATCATATAAATCATATTAAAAATAATATTTAAATTTCTTTACAACGAGAATCCAACTCGCTACTTAAACTCTGGATAAAAAACAGCTACTTGAAAGCACTGTAGAGATGGCAAAAGCAGAGAGAAACAACTTTTGGAAGAAGAAAATACTGGTTGAATATATGTTTTTATGACTTTGAGGTAGGGTATAGTCATGTGCATGCTGCATTGCGTTGTGCAAACTTGGCTAGAAACATGAAGTGTTTCTGGTGTGACAAATCAGAGGGCAAGGTTTTGGGCTATCACCACACTTAAAAAATAAAAGGAAAATCCTAAAAAGGAAAACACCTCAGATGGGAAGACCCAAAGTCTATGTATGAACTCTGCCCAAATCTCTGGCTGATGTATGAACTATGAATGCACAGAGCTCACTCAAAAAAGTCCAATAAGACTAAAAGAGGGCTTCCCTGGTGGCGTGGTGGTTGAGAGTCTGCCTGCCGATGCGGGGGACACGGTTTCGTGCCCCGGTCTGGTAGGATCCCACATGCCGCAGAGCGGCTGGGCCCATGAGCCATGGCCACTGAGCCTGTGCAGCGCGTCTGGAGCCTGTGCTCCGCAATGGGAAAGGCCACAACAGTGAGAGGCCCGCATACTGCAAAAAAAAAAAAAAAAAAGACTAAAAGAACAGAACAGAAATTGTAGCTTCCACTCATCATGGGGGAGAGAGTTTAGAACTTGAATTCAACCAACTTAATTGTTCAAACAAACAAAAACAATTGGCATTCTTCAGAAGATAGTAACAATTCAGTTTCAATAATGCATCAATCACCAAATCCAGAAAATATAATATTCAAAATTGCTATATAAATAAACAGAAAATATGACTCACACTTAAAGAAAAGAAGACAACAGAAACTAAATCTGTGATGACCAAGACATTAGAATGACCAGACAGGCATTTTAAAGTAGCCTGTAATTATGCCCAGTGATGTAAAGAGTGTATTCTCATAGTGATAAAACAGGTAGAGAATCTCAGCGTAACAATAAAAACTGTAAAAAAAAAAAAAAAACAAAGAAACCCCAAAACCCCTGTGTTAATTCTAGAACTTAAAAATAGAATAACTGACATAAAAATTCACTGAACTGGCTTAACACCACAATAAAGATGACAGAAGAAAAAAAATTATGGAATTTGAAATAGAACAATAGAAATTATCTGATCTTAAGAATCGAAAGAAAATAATTGTAAAACAAATGAAAAGAGCCTCAGTGACATGGGTAAATATCAAAAATTTTAACATATCTATATATATTTAGAGTGTGAGAAGATCAAGAGAGAAAGAATGAGGCAGACATTTAATTGAGGAAATAATTGGAATTTCTCCAAATATATTGAAAGACATAAATGTAAAGAAACACAAAACTCAGCAAACCCCAGAAAGGTAAATACAAGGAAAAAACCTAAGTGAATGATGGTCAAACTATTGAAAAGCTAAAGAAAAAAAATTCTTAAAAGAAGCTGGGGTGGGGGGGAATCCAAAATATTTATACATGGGAACAATGTTAAGAATGATGAATGACATATCATTACAAAGAGTGGAGAACAGAAGACAGGAAGACAGTGGACAATTATTTTTAAGCTGCTGAAAGAAAAAAAAAAATTCAGTCAATCCAAAATTCCACATCCAGTGAAAAAACAGAACAACTAAGAGACTTCATCACCAACAGACATGAACTAAAGGAAATGTCAAAGGAAGTACTTCATTAAGTGAGATAATAATATACAGAAAGTCAGATTTGGGGGAAGCGTTGAAGAGTATCAGAAATGATGAATATGGATAAATATAATAAACTGAATTTTCTCTTAATTTATTTAAAACATATATGATTTTTCCCAGTTTTTTTATTGTGGTAAAATGCACATAACATAAAATTTAGCATCTTAACCATTTTTTAAAATGAGGTATAATTGACATATTAGTTTCAGTTGTACAACATAATGATTTGATATTTGTGTATACAAATATTAACCATTTTAAGTGTATATTTTATTGGTATTAAATACATTCATAATGTTGTGCAACCATCACAACCATCCATGCCTGTAGCTGGTTTCATCTAGTAAAAGTGAAATTCTGTACCCAGTTCCTGGCAACCACCATTCTGCTTTCTGTCTTTGACTACTATAAGTACATCAGATAGAGTCAGACAGTGTTTTTCTTTTTTGTGACTGGCTTATTTTACTTAAACACAGTGTCCTCAAGGTTCATCAACATTGTATCATATATCAGGATTTCCTTCCTTCTTAAGGCCAAATAATATTCCATTGTACTGTATACCACATTTTGCTTATCCATTCATCAGTTGATGGACAATTGGTCTGCTTACGCGATTTAGCTAATGTGAGTAATGCTGCACTCTTGGAGAAATACCTATTCAAGTCCTCTTCCCATTTTTAAACCAAGTTGTTTGTTTTATTGTTGCTGAATTTTAGGAGTTGTCTATATATTCTGGATATTAATCCCTTATTAGGTATATGATAGAAAATATTTTCTTCTGTGGGTTGCGTTTTTTCTCTGTTGATATTATTTTTTGATTAACAAAATTTAAAATTTTCATGAAATCCAATATGGCTGTTTTTTATTTTGTTGCCTCTGACATTGGTGTTATATCCAAGAAGTCATTGCTACATCTGATAACATAAAGATTTTACCCTATGTTTTCTTTTAAGAGTTTCATAGTTTTAAGTCACACATTTAGGTCCTTGATGCATTCTGAGTTATTTTTGTATGCCATGTTAAGTCTTCTGCATGTGGATATTCAGTTTTCTTAGCACCAGTTATTGAAAAGATTGTCTTTTCCCCCGCAGGGTGGCCTTGGAACACTTATCAACAATCAAATGACCATATATGCCAAAGTTTATTTCTAAGCTCTCTATTCTTCTGTTGGTCTATATGTCTGTTTTATGCCAATACCATACTGTTTTGATTATTGTAGCTTTCTAGGAGGTTTTGAAATCAGGATTTGGGAGTCCTCTAGCTACATTCTTCTTTCTCCAAATTATTTTGCTGTTCAAGATCCCTTGAGAGTGCCACATAGGCTCCAGGGTCCTGAGCGGTGCACAGGCTCCAGGGTCCTTAATGCCACTACTGCCAAACCCTCCTTTGACCATGCGGGCCCCAGCAGGCCCACACATGCTGCCCACACGAAAGCCTCCTCTGGAATCAGCCCTGGGCACCTCCTGAGATGAGAAGCTGCCAGTGCTGGTGGGGTCAGAGTGCTAAAGTGTGGGGTTAGGAGAGTGGATTTGGGGAGAGGACTGCTATTGGCTGTGCAGAGACAACCTGAGGGGATAGGAGTGAGGTGCTCCATGGCCAGGAATGCTCCTAGAGGAAGCGTGGACTGCCATGGAAATGAGGTGCCACTGTTGAGTGGTGCACAAGCGGCAGGCCCACCACTGAAGTCTCCTTCCCCACCCACCAACCCCTGCCTGTGTGGGCACTGGGAGGGAATCCCACCAGAGTGAGTGCATCCCAGTCTGTTGCAACTTCTTGCTGGTCTCTGCTGCTGCAGGCACTTCATGCAACCCTGATTGTGGCTGCCTTATCCCTCCATGGCCTGAATAAGTGTCCCAATCAGCCGAAGAGACCCAATCAACTGCTACTTTCGCCCCCTCTTGCCTAGGTGGGGAACAGATGGCTGAGGGTGGCCCACACACAGAGGTGAGGCCAGATTCCCGTGATCTGCTTGGTAAACCCTGCATCTGTGGAATATCTGAATGGACAATGAGTACTCCCACAACTGAGACCAGCCTAACTTTAGCAGCTGTGGACTTTGGGGACAAGTACACACAGGAGTTGGGCCAGCTCAGTGCCTGAGCTGTCCCCACAGTGCCCACACTGGGTCCAGAGACCTACCTAGGGGTATTAGAGGGCCTCCTGGGGAGGCAGGGGTGGGCTGTGGCTCACTGAGGGGGCAAGGACACTGACAGCACAGGTCTCAGAAAACTATGATTATTACTATTTTTTTCTTTTTGTTCTTTGTTTTGTTCTGTTTCCTTTTTTTTTGGCTGCATTGGGTCTTTGTTGCTGCGCGCAGGCTTTCCCTAGTTGTGGTGAGTGGGAGCTACTCTTTGTTGTGTGCAGGCTTTCCCTAGTTGTGGTGAGTGGGAGCTACTCTTCGTTGTGGTGCATGGGCTCTTCATTGTGGTGGCTTCTGTTGTTGTGGAGCACAGGTTCTAGGCACACAGGCTTCAGTAGTTGCAGCACACAGGCTCAGTAGTTGTGATACACAGGCTTAGTTGCTCCACGGCATGTAGGATCTTCCTGGACCAGGGCTCAAACCTGTGTGCCCTGGTCATTGGCAGGCAGATTCTTAACCACTGTGCCACCAGGGAAGTCCCCTGTTGTTGATTTCGTTTTTTTAATTACTCTTTATTTTTTACTTATTTTTCTTTTCTCTTTGTTTTTTATTTTTTATTATTATTATTTTTTGTGGTGCGTGGTCCTCTCACTGTTGTGGCCTCTCCTGTTGTGGAGCACAGGCTCCAGACGCGCAGGCTCAGCAGCCGTGGCTCACAGGCCTAGCCACTCCACAGCATGTGGGATCTTCCCGGACCGGGGCATGAACCCATGTCCCCTGCATTGGCAGGCAGACTCTCAACCACTGCGCCAGCAGGGAAGCCCCTCTTTTTATTTATTTATTTTTAATTAATAATTTTTTTTCTATTTTTACTTTGCTTTTTTGTTGTTTTGTGTTTTAGTCTTGTTATTGTTTTTGTTCTTTGTTTTGTTTTTTGGTTTTCCTTTATTTTGATAATTTTTGTATGTTTGCTTTGTGTTTTCTTTGCTTTTATTTTAGATTACTTACTGTTTTTTGTTAGTTTTTGTTTTGGGTTCTTTTGTTTGTTAGATTGTTCTTTTATTTTTTCTTTGGTTTTACTTTTATCATTTGTCTTGGGTTTTATTGGTTTTCTTTTTTTTTTTTTTTTTTTTTTTGCTGTGCCACACGGCTTATAGGGTCTTGGTTCCTGGGCCAGGGGTCGGGCCTTAGCCTCTGGGGTAAGAGCGCCGAGTCCAAGAGAGTGGAATGCCAGAGAATTCATTCATTCATTTTTTAAATTCTTCTGTTTGTTTGTTCTCTTGTTTTTTGGGGGGTTAAACTATTTTTCTTTTCTTTTCTATCTGCTTCTTTGTTTCTGTTAGTTTGATTTTGTTGTCATCATGAGTCCTAGATTTGCTGTATCCGTTTATTTGTTTTCTTCTCTTTTTTCTTTATTTGTTCTGTGTATGTGTGTGTGTTGTGTTGTTGCTACTGTGTGTTTGTTTTTCTCTTTGTTATTTGTCTTGGGTTTTGTTTGCCTGTTGGTTTTCTTTTCTTCTTTATTTTCTTTCTTTTTTCTCTGGCCACACTGTGAAACTGGTGGGCTCTTTTTTTCCCAGCCAGAGGTCGAGCCTGGGCCTCCAGGATGGGAATGCTGATTCCAGGATGCTGGACCACCAGAGAATTCCCAGGCACAGGGACTATTAATCAGCTTGTGCTCTCCTGGAGGTATCCATCTCAATACCATGAACCACCTCCACCCAGCTGCCTGCAGGCTCCAGTGCTAGATGTGTCATGCCAAACAACCAGCAAGATAGGAATACAGCCCCATCCAATAGCAGACAGGCTGCCTAAAGTCGTACTAAGCTCACAGACATCCCAAAACACACCACCTGATGTGGCCCTCCAAATCAGAGGGAAAAGACTCAGCTCCACCTACCAGAGTGCAGACAACAGTCCCTCCCTCCAGGAAGCCTACACAAGCTCCTGGACCAAACTCATTCACCAGGGAGCAGAAAACAGAAGCAAGAGGAATTATGACCCTGCAGCCTCCGGAAAGGAGTCCATAAACACAGTAGGTTAGACAAAATGAGATGACAGAGAAATATGTTGAAGACGAAGGAGGAAGGTAAAATCCCATAAGACTAAATAAATTAAGAGGAAATAGGCAATCTACCTGAAAGAGAATTCAGAGTAATGACAGTAAAGATGATCTAAGATCTCAGAATTAGAATGGAGGAACAGATTAAGAAGATACAAAAAAAGTTTAAAAAGGACCTAGAAGAAATAAAGAAGAATCAGTGATGAACAACACAATAACAGAAATGAAAAATACACTAGATGGAATCAATAGCAGAATAACTGAGGCAGAAGAACAGATAAGTGAGCTGGAGATAAGTGAGCTGGAAGGTAGAATGGTGGAAATAACTGCCAAGGATCAGAATGAAGAAAAAAGAATGACAAGAAATGAGGACAGGCTCAGAGACCTCTGGGACAACATTAAGCACACCAACATTCGAATTATAGGTGTTCAAGAAGAAGAGAAAGGGCAAGGGTCTGAGAAAATATTTGAAGAGATTATAGTCAAAAACTTCCCTAACATAGGAAAGGAAATAGTCAACAAAGTCCAAGAAGCACAGAGTCCCACACAGGGTAAACCCAAGCAGAAGCATGCCAAGACTCATATTAAACAAAAATTAAATACATAGAAAAAATATTAAAAGCAGCAAGGGAAAAGCACCAAATAACATACAAGGGAATCCCCATAAGGTTATCAGCTGATTTTTTAGCAGAAACTCTGAAGGTCAGAAGGGAGTGGCAAGATATATTTAAAGTGATGCAAGGGAAAAACCTACAACCAAGATTACTCTACCCAGCAAGGATCTCATTCAGATTCAACAAAGAAATCAAAAGCGTTACAGAAAACAAAAGCTAAGAGAATTCAGCACTACCAAAATAGCTTTACAAAAAATGCTAAAGGAACTTCTTTAGGTGGGAAACACAAGAGAAGAAAAAGACCTACAAAAAGGAACCCAAAACACTTAAGAAAATAGTAAGAGGAACATACATATTGATAACTACCTTAAATGTAAATGGATTAAATGCTCTAACCAAGAGTCACAGACTGGCTGAATGGATACAAAAACAAGACCCGTATATATGCTGTCTACAAGAGGCCCACTTCACACCTAGGGACACATACAGACTGACACTGAGGGAATGGAAAAAGATATTCCATGCAATATCAAAAGAAAGCTGGAGTAGCAATAATCATATTAGACAAAATAGACTTTAAAATAAAGTCTGTTACAAGACACAAGGAAGGACACTACATAATGATCAAGGGATCAATACAAGAAGATGTAACAATTGTAAATATTTATGCACCCAACATAGGAGCACCTCAATACATAGTGCAAATGCTAACAGTCATAAACGGAGAAATTGACAGTACAAAAATAATAGTGGGGGACTTTAACACACCACTTACACCAATGGACATATTATCCAGACAGAAAATTAGTAAGGAAGCACAAGCCTGAAATGACACATTAGAACAGATAGACTTAATTGGTATTTATAGGACATTCCATCTGAAAGCAGCAGAATACACTTTCTTCTTGAGTGCACATGGAACATTTTCCAGGATGGATCACATCTTGGTTCACAAATCAAGCCTTGGTACATTTAACAAAATTGAAATTGTATCAAGCATCTTTTCAGGCTACAATGCTATGGATTAGAAATCAATTACAGAAAAAAAACTAAAAAAACTAAAAAACACAAACACATGGAGGCTAAAGAATATGCTAAATAATAAACAAGGGATCATTGAAAAACTCAAAGAGGAAATCAAAAAATACCTAGAAACAAATGACAATGAAAACACGATGACCCAAAACCTATGGGATGCAGCCAAAGCAGTTCTAAGAGGGAAGTTTATAGCAATACAATGCCACCTCAAGAAATAAGAAAACTCTCCAATAAACAACCTAACCTTACACCTAAAGCAACTAGAGGAAGAAGAACAAACAAGACCCAAAGTTAGTAGAAGGAAAAAAATCATAAAAATCAGAGCAGAAATATGAAATAGAAACAAAGAAAACAGTAGCAAAGATCAACGAAACTAAAAGCTGGTTTCTTGAGAAGATAAATAAAATCGATAAACCTTTAGCCAGACAAGTAAAGAAAGGAAAAAAAGGGAGAGGACTCAAATCAATAAAATTAGAAATGAAAAAGGAAAAGTTACAACTGACACCACAGGAATACAAAGGATCATAAGAGACTATTACAAGCAACCATATGCCAAAAAAATGGACAACTGGAAGAAATGGACAAACTCTTAGAAAGTTACAACCTTCCAAGACTGAACCAGGAAGGAATAGAAAATATGAACAGACCAATCACAAGTAATAAAATTGAAACTGTGATTAAAAGTCTTCCAGCAAACAAAAGTCAAAGACCAGATGGCTTCACAGGTGAATTCTATGAAACATTTAGAGAAGAACTAACACCTATCTTTCTCAAACTCTTCCAAAAATTTGCAGAGGGAGAAACCCTCCCAAGCTAATTCTACAAGGCCACCATCACCCTTATAACCAAAACCATACAAATAAATCACAACAGAAGAAATGTATAGTCCAATATCACTGATGAACATACATGCAAAAATACTCAACAAAATACTAGCAAACTGAATGCAACAACACATTAAAAGGCTCATACACCCTGATCAAGTGGGATTTATAGCCGGGATGCAAGGATTCTTCAGTATATGCAAATCAATCGATGTGATACACCATGTTAACAAATTGAAGAATAAAAACTATATGATCATTTAAATAGATGCAGTAAAAGCTTTTGACAAAATTCAACACCCATTTATGATAAAAACTCTCCAGAAAGTGGGCATAGAGGAACCTACCTCAACATAATAAAAGCCATATATAACAAACATCATTCTCAGTGGTGAAAAAATGAAAGTATTTCTTCTAAGATCAGGACAATGAAGTCCACTCTCTCCACTTTTATTCAACATAGTTTTGGAAGTCCTAGTCATGGCAATCAGAGAAGAAAAGAAATAAAAGGAATCCAAATCAGAAAAGAAGAAATACAACTGTCACTCTTTGCAGATAACATGATACTATACATAGAAAGTCCTAAAGATGCCACCAGAAAACTACTAGAGCTAATCTATGAATTCAGTAAAGTTGCAGGATATAAAATTAATACACAGAAATCTATTGCATTCCTCTACACTAACTATGAAAGATCAGAAAGAGAAATTAAGGAAACAATCCCATTTACCATTGCAGAAAAAAGAATAAAATACTTAAGAGTAAACCTACCTAAGGAGACCAAAGACCTGTACTCAGAAAAGTATAGGATACTGATAAAAGAAATCAAAGATGACACTAACAGATGCAGAGATATACCATGTTATTGGATTGGAAGAATCCATATTTTGAAAATGGCTATGCTACCCAAAGCAATCTACAGATTCAATGCAATCCCTGTCAAATTACCAATGGCATTTTTTACAGAGTTACAACAAAAAATTTTATAATTTGTATGGAAATACAAAGGACCCCGAATGGTAAAGCAATCTTGAGAAAAAAAAGTGGAGCTGGATGAATCAGGCTCCCTGACTTCAGACTATACTAGAAAGCTACAGTAATTAAGTATGGTACTGGCACAAAAACAGAAACATAGATCAATGGAACAGGATAGAAAGCCCAGAGATAAAGCCACACACCTATGGTCACCTAATCTATGGCAAAGGAGGCAAGAATATACAATGGAGAAAAGATAGTCTCTTCACTAAGTGGTGCTGGGAAAACTGGACAGCTACATGTAAAAGAATGAAATTAGAACACTTTCCAACACCATACACAAAAGTAAACTCAAAATAGATTAAAGACCTATATGTAAGGCCAGACACTATAAAACTCTTAGAGGAAACCGTAGTTATAACACTCTTTGACAGAAATCACAGCAAGATCTTTTTTGATCCACGTCCTAGAGTAATGAAAATAAAAAGAAAAATAGACAAATGGGACCTAATGAAACTTGAAAGCTTTTTCACAGCAAAGGAAACAATAAGCAAGATGAAAAGACAACCCTCAGAATAGGAGAAAATCTTTGCAAATGAAGCAACTGGCAAGGGATTACTCTCCGAAATATACAAACAGCTCATGCCACTCAATATCAAAACAACAAACAACCCAATCAAAAAATGGGCAGATGACCTAAATAGACATTTCTCCAAAGAAGACATACAGATGGCCAATGGACACATTAAAAGATGGTCAACATCACTAATTATTAGAGAAATGCACATCAAAATTACAATGAGGTATCACCTCACAGCAATCAGAATGGCCATCATAAAAAAATCTGCATACAATAAATGTTGGAGAGGATGTGGAGAAAAGGGAACCCTCTTACACTGTTGGTGTAATGTCAATTGATACAGCCACTATGGAGAACAGTATGAAGGTTTATTAAAAAACTAAAAATAGAATTACCATATTACCCAGCAATTCCACTCCTAGGCATATACCTAGAGAAAACGGTAATTCAAAAAGATACATGCACCCCACTGTTCATTGCAGCACTATTTACAATAGCCAGGGCATGGAAGCAACCTAAATGTCCATCAACAGAAGAATGGATAATGAAGATATGTTATATATGTACACAATGGAATATTACTCAACCATAAAAAGGAACAAAAGTGAGAAATTTGCAGAGATATGCATAGACCTAGAGACTGTCATATAGAGTGAAGTGAGTCAGAAAGAGAAAAACAAATATTGTATAATACCACTTATATGTGGAATCTAGAAATGGTGTACAGATGAACTTATTTGCAAAGCAGAAATAGAGACACAGATGTATAGAACGGACATACGGATACCAGGGGGAAAGGAGGGGTGGGATGAATTGGGAGAATAGGATTGACATATATACACTACTATGTATAAAATAGATAACTAATGAGAACCTACTATATAGCACAGGGAACTCGACTCAATGCTCTGTTGTAACCTAAATGGGAAGGAAATTCAAAAAAGAGGGGATATATGTATATGTATGGCTAATTCACTTTGCTGTACAGCAGAAACTAATGCAACATTGTGAAGCAACTATACTCCAATAAAAATTAATTTAAAAAAGTAAAGGCATTGAAGTTCACAGAGATTTGAGGTAATTTGCCCTAAATCCTGTTAAGAACAATTATCCCCAACGTGAAAATTAGGCAAAAAGAACGCTATGTGTCCTTTCAACATTATACTGGGGCTTCAGCTAATTGCAGACCACAGATTGTTCATTCTCTAACAGAGTGTACCTTTGACTTACTATTTAGTATTGATTAGTAGTAAACTCTGCAAAACTACCAGTTAACTGGTAGATTTTTGTCTGATAAAAATGCAAATGATTTTTTCCAGTAGAAAATATAATTCCAAAGAGACATTTCTTTCTTTCTTTCCTTCTCTCTTTCTTTCTTTCTTTTGCTATATATTCAGTCTCTCCAATACTTTTTTAAAATATTTATTTATTATTTATTTATTTATTTATGGCTGCATCAGGTCTTAGTAGTGGCATGCAGGATCTTTGTTGAGGCATGTGGGATCTTTCGTTGCAATGCATGGGCTTCTCTCTAGTTGTGGTGTGCAGATTTTCTCCTCTAGGTGTGTCGTGCTGGCTCCAGGGCATGTGGGCCCTGTAGTTGTGGCACACGGGTTCCAGAGCACGTGGGCTCTGTAGTTTGTGGCACACAGGCTCTCTAGTTGAGGAGTTCAAGCTCAGTAGTTGTGGCGCATGGGCTTAGTTGCCCCACAGCATGTGGGATCTTAGTTCCTTGACCAGGGATCGAACCTGTGTCCCCTGCATTGTAAGATGGATTTTTTTTACCACTGGACCACCAGGGAAGTCCCCAATTTCTCCAATTCTTGAACCAGTATTATAATCCTAATGCTTCCCTCATTAATAGATTAAATGAATTTTGAAAAACAAACAAACAAGATCCCTTGAGATTCTACATGAATTTTAGGATGAGTTTTTATATTAATTCAAAAAATGGTTTTTCATAGGGATTGATTGCATTGAATCTATTGCTTATAACAATTTAAAGCAAAAATTATAACACTGTGTTGTGTAAATTATAATATATGTATATATAATACATATAAAATAGCTTAATGTAGGAGGGGAGTAAAATAAGATATTTATTTCCAAATTCTTAATCTATGTACAGAGTGATGTTACATTAACTTTAAATAGACTGTGATAAGATAATGATGTCTTTTGTAATCCCTAGAGCAACCATTCTGAAAATAAAATAAAAAAGGTAAATCAAAAAAAAAGAAGCATTAAGTTGAATTATAAAAACTATACAATAAGCACAAAAAAGTTACAGAATAGAAGGAACAGAATATATTTTTAGACAGATGGGAAAAACAGAAAACATTAGAAAAATGGTATACCTAATTTCAATCATATGAATAATTACATTAAAGGTAAATGGACTAAAGTCACCAATTAAAAGACAGAGATCATCATAATGAATGTAAAAACATGTTCCAAATATAATCTGTCTGCAAGAAATAAAGATGCAGATAAGTTGACACTTAAAGAATGAAAAAATAGATTTAGCATAGAAACACTAATAATAAAAAAGCAAAAGCTAAATTTTATTTAAAGACAAATAATGTATGAGAAAGGCAAACTGTATTAATAGAAGTGTATTATGAGTTGAAGAATGCTTCATAATAATAAAAATTATATTACATAAAATAGATATTCATAATGTTATGTTACCAAGAAATCATAAAATCAGAACTATTATACACGTAATAACTAAACTCTGAGAGAAACAGGAAGTAAAAATTATAATATGTATGAGGTTATCTTTCCAACACTTTCTATTTTCAGTTTTTAATGAGTTACTTATTATGGTGGGTGTGTCCTGGTATCCCATTATTTCTTTTCCTTTGTCTTTTTAATGCCATGGAAAAAATTGACAGTGTTTTTTTCAGAGCAGTTTTAGATTCACAGAAAAATTGAGAGGAAGGTACAGATATTTTCCATACATTCCCTGCCTCCACACATACATGGTTTCCCCTATTATCAACATTTCCTACCAGAGTGGTACATTTGTTACAATTAATGAACCTACATCAACGTATCATAATCACCCAAAGTCCATATATTACATTATGGTTCATCCTTGATGTTGTACATTCTATGAGTTGGGGCAAATATATACTGTATCCATTATTATGGTGTCATACAGAGTATTTTCAATGTCCTAAAAATCCTCTGTGATCCATTTTTTCATTCCTCCTCCACCCAACCCCTGCCAACCACTGATTTTTTTTAAAAATTTTCTCCATTGTTTTCCCTTTCCAGAATGTCATATTGTTGGAATCATACAATATGTAGCCTTTTCAGATTGGCTTCTTTCACTTATATGCATTTAAGATTCCTCCCTGTCTTTTCACGTGTCAGTTCTTATTAACACTAAATGATATTCCATTGTCTGAATGTTCCAAAGTTTATTTATCCAGTCACCCACTGAAGGACATCTTGATTGCTTCTAAGTTTTGGCAATTATGAATAAAGCTGCCATAAACATACGTGTGCAGGTTTTTGTGTGGATATAACTTTTTAACTTTTGGGGGTAAATACCAAGGAGCATGATTGCTATATCATATGGTAAAGATATACTTACTTTTGTAAGAAACTGTCACATTGACTTTCAAAGTGGCTGTGCCATTTTCCATTCCCCCCAGCAATGCATAGGAGTTCCTGTTGCTCCACATCCTCACCAACATTTAGTTTTTCAGTATTCCATATTTTGGCCATTTTAATAAGTGTGAAGTGGTATTTCATGGTTGTTTAAATTTGCATTTCCCTGATGACATATGATGTGAAGCATTTTTACATGTGCTTATTTGCCATCTGTATATCTTCTCTTGTGAAGTGTCTGTCAAGTGTTTTGGCACAATTTGAATCGAGTTGTTTGTTTTCTTATTATTTAGCTTAAGATTTCTTTGCATATTTTAGATAACAGTACTTTATTAGATGTGTTTTTGCATATATTTTCTCCCAGTCTGTGTCTTGTCTTTTCATTCTCTTGACATTGTCTTTTACAGAGCAGAAGTTTGTAATTTTAATGAAGCCAGCTTATCAATTACTTCTTTCATTGATCATGTCTTCGGTGTTGTATCTAAAAAGTCATTGCCACCCAAAGTCAGCTAGGTTTTCATCTTTGTTATCCTCTAGGAGTTTTATAGTTTTGCATTTTAGATTTAGATCTGTGATTCATTTTGAATTAGTGTTTGTTAAGGGTGTAAAGTTTATATCTAGATTCCTTTTTTCTTTTTTTTTGGATATAGATGTCCAGTTGTTCCAGCAATGTTTCTTGTAAAAACTATCTTTGCTCCATTGTGTTGCCTTTGCTCCTTTGTCAAAGATCAGTTTACTATATTTATGGGGGTCTATATCTGGCCTCCCTATTCTGTTCCACTGATCTATTTGTGTATTCTGTCACCAGTACCACACTGTATTGGTTACTGTAGCTTTATAGTAAGTCTTGAAGTCAGGTATTGTCAGTCCAACTTTGTTCTTCTCCTTCAATATTATGTTGGCTTTTGCCAACATAAACTTTAAAGTCAGTTTGTCAATATATACAAAATAACTTTCTGGTATTTGGATTGAAATTGCATTGGATCTATAGATCAAGTAAAGAAGAACTGACATTTTGAAAATATTGGGTCTTCCTCTCAGTGAACATAGAATATATCTCTATTTACCTCTTTGATTTTGTTCATTAAGGTTTTTTTGTTTTCCTTGTGTAGATCTTGTACATATTTTATTAAATTTATTTTCAAGTATTTGGTTTTCATGGATGCTAAAGTAAATGGTACTGTATTTTTAATTTCAAGTTGTATTTGTTCATTCCTGATATATAGGAAAGCATTTGACTTTTGTGTATTAACTTTGTATCCTGCAACCTTGTTATAATCACTTATCAGTTCCAGGAGATTTTTGGCAGTTCTTTTGGATTTTATATATAGAAAAATAAATTTATTTGCAAAAAGAAGTAATTTTATGTTTTCCTTTCCAATCTTTATTCCTTTCCTTTCCTTTCCTTTCCTTTCCTTTCCTTTCCTTTCCTTTCCTTTCCTTTCCTTTCCATTCTTTTCCTTTTCTTACTGAATTGGATAGAACTTCCAGTATGATGTTGAAAAGGAGTGCTGAAAGGGAACATCCTTGCCTTGTACCTGACCTTAGTTGGAAAGCTTTGAGATTCTCACCATCTAGTATGATGTTGTAGATATTTTTTGTAGATATTCTTTATAAAGTTGAGGATATTCTATTCTTAGTTTAATGAGAATTTTTATTACGAATGGCTGTTAGATTTTATCAAATGCGTTTTCTGCATCTATTGATATGATCATGTGATTTTTCTGTTTTATCCTGTTGATATGATGGATTACAGTAATTAATTTTTGAATGTTGAAACAGGCTTTCATACGTGGGATAAATCCCACTTGGTCATGGTATATTATCTTTTTATACATTATTGGATTTGATTTGCTAATATTTTGTTGAGAATTTTTGCATCTGTGTTCATGAAAGACATTAGTTTGCAGTTTTCTTATATCTTTGTCTGGTTTTGGTATTAGGGTCATGATGGCATCATAGAATGAATTAGGAAGTAATCTTTCTGCTTCTACTCTCTGAAAGAGATTGTAGAGAATTGGTATAATTGCTTCCTTAAGTGTTTAGTAGAATTCACCAGTGAACACATCTGGGCCTGCTACTTTCAGTTTTAGGAGGTTATTAATTATTGATTCAACTTTCTTGTTCTCTTTGCTTTTGGCTTTCCAGGATTCTAGTGATATATCCTCTAGCTCAAAGTTTCCTTCCTCAGCTGTGTCACATCTACTAATAAGTCCATCAAAGGCAGTATTCATTTCTATTATAGTATTTTTGATTTCTATTATTTCTTTTTGATTATTTATTAGAATTTCCATCTCTCTGCTTACATGACCCATCTGTTTTTGCATGCTGCCCACTCTACCCGTTAGAGCCCTTAGCATATTAATCATAGTTGTTTTAAAGTCCTAGTCTGATATTTCGAACACCCCTGCCATGTCTGGTTCTGATGCTTACTCTATCTCTTCTATATATATATATATATATATATATATATTTGCATTTTGGTATGTCTTGTGATTTTTTTTCTTGATAACCAGACAAGAGGTAAGAGGAGTAAGAGGAGCTGCCTGTAAACAGGCCACTAGTAATATGATGGTGAGGTTTGTGGGGAGGGAAGGCATTTTATAGTCCTTTGGTTAGATATCAGTCTTTTAGGGAGCCCATGCCTCTAGCCTGTGAACTTAACAGGTGTTCCTCATGGTTTTTCTTTTCTCCCTCCTTAGGTAGGAGAGGTTGGCTAGAATGAGCTGGAGTTGAATATTTCCCTTCCCCAGCATGTTAGGCCCAGTTTAGCTAGTTTCTTCTGAGGGCAGGCCTTGTTAAGAACAGAGTGCTCTGGGGTATTTCAAAATGGTTCCTTTTCCCTTCCCCCTGCAGGAAGCAGGAGAGGAGTTTTCTCTGATATTTACTGTAGGAACCTAGTCAAGCTCCTGGAGGTAAATCTTACAATATTGTGAGTCCCCCAAGACTAGATCCCTTGAAGTTTTTAACTCTCAGAGCTGTCTGCTCTGAACCTCCAGTGATTCATCGATTACAGCCAAGGCTTTCCTACCGTGGCACTGGCTCCTGCGGGGCTGCAGCTAGTGATTCTCTAGTAAGCCATGCCTCCCTGTATTGATCTATCTCTCCAGTCTTAGGAACAGCAGTTTGTCCTGTGTCCTCCCCTCTCTTGAGAATTCAAGGAGAGTTGTTGATTTTTCAGTTTCTTCAGCTTTTCATTTGTTGTTAGGGGAGAGTAACAACTTCCAAGTTTCTTATATGTGTCTTAATACACATCTTTTTAGCTAGTATTAGGTTCACTAAACAATTTTCCCCTGAGGGCAGGCCTGGTAGGAAGAACTGAGTGCTCTGGCATATTTCAAAATGAATTTTTTCATCTGTCAGAAGCAGAAGGGTGTTTTCTCTGATATTTAATACTGTCAGAATTTGGTCAGACTCCTTACCTGGAGGTACATCTCACAATATTGTGGGAGCCCCCCATGACTGGTTTCCTCTTGATGTTTTTAACTCTCAGAGTTGCCCTCACTCTATCTCCAGCAATTTATCAATTATAGTTCAGCTTTTTCTATCCCAGCACTGCTTCCAGAGGCAGTTTCTCCTTGTAGGTCTCTGCTGCAGTAATCTGGTAATCAACAACTCCTTGTATTCAGCTATCTGTTTCTCTAATCTTGGGAGCAGTGGTTTGCCCTGTGTCCTCCCCTATTTCATGGATCCAAGAAGAATCATGTTCAACTTTTTACTTGTTAGGATGGAGTGATGACTTCCAAGTTCCCTTACATGCAGAACTAGAAATCAGAAGTCCCCATAATTAGGATTTTAATTTCCATTTTGCTGATGACTAATGATTTGAACATTTCTTCACATACTTATTTTTCATTCACATAGTTCTATTTTGAAATGCCTGTTCAAATATTTGCCATCTTTATTGCATTGTGTGTATTTTTATTGTTTTAATATATCTATCACATATGTGTAAAACTGTAATAGATATTAGACACATTAGTTATATAGGTATCTATATACACAAATATATCAATATACATGTATAGATATATCTATTTATGTACATAGATATGTTAGATACATATAGACATATTAGTTAGATAGATATATCTCTTGGAAACCTGTTCTCAGATATTTTGAAAATATTTTTTTCTTAGACTGTGGCTTGCCTGTTTGTTTTCTTCACAGTGACATTTGAAAACAAACATTTAAAATGTTGATAACATCTAGTTTGTCTCTATTTTATTTTATAAAATCTCCTGTGTCATGGAAATTTCTTACAAAATAAGGTACAAAACTACCCTACGACCCAACAATTGCGCTCATGGGTATTTGTCCAAAAGAAGTAAAAACATGTCCACAAAAATGTTCAAAGCTTCTTTTCGTAATAGCCAAAATTTGGAAATAATCCAAATATGTATAATCAGGAGAATAGATAAACTGTGGTATATTCATACAATGGGAGACCTGGTCACCATTTAAAAAAAAATACTGCTGCAGCCAAGGATTTTGATGAACCTTAAAAATCATGTTCAGTGAAAGAAGCTTTACACATTAGAGTATGTACTGTATTAATTAGTCCATTTAAGTTAAGTTCTGTAATGGGCAGAAATTAATATATGGTGAAAAAATAAAAGCAGTGTTTTAAAAGTAAAGTTCTATAAGTCAAAAATTAATATATGGTAAAAAATAATAAACACAGAGTTTTTCTCTGAAATGTTGGAAATAGAAACTGACTGTAAAGAGGTATGAGGGAATTTTCTGGGATGACAGAAATGCCTTATAGCTTGACAGGTGTTTGGATAACAGATCTAAACGTTCATCAAAGCTCATTAATGGCTTGTATATTTCACTATAGGTTAAATTACCTAAAATAAAGCAATAATAACTCTAAACAAATACTGAATTCTAATTAATGATATAAATGTTAAACTGTTTAATGCTGATGTATCCTAATGTCTGAAACTTACTTGAAACACTTCAAAAAGTGAGATGAACTTATAGATGAATAGATAAATTGATAAACAGATAAATTGATAAATTAAAGTTTTGGATGAATAGATAAATGAACAGGTATATGGTAAAGCTTATCTAGCAAAATGTTGAGAATAATAAAATCTCAGTGGTGGATAAATGGATGTGTACTGTATAATCCTTTCAACTCTTCTGTACATTCAACAATGTATAATAAAATGCTGGGGAAAAATGCTCTTCCCATTGCAAATTATAAAAAAAATAAAAAGAAAACCACTTTTTCAACATTTCTAGACAAAAAGGAAAGTGAAAACCATAAATGCAAATTTTAATAAAATAATGTAATCCTTACATATCAGAATCTATTTCTTACAGCGTTCTTCAGAGGAACCTTAAATATCTAGATCAGTTGAAATGTATAATTAAAAATAAGTTTCTTAATTTCCCAAATCTTAAAAAAAATAAAAATTAAGGAAAGACTTATTAAAGTAAAAAGAAATTGAATTGAAGAAGATACTGAATTGAAGAAGATACTGAAGAGCATCATCTTAGAGATTACTTTGAGAAATATGGAAAAATCAATGCCATTGAGATAATTACCGATAGGGAGTCTGGAAAGAAAAGAGGCTTTGGATTTGTCACTTTTAATGACCATGATCCCATGGATAAGCTTGTGTTGCAGAAAGACTATGGCATCAATGGTCATCATGCAGAAGTAAGAAAGGCCTTGTCTCGACCAAAAATGCAGGGAGTCCAAAGTTCTAGAGGTGGAAGAGGAGGCAACGTTGGTTTTGGAGACTCTCCTGGTGGTGGTGGAAATGTTGGAGCAGGACCAGGATGAGGAAGGAAACTTGGAGGAGGAGCTGATGGATATGGAAGAGGACATACATTTGGGGATGGCTGTCATGGTATGGAGGAGGATCTGGAGGTGGCAATTTGGGGGTTAGCCCTGGTTATGGAGGAAGATGAGGAGGATACGGTGGTAGAGGATCTCGATATGGTGACCTGGTTGGGGCCTCCAGAGGTGGTTTTGACAGCTATGGATGAAGAAATTATGGAAGTCATAATTACAATGATTTGGGAAATTATAAGCAGAAACCTTCTAAGTACGATTTACTGAAGAGTGGAAAGCTGAGTGGTATAGCAGGAACGTGGGAGGATCATACGGTGGAGGAAACTATGGTCCAGGGGGCGGTGGAAGACGTGGGCGTTATGCAGAGACCAGCCGATACTGAGCTTCTATTTGCCATGGGCTTGACTGTATAAATAGACATTGAGAGCCCAGAGGTAACAGAAGAGCTTTAGGTTATCAAAATAACAGTGTTCAGGAAACTCTTACCTCAGTCATGCATAAATATGCAGTGATATGGCAGAAGACACCAGAGCAGGTACAGAGAGCCATTTTGTGAGTAGACTCGATTATGTAAGAACAATACCTTTCTGTGGAGGAAAGATCGTATGAAAAAATGCTTTTGAGACCGTTTCTTAGCTTTTGAATTGTTGTCTCTCCAGTGGTCTCTGTAAGAATGTGGAAGCATCCCCTTTGATAATGTTAAATTTCAAAGTTTTGGATGATATTTGAATCCTTTTTCAAGATTTTTCTCAAAATTTTGTAAAACTGTTAGCTAGAATCATGGTGTAATGAGACATAACATCATTCTTCTAAAGAAAATTAGTTCATGTGTAGAGTTAAGAAACTGTTGTACCTTTAAGATTTAATAAAATAATTCTAAAGGTAAAACAGTAGTAGTTTGTCCTCTTTGATAATTTTGCACTTTTAGTTTTTACCTTTTAAATATTTTTCTTGTGTAATGATATCAGAGTTTGCAGGGTAGTGATATGACTTACATACATTATGAAATGATTATCAGAAAAAAGTTTTTCTTCTTGCGATGAATATTTGTAGGATTTACTGCCTTAACAACTTTGATATACATCCTACAGCTGTGCTAATTTTGGTCATCCTGTACCTTACATCTTTTGTAATGTTGAGTAACTTGTCATGTACCTATTGGTCATTTGTATGTCTTTTTTGGATAAATGTCTATTCAGTTCCTTAGTCCATATTATAGTTTGATTATTTGCTATTGTGGTAAAAAAACAAAACCAAACAAAAAGTTATTTTTTAAAAAGTTAACAAAAACAGACATGTAACCTAATAAAAAAAGAAAGCAATAAATCACATATATACAAAATAAGTAACTACAAGAAAAAATAGCTAGAGAGACAGAGAAATAATAAAAATCATAGCAGAATACTTTGTGTAACTCTATGCAGATACATTGTAAACTTAGGTAAGAGATAAAGTTTCCTAGGAACTTTTCCTAGGAAAAGGTTCAATTAAGTAAAAATAATTCCATTGCAGAAAGAGGTGAAATAGACTAGTTTCACAGGAGAATAGTGAAAGATCAAAAAAAAAAAAAATTCCCCCAACAAAAAGTACCCCATCTAGGTGTTTCCAACGGGGCATTGTATAAAATGGTTAACATCTAGATGATCCTAATGCTATATAAATTTTTCTCGAGCTTCAGAAGTGAACAGAAACTTTCAAATTACTTCATGAGACAAATATAACATGAGTTCCTGAATCTGATGGTAGCAGAAAACAAAACAAGACAAAAAAAGAACCCCAAATACTCCTTGTGAACATTGATGTAAATATGCTAAATAAAATATTAGCAAATGGAATTGAACAGGTATATAGGAAAATAATACATTATGACCAAGTGAGATTTATTCTTAAAACGTAAGGATGTCTTAATATTTGCAAATCTATTAACATATATCTTCATATCAATGAAGACAATTTCTTCATATTAATTCCGGGGAGAAAAATCATAGTTACTTGGAAGGACTTGACACAGTGGATACACATTTATCTGATAATATTTAATGGAATAAGAACGCACACATGCACACACGTGATAGAAGCAATCATACTGAGATCAAGAACAAGGCATAGATGCCTATTTCCCCACTATTATTTAACATTGTATGGGAATATAGATCAAATTGGAAAAGAAGAAGGAAAACTACACCTGTTTGCAAATGATTTGACAGTGATCTGAAAATGCAAGGGAATAAGTTATTTAAAAAAAACTCATATAATAAACATTCTATTAAGTAATAGGGTATAAAAATTAACATAGAAAAACCAATAGCTTTCAACTGCACAAACAATAGCCAATAAAAAGGATATAATAGGAAAGAATCCCTTTTAAACTGCAACAACATATAAAAAAGGCAGGAAAAAACACAAAAGACACAAATGTAGATTTGCAAAAGCAAAAACATTCCTTGTTTATGGGTTCAATATCATATGCATGTCATTTTTCTTTAAGTTAATATATGAGCCTAATGCAATTTCAACAAAAATTCACATAATTTAAATTTGTAGCTACAGAAGTTAATATGGAAAAATTCACGTGGAAAAGTAAACATGCAAGAATAATGATGAAATCTTGGAGAAGAGCATAGAGTGACAGGGCAGTGCATACTTATCAGATACTGAAACATATTATAAACTTTCTATAATCAAAACAGTTATGTATTGGCATATTAATGGATGGAAAGAACAGTAGAACAGAATAGAAAGTTCTGAAATAAACCCAAATACAATAGGATAAAGATGACACCTTAGTCACTGTAGAAAATATAGACTTATTAATAAATGCAACTGGCCATCTGCATAGTCATTTGGAAGAGTAATATCAAATTTATATTTCATAGATTACACAAAAGTGAATTCCAAAAGTATCAGAAGTCTAAATCTCTCTTTTTTTAAAGAAACCATACATGGAGTAGAAGAAAACATGGATACCTTTCCTTATAATCTGGATAAAGGCAAAGCTTTCTACTTGAGTCTCAAAATCCTGATGCAATTTCTTTTATTAGACCAGTAAATATAAAACATAAAGAAGCAATTTTTGCCTAGAAAACAAAGAGCCAAAAATACAATTAAAATATAAATTACAAACTGGGAGAAAGTATTTGTATAACATTTATCCTAAGAGCTAACTTCTGAAAAATATAAAGAACTATAAGAAATCAAGAAATAGCAAGTCCTTAACAAAAGGAAAAAAATAAGGAGACAAGGACCTAGCAGCATAAGATATGAGAAAATGGCCTTTAAATTCTTGAAAAGATGTACAACTTCATCCATACTACTATAAATGTGATTCAAACTACCTTGAATTAAAGCTTCATTTCTGATTAGATTGGGAAAATTTTAAAAGTTTGACTACACACTTTGTTGTTGCTCAGACTGTGGGGAAATAAGTACTTTTTTATACTGATGCTAGAAATATTAAATTGTATAACTCCTGTGGGGGAAAATTTGGCAATATGTAACAAAACTGCACACCATTTGACCTAGAAATCAGTTCTAGAAATTTACCCTAAAGGTACGCCTTTAGTAACACACTCATACAAAATGCATTACTTACTCATTATGACATTATTTATAGCAACAAATTATTGGAAAGTTACCTATATGTCCAATAATTCGTGATTAGGCTAATCAACAAAAGTGTATCCACAGAATTAAATAATACACAAATATAAAAAGAATTTGAAAAACTCTAAGTGATATAGTTTAAGCAGAAATATGGTATATATATCTGTGAAAAGAAGGGGAAATAAAAATGTGTATGTTTGTGTTTATGGAGATGTATCTACTTATTTTTGTAAAATAAACACAGGAAGGATAAACCAGAGAATGATTAAATTTGCTACCTACAGAAGATATGTGGAAACAGATTAGAAAAAAATAGGAAAAAGAATGAAACTTTATTAAGCATTTTTATATAGATTTGACTTGAACCATGTTATTATTTTCATATTCAAGAAATATTAATTCAACAAAGAACTGCAAAAACTCTAAAATTGAACGCAAATATGAGAAAATATATAATTGCATATCAAATTGATCATACTCTGACTATATTCCCAGTGGGATATATTCCAAGGACAAAAGGAAATCTTGACCTTTAATACATTTAGTTAGTGGTGGTAGTATGGTTGTAGTAAGTCTGAAACTGTTTCTCGAACATTTTATGAGTGAACAAATAAGTACATATATTGATATTGATGGTACTACATTCATTTCCAACTGTGGAAAAAGGAAGTAAATGTGGAATGAGAGGAACAGAAGAACACTGTAAGTGTTAAATTTGAATTGAAGTTATCAATATGAGTTAATGATTTTTAAGATACATATTTCCTAGCTCTGTCCACTGATAAATGGTACTTCAGTAGCAGTGAGCATACTTAGCACCTAGATCTTGACTTTTATAAGTACCATTCTCTAAAAGGAGCCAGAGCTCCTTGGATAATGGCTGGCTCTGGGTCTGTGTCCAGGGAAACAAGGTGGGTCTGATGCATTTTGTTATGTCAGAGAGTAAAAGTTCTCAAAAGTTGATAGGAGTATTTCAAGAGGACATAAAATCTTGTTTGAAGAGGCTCCATTGGCTAAATTTAGGATAATTAGAGCCTCAAAATAAATAATGATGGAAATGATTTATAATACATGGAAAAGGAATGAATCCATGAACTATAATAATACTAGCTAATTTTCAAAGGGCCAAGGGAGAAGGGAGTGAAGGAAAATCTTTTTTTATAGAAAAATGCCATCTAATAAATATAGGAGGAGTGATAAAATTGGAAAATCATCATTTTGCAACCAAAATTTTAGGAATTGATTCAGGAATCAATCTTCAATGGATGCTAAAACCATTGGGTTTAAGATTGTTGAGGAGCAGGATAGTTGCGTGGTCTCAACATATGACCTCAGAGATTAGTTATGAATTATAAAGGGAGAAGATAATACTACAGAAGAGAAATTTGGTGAACTCGACCTTTACCAAATGATCAAATTTAATATCACTAGTAGCAGGACAAAATGACATCTCCATCTCCTGATATGATGCACTGAGAATGATACAAAACCACCTGTGTAGTATTCTTGTTAAAGATGCTTAACGTGAATCTACTCATGAGCAAACAATCAAATACATATGAGAAACATTCTGCAAACAAACGGCTTACTTTTCTCAGAAATATCAGTGTCATGCAAGAGAAAATAAAAACAGTCTTGATTATAGTAGACTAGAGAGTTATAGCAATTAAATGCATTGACTGAGCCCTGGAGAGGAGGAAAAAGACATATGGAACATTATTGGAATAATAAGAGAAATTAGAATATGCACAAGATATGATAATAACAACAGATCAATAATAAATTTCTTTAATATAAGCATTGTATTGTGATAATATAAGGGAACATCTTGGGTCTTAGGAGCTAAATGCTTAAATATTTAGAGATGGTAAAATGTTAAAAAGTGGTGAATATAAGTGAAGGATATAAGGGTGTTTGTTGTTACCTTTTAGCAAATTTTCTAAAATAAAAAGTTGGAGGAAAAGAACACACTAAAGGCCAAATTCCTAGACTGGACAATTTTTGTTTGTTTTGAAATTCAGGTAGAATATTAATCTGTCCTTGAAATTTAGAAAAGTGAATTGTTTTTCTGTGCCATGCTGGTCCTTCAATATTATTGAGAACCAGGATAAAAACCAGATATGATGTGAACAATTCTAAACAATGCCCTGGTGCTTGGAACTGACATTCTCTAAGCTTCAAATACTACATTCAGAATATCATTTTGAGGTGAGCCTTTCCTATTTCCAGAAGTGAATTCTCTTCCTTAGAGAAGATGGACACCGTTATGTGAGGAACCAAATGAGAGCATCAAGGATTCAATAAATGTGCTTTTATGGTGGTTGGTAGTGGTGGACTTGGTGGGAGAAATGAAGTGGTACAAATATCCCCCTTCTTTTTTGTTTGAGTTCTTTTTCCTGCCACTAGATTAGTTAAGATGGAGAAGACCTCGTGTTTCAGAAATGCCCTCGGTTCTGGAGGGCTGAGCAAAATATTAAGGCAGGAACTTTAAGCCTAGACCTTAATGGAAAGTGGTAAATAGGAGTGTGGCAGACATTGTAGATTGGCCCAAGTAACATCCTATCAGTGTTGGCCATGTGACAGACTTCTGGCTAATGACATGCAAGTGGAATGGACATCTGCTAGTGCTGCTGCTTCTTTCTTCTTTATTTTTCTTGGCCAAATATGATATGATGGCAAGAGCCTCTGCAACCATCTTGCAACCACAATGAGAAGGCTAAATGGAGTCATCCCTGATTGCTGAGTTACTAAAACAATGCTGCAATCAACTACTTCTGGGCTTCTTATGTAGGAAAAATAAACTTATTTGTTTAAGCCACTATATTTGATTTATGATACAGTCCATCTTACCATTCCAGGGTAAGACCAGGAATTTGTGGCAAAAAACTCACATCAAATATGAAGAATTTAATTCAGCTTGAATGTCCCCTGTGTCATTGCCCTCAGAAAACTGTGTTACCAAATATAGTACACTGCCAGCCTTTAACAGGTATAAAATACCTTTAACGGGTCTAAAATAAAAATTGCCCAAGGTAGAATTAATTGAGCTATGTCAGGTGAAAGGAAGAAGCAAAGACCCTGCAGAGGGAGAAAGGAGATAGTGTGGAATTTAACTTGGACCAGAGCTTCCCACATCAATCACTGGAATCACTAAAGGCTAGAAGGTGTTATGTGAGTCGGAGTGATGGTGAGAAAGTGACCTCTGAAGAGTAAGGCTGAAGAGAGGATACATAGCATGGTCTGGGGTTCAGAAAGGGAGCTGTCAAGTAATTATCCCCAAATTATGCTGTTTTTGGTTGAGAATTTGAAGGGCTTTCTTCAGACTAGTCAATACAAGATTTAAAGTTATTATATGATAACTTGAAAAAAAATAAATCCTGATGAGGACAGTTGATCCTGAGACCTGGCCAGTATTAAAGTTCTTGCCAAAGCAGCCCTGGCATTTGGCTTCATCACAAAGCCAATCCTGTAGATGTGGAAGCATCTGCTCTCCAACTTACTGCTTATGTTAAAATGAAAGCTATTCAGTAAAATATTTATGAGTATCTCTTCCACTGGTGACTGGATGGAAATAAGATGGCGAGAAACCAAATTTCTAATAAACATATGAATAGCCACTCAGTTGACCACTCTTTAACATGGACATCATTCATAATTCCTGATTCTTTTTCAATGTGTGCCTTTCTTGTCAGAAAATTGAAAACAAAATATTCTAGGTCTCTTAAGTGTCCAGAATAAATGAGTCCTGTCAATATAGACAACAGCGATCAATTGGTGTGTTCTTCCTCTGTAAAAATTAGATTAACTCAGTCACTCATTAGTTAATCCATTGAACGAGTATTATGCACTTGATATTGTCATAGACTCTGTGGATAGATAAGCAAAATTGACCCTCTGAAAATTTATTTGTAGGTGATAAAAGGGAATGAAAAGGAGATTAAAAAAGAAAAACATGCTTTTTTCTTTGTAACATGCATCAAGTCAGGCTAGTTGGATCTTTCCTCGCAGCCAATCTCAGTAGAGACTCATTTTTTTAAAAAAAAAAAAGTAATTAGGGACTTCCGGGGCGGTCCAGTGGTTAAGACTCTACACATCCACTGCAGGGGACATGGGTTCAATCCCTGGTTGGGGAACGAAGATCCCGCATACCATAAATAAATAAAATTTTTTTAAAAATTTGTAAAGGGATTTAAAAAAGTAAAAACAATTTGGCCATTTAATAGTCTCTTTTGAAAAGACCAACAGATCACAAAACTTCTAAAATTCTAATTTCTTTGGCTCTTCATGTCAAAACCTTTCATGAGTATTTCCTTTCACTCTATAAACTCGTAAAACAAACTGTCCCTTCACATTATATATACTGGATCTGAATACCTTTTTCTTTCCTCACAGACTCAGTTCTTTATGGCATATCATCTTAGCCACTCTGGCTTCCTTTTTTATTGGGCAATGTATCAGATGATGAGGTACTAGACATATTTTTGTCAACATTTTATAAGCCTTTACAAAGAGAGACAAGATGTGTATTTATAATACCTTTTGCTCTTTGCCAACCAATTGTTAAGAATTTCCTTCTTGTTTGAGTGGCATTCATGTAGGATAATTCCAGGAATATTTCCAAATTCAGCTTTGTATTGCCCACCCAAGTTACTTAGAGAATTTGAATAGGGCCAGGTGAAGGCAGGTTGGCTTGCTCTTACTTTAAGCATGGCCTAAGTAAAGAATTACAGTTAAAACAAACAAAAACTAAAATTTGGTGACAAAAGTTTAATTAGGAGCAGTTTGAATCTTGACTATAAACTCTCTCAAAAAACTTCACAAAGGGTATTCCAATTACAGTGCTTCCCAAAATTCTAGAAAGCCTCTCTTCCAATGGTTTGCTAATTATTTCACTTTTCTGGCAACTACCACTCCCCGTTGCTTTCAGGTGTCATCTCCTCATCTTTCAACTTAGTAGTTCTCTCCACCTACCCAGCCTCCATAAACTTTAGACCCTCCCCATCCTCCTACACCTTGGCCTTTATTGTATGGGTAACATTAGTCATTTTGTTAATATCCTTTCCCACTTTACTTATACTTGGAATCTTCCCAATAAAGGAGAGCCTGACCTGGCCTAAAGAGGACACTAAAAGGAGGGTAGATTGGTAACAATTATAACTTACTAGCATTTCCTTTGTCTTTGTCACAGCTGAGAAAATCATGGTAAGGGTGAGGGAAGGACATTTCTGAATACCTACTGTGTGTTAATAACCATATTAGGTTCTTTTTATAAATATGTCACTAAGTAGAAGTTTGATCTTTAGGAATGTTAAGTTCAGTGATGTCCATAGTTACGGGCCAAGAATTTTGAGGGGGCTGTAGAGTAATTTTAAAGGAGTCCTCATGTCAATGTCCATGTCAAGCATGAAGTCAAGGAAACACTAGTTTGAAAAAAAAAGATTCTCAACATTTTATTTTTCTTTTTCTTGTCAAGACACTTTGATGCGTGATTCTGTGACCCTCCTAAGGAGTAGACTTTGGTAAAGATAAGCAGAGTAGTGAAAGAGATTCTGTTTTTGGTGTGCTTCCATTAACCTCACCCTTTTCTCTCCTGCTCAGTAAAGTAAATAAGGATGTGAAGGAGACACAAGAAAATTTCTTAAATCCCTTCTTGTGTATAGAAAATAAAAATTAATTCTGTCACATTAACAATAAATTATTTTCATCAAAACTTAAAACAAATGTATTATTTCAAAGTATGTAAGTAACCAATACAAGTACTCCTAAATCGTCTGTGCCACCTCGCAAGAAATAGTCCACTTCATCCAGACATTTCACAAATATTTGCTGAGCAGTAACAAAGTGCTAAGCGTTTCTGTCAGTGGACCAACAGAAAAAGTACCTACCCTTGTGGAGCAGGAAGTTTCAGATACAAAATATAACATCGAGTAGTAAGAAGTAGGTTTAAGAAAAAAAAAATTATAAAGCAGAGGGTGAAGGTTGTGGAGGAGATCATTGAAAGGACATGGCCCCTGGTTGACCCAGGCAATCAGAGGCACCTCACCCCTCCTCTGTCTCTGGAATATACATTCTGCCCACCATTCCCACAGCTGGAGCCGTTTTCAAGGACGCAGCCTTGAGAGAGCAATGCGTTGTTGAGACCATCTGAGTACACCGGACGGAACTGAGTTAAAGCCTCTATGTAAACTTTTAAGATTCTGGCAGGCAGCTGTGGAGATCTGCTCATCTTTCAGCCGCTGAAGACAAGCTTTGTGTATAAGTTCCCTTGCTGCCACCTACCAATCTGGAGTCATCTGCCTCTTTCTTCCACGTCTCCTTGTCCTCCATGTATGGGGGCCAGTTTACAAACTAACAAGCGTGTTGCTACTTTAGAGAATGTGTTCCAGGAGGATCTCTCTGATGAAGTAATAATTGAGCACACACTGGGAAGAGTTAAAGGAGTCAACCGTGTGGGAAGAACATTTCAGAAAGGAGCCTCATCAGAAAGGCCCTGAGGTAAGCGAACGCTTGGAGAGATGGGGTGAGTGTGAGCAAATAAGGTCAGAGAGGTGAGGAGGGACCAGAGCAGGTAAAGGGCTTTGATCTTATACTGAAGTGATGGAAAGTCATTACAGTGCTTTCAGCAAGAGTGTAACATGATCAGATTAATGTTTTAAAAGGATCACTCTGGATACTGTGCAGAAAATAGCTCTTGGGGGCAGGAGTACAGGAGTTCAGGAGGCTATTGCAATAATCCACAAGGGAGATGTTGTGACCAAGAGGCCTTGGAAATGGCTTTTTAAAAGTACGTTCTAAGCTGCAGCTGTGAAAAATAACATCCTGATGTCACAGAGGTTCTACTGGAGTTAGGTATAGGGCAGACCATAAACTGGTCCTTGATATATTTGAGAATAACTGATGACTGTGGAATGGCCTTCTGAGAATGAGGGCAGTGATATGGCCAACTGTACCTTAATGCAACTGTAAATGATCACATAATTAGGTGTATGTACAACTTTACTGAAATAAGCATAAATTCATCATAAGAGATCTGTTAGTTTAGTACAGCAGAAAAGAAGGGTAAATGAAGGTAGTCCCATAAGACAAGTTTTGCACATTTCAAATACTTGTCTCTGGAATCCCTCTATTCGTTTGTCTCTTTGGACACGTTCCCTTGATTGATCACAGCCGACCCTTTCACACTTGATTCTGGGTATTTGCACTGTAGATTTCTAAAAAGCACTGGGGCTCAGCAAACTCATGATTACTATTATAGCTCCACAGGACATGTCCTCTGAAAGCAGGCAGATACATGCTGGAGGATTAAGAGATGCAACTCTTCGGCCAACCATTGCAGAGAAAAACCACACATTCTGTAGGAAATGCTGTTGGCTCAGGCCTTACATGAGTCTGAGCATTTCAGAAGTGTGAGAATTTCTATACAAGGATGCCTCCAAATACAATTACTATTTTAAATCACATTATTTCATATGCAAGAAGTGTTGATACCTGCAAGAAGTATCTGACACCTCTGAGGTTGTCAGCCTTGATATTAGATAAGGGAGCTATGGTGTCAGATGCACTGGCAACCTGGATTCTTGTCTTGAACCTAGAATCAACTTCCTGTGTGATTATGCACAGACAGAAATAAATTTGACTTTTCTAAGCCTCAATTCCCTCATCTAAAAAAGAATCTGGACTAACTGATCTAGAAAGTCCTTTCCTGCTTTAGTTTTCTATCTTTTGGTTGAATACAATCTTGTGGTAGGCTTAAATATCAAATATTGATTTGTTTTTTTCTCTGTGTATTTCCACCCTCTTCTTTTATTCTAACAGGGATTTTCTCTATCTCAGCCTACACCAAAGTTAAAAGAAAGAGCTACAAGAGACATTTCTTAGAGGTCTCCAGACTAGGCTTTCCTCTCCAAAAACCAGGTGAGACTGAATTCTATGATCTGAATGTTTGTTTGCCCACAAAATTCATATATTGAAATCCTGATTCCCAATGTGATTACAGTAGAAGGTGGGGCTTTTGAGAGGTGATTAGGTGATGAGGGCAGAGAGCTTTTGAGAGGTGATTAGGTGATGAGGGCAGAGAGCTTATGAATGAAATTAATGCCCATATAAAAGAGGCCAAGAAAGCTCCTTTGCCTCTTCCACCTTATGAGGACAGGAGAAGCCAGAAGTCTGCAACCCAGAAGAGGTTGCTCACCAGACCATGTTGGAACCCTGATTTTGGACTTTCAGCCTCCACAACTGTAAGAAATAAATTTCTGTGTTTTTAAACCACCAAGTGTGTGGTATTTTATTATAGCAGACTGAACAGACTAAGACACTAAGTTTGGGTGAAGGGAAAGAAGAGAAAGACTTGCAAATTTTATGGGAGAAATGCCGATGAGAGGTATGAAAGGGACTCAGCTTGGGGTGTATGGGGTTAGAGGGAAAAGGAGAATTTTCATGTTGAGCCTGGAAGTGGAGTGGTAGGTATTCTACATTTGAGATGTCATCTAGTGTGGGCTCCTGCTTCTTCCACTGGGTCCATCCATCTGCTTTAGACAGTCTGCATTTAACTGTTGTGAACACATGTAATTTTTCCCTTTGACCTGGGTTTAGTCGTCTCCTCACCAAGATGAAAATGAACAAAATAGTTGGAATTTCTACTGGTCCAGGCAGCAGTGGATACAATGTATTGATAGTTTAAAGTCCCTTTCTTATCAGAAGAGAAACAGACTAGTAGAAAGACAACTTGAAAGAACAACTTGATATAAGATATTCCCATTACTCCCAAATAATTTGAAGTTTGTTTTAATATACAAAGATAATCTGGTGGCACTGGGCTGCTTTGAAAATAGTGTTAAGTCTAAGTTAACTGCTTAATAATTGTATGACGTCTGCACGTAACTTCACTTCTTTGGACACCAGTTTTCTCATTTATCAAATGAGGGAGTTGGAATTGACCATCTCCAGGATCCATTTTAGTTGTGATGATCTCTGGTGCTTTGAATGGAATCTGATAAGGTATGTTCTATAAAGCTGGGGGATGATTTAAAAGTATTATGCCTGGACTCAATTCTTTCTTCTGGGTATTTCTTTTCTTCTAGGTTGAATTAAGTTTGAGTCAAAGCCTCAGTAATATAAAATGTTATTACTTAAAGATATTCAGAGAGTTAAAAGAGAGAGAGCGCGAGAGAGTGAGAGAGAGAAAATATACCAAAATGGCATAAAAGTTGTATTTGAGAGGTGGGTCTATGGGGTAATCTTTTTCATTCTTTTTATTTCTCAGTACTTCCTGGTTTTATTTTTATTAAACTTGTAGTTCTTTAAAAAATATTTTAACTAAAAATTTCTACAGCAAAGAGAATGTTACTGATATCCTCCATGTGTGTGTCTCTCTGTCTGTCTCTCCCTGTCTATAGTGAAGAATGGCTGAAATATTTTTGGTAATAATCCAGCTTTTACATTCAGAGGTCAGAGAACCTACTGTGAAGGTTTGGTATCTCTTTCAGACTTAGCCTTGAGCTTAATGATGTTCATGTTGAATTTTCTTGCCTCCAATGTGAAGGAACACATTCTGTAATTTTTTATATAGTGGGTCCTAGATGAATTTTAAAAATCCGATAATAGATTAGCCTTCTTTTTGACCTCCTCATACTTTATTTCTGGGCAGAAGGCAAGTGACTGGAATACATATTTCACAAGACTCCTTTCTGCAATAGCAGAGTACTAGATCCTTATGTGGATGCATTTACCTGTATAATGACTTCCTTTTTACATCAGAGTATGCCCAAAAGCCTGCCTTAGCAATTAGCGGCTTCCCTTTGTAGAGACTAAATATTATTGGACAGCTTTCTGTAATTCCTTGTCTTCATTTCTTGCTTTAGGTGGTCACTCTTGGTGACAAGACCTCTACAAGGTATAATATAACTCAGGGATATTGTTTCCATAGCAACATGTCTTTCTAGTGCATTTGTAACAACAATTGCAGCCACTCCTACCAACTTAAGCTTGATACCTTCAGATGGGAACAGATGGCTAAGTAGTCTACTTCAACTATCAGAATGATCCAGTCAAATCATCTTACTTCTCTCTAAAACTATCCTTGAATTCCAACTCTACGAAGGCAGTTTTGATTAAGTGGGAGTGAGATATGTTTAAATAGCTGGTCCCTACACAGCCATACAAATACCTTTCTGACCCTTATCCTTGCCACAGATGTAAGTAAATACTACAAAATAAATGAAGCAGAAAGAGATGTGGCATTAACAAACACTTTAAAAACAGTCTCCATCTCTTTTCCTCTCTTCTAATGCTGCTAGGACCTCCTTGAGAGCAAGACCCTGACTAGTTATGTCTAATACATAGAAGTGTTTTTAAAATGCTAACTTCGATAAGCTACCTTCAAGTCAAATTACTAGTCTGCTCTTTATTTCAGTACTATAACTTCCTTTTACACGAACAATGTACTTCCATTGTCTTCTGAAACTATTAGGGTAAATTAGGTGCCAAAATTTGCTTAACTAATGCCACCAGCTTTTACAATGTTGGACCTAGTTCTTTGTGTGTGGGGAGGCAGCCGTTTACTTCACACTTATTCACTATCATGACCAACTGCTTTTCTTTAGCCAGGGTCCCCTCAAAAGGACCAGGACTGAATGTGATCAGTGTGGAAATGGACAGCCATAAAATCACAGCTATCCTGTATTGTTATGTCAAGTTGACCCACGATGTGTGCATGGATAATTGACAAGAAGCTTTAACCTGGCAAAAAGCTACAGGTTTTCTGACAAAGAAAACTTTTTATCATTTTAAAATAACAAATACCTTATATTAACGCATATATATGGAATCTAGAAAAATGGTACTGATGAACCTAGTGGCAGGGCAAGAATAGAGACGCAGATGTAGAGAACAGACTTGTGGACACGGAGCGGGGGAAGGGAGGGTGGCATGAACTGAGAGAATAGCATTGACATATATACACTACCGTGTGTAAAACAGATAGCTAGTGGGAAGGTGCTGCATGGCACAGGGAGATCAGCTTGGTGCTTTGTGACCACCTAGAGGGGTGGGATACGGAAGGTGGGAGGGAGGCTCAAGAGGGAGGGGATATAGGTATACATACAGCTGATTCACTTTGTTGTACAGCAGAAACTAACACAACAGTGTAAAGCGATTATAATCTAATAAAGATATAAAAACAACAAAAAAATAACTTTTCTTCAATTAGTCATGTAGTCCTCTTCAATGCCCCTCCAGAAATGTTTGGAATTGTATTGGAGTTGTCTTAGATTCAAACTTGTCTCCCCAGAACTGATTTGTATCAAAAAGACAAAGCTTCGGTCTCCTTGGATTTGAAGGAAGATTTATAAAGGGGATGGTCGCAACTCCCTAATTCTTAGCTGACATACACTTGCTGGTGAGTTTCTAAGAAATACAGGAATGTGCCTAGTTTAGAGTAAGGAGAATCTGTAGTAATTGGATGTAGTTTTTAAAATGTTTTTGCTATTTTAGCTGTTTCTCTACATTGGTCTAATAGCAGATGGATCAGTTTGTTATTTTGCAATGACGAAGTAAGAATGAGGACCTCTCAAAAACACCTTGCAGGCATGTGATATAGGACGGGACATTTATGGTTCTTTCTTGCTTCTCTAGTTATCCACTTAGTATTTTGTTAATTGACTGGCCCAGAAAAGGGAAATTCAGAGCAGTTGATAGCTGGCAGAGTGACTGAAAACTGGCCTCTTGAGCAGGCGATTTGGTTTATTATTATTAATGTTGTTAAAAATATAAATAATAAAAGAATAATACCTTTAAATTTATGTAGAACACATTTCCATTCTGAGGTCCTAGGCCCACTGGGAGCTCATGAAGTTAGTAATTGTGAATTGTTTATACTATTTCAAAACAATCTAATAAGGATCATATTGTAGCTCAATTATTTTGCTGCATAGTATGTTATATATATTTGTTAATAAATATATACAGTTCGATTTGGTAAAGCAGCTTTTAAACGATAAAGGCGAGTAACAGTAAGAGGCATCTTTAGAGGTATAGAAGTCATTAGAATATTTTATAGCTGAATGACTCATTTTTTTCTCACGCCACTCCCTGAAGTTGGCAGATGGATATAGTTAGCTCCATTTATTAAACGAGGGAACTGAAATTTGTTACTTCTATCTGTATTATCTGTTCTTTCAGGTTTCATATACTATAGATCTCTCTTTCATGGTTTCTTCATTCGACAAGTACTTTATTGAGTCAGGACTTGTGTTAGGAATAACACAGTGTCAAATCACTAGAAGATTATTATATATAATGCTTAATGTTTGCCTATCATGGAGCTTATAGTCCAAACAGTGATAAAAAGTAACCTGCATGAAAAGTCAGAAAAAAAGGAGAGCAGGTAAAGTACAACTTGTCCATTTCTCTATCTCATAATATCTTCAATGATGTCATATCGGTAACTTGAGAGATCCTACTCAAATACCAAAACTGAAAAAAAAAATACAAAGAATATAACAAAAAGAGTAGTGTAAGGCAATCCATGATTATGAGCCAAATGAATGATGGAGACAATATGAATTGGCAGGAAGGAGGGGTCACCGTAAGTTTAGTTAGTGTTAAGGAAACATTTTTATGGACATGAGCTTGGCTTTTACTGATTGTTCTAAATAAGAGAAAAGGAATAGAAAGACATTTGGGGCAGAATATCGACTCTGTCATGTGGCACGTCCTTTCCAGTAAGATGCTACTTTTCAGTATGTTCTAGCATCATATTTTTGCCAATTTTTTAACTTCTGAAAAAAGGGTTCAAAGGACAAAGTAAACTGGAAAGAAAGAAGTAAACGTATGAGATATGAAAATTTTAAAACAGATAAAGAAGAATTCAATCTTATTACCTTTACCCTCACTCTATGAAAGGAGTGACGGAAGAATTGGACCATCTGTATCACATACGCTAAAGTGAAATTGGGTTCAGGTCTTTAGACATCACGCTCCCATACACACCAGAAACAGCAAGGAGAGCGAGTACAAGCCAGAGAGAGCTATTAAACAAGGGATAGCAAAGAACACGAGAGGAGAGAGAAAAATCCAGTGAAATGGACCAGAAAGATAATGGCAGCCCTAAAGCAAAATTTGGAAGAAAACGTCTGCTATGCAAAGGTCAGAAGACAAAACTGGGACAGGTTGTGCCAGTTAGCAGGTAACAGGCGAGTACGGAATCTGAATCCAGTTTGCTCAGTCTATCAGCCTGGCCAGGTGTGAGAACATTCATCAAGCTCTCGATAGTCCACCGCACCCATCCGTGAAAAATCTCATTTCTGGACATTCAGCAGTCCTTGACCTTGAAAGCAGTTCCGGACTGATAGTCAGTCTAACTTGATAAATGACGATTTCTCAACGAGAAATGCAATTCTCCCACTCCACTCTGACCACAAACACACACACACACACACACACGCACAAGTATAGGGCATAAAAATGTATAGCTTCGCACATGGAAAGACCCATGAATGTGTGACATTCTCATTCCACCAGCAATCACTGATAACAGTGGTGCACTTGATGCATTCAACATAATTACAGATACCAACACCTGTGCCTGCCCCACTCTGAAAGCTCCCAGAGAAATCTTGGCTGTCTGAGAGCAAGGTGTACAAGGGAGTCCCTGCCAAAGAGCAAGAATACAAATGTTTATTACAAATAATGTCTAGGATTATGGTTGTGTTCTGTGTAGAACTACGGTGGCCTGACCAGAGCACCTGGGCAAGGAATACCAAAATGTGCTGGGATTTTATTTAAATATGTATTTTTTTAGTCTAAACAAGCATGATAATGATATTTTTGTCTCTTCTTTTTACATTGCTCTTATTTATTTATTGTATTCTTGTTCCTACCACTAAATTGTAAACCCCTATGAGGACAGTCACTCTGTGTCGCCTGTTTCTATCTCTTGTGCATCTATCACAATTCTCTCTCTCTCTCTCTCTCTGAATGATATATGATCAATGACTGCGTGTTTTGATTTATCCATAGGCTTCCTTCATTCCTGAAATAATACAAGTAAAATGAATATATATGACACTTAATGTTAGTAAAAATTATTTCTAAAACTAATAGCATAAATATATTTTTATAGATGAATAAGTATAGGCACCTGTTTGTCAACAGACTATCAAATTTGGATGGATTACATATGAGGCCTGCAATGAATTCTCTTTTTGTTGTTATAAACATTCTTTGTTCTGAGATATCAAGATTCTTGATGCATTTTGGTACTATACATATAGAGTGACAAATATCTCTAGATTTGTTTGTGTTACAGGGAGAGATCTCTTATGCAACTGTACTTGCCCACCTCCTCAATTAACCATCACTCTGTTCCCTCTATTCTGACTGGGGCCCCCTGATTAGTAGACCACCTTAACATACGATGTTCTTCTTTTCCCATCAGCTAAATTATATGTTTATTAAGTATGAATTATTTTTTTCCAAACATATTTATGCTAGCTTTATGTGCTATGGTAATTACATAATTTAACTAATTACTATTTAAAACAAACATAATGGGAGCAAAAATAAAAAGTTGCTGTTTTAGGGAAAACTATGTTGAATGCTTTGGACATATTTGTTAAAGGTAAGCTGGGAAAAAAAATGCTGTTGAATTAGGAGGGGGTGAGATGACTGTAAAAGACTCAGGGATAATTGAAAAAATCTGGAAGAGATTCCATACTAAGATTTTTCATAGGTATCATAAGGTTTTTGTTTGTTTGTTTTTGTTTTTGCTGTACGCGGGCCTCTCACCACTGTGGCCTCTCCCGTTGCGGAGCGCAGGCTCCGGACGCGCAGGCTCAGCGGCCATGGCTCACGGGCCCAGCCGCTCCGCGGCACGCGGGATCCTCCCGGACCGGGGCACGAACCCGTGTTCCCTGCATCGGCAGGCGGACTCCCAACCACTGCGCCACCAGGGAAGCCCCATAAGGTTTTTTGTAAGAAAGATAATGGGCCTATGCAAGAAAAGGCCTTGGGCTTCCACTAAAATTGTGTTAAATAAATGTACGTTTGTAAGCTTTAAGTTAAAGGGTTCGAAGCTATGCATATATTTTTAGAAAAATAATGATTCTCCTTAATAAATTTTTTGAAATGGACTTACTCGAAGATGAGTAGGTATAGGGTTTCTACCCTTTATTGGCCCTTGAATTTGTTCAATTTCAAGTAGTACTTTTTTCTTTTTAAAACAGTTCAGGAGATTTTCTCGAAACCTCAATTTTAAGGCATTCATTTATTCATTCATTCATTTTATTGTAACTACATGCTTAAAACAATAATTAGTGATGCAATGACTACATTCAGGTTCATGATCTTTGTTCTCAGTTCACTTGCAATTGAATAGGGAAGGTATGGTACCTATATTATAACTATAGTCAGTTACTTACAGTTTGCAAAGCAAAACAGGGTTTCACTTCCAGAAGCATGGATGAAAGATGCATTTCTTTATTCAACAACTATTTTTAGACATACCTCTTAGGTACCAGGAACTATGCTCAGTTCCAAGGACATAGCGGTAAATAAGACAGGCAAGTCCTTGCCTCTGTTTGAGAAGATGCTCCTTAAATGTCCCATAAGTAGGCATAGGTTTTGAAGAAAATCATTGATGAGGTAGGTGGGGGGCTTGAGCAAAAGCAGGGAAAAACTCAAGATTTGTTGAGGGATTAGTGAATAATTTGGCCAGAGGATGAAGTATCTGTGGAAGTCTAGCGAGAGATAATGATGAAAATGTATGCAATCTCCCCTTTTCATGTAAGGACAATTCTTTGGAAATCATTGCTGTGCCTTTCTGAGCCTGTTTCCTCATCAATGAAGTACAGGAAATGGTCAGGCTCCATGTTCGACAAGGTCCAGGAGGTCCTACTCTTTTTCTATTTTGAATTCAAATCCCCCCCTTCTGGTCTTTGGAACAAAATCAACAGCCCAAAACCTTCCTTCCAAGTTGGGTTTGTTCTTAGGCTCTCATCTTGGGCTGAAATTAACATGGGGGGTGAAGATGAAGAAATGAAATTTCTAATCCCATTGCTCAGAGCAGGTTGTCAGGTCCTGCTATGGCACTACATTAATTGCTAAAAGTACAATGTAATAGGAAGGCACGAGAGAAAAGAAACCAGAAGGCTTTCTAACTCCATTTGGTTCCTATAATTCCTTGTTCTTAAGAGTGTGTTTTGCCCCCCGTGAGCCTTACATACAAAAGTGTCATCTAGATTTGGAATTTATAGCTTCTCCTCCTTTTATGTTATTTGCTTTTATAGTTTAGGCTTTACAAATTCTAAGACTATATCTATATAATGCCCAAAAAGATTTATTGGGCAACAAATTTGCTTGGCCATTTGCATCCTAATGGCAAAAGCAATTTCTTCAGCCAGAATAGTTTGTTTTCTTTTCAGTTGCAAATGGGGATATTTTAAGGAAAAAGAAGTTATTTTGGTTCAAAGGAGGATACTATAGCTCCTTATTTCTGACACCTGTCAACCTCCTGCCTCAGCAAAAGTCCTTCCCTAGTCAGGAATCAATGTCTTGACTCAAATGACCCCAGGCTGTATTATCTAGTCCTTATCTAAAATAAAATAAACTTTGGAGTTTTTCTCTAGGTTTACGTAAATTAAAAATTATACCATCTACAGGAGAGAAAGTTTTATTTTATGGAAGAGGGTTGGTGGGAAGCTTTACCTTTAGTTATGTGCTAAGATAGAGCACTATATTAGGAATCAGAAGGATTAAGTCCTATTTTTGGTTTAACTATATGACCTTGGACACATTGCTTGAGTTTTGGAAGGCTTTTTTGTACACTTGGACACGGGAGAGTGGGTTTAGGGAAAGCCAGAGGGTGAGTAGCGGTGCTTGAGATAGTGTCATGGATCACCTTCACTGAGCACTTAAAGTATGTCAGGAACCTTATATATCTGTTTCAATAGGTACTCACAATACCCCGAAGGAAAGGACTAGAGCTCAAAAGAAGTTGGGTTATTTACACACGTGTTGGAGGGGGTCATTCAGAGGACATAACCCCCGGTTGACCCAAGAGCTGGCCCCAGGCAATCAGAAGTTCCTCACCCTCTCCCCTGTCGTTGGAATGTACATTCTATCCATTGTTCCCACAGTGGCAGCTCTTTTCATGCTGTTGCTGAGGCCATCTGGACTGGATACTTGGCCGAACCCAGTTCAGGGCCCTACATAGACTCTTAAGATTCTGGCAGAAGGGTGTGGAGATCTACTTGTCTTGCAGCCACCCAAGGCACGCTTTGTTTGTAAGCTCTCTTGCTTGTTAAATCTGCCACCTACCAATCTGGGGTAGTCTGTATCTTTCTTTCCATCTCTCCTTGTCCTCTTTGGGGCCCGTTTGCTAACTAACACCAGGCTCACCTGGCCAGTGAATGGGAAACCCCTTTTATGTTTGAGGTTACGGCTAGATTTTTCTTCTATAGCACACCACACTGCCTCATCTAAGGTCCCTTCAAATACTGAAGTTCTTTTTCTGGAAGCTCTACTATTTGGTTTCTGGACACATCCGGTTCTAGCTTTGCCTTATTTAGTGTGGAATCTACAGAAATGGTACAGATGAACCTATTGGTAGGGCAGGAATAGACAGGCAGACGTAGAGAATGGACATGTGGACACAGCGGGGGAAGGGGAGGGTGGGACGAATTGGGAGATTAGGTTTGACATAAATACACTACCATGTGTAAAATAGATAGCTAGTGGGAACCTGCGGTATAGCACAGGGAGCTCAGCTCGGGGCTCTGGGATGACCTAGATGGGTGGGATAGGGGTGGGGGTGGGAGAGAGGTCCAAGAGGGAGGGGATATAGGTATACATACGGCTGATTCACTTCATTGTGCAGCAGAAACTAACACAACATTGTAAAGCCATTTTACTCCAATAAAAAAAAAAGACACACTCCTACCTTCTGAAATTTTTGCCATTGCTGTGTTAATGAGCTCATGTACATGAAGTAGCTCCCCAACCATAAGGTATTATTATTGTTAGATGAGCACAGTTACTTCTAGGCTTTTCAGTCTGGAGTTGGACTTGTTTCATTTCAGATGCCCACAAAAATCTGCATTCTAGTTCTTTATTTTCTAATTCTACATAACTTATGTAGCCATTTCCAAGATCTGTGAAAACTGCTCTGGCAGACATTGGGACAGTCAAAAGAAACCCCCAGTCCAGATTGCAAAGTCTATTATGGAAGATATTGTGCATATCACCTTCTCTTGCCTAAAGTCAAGCAGTGGGAGTATAATATAGGCAGGCATGAATGGCAGTTGTATACTGCTACAGGATGATGATTCTCTAGTTTGAAGAGGGGGAAAAAAACAGCTCTGATGTTGGAAAGGCAAAAATAGGCAATCCATCTGTTCAAAACATAACAACAAAGCTTTCCTTTTTTTGGCTTCTTGTCCCAGTACAGCATCCTAAGGGGTCGCTGGACAAAAATGTGCTTCTGCACACATTAAACCTAACTGTACTTGCAATAAAAGGTTTTCTTTTTTTTCCTTCTTTTTTTTTTCCTTGTTGTTTAGGATTTGCTAACACTTGATAAAAAACCTTTGAAAAGTATTCTAGTTAGAGATAGTTTTGCTGATTCAGTATATCATGCATTTGAATTCCCATCTTTTCTTGATTTTATTTTGGGATATTAGTATAAAGCTGTTCTTTAAAAAAAAAATCTTTCTTATGATTGTTCTTATAGTTTTGGAGGAATACTGCATAGTAAGAGTGGTTTGGACACAGATATTGTGACTTAAATATTCATCCATTCATTGGGGGAGGTAGTTGGGGGGTCTATTGAAATAAAATATGAAAAGCCAGCTTAGGTGTCTCTGGGTTCGAGTGGGAAAGGACTGTTTTCTTTTCTTGTAGGGGGACTTCGGGTCTGAATGAAAGAAGGATACTTGATAAAGGCATCCAGTACTACCAGATTTTTTTTTCTACTCAGAGGGAGAGAATCCAACGGAAAGGTGCAGGCGGGGCAGCGCGGGGGGCGACAACTTCTAGGAATTCCTGGACCCACCAGAACACAGATCTTTTGATAGAATGTAAATGACTTAACAGTAATACCAGGAAGCTTCTCAGAGTAAATTACAACCCCATCACTGAGAATTAGCAATGGAAGTTGACAGGCTATATAAACTTGGAGATTTTGTTGGAGTGGAAAGCAGCTGCAGGGAAGGGAATAAAATGCCCTCAGGTAAAAAGCTAAGAACGGCTTCTACGCCTGTGGTTAATTCTTTTATGTTCTGTGTTCCTTTCTAACCCAAAGTAGCTTTTCAGAACCATAGTGAAGATGCAGTGTCACATCATTACTACCTATTTAAACAAACATGTCCGTATGTATGTGTGTCTTCCACTATGTCTGTATATATGTGTGTCTTCCACTATGATATTAAAAGGATATCCTCCACACTGTTACCTAAGCTGAACTTCACAGGATGAGGGTTATGTTTGCATTCAGAAAATTCCAACAAAACACACACACACACACACACACACACACACACACGTCTTCAAATTCCATGTTCCTGAACTCTGACAAGGCATCAGACTGGCCCTATCCATAACTGAATTAAAGCATCTGGGAATAGGGCCTGAATATCTACTGCTTATAAAAATTCTACAGGTGACTTTACCCAGCCAATAAGAGAATCACTTTTCTATCTTGTAAACAGTGTCCCTGAACTAAAGGCAAGGGTATGGGCAGAAATAGAATGGGATACTTTCTTTACCTAGAAAAGAATATTTGTGAGAAAAAAGTCTCTAATCATATATTACAAGTTAAGAAATTTCTGATAAAAATATTTGGACAGTTGATATATAAATACATCTGTGTTCTCTGGCTCCGCACAAACAAGTCATTACTCAGTTGCTGGCTAAAGAAATGTCTGCCCTGAATCTTGCACTCTGCCAGGCTCTGGAAGGGATACAAGGTAATTGGAAGGTATGTTTATAATCAATTTGGAAATTGATACAGTACTAACATAGAAATTAGATTGATTTTTTAAAACAATACAGAAACAAATAGAAAGGTAGTAGAGCTGGTACAGTATATGTTTCAGGCAAATGTCTAATTTAGGTATCAAGAAAAATTTTGAGATAACTACTAAAGAATTGTTGGAAGCCATTCTAAACGCAATGTAAGGAGACCATAGTCTGATGTAACACACTTTTTGGCTTTGCCAAACCCAAATCTAAACTGTATGACCTTAGCAAGTCATGTGACTTCCCTCAGACTCAGTTTCCTTCCCTAATACAGGCGCTTGGACCAGATAGGTGGTCTCCACAGGGGTGGCAGAGTAGGCTGGGGAGATTGTTATCCCCAGGGGACATGTAGACTATCTGGAGATGTTTGGTTGTCACAACTTGGTGATGGGAGTGCTAACGGCATCTAGTGGGTAGAGGCCAAGGCTACTGCTAAACAATCTACAATGCACGGGAGAGTCCCACGCAACAAATCATTATATGACTCAAAATACCAACAGGACTGAAACTGAACTTAAATATTTCTCACTGCTCTTAACACTTTGTGGTTCTTAAATACTGTTTCTCAATCATTAGAAGGCACTAGAGTCACCTAGAGAAATTAGTTTAATGCAGATTACTAGACACCCCCAACATCCAAATATGTTAATTCATTAGGTCTGGTGTTGTGACTAAGTAATCTGGATTTTTTGCGTGTGCACTAAGTGATTCTCTTGCACCTGAGTCCTCAGATTACATTTTGAGAAACCTTACTAAGATATATATTGACACTGAAGAAATCTAGGTTGATTCTTGAAAAATAATACTGCTAGACATTATTTATTAAGTACATCATGAATCATACAACAGCCCTTGGAGACTTATTCAAGGCCTCACAGCTTGTTAGGGGTGAGGGAGGATCTGAATCTACTTAGTTTTAGCTCCTAAGTCCTTTCTTGGGCCACTGTGCAAACTGCCTCCTGAGAGCAGTATAATCTTGGCAAGACAAACGAGCAGCACATGAAGGAAGTACAGAGACTAAAAGAAGATTGGGCGGTCTGGAAGAAAGGATCTCCACTGGTTATAGAAAAAGGGAATGCAAATTATTAAAGGTAAGATGAAAGTTTCAGAGGACCTCGCATTGGAAAATGAGAAATCTGAATTCAGTCTGGTAGACTGGTGTTTCTCAGCCCTCCCTACAAATTAGAATCACCGGGGATCTTCTAAAAACCTGCTGATGCTAGGGCCTCACTCTAGAGATACTAATCCAAGTGGTCTGGGGCTGGGTCATGCATCAGTAGGTTTTAAAAGCCCCCAGGTTGTTCTTATCTGTTCCCAGAAGACCATAGAGAGCTGCTGTAACTCATAGACAGATAAGAGTCTTAAGTTAAAGAGGGTTTAGCCTGGTGGTAATGTATAGACTAGATTAGAGCATGGAGGATGGAGGAGATGGGTCAACTGGGAGGCTATTGTAGGTACCTAGGCATGTGGAGATGAAAATAAAAACAAAGAACAACTAAAGGGATGGGTTAGAGACAGCACTGAAATCAGGAGACCTCCCTCAGCTCCGCTGACCTCGCTGTTACTGTCCTGTTGTGTGCCATGGGAAAAGTCAACTTTTCTGTCGTATTTTGGAAAGTAATGCACACAGTCCACGTTGTCTATATCATGAAATGGTGGAGCTGGGAAAAGATAGAGATATCTTTGACATGTTTGTATTGGTGAGATTGATGACCAACTAAAACTGGAGAAGCGAGGCATGAAAGATACTTCTAAAGGTATGAGCCTGTGGAATTCAGTGATCCTTCTCACAGGAAAAAAAAAAAAAAGTTGGAAACAGGGAATCATTCCTGAAGAAAAATGGCAGTAGGCAGAGATCAGGGGTTCTCAGCCGGGGGCAATTTTGCTCCCTCCCGAGCAGGCATTCAGCAATGCCTGAAGACGTTTTTGGTTTTCATTAATTGTATGTGAACGTGCTACGTCATCTAGTGAGTAGAGGCCAGGGATGCTGCTAAACGTCCTACAATGCACAGCACAGCCTCCTGCAGCAAAGTATTATCTGGTACAACATGTCAATAGTGCCAGAGCTGAGAAAACTGATATAGACCCTAAACACAGAGTTGGAAGGGGCAAAGACATCATGATTGTGTAATTCGATTCTTTAATTTCACTGATGAGTAAAATGAAGTTAAGAGATTAAATGACTCGGCTAAGGTTCCCAACAAATGGAAGCCAAATTGTCAGAACTGAAATCCAGTTCACCTGACTACCAGTCAGGGCTCGTTAATGGGGAGCCCATCTAACCCCTCACTCCATTTGGGCGTGGCCCGGAGAGTATTCAATTGGAAATGCTTTGTACCTGCCCCAGCTGGGAAGTCTGGTTTGAGGGCTAAGTAATTTAGTGGTGAGGTCTCCATCTGGGAGTAACCAGCAGAGATGTGTTTGATTTCCGAATAAATTTAGGAAAGAAACAAGAAAATGTAACAGAAAATCTAAACAAAGAAGAGCAGAGGACCCAGGGTGCTCTTAGAATGAAGGTCAGAAACACCAGGGGAACTGTTTTGACTCGGTGACTTTGGAATCAAGTGAAAAGGAATGGCTAACAGCGTGAAATGAGGCATGCAAGCCAGGTGGGATAAGGCTTCCAACAGCCATTAGACTTCTCAGGTGGAGGTCATGGTGACACTTGGAGGAGCATTTCCATTAGGTTGTTGGGGGAAAAGGGCAAATTTCAAAGAGACAGAGAGAAGGAGCAATTGGGTGATGAAGAAATGTGGGTTGTAAATGCCAAGCGTCTCCTCGTGAAAAAGAGATAATCCGGACCTATGGGATAAGAAGGTCAAGTCAAGGACTCAGGAGGGCAGGAGCTTCACCTGTGATGCCAAGAGCAAAGGGGAATTGGCGGCTTTGGATGGACCTGGAGCGCACACACACAAGCCAACGCAGAGCTGCGGCGATGCCGGGATGTGCGCACTAGATGGCAGTAGCGGGGCCCTTTCGGCTCGGTTCGCGGTCCTATAAGACGCTGCTTGTTTAAGTACAGTCGCATTTAGTTGGAGCTGCAGGGGAGTGAGGGAGAGGAGGACAGGAAAGAGGAGAGCCGGAGAGCTTGGGGGAGAAGGGGGCTCGCTGTGTTTACACTAGACACAGCTCTGAGCGTCCGTCCAGCCCCGGGCTCGCGCTCTTGCGGAGGAGAGCGAAGCCGTTCTGGGTCCGGCCGTCCTGCGGCAGGAGCCTGCTCCGTCCGGGTTGCCGGAGCCGGCAGAGCCCAGAGGGAAGCCGACGGAACGAGCGGCGCGTTTTTCTAGAGAGAGCGCGAGCGAAGAGGCAGAGCCGGAGCGCGCGGGGAAGCATCGCTTCGAGCGCGGCGGAGACATGAGGACCTACTGGCTGCACAGCGTCTGGGTGCTGGGCTTCTTCCTGTTCCTCTTCTCGCTGCAAGGTAAGTGGGGGGGAGGGGGTCCCGGGAGTCCTCGGCCCCTCGCGACCTCCTTCCCGCCACCGGGCTTGGGGGGTGGGGTCGGGGGAGTGAGGAGCGCTCGGAATCTGGACGGAACGAGGCTTATTTACAAGTGCTGCGGTGCGCTCCCTGCCCTCGCGGCTCCGCTCCAGCCTGGGTCCCGAGGCGTGCAGGACTGTGCAGACTTGCTGCATTACCCCTGTTAGTGGGGAGATTTGGAACCGGTGCGTGCGTGCGTGTGTGTGTGTGCGCGTGTGTGTGTGGGTGTGGGCGGGGGTGGGCGCTCGTGCGAGGGGTGGTGGCGGCGGAGCTGGGGTTGCTCCTCTGTAAACTCCAACCGCCACCGCGGTGTTCGCTGTCCCCGCGTCCCCGGTGCTGATACCACTGCATTCCTCCTCTTTCAGGAAGGAATTGGGTTTAAGTTTAGGAGGAGGCAGGGTGTGCATTTGGCACCGGGTACTTGTATCTCGGTGCAAAATAACCCCTACAGATTCGACTCCAAGGTGGGGGAGGGAAGCGGATGGAGGGCAGCAGGGGGTTGGGGAGAGAGAGAGAGAGAGAATGAATATGAATTCATGGGTTAATGGCTATTCTGACTCGGAATGGCCAATATGTTTCATGCTTGGAGGACTAAATAGCTAGCTAGTGCTGGCTGTTTACTTTGAAAAGGTTTTTAGGTCTCCGTTTTGGGAGGTTGTGCGATGAATTCACGTAGGTTAAAAATGAAAACACATACACAGTGCGCATTTCACTTACAAGCTGGCATACCATGTTGAACGTACCTACAGTACACGAAGTATTTCTAACATAAGAACATACTATTATCTTTTAATTCACCTGTCTCACATTATTCCCACCCATGAGAGGAGCCTTGCGCCATTAGCCATAGAGAGTCTGTGCTGTATTGCTCTGCCACTGACGGTTCTACTACAGCTTCATGTTTGGGGCATTCTGGAATCATTAGGACCTGCACCCGCTCGCATTTCTCATGCTACTGCACACACAAGTCCATTCCTTTACACACGCATGTGCACACACTCACAGTCACAGTCTCATACACACACAGCCCCTCTCATGAACACGCTGACGTGAAATGACCAGACTGGCAATCCTACTCATGATTTTCTTCTGACAGCTGGTTACTAATGTTACATTTGTGGGTTTCATTTTTCATTGCTGGGGGATATTTTGTGTTGCTATAGAACGCTCTTGCCAAATGAAAAGAGAAGAGACTCCCTGGCTGTTTGCTAGTTGAAGCATTGCAAGTGAATAAATGCTATGTTGAAGTTACATTTTTGAAGTAAGCCTAGGGGAGCAGCTGGACTTCACCCGCAACACAATTACAAGTCACAGGTCCTAAAAACTTCCTCATCTTAGAACTCACTGACCCATTCCTACACCGTCTAAACTGCGAGGTCTTGTAATACACAATTCCCCTACTAAGCATGCCTGCATGAAAAATAGAATCTGAAACCAGCTTTGGCTTTTAATATTTTATTGCTTTGCGTTTTTTTTTTTTTCTTTTCACTCCAGAGCTCTCAGTACTTTCTCTGTGACTTCAGATACGGCTGCAATTCAGCTTTTTCATAGAGACATTAGCATCGTGACTGTACTATGCCAGCAGCAGAGGTTAATCCCTTTCTTTCCTATTCCATTTAACTCTAGGAACTTAGCTCTTCAGATAAAATGCTAAGAATGAAGTCACTAATATATGCTTCTCTTAAGTTTGAATAAAAATGTAGAATATTCATTACCCAGTCATGGGGTCACACGAGTGAAGGAAGGGCAGATCAGAGTGCTGGGCTGATGTTAGCATTTCTAAGGGATGGGGAGAGTCTAATGGAGCACCAAACCAGATAATTATACTTCAGAAGATCTTCCACTTAAAAAAAAAAAATAAAGCTCTGCAGTATTCTTTAGAAATACCAAAGTTAACTATTATGGCAACTCTTTGAAATAGAGTATCTGGTATTATTTGGACAAAGTAGATAGTTTTTTCTTCCTAGAGAATATTGTTCTTTCCAAAGAGAATTTTCAAGGATTTGCTCCATCGAGTTCAGTGAAATCATGGGAAACGGCCCCAGTTGTCTAGCTTTGGGGTCCCCTGATACTTGGCACAGACCAAGAAGTAGTAACTTTGAGCAATGGGGTAAGAGGAGAAGGCAGTATGGCCAGAGGAGGTTAGGAGACATGGGGGTCACCCGCAAACAGTTGCTACATGCTCTTTCCTTCTGCCATGATTATGCAAGTCTGGGCCTGGCTGCCTCACAACATGCTCTCCTCTCTCTTATACACACACATACATACATACATACATACACACACACACACTACTCCGTGTCAAAGTGTGTGGCCCTTTCGAATCAGCCCCGTTCCTTGACTACTTTCTCCCTTCTGCAGCACAGTTGTTTCTCATGGATATGTTCATAGGTCCTCAGATGATGCTGTCCTTGGTAGTCATTTTTAATTAGATTCCATTTGTTCAAAAATGTTTAATGCGAGTATTTGGGGCCGTGTAGATGGATACTGTTTAAATAAATTGGTTTGGCCTTGGGAGACAGAGGTGGTGCAAAGTCATTACTTGGCGGCCATAGGCAAGCCAGACATACATTGGTGTGTTCTCAGTAACAATTACATTCTGTTTCTAGGTGATGATGTAAGGATCATTAACATTATTTTGAAACAGATGATACAAGATATGTTAGTTAAGGTATATTTACATGTGATAAAGACCTATGATTTTTCTTGGGCTTTTTTCCCAAATATTCTAGAGTACTTTTCTAGAGTTGATTATTTTCATCCATGCCATATCTTTGTGATAATGAAGAAATGGTGAAAAGATTACATAATTAGTGTCCCAACTGGGTTTTATCCTTGATATACTGATAAATGTATTTTATGTAATAACATCTCTGTTGTTAAAGGTATACGGTTCTCAGAAGAAAGTTTCTAGTTCATAATTTCACTGTTATCATGTTTATTTTTTTATCATGTTTATTTATAACCCTGAACAAGCATAGAGAAAATAATCCAGTTGGAATTGTTTAAAGGGAAGCAAGAAACATACACAACAACAGAAACGCCTCAGAACTCTCCGCTTTGAGCTGGGGTAGTCTAAGGCCCTTGTTTCACTGAATCACGTCTGGCTGGGTCGCCTTGTCATCTGGCATCTCTCCTTCCGTTCTCATGCTCCAGAACCAGAGAGCAGCCGCTGCTTTCCACTGAGGTTGGCTCTGTTCTCTCCCTTTGGCATCTGGGCTGGCAGTAGCTCTGTGCCCTTTGGAGACTGCAGAAGAGGTGAACTCCACATGGCCCACCCCGCCCGCATTTCTGGCTCATCTGGGCCTGAAGGTCGCTTTGGCTTCTGCCTGCAGCCAGATCTGGGCTGCTCAGTGGCCAGGAGATGAGAAGAGCGTAGTTACACTGCATCAGAGCAGCATGGCCAGCCCTTGAGGGGAGCCCTGTAGCAGCTGCTCAGTGAGGACCTGTGTGTTCTATCCCGTTGTTAGGAGGCTCCCTTTAGAGGACATCTTTGAAGAGCCTAAGCTGCTCACAGGGACACGTTCCACCCCCTTCCGCACAAGCAGTTCAATGCAAATGTGTTGGTGAAACCCCTCCAGTGGCGTTTGACAGCTCAGTCTGACAAGGACTAAAACTAAGACCCTTCAAGAAATAACTTTTTTCTGAGTCCATGTTACAGGTTCTTTTAATATTAGGTGGTAGCAAGTAACTACAAAGTGAAAATGTAAAGTTTCTGATTTTACCCAGGTAACCTAAGAAGAGTTTAGGCATCCTCCATAAGTCCTGATTTTCTGCAAAGTGGGAACGTTGCCGTTGTCTTCATCACCGCCGCCATGGTTGTTGTCTTCAGTGCGCGTGCACTGCAGCGAGGCCCCTTTGTTGGAGATTCGGGAGAAACAGTTCCTTTTTTCTAAGGCACTTGCATTCTAAGGAAATATCGGACATCACTTATTTAAAAACAATACTAACATGAACATTCTGAGGAGCCTATCCTTTCCCCTTTGTTGAGTGTTGTCTTCTCTCTGGATTTCATAGGTGGCTGAACAGACCTTGTCATAAGCTTTCAGTTTGTATTGTGATGCAACACCCCCCCTCCCCAACCCCGCAACGACCCTGTCGAATTACCATGATGACCAATGAAAATGTATATCATCTCTCTTTGTGGGGTTCTTTAGAAGTAGCTTATTAATCTAGAGAGGCACAACACAGTCTAGAAGTAAAGCAAGTGACCAGAGGCCTTAGGGTATCTTTTCTTATTCCAGTTGTTAACTATCTACAGGCCAACCCCAGGAGACAGTAATTCATTTTCCACAATTGTGGTCAGATCCTAAAGCCAATCCTGTCTTCTAACACATAACAATATTTGTACTGTGAAGATCTTGTTTATCGTATTTTCCTACATAGGATGTTTTCTTTACTATATTCCTTTCCACCATGCCCGATAGGGTGGAATGATTTGAAATAAATAAGTAATTTTCCTTGCATGAGCCTTTCCTTCACACCATTGCCCCTCTGCCAACCAAGATTTCCTTGTGTTCTGGATCATTCTTTGCTATTGAAAAACATCAGTGCTGCCAACATAAGAAGTGCTAGCCTGGACACTAAGTAGGGAAGGTGGTCAAGTGAGAACGCTTGAGACACGCATAATAAAATATAGATACTGATTCTGAATCGATAATTTCTCGATGACATGTAGACTATAATCTCACATAAGTCTCAGTTTCCTTATTTACTGCATTGGGATAATGGTGCCTGTCTGATGTCCTTTGCATGCTTTGAAAGTTATGATGCTTCAAGCAGATGTACTGTTTGTTTCTGCCAGAGAAGATAAAGAGTTAAATTAAAAAGAATTATCTGGCTGCTCGCCACTGACTGAAAAGAATTTGCCAGTGTTCATAGCTATCTCTCTCCCAGCCTCCATCCTTTATTTCTCTGGACTTGGGTGAGAGCCATATTAAGCTCCCAGTGCTAACCTAATGCTGACGGGAGATACCAGGATTGATATGGGCTGCATAAGCTGCTTCTGCCTTCTTCTCACTTGGCTCAAAGGGCTTAAGCCAAAACACAAAACAGAGCAAAGCAAAATTGGAAGGAAAACGTGTCCATTTTTAATTCCATGCTAGCCACCCTTTGTATCCCTTTTTCATAAGCCTGCAAAAGCCTCACTCAATATTTTAGCTTGCAGTACTGAGGAATCGCTGAAGGAGGGAAGAAAGGTCAGGGGATCTAGAGTCCAATGAACTTTGCTACTGTGGCTGTGTAACTCTGTGTGAATCACTGTTGTTTAGCAGATGAGAGTGAGAATCTCCAAGATTAATGAATCTTGCTGAAGGTGTCAGCAGACCAGAACTCTACTGCTCAAATAACCTCCATCCATTCTCTTCCTTTATGGCCCTTCTATCTTATTCACTATGGAGAAAGTCAGGGGATAAAGGAAGTTATGCAGGGAAATACGCTGACATTGTTGATATGTATAATTAGTATTTGTCTTCCACTGAAATATCAATGATATTAAGGGATTCTCTCTAGGCACCATTTATAGGGCTGTTTTTATAGCCTTCAGTGCAGAATTAGGTACATTTAAACCAACGATACAATTTTGTTTTTAAATTGAAGGAATACCAAGTGTTTTATGAGGAAGCAAGAATTTATATAAATGTCTTTCAAACCCGTGCTCTCTTTTCTCTTCTTGAGAAGGCAATTGTGTACTCCCAGGGATGGGCAGGAAAGGAGGCTTACCTCCCCGCCTCCTGTTATCTCCCCTTCCTTCCAACCGGCAGCCCCAGAAGCTGTATCCTACTCCCAGGAGAGGGGATACGTGCCTCTGTCTCTTCAGGGCAGAGCAGCAACATGCTGGGAGGAAACGCAGGTTCACTGTCCCTGACGAATACTCAGGGGAATTCTGGCTGGGTCAGTCTGATCCAGGCTGCCTGCGATCAGGCCTGCTTTCCACTGGGGACGCTCCGCCTGAACAGCAATGGGAAGAAACTCTGATTTCTGTCTCACGTATCGGAGATAAGACTAATCCCACTGACCCAACCCAACCCAGTGCTGGCATATCAGATGCAGGCTTGAAACTGCTCCTAGTGGCTACTATGGTTTTGTTACTGAAATTTTAATTTCCTGTCTTTCCCATTAGGCAATAATGTGGTTTGAGTTGAGGAGGAAGGAGAAGAGTGGGCATTCTGTGGGTTTAAAGTTATTTTTGTTTGTATCGTGTGTGCAGCATGAGGAATGGGTAGTTATGCCAGCTAGTTGGGGTGTATACCAAGTACAGGGTAATAAGAGTGTGGCTGGATATCCAAGAAACATCTCAATTCCCCCCTCCCTCCCTTTCTTTCATAAATATTTTTTAAGCCTAAGCAAACACTCTTATAAACCTTATAGCAGAGGAGATAGGCACTTAAAAGATAACAAATTAATTACCATTGTAGTAAATAATGAAGGAGAATTTAGGGTACTATGAGGATGTATTTTAGGGAGACTTAGCTTAGCCTTGGGAGCTAGGAAGGCTTTTCTTGAGGAACTCACATGTAATTGTATTTGAATGATGAGTAGGAGTTAGCTATGTGGAGAGAGGGCTTTCCCAGCAAAGAGATGTATTGCCAAGGTGTGAGGTAAGAAGGAGACTAGCATTTTCCAGAAACTGAAGGAGGAGAAGGGTGCAAAGACCAAAGAGGAAAATGACAAGGTAAACCTTGATGGGTGAACTAAGCCCAAAGCTGCAGGGCCTTGAGGAGCTTTGCAAGGATGTAAGATTTAGCCTAAGGGGCAAAAATGAAGGAAGGTATTGAAGGGTTTTAATGAAGGAAAGTGCCACATAGGTGTGCGTTTTTGAAAGAGGACTCTGGCTGCAGTACAGGAAAAGGAGAAGAGTGATGGGGAGAAGCCACCTCAGAGGCTTTTATTAGATAAGAACAGAGATCTTGGTAGTTTGGGCTAAGGTTGTGGCATTGGAGAGAGAGTTAATGCATTGATGAGAGATTCAGGGGCAGAATCCTTAGGGCTTGGTTGAGTGAGGTTCTCTGGCACACAAGTGTGTAAACAACCGTTGCAGTTTAGGACGAGAATACATAAGCATGTGGCCATGCTTATATATAACTTCTCATCTGTTCCTACCTACTACTAGCAACGTTGTGAGGTCGTATGCTATTATTTCCACCCTACAACTTAGTAAAACTGGGCTTGTGTTAGAAGCCTGGGCTTCTGTCTCCAAGTCCAGGTCCTTTTCCTTACACTGCATTACCCTAAATAGTGGTATAAATGGGAATGACTTATAGAATAAAAAAAAATCGTTTTTGACTCACCATCTCTGTAGCCTTGGGCATGTTACTGATTCTGGAGATAATCTCTAAGTTCTCTTTGAGCTCCAAAAATTAGATGACTCTATGATTTTATTTTGATTGGGGAGAAGTCTAGTCTTAATTAGCAAAACGGCTGAATTAAATACCATTTTAAAAGAATTCAGTTTTATTACATTCAGAAAAAAAAAAAAACTAATTCCCAGCAAAGTCTTTTCAAGGAGAGGGTCTTGCTGACCTAGCTTTAAGGCCAGATTAAAAAAGAACCGAATCCTTTTGTAATTGGCAGTAGCATCATTTATTTCCAATTAAGTCACTAAAATCATAACACTAGCTCTTTTTTGTTACATTTTCTACCTCACCTCTATAAAACTTTATACCACTGGATGTTTGAGCTTAATTCAATATGTATTTATTGGGAGTCTAGTATTCTTAAGAAATAATTTCCTGAAGAGTAATAGAAAAATATGATAAACTGTAAAACAGATTGGTTCAGAAAATAAGTTAGAGAAACCAGAGGATGGGGATGTATCATGGAAATGGTCTTAAGTCTGACATTGGAGGGCTAGAAGGATTTATAGGAGGAAGGAAGAAGAGGAAGGATACTTCCATTGGGGAAAATAACACAAACAAAGGAACAGAAAAAGGATATGCTGTGTTTGGGATGTAGTATGGACTGTAGCCCGAGTAGAGTTAAGGGCTGTTGTTGGAAAATATTGACAAAGAAGCCTGGAGACTCGGTGTGAAGCTGGGATGCCAGGCTGAGCCATTTGTACTTGATCCTGAAAGAAATAAAGGGCCATTGATTGGTTCAGGAAGGAAGTGACATAAAGGAAATCTTGCTTCTGGAAGACTAATTTGATGCCAAGATGCCATTTGCATACATAATACTGAGTCAAATGCAAGCCTTGCCTTTGTTTACTGCAAATTCCAAGCTACTTAGTTTTTCTGTATAAAATCTACAAATATGTGAGGCAAGAAGGTAATTTTTAAAGTAAGTCGGCTCATATCTTGAGTGTGGATATCTCTATCACATCATCTTCTGAAGACACACACATACACACAGATGTGTGTGTGTCCTGTGGGATGACTTTGACATAGGGATCTATGTAAGACTGAGGCACGTATGTTATTAATAAGGCAATAAGGAGTCGTGTGTGTAATGTATAGTATGGAATATATGATGAGTAGGTAGTGAGGGTAACTTTTCCTAGATTGCTGGGTTTCCGATGTAGACCATCTGTTTAGTTCTGTTCTTGTATAATATATGGTGAGAAAATATTGTTAAATAAACCTTGGCAACACTGAAGGAACTTTGAAGTGCTTCCCACTGCATTCCAAAGCAAAGCTTGCTTTTTTTAAAACATTCTTAGAATGAGTGAAGCTACAGTTTTCCCTGATAGGGTTTAAAGAATCATTTGTGTTTTAAAAGTTTCTCATTATAAATTAATGTGTTCATTGTAGAAAAATGAGAAAACACAGAAAAGCACTGGAAAAAATGAAAAAGCTAATTATATGTTCAGTACTAGAGAAATCTATATTAACATTTTTTGGTTGTATACCATTCCAGACTCCCTCCCATCCTCAGGCGTTAGTTATAAAATTAGGATCATGATATACATATACTTTGTGATTTATTCTTGTCTTTTAATAGCATGTCGTGAAATGTTTTTCTCTATTATCAAATATTCACCTACAACATCTTTATTAACTATTTCATAGTGTCCCATACCATAATTTTTTCATCAGTGCCCTACTGAATACAATTTTTGGTGAGTGTTTTGGTTTTTAAACTAGGGAGATATTACATGATGCCATCCATAATTAATTTGTTCTTGCTTCATGACCTTAGTGGTTTTTAGCAAACTTAGGAAACTGACTAGCATATTAATCCAGTGTTATTTCATCTTTCAGAAACCATGCTGGTTTTCCTCCAGTAGCTTGTTTAGTTGCTTGTTCGTTGATACATCCTTGTTAATAGATCCCATGATCTCTTCATAAGTACCCATGTGCTCACAACAATTTACACTTTATGAAGTGCTTTCACATAAATTAACTTCTCTGGGCCCCAAGAATACTCTCTGGGGAAGAAAGAAAGGTAAGATTATTGAGCACCTGCCATGTGAGGATTGCATGCAAGATACCTAGTTCAGTGCCTGGCAACATAATGAAAACTTTCAAGATAACAGTTTCAGCTGTGATTTGATACTTACAGTCATGTTATCTCCTTGAATCGTTACTTTTTATTTTATTTTACTTTATTTGGTTAGAGATTCTTACACCCCTTTTGAGGACAAGGAAACTGAGACCTTAGGAGGCTCAGTAACTTAAGTGAGATAAAATGCTAGTCAGTAGTATAGCAGTCTCCCACCTGGCCCGGTGCTCTTTCGTCTCCACTCTCCCTTCTCCGCTGGTGGGGACAGAGCATCAATTGTTTGACGCTTTTCACTGGGATTTGACTTCATTATGAAAGGGAGTTTCACCTGGCTCTTCTTTAATGACTGCTTGTGGGGAGATCTCTCTGGCAAATCTCCAATGGCCTAGAATGTGACAGTTTAAAAGCACATCTACATTGATCTACCATCTCAAGGTCCCACCTTTAAGTTACTTTTAGAATTTGTAGATGGATGCCATCCAACAAGGATGACTCATCTACATTTGGTGTGTGAATTTGTTTTCACAGATCCCACACAGATCTAGCATCCTTTGATCTCATTGCCCCTTTAAAATAAGAAACAGGTAACGACCTTGAGATAGACTGAGGCAAAACTCAATCCCACATCCTAGTGGTTGAGGGAAATCCGAAGAAATCAATCACACTGTTATTTTAGAAAAGGAAACGGACAAAAATGACATCCTTAGAAAAAAGATGTCATCTTAGAAACATCTAGTTTCCTGGCTTTTACCTTTTTACCCTGGGTATGCTTTCTCATTCCTGTGGCCGGGTGGTTTGTGTAATTCTCCTACTGATCCCCTCTCTTTGCTACACTTAAAGAACTTCTCTTAGGCTCTCTAAACTTTTGCATGTTTTTCCTTAGTTTCTTTTTTTGGACTCCTATAATTCCTAAGTTGCACTTGAAGTACCACCTTTTGTGGCCTTCCTTGTTTTTTAAAATCTATTTATATTTTGTACATATTTATGTTTTTCCTCTGCCTTTTAATATATGTTACATTGTACTTTATTAGTTGGTAACAGAACTTTTTTTTTTTTTTTTGTGGTACGCGGGCCTCTCACTGTTGTGGCCTCTCCCGTTGCGGAGCACAGGCTCCGGACGCGCAGGCCCAGCGGCCATGGCTCACGGGCCCAGCCGCTCTGCAGCATGTGGGATCTTCCCGGACCGGGGCACGAACCCGTGTCCCCTGCATCGGCAGGCGGACTCTCAACCACTGCGCCACCAGGGAAGCCCAACAGAACTTTTTAAAGCTTTTTTTTCTATCTCCCCTTCCCTCCCCCTCTCTCTATTCTTCCTTCCCCCTCCGTCCCCCCTCCCTCTCTCTCCCTCCCTCCCTTTCTTTCTTTCTGGACTTACATTTAATCCAGGCTTTCAAATGTTTCTAAAGAGCTTTAAGAGATCTTGTGGGTTATTTTTATCTGTAGGTTTGTTTTTGTTTTTTTTTTTTAAGGATGTCATTTTTGTCCGTTTCCTTTTCTAAAATAACAGTGATTGATTTCTTCGGATTTCCCTCAACCACTAGGATGTGGGATTGAGTTTTGCTGCACTTGGCTTAGCCTCAGCTGGTTTCTGCAGCTACTTTGTGTAATGAGTCCTGCTCCCCCACCCAACCATCCTCCTTCCTATTCATTCTAGAACTACCTGTCCCAGGGAGCAGCTGTATGGACTATCAAACACACACTCACACACAGGTTTTTTAAATTCTGTTTTTCCCTCCTAGTGTGCATTAAATAATCAAAATGCCTCATTGTTAACATGTGCTTTAGGTTTTATTTTTCCGAATTAGTTTCATTGTCATAATAAAGTGCAGTATTGTATCTCCCAGATGCAACCTTTAAATTATTTAAGTGTAGAATTCCCAGCTACAAACATTCAATAACATTAATATGTTTGTTTTAACACTAGTATACGTTCTCTTGTCTCTTATTTCAAATGCTGTATGCATTAGTTCTTCCTCTCAAGCACTCTCAACAATTTCAGACTGTCTAATTGCCTACATTCCCGTTGTCACTCCTGCTGTAGCTACTATTATCTCCTGCTCTAAGTGATTGCCACACATCCCTGCCTTTGGGTAGAGAGATCTTTATGGTTCTTTCACTAACCCATAGGTCAGTATGGTGTCAGGGAGAAAATGAATACAAAGGTTCCAGCTTTGGCTCTACCACAGGTGTTTTTATTTTTCTTTCTTTCATTTTATTTTTTTAAAAACATCTTTATTGGAGTATAATTGCTTTACAATGTTGTGTTAGTTTCTGCTGTAAAACAAAGTGAATCAGCTATACGTATACATATATCCCCAAATACCCTCCCTCTTACATCTCCCTCCCACCCTTCCTATCCCACCCCTCTAGGTGGTCACAAAGCACCGAGCTGATCTCCCTGTGCTATGCAGCTGCTTCCCACTAGTGGTTTTACATTTGGTAGTGTATATATGTCAATGCCACTCTCTCACTTCGTCCCAGCTTACCCTTCCCCCTCCCTGTGTCCTCAAGTCCATTCTCTGCATCTGTGTCTTTATTCCTTTATTCCTGTCCTGCCCCTAGGTTCTTCAGAAACTTTTTGCTTTTTTTTCTTTTTTAAGATTCCATATATGTGTGTTAGCATTCGGTATTTGTTTTTCTCTTTCTGACTTACTTCACTCTGTATGACAGACTCTAGGTCCATCCACCTCACTACAAACAACTCAATTTCGTTTCTTTTTATGGCTGAGTAATATTCCATTGTATATATGTGCCACATCTTCTTTATCCATTCATCTGACGATGGACACTTAGGTTGCCTCCATGTCCTGGCTGTTGTAAATAGTGCTGCAATGAATATTGTGGTACATGACACTTTCTGATTTATGGTTTTCTCAAGGTATATGCCCCATAGTGGGATTGCTGGATCATATGGTAGTTCTATTTTTAGTTTCTTAAGGAAGGTCCATACTGTTCTCCAAAGTGGCTATATCACTTTATATTCCCACCAACAGTGCAAGAGAATTCCCTTTTCTCCACACCCTCTCCAGCATTTATTGTGGATTTTTTGATGATGGCCATTCTGACTGGTGTGAGGTGATACCTCATTGTAGTTTTGATTTGCATTTCTCCAATGATTAGTGATGTTGAGCATCCTTTGATGTGTTTGTTGGCAATCTGTATATCTTCTTTGGAGAAATGTCTGTTTAGGTCTTCTGCCTATTTTTGGATTGGGTTTTTTCTTGATATTGAGCTGCATGAGCTGCTTGTATATTTTGGAGATTAATCCTTTGTCAGTTGCTCCATCTGCAAACACCTTCTTCCATTCTGAGGGTTGTCCCCTGGTCTTGCTTATGGTTTCCTCCGCTGTGCAAAAGCCCTGAAGTTTCACTAGGTCTCACCTGTTCACCCTTGTTTCTATTTCCATTTCTCTAGGAGGTGGGTCATAAAGGATCTTGCAGCGATTTATGTCAACGAGTGTTCTGCCTATGTTTTCCTCTCAGAGTTTTAGTGTCTAGCCTTACATTTAGGTCTTTAATCCATTTTGAATTTATTTTTTCTGTATGGCCTTAGGAAGTGTTCCAGTTTCATTCTTTTACATGTAGCTGTCCAGTTTTACTAGCACCACTTATTGAAGAGGCTGTTTTTTCTCCATTATATATTCTTGCTTCATTTATCAAAGATAAGGTGACCATATGTGTATGGGTTTATCTTTGGGCTTTCTATCCTGTTCCATTGATCTATATTTCTGTTTTTGTGGCAGTACCATACTGTCTTGAGTACCATAGCTTTGTAGTACAGTCTGAAGTCAGGGAGCCTGATTCCTACAGCTCTGGTTTTCTTTCTCAAGGCTGCTTTGGCTATTCGGGGTCTTCTGTGTTTCCATACAAATTGTGAAATTTTTTGTTCCAGTTCTGTGAAAAATGCTCTTGTCGTTTGATACTGATTGCATTGACTCTGTAGATTACTTTGGGTCATATAGTCATTTTCACAATGTTGATTCTTCCAATCCAAGAACATGGTTTATCTCTCCATCTGTATGTATCATGTTTAATTTCTTTCATCAGTGTCTTACAGTTTTCTGCATACAGGTCTTTTGTCTCCTTAGGTAAGTTTATTCCTAGGTATTTTATTCTTTTTTTGCAATGATAAATGGGAGTGTCTCCTTAATTTCTTTTTCAGATTTCTCATCATTCGTGTATAGTAATGCAAGAGATTTCTGTGCATTAATTTTGTATTCTGCTATTTTACTAAATTCTTTGATCAGCTATAGTAGTTTCCTGGTAGCATCTTTAGGTTTCTCTATGTATAGTATCATGTCATCTGCAAATGGTGACAGTTTTACTTCTTTTCTGATTTGGCTTCCTTTTATTTATTTTTCATCTCTGATTGCTATGGCTAAAACTTCCAAAACCGTGTTGAACAATAGTGGAGAGGGTGGGCACCCTTGTCTTATTCCTGATCTTAGTGGAAGTGGTTTCACCATTGAGAACAATGTTGGCTGTGGCTTTGTCATATATGGCCCTTATTATGTTGAGGTAAGTTCCCTCTATGCCTACTTTCTGGAGGGTTTTTCTCATAAATGGGTGTTGAATTTTGTCAAAATCTTTTTCTGCATCTATTGAGATGATCATATGGTTTTTATCCCTCAGTTTGTTAATGTGGTGTATCACAATGATTGATTTGCATATATTGAAGAATCCTTGCATTCCTGGGATAAACCCCACTTGACCATGGGGTATGATGCTTTTAATGTGCTGTTAGATTCTGTTTGCTAGTATTTTGTTGACGATATTTGTATCTATTTTCATTAGTAGTATTTGCCTGCAGTTTTCTTTTTTTGTAACATCTTTGTCTGGTTTTGGTAGCAGGGTGATGGTGGCCTCATAGAATGAGTTTGGGAGTGTTCCTCCCTCTGCTATATTTTGGAAGAGTTTGAGAAGGATAGGTGTTAGCTCTTCTCTAAATGTTTGATAGAATTTGCCTGTGAAGCTCTCTGGTCCTGGGCTTTTGTTTGTTGTAAGATTTTTAATCACAGTTTCAATTTCAGTCCTTGTGATTGGTCTGTTTATATTTTCTATTTCTTCCTGGTTCAGTCTCAGAAGTTGTGCTTTTCTAAGAATTTGTCCATTTATTCCAGGTTGTCTATTTTATTGGCGTATAGTTGCTTATAGTAATCTCTCGTGATCCTTTGTATTTCTGCAGTGTCAGTTGTTACTTCTCCTTTTTCATTTCTAATTCTATTGATTGGAGTCTTTTCCTTTTTTTTTCTTAATGAGTCTGGCTAACGGTTTATCAGTTTTGTTTATCTTCTCAAAGAACCAGCTTTTAATTTTATTGATGTTTGCTATTTTTTCCTTCATTTCTTTTTCATTTATTTCTGATCTGATTTTTATGATTTGTTTCCTTCTGCTAACTTCGGGTGTTTTTTTGTTCTTTCTCTAATTGCTTTAGGTGTAAGGTTAGGATGTTTGAGATGTATCTTGTTTCTTGAGATAGGATTGTATTTGTATAAACTTCCCTCTTAGAACTGCTTTTGCTGCAATCCGTAGGTTGTGGGCCATCGTGTTTTCATTGTCATTTGTTTCTCGGTATTTTTTGATTTCGTCTTTGATTTCTTCAGTGATCTTTTGGTTATTCTGTATTGTTTTATTTAGCCTCCATGTGTTTGTATTTTTTACAGTTTTTTTTTCCTGTAATTGATATCTAGACTCATAGCATTGTGGTCAGAAAAGATATTTGATATGATTTCAGTTTTCTTAAATTTACCAAGGCTTGATTTGTGACCCAAGATATGATTTATCCTGGAGAATGTTACTTGAGCAATTGAGAAGAAGGTGTATTCTGTTGTTTTTGGATGGAATGTCCTATAAATATCAATTAAGTCCATCTTGTTTAATGTATCATTTAAAGCTTGTGTTTCCTTATTTATTTTCATTTTGGATGATCTTCCCATTGGTGAAAGTGGGATGTTAAAGTCCCCTACTATGACTGTGTTACTGTCAATTTCCCCTTTATGGCTGTTAGAATTTCCCTCATGAATTGAGGTGCTCCTGTGTTGGGTGCATAAATATTTACAATTGTTATATCTTCTTGGATTGATCCCTTCATCATTATGTAGTGTCCTTCTTTGTCTCTTCTAATAGTCTTTATTTTAAAGTCTATTTTGTCTGATTTGAGAATTGCCACTCCAGCTTTCTTTTGATTTCCATGGAATATCTTTTTCCATCCCCTCACTTTCAGTCTGTATGTGTCCCTAGGTCTAAAGTGGGTCTCTTGTAGACAGCATATACATGGGTTTTGTTTTTGTATCCATTCAGCAAGCCTGTGTCTTTTGGTTGGAGCATTTAATCCATTCACATTTAAGGTAACTATCAATATGTATGTTCCTATTACCATTTTCTTAATTGTTTTGGGGTTTTTTTTTTGTATGTCCTTTTCTTCTCTTGTGTTTCCCACTTAGAGAAGTTCCTTTAGCATTTGTTGTAGAGCTCGTTTGGTGGCGCTGAATTCTCTTAGCTTTTGCTTGTCTGTAAAGGTTTTAATTTCTCCGTCGACTCTGAATGAGATCTTTGCTGGGTAGAGTAATCTTGGTTGTAGGTTTCTCCTTCATCACTTTAAATATGTCCTTCCACTCCCTTCTGGCTTGCAGAGTTTCTGCTGAAAGAGCAGTTGTTAACCTTATAGGGATTCCCTTGTATGTTGTTTGTTGCTTTTCCCTTGCTGCTTTTAATATTTTTTCTTTGTATCTAATTTTTGATAGTTTGCTTAATATGTGTCTTGGTGTGTTTCTCCTTGGATTTATCCTGTATGGGACTATCTTTGCTTTGTGGACTTGATTGACTGTTTCCTTTCCCATATTAGGGAAGTTTTCAACTATAATCTCTTCAAATATTTTCTCAGTCCCTTTTCTTTCCTCTTCTTCTTCTGGGACCCCTATAATTTGAATGTTGGTGCATTTAGTGTTGTCCAGAGGTCTCTGTGTCTGTCCTCAATTCTTTTCATTCTTTTTTCTTTATTCTGTTGTGCAGTAGTTATTTCCCCTATTTTATCTTCCAGCTTACTTATCCATTCTTCTGCCTCAGTTAATCTGCTATTAATTCCTTCTGGATCATTTTTAATTTCATTTATTGTGTTGTTCATCGTTGCTTGTTTCATCTTTAGTTCTTCTAGGTCCTTGTTAAATGTTTCTTGCGTTTTCTCTATTTCCAAGATTTTGGATCATCCTTACTATCATTATTCTGAATTCTTTTTTAGGTAGACTGCCTATTTCCTCTTCATTTGTTGGGTCTGGTGGGTATTTATCTTGCTCCTTCATCTGCTGTGTGTTTCTCTGTCTTCTCATTTTGCTTAACTTACTGTGTTTGGGGTCTCCTTTTCGTAGGCTGCAGGTTTGTAGTTCCCGTTGTTTTCGGTGTCTGTCCCCAGTGGCTAAGGTTGATTCAGTGGGTTGTGTATGCTTCCTGGTGGAGCAGACGTAGTGCCTGTGCTCTTGTGGATGAGGCTGGATCTTGTCTTTCTGGTGGGGAGGATCTCGTCTGGTGGTGTGTTTTGCAGTGTCTGTGAACTTATTATGATTTTAGGTGGCCTCTCTGCCAATTGGTGGGGTTGTGTTCCTGTCTTGCTAGAGTTTTGGCATGGGGTGTCCAGCGCTGGAGCTTGCTGGTCGTTGAGTGGAGCTGGGTCTTAGCACGGAGATCTCTGGGAGATCTCTCGCCCAGTGATGTTGCGTGCGGCTGAGAGGTCTCTGGTGGTCCAGTGTCCTGAGCTCGGCTCTCCCACCTCAGAGGCTCAGGCCTGACACCTGGCCAGAGCATCCACACCCTGTCAACCACACGGTGTCTTTGTGACTTTGAGTAAGTGCCTTAACCTCTCTGTGCTTCAGTGTCTGTTTCCTCATCTATAGACTGGTCTTTGTTAGAGATGCTTTGCAGCTGTACTTCAAGAGATATACAGTGGTCAGCCTCTCTGGAACCAGCTCTGACTTCAGGAAATGTACTGACCTGTGGTCCCAAGGATGGTCGCCACTTCAGCTGGTGGGGTCCCTCCAGAGACAGCAGCCATAGTGAGGCCATCCTCCCGTTGGGCTCCCAGGCAACTCAGTAATTGAACCTTAAATGGAATCCAGAATCATCGCCATTTCCTTCCCAACCTCTCCACAACTGGCTGGAGGAGAGGGGATAGTCTGGTCCTGAGGTTGCAGGACATCACATAGAATTCCACGCAGGACTGCAGTTTGATTACCTTTAAAATTTTTTTCTTTACCTTAGATTACTTATCCAGGATGTCCTGTGATAGCTTTCTTATTGACAGCCAGCAGGAAGGAACCAGGTTTTGTGAGGCCTGAAGCTTATGCAAATGAGGAGAGTCCTTTGTGCATTTGAATTCCTCTTCTGAGAGAGGCCGGAATTCTTCCTCCCAGAATCACAGGCTGCCGGGTTGGCGGAGCAGAGGTGGCGGGAACAGCATGGGCTGACGGGCGGGTGGCTCCCCACGGGAGGTGGGGCAGCAGCTTGGTCTGAGGGGCCCCCGGGACTCTTGGCGGGAACAATGGTGGGCGTCTCGCGCAGGCCTGTGAGCGGCCTCACAGATGGCATGACTTTCAGCACTCGGAGCGTGTCGCCAGGCACCACCAGATGAGGTAGGAAGTGAGGCGAGGAGACTTCCACACGTGTTTTTAAGGAAAGTCTGTTATCGCCCGGACTCAATTTCATCATGTGAAGGGATTGGAGGACAATATAACTAGTTTTTTCCAATGCTCAGTTTTTTTAATTCACTTCAAATATAGCCAAGCCTTTGCCTATATTCTTTCTATAATGCTTATATGCATTGAAAGCAGGGTAAATTTTAATTTGTAATGAGTAGTAGGGTAATTTAAAAGAGCCCACCAGTTGGTAAGGTGGACTTAATTATATCACCAAAGAATGACATCTAAATCATATGAGGGAAATACACTTATCTGTAGGAAAAACTAATTCTGTTGCCACTGATACCTATATTGATTTGAGTCAAACATGCTGCAATGTGTCATGCCATCCACAAAAGGAGCGAGAATATGAATGTTTTATGAAACCTATCACCCCTTTATGGCTTTTTCAAGAAGTAGCCATAACAATAATAAACAATATTTTCTGTGGTCTGTCCCCAGATTTCAGAGATCTCTAATCTCCCTCAAATTCCTTTCCCATAGGTAGGAGTTCCCCAGAGCAGATAGGACTTTATAGATTTCATTTTATATCCTATTCCAGAGAGATCATTTTGACTCAGGGAGAACTATAGTCTCAAGGATTCTGTGGCAAGTTTGGGCTCAGTGAGAAAGAGTTCAGTGGTTGGTTTGTGAGGCTGGTGGAGGGAAGAAGTTACAGAGCCTACTGTGCACATGCTCCCTGCTGTCGTCCTCCTTATCATCCTGCGTTATCCTGTGCTTTGTTTCTTTATGCGGGCCTCTCGCTGTTGTGGCCTCTCCCATTGCGGAGCACAGGCTCCGGACGTGCAGGCTTAGCGGCCATGGCTCACGGGCCCAGCTGCTCCACGGCATGTGGGATCCTCCCGGACCGGGGCACGAACCCGCGTCCCCTGCATCGGCAGGCGGACTCTCAACCACTGTGCCACCAGGGAAGCCCTGTGCTTTGTTTCTGTCAGTGGTATCCAAGTCACTCCTGTTGAGGCCTCTCGCCTTGTTCCTTCTGATTCTTGTTTGACTTATGTGTTCTGATAATCGATTGCCTTGTTGAAATAGGCAAAATACCTTTTCCCATATGAACCATGTTGCGTGACTAGACCAAAGGCTGTCTTGACTTTACAATATCCTGTGTTGAAGTTTTCAGAAAAGTTTACTCCATTATTAAAGCATCCCCTTTCTAAATGGAGAGCTGTTGTTCAATCCTATAAGGTTTATGTTACGCAAAATGAGTAAGTTCTAGAGCTCTCTGATATGACATAGCATCTGTAGTTAACAATACTGTATTATGCTTGTGAAGTATTTAGGGTAGATCTCATGGTGAGTGTTCTTACCACAAAACAGAACAAAACAAAGCCCAAAGAGGCATGAGGAAATTTTTGGAGGTGATGGTTATGTTTATTATATATAGGTGTATGCATATGTCCAAACTCATTGCATTGTGTACATTAAAAATGTTCAGTCTTTTGCATTTCAGTTATACTTCAGTTAAGCTGTTTGAAAACAACAAAACAAAACAAAACTACCCCATCCCCAAGCTGTCACAACTTCCAAGCACCCAGAAGACTCAGGTGTGGGTTTATGGAGTTGGGTTGGAGAGCATTTCATTCATCATTAAAATCATAGCTTTTTCTTCCAACAGTGTCACTTGCCCTCCCCACTCCCCCAATTATCATTCTTAGGTTTGTTCAGGTTTTGCGAAATGAATCTTCTTTTAGTGGTAAGTTTCTTCCTTTTTAACTTTTCATTTACTCATGCAAATAGGCCCCTCTAGAAGTTCCATTACAGAGCATCAGGCCTTCCTTCTAGAACATAGTAATACAGTGGAATATTTCAAAAATTATGTCTGAAACAAAAGGAGAGCTCAGAATTTGTCTTTTCGTAGATGAAAGGAGATCGTGCCATTTTTTATATCATCTTTGATTTCTATTTAGAAATTCACTCTTCATCCTCATGTGAGAAAAGGGTTAAGAATGGTCTCATGACATTGGCCTCTTAAAACCAGCACAGAATTCTAATAGCACAAGACCAGTGTACTTGGAATACAGTTGCTGGGAATGGAATAACAGATTGTGGACAGAGGCTTCATGGTATCTGAAAGTCACAAAGGCTGAGCTCCAGCAAAGGTCTCTGAGAAATAGAGCTGTACCATATAATAATAATAATGATAATATTGTTATTAAATAATGGTTTAAATGTATTAACTCATTTAATTCTAATAGTAATACTATTATCATTAGCATATTACTGGTGAACAAAGAGGCAAGGAGAAGTTTAAGTTGTCTAATGGCACACAGACAAAAAGTAGCAGAGCTGGGTTTTGAACCTAGGTTGTCTAGCTCCAGAACCAGCATACTTAACCATGATGTACACTGCTTCAGAATAAAGAATGGTGTTCATATGGGAATAATTTTGTAAATAAATAAGGATTACTTATCTATCTTTCTAAGAATTCCCACACATGTAGTCATTATCTACTAAATGAGGGTTTCGAAAGGCCGTGAGACTTTCCAGATTTTCATTCATGACTCTAAATGGCTTCTGTGTACTGTGTTACCCAGCGTACCTGCTCTAGTGGTGACTCTGGTTTAAGTGAACTTCATTAGATGTAAAGCCATTTGCAGGGATGGGTGGGAGCGATGGTGATAATGTCAATGATAGTGATGGCTATGCTGCTGCTGAGGTTGGTGCAGTGTAACTGTATAGTCCCTCTGAGGCAAGGCAGGTAACAGTTACAGAGCAATGGTCTAGAGAGGTAGCTTTTTTTGTTGTTGTTGTTTTTGTTATTGTTTTTGTTTCTTGTGGTACGCGGGCCTCTCACTGTTGTGGCCTCTCCCGTTGCGGAGCACAGGCTCCGGACGCGCAGGCTCAGCGGCCATGGCTCACGGGCCCAGCTGCTCCGTGGCATGTGGGATCTTCCCGGACCAGGGCACGAACCCGTGTCCCCTGCATCGGCAGGCGGACTCTCAACCACTGCGCCAGCAGGGAAGCCCGAGAGGTAGCTTTTCAATACAAGGGCTCAAGTTTTAATACCAACCGCTATAGCACAGAGAGTATTTGACATTATGTGAGATAGAAATCATACATCTTTTGAGTAAATAGGGTCAGTCTTCCAGGCAGCATTCAGCCCAGCAGATACTTTTTTTCTAGCAGAGTAAAGGAATTGTCTAAAATTTTCCATCCATAGTAGGAAGGCATGTTGGATGATATTGTGAGAAAGGCATCCCTTTTTTATAGACACTGTATCGCCAAGGGCAATAGTGAAATACACTGTTTTGTTCAGATTTAATCAGGTATATTATTACTTGGATTAAGATGTAAAGATTTCGGAAGTGGAAAGAGTAAGTGAAGTTGGAAACTTTGGATATTAATGAAAGAATTTTCTCGCTTGTAAAATTGGGCTCATATTGCGTACCTCATAGTGTTATGAATATTAAGTGAGATAATATCATTCAAAAAATTGTGGAGCACCATATAAATTTAGGCTCTCATTGTCATTAAATATAGGCATCGTTTGGGTCCAGTATCCATTTAGAAGTATTTTTCGTTTCAAATTTACAATTTGTCATCCTTTGCTTTGAAGATTGTTGCTAACAAGAACCCTTCTCCATTAATTCAACTAAAGAAACTGATGTGTAACCTTTCCTTGCTTTCCCAAACAAAGATGTGTTTGGTTGTTTACAGCTCTGTCAATGTTTATTCAACTCTGCTTCTTAGATTCTGTCTCCCCAAGCCTCTGCTTTAAAAGGTCTCCCTCTCCTAGATTCTTATAAACAAGACTTGCCTGTCTGTCAGCAACCCACAGCTCTGCCACTGTTTTTGAAGTTTGGCTTTAGTGGATCTTTGAAGGCTGACTTCATCCTCCTGGCTTGTGTAGGTCCCACTCCACCCCATCACATAGCTACTGCACAAGATATTCCCTCTCATTCTTTACACATGTTCTGGTTGGCAGGGCCGTGAGGCTGCGAGCATCACTTCTGGGCTGGTACCACTGCCTTGGAGACCAGGTATAAATTTGGAGCAGTCTGAAAATTGCTGCCACGTGGGGAGTGAGCTTCCTGATGTTTGGAAGGCAGAGTTGTGCTTGGTAGTAGAGAGATGCCTTTTCCTTTTGGCTGAAGGTTTTTTTTTTTTTTTTTTTTGGTAAAAACTTTTGATGGGCTTTCTGCTGGGGAATTGGCTGTCTGCTTCCTCTCATGCTAGGGTGAGATTCTATTTATCCCTCTGGTCAATCTTTAATAAGGATGCCTTATTCTCCAGCCAGCCTCCCAGAACCATGGCCTATAAATATCTTTATCCCCTTAACATCTCATCTCTGCTTCTCATCTTCAAATGAGATTTCACCTTACTTTTCATTCTATAAAGAGGACTTAATTTACCTATAAACTAATTTTTCTATCTCCAGACCCACTATCAGAACTCAAGTGCTATTTTTGACCATTTCAGCAGTGAGAAACACCCCCTTGTTAGCGAAGCAGGTGGTATGAGATCCTGTTGTCTCTATTTCAGTGTTGCATCAGGTGTATTGTTAAGCAGATAGTACAACTTTGAGAGGGTGCTAATTGGTTATATATGACGGGTGTTTGAAAATACGGGGTAAAATACATTTAGGAGTAATCTAGAAGCCCTATAGCTGTTCTCAAAGTGTGAGGTCTGGACCAGTTTCAAAGACATCATCTGGAAACCTGTTGCAATTGCAAAATATCAGGCTCCATCCAAGACCTAATAAAATCAAATCCTGGAGGAAAGACCCAGTCGTAGTGCTTACCTGGTTTAACAAACCTGCAAGGTGATTCTGCTGAAGACTATAGTTTGAGAACCACTGCCCTAAGGGATGAGGCCCAACGAGACCTTAATTAGCTCATGGCGGTGATGGCTCAGTGAAACCTGCCCTATGCTAGATTTTCATATATCTGCTAGAAAAAGGGGAAAGAAGGTCAGTGTGAGTCTATTTTCACTGCATAGTCCAGGTGTTGGGAGTTTTAACTAATAAGAATAAGGCATTTTCCTCCACTTCAGAAATTTGAGATAAAAGTAACACTCGTTGCTGTAATAGCCACCTCCCCTCCCCGCAATATAGCAGAGGTTGAATACAATAGGAGTATGGGTCTCATAGTCCAGGGGAGTTTCAGGTAAACAGGAAGCCTCTTGTTATTCAGAAACCAGACTACTGATCTTTCTAACAACCTTAACACATGACTTAAAAGTTTGCCCTAGGAGTTAAATCTTTCCATAAAAAATAAAAATGGATAAGCAAGGGACTGTTTTATAGTGAATCTTGGAAGTGCTGTGCGTCACTTCTGAGCACGTTTCATTGAGTAGAACTAAATCACCTGGTTACACTTCAATGCATTGAGCACTAGGAAATGTTGTCTGCCTGTTTTCCAGGAAGAGGAGGAAACAGATTTTGGTAAATAGCAGTCTCTACCACAAATATCTGTTTTCCACATGGCTCCTTTAATGTTCTCACTGAGAGGAGAACTTTATTTTCAAGTTAGAATATTACCTAAGGAGTCTAGGAAAAATAGTTCTCATTCTATTATCCCCATAACAGACTCAGAGGCTATGATGTTCTCTTACAGAAACACGGTCATGCCTATCAAAAGCAGGACATGTGCCACTGAGTTGGCGGCTGACTCTCTCAACTTTTGTAATTTGGGCTCCTGATACCTGGTCCCTGATATCTGAACATTGAATTGAATTGATATATGTCATATTTTGAAACTCACTTCTAGGTATTGGGGCAAAATACTCAAATCTCAAATTTTTTAAGGTAAAAAATTGGAATAGGAGTCGGGAGACCTGGGGAGCTTTGTGTTTATCAAAAAGGTACCTGTCTCCTCTGATCAGAATATTCCTTTATCTGTAAGATGGAGTTAGGCTGGATGATGATTCTGATAGTCTCTTCCAGTGCTGAAGTGTTAATGAGAGCAACTGCATTTTCTGTGCCTGAAATTGTCAACCAACACTTACTGAGGGCCAACTATGTCCAAGGCATTGCAACCAGTGCAGTGTCAAAACACTGAACCAAACCTCTGTCCTGAGGGAGCTCATGGTCTATTGGTAAAGGAGATAAATGTATTAACAGACAATTATTAAGTGGTGTAATACCTAAATTGATCAATACATTTAAAAACACGGGTTTAGTAAAATAAAAAATCAGAATCTTGAAGAAATTGGTGTCCTTTAATGAAAATCTTGGAATTACTTTTATTTTTGTCCATATTTCAAATATCCTTTTCTTACTAAAAATATTATAATTCACTCACATACGTCACTAGTGTGTGTGAGACAGTAATCCAATGTTCTTTTTCTTAAAACACCAGTATATTAAATAATAATCCTTAAACAAATTCTACAATTCCATTAAAAAAAAAATCAACCCTAAGCTAACTTAAGTGAAGCTCAGCTCCTCCATTTGGGTTAATTTTAACTGGCTGCATGAGAAAAGAAAATTTGGAAGACACCCAAATAGGATTTATAGAGATTCATATTGTGTCAGATTTTTCTGTTTTAGGTGGATGCTGATATGTTCTCAGAAGAAATTTATAACTGCAATAGAGAACTGAATGAATATTGATTATTTTTTAGTTACCAAAACTAATCGACATATAAAGCTTTGTAAATCCTTTTAGATGAGGATGGGTGTAAATTAAAAACAAATGAAAGCAGAGACTTATAAAGACACCATCTCCAATTCAATGGGTTATACATTCTTGCTGTGTATTAGGAAGATAATTTCTTAGTATCCCCACCCAAAATTCCTGCCGAACAAACAAATCTTAGACATAAAAATTATTTTCATTGCTAAAAGCCAGTTTACATATGTTGTCTTTTTCAAAGGTAAATATAATTATTTTAGCAAAGTAAGATTAAAAAAATTAATTCAAGGAAAAGTACCAGGTGGAGACAAGAGGACTGATCAGCTTGTTATCTGTAACCTCCATGCTTACTGTTAACAAGCTTTTTATCTTTGAAGGCAATAAACATCTGGGATCTGAGCACTGACACCTATGAGTTACAGTGTCTTCCTTTTACCTTTCTAAGCAATCTGATAGACAAACCTCCAGGAGTCCCACAAAAGTGGGCCCTTAATTGACCAAATGAATGGCTGTTGCTCCTTTTCAGTCTAAATTGAAAAGTGTGCTTCTCAGAAATGAGACAATGTACAGTGGAAAATATATTCCAGCTGTAGCTCCACTGGTAACCATCAGTGTGACCTTAGACTCTCTCCCCAGTTCATTCCCCAAACAGCTACCAAAGTGATTTCTCTCAAACTCACATCTATCTCTTTCAAAAGTCTGGAATAGATAGGATAAAGTCAACACTTTCAGGTTTGACATGCAGTGCCCCTTATCTTCTAGCCTCTTTCCTCCTTAACCTATACTCCTTTCTTACACTCCTTAAACTCTAGCAGTAGTGAGTCTCCCATGCTAAAGACATCTCCTCCATCGTTTCAGTCTTGAATTCCTTATATCCGCATCTGGTTTTGGTGGCTATTTTATTTAGTCTTCAAGACGTAATAGTGCAACCGGCCTGTATGTAGCCTCCAAGGTCAACAAATGGCTTCATGCATTAATTAAACAAACATTTGTTGAGCTGTTGCCATATTCCAGGAAATGGTCTACACTCGGGGTATCTGGTAGTGGAAAAGGCTCCTGTTTCCTTTGTGCAAGAGACTCCTGTTTCCTTTGTGCAGCTCACCATAAAAGGTAGGGAGATTGGGCTTCCCTGGAGGCGCAGTGCTTTAGAGTCCGCCTGCCGATGCGGGGGACGCGGGTTTGTGCCCCGGTCCGGGAGGATCCCACATGCCGCCGCAGAGCGGCTGGGCCCGTGAGCCATGGCCGCTGAGCCTGCGCGTCCGGAGCCTGTGCTCTGCAACGGGAGAGGCCACAACAGTGAGAGGCCCGCGTACCGTAAAAAAAAAAAAAAAAAAAAAAAAAATGAAGGGATTGAAGAAATGAGTACTTAAAGCCTACCACCTTTGGGATTTTAGAAGTAGATAATCTACATTGTCTGATGTGTTATTCATTTATAATATTCAAGCGAGCTGGTTAGACATTTACTACAGAGTCACAACTAAAGATAATATCTTAAAAATACGTTTTCAGATGCCATCTTGTTTGAAAAAAGTATCAGCAGATGGTATTTTCTGGAATTTTACTGAGTTACTTCCCCAGATTCACTGCTGGAGTCTATAGTCTTTTTAAATCTACTTGCTAAACATTTTTGAATCTACTTGCTAAACATTTTTGAATGACTCTATTTTTTTCAGATACAAAGTGAACTAGAAATTACAATTCATATTCAATAGCAGTATTGGAACTTTAGCATATTTAAATTAAAATTATTTATATTCACTTTAAATACCAAATTTAATTAAAATGAAATAACTGGGTAATGTTACTTTTATAAAAATTCATTAAATCATACTCTTTCATTAAAATATTTTATACATTTTGAATGCAAAGTGAAAAACAGAAGGAAAGAGATAATCAAATGACAGCATAAATTAATTAACTGAAAACAGAAAAATAATACAGAAAATCTTTGGATAAAATCAACATAATGGACAAATGTCTGAAAATTTTAATTAAAACTAGAAAACAAAATATGCAACATTATGAATGATAAAGGGGTTACAACTATTGATAAGGAGGAGATTTAATACAAAATAAGGGGCTTCCCTGGTGGCGCAGTGGTTAAGAATCCGCCTGCCAATGCAGGGAACACGGGTTCGAGCCCTGGTCAGGGAAGATCCCACATGCCGCGGAGCAACTAAGACTGTGCGCCACAACTACTGAGCCTGCACTCTAGAGCCCACGAGCCACAGCTACTGAAAACTGTGGGCCTAGAGCCCGTGCTCCACAACAAGAGAAGCCACCATAATGAGAAACCCGCACACCACAACAAAGAGTAGCCCCCGCTCACCACAACTAGAGAAAGCCCACACACAGCAACGAAGACCCAACGCAGACAGACAGACATACATACATATATAAATAAATAAATGTATAAAACAAAATAAAATTTGCTTTGTAAAGCCCACTTGGATACATTTCAAATCCTAATATATTGGATGAGTTATTAGGAAATTGTAATTATCAAAATTCACTAAAAGATTAAATTTATAAATATTGAAAAAATAATTAAAATACCAAAGAATTCCCTCTTTAAAAGGTTCTTGCCTTACGTGGTTTTATAGGCAGCTTATTTGAAAATGCTAAGGTAAAGTTAATTCTCATATTAACTTTTTAAAAGCCCCCAAAAATAAAATTCTGGGTAAAGCAAATACCTCTACCTATTGTTATGAAGCTACATAATCATGATACCATAATGACTGCAAACTTTGCAAAGTAGCAAAAAATTAAAAATTCTACAAAATCATAAAAATTCTAAATAAAACAGATCAACTTCATCAATATATAAGTAGAATATATGATTTGAAGAGTTTATTCTAGGAATGCGTAATTTAATATGGAAAAAATTCTTAAATCTTACTGTTGGTTAAAGGGTAAAACTGTTTATCTCACCAGATCTCTAAATGCTGTTTGATGTCATTTAAAACATATTATTGTCAAGCTCTTTATGTTTTCTTGCAAGTTAAGGAAAATCAATGTCACTCTTCACAATGAAAACCTAGAAACATTTTTATTAAATAAGAAACAAGATGAAGGTGTTTGCTGTGATAAATCTTGTTTGGTGTATTCCAGGAAATTTTAGCTAATAAGATATGGAGGTTAGGGCTATTGGAAAGGAAGAAACAAAATGTTCTCTATTTATGTAAAGGATGACTACTACGTGGAGAAGCCTGAGAGAGTTAACAACTACAAAAAACGTTGTTTGGAATCAACAATAAGTTTTTTTTGATATTTGGCTACTTACATAAAATAAATATTTAAAAAACAGTACTTTTTCCACATGACAGAAAATCCCACATAATATATATAAAAAAATAAATTTATAACTATGGCAACAGATGGTAGTGAGGATTAGCATTATTTACATGAATTACAAACTGTAGTGTAAGACATACATCTCTCTGTTTTTACAACTGGAGACGTGTCATTGTTCCATAAATACTACAAATGTGTAAGTTCTTTCCACCTTAGTTTTCAAATCTTACGCCTTTTCCAACCAAATGTACAGATAATTTCTCAACCTTTCCACAGTTATTCTAAAGTTTACTAAATAGATATTTGAGGATATTAAAAGATGATAGATAGCTAACACTCATGTGATACTTAACCTGCCATAGCACAGGTGATCTTCTGAGCTTTATATGTGTTAACTCATTTACTCCTCACACAAGCTCTATGAGATACTTTCATTAATCCCTATTTGCAGTTGAGGAAACTGAACATTCTGTTTCTCCAAGATTACTTAACTGGCAGTACAGATCCGTGGGGAAAGGAAAGACAATTCAAACTGAGTTAAGTCATTCAGGGATTGTTGGGTCACGATTTGAAAAAAATGAAGATAGTTCCTCATTTTGTAGCAAATGCATTTCAAATGAAATAGGAATTTAAACATTAAAAGATAATGGGAAAAATAGTGGCTTTTGTGACATGGAAGGATTTCCAAAGCAATAAAAATAAGGAAAAAAAGTTTAAAGTAAAAAAAAATTATTATGATAAGATATTCAATCATTCAGAATTTTAAAAAGAATAAAGTATTAGAATATTACATGGGTTTATATTCAAACCCCATTATAAAAAATAGGAAAAGATGAATAGACTTGAAAAATCTGAAATGTAGACAGATAATAGTGCTTTTAAAAAATTTTGCTATTAAAATAAATGAACTTACCAAATTGCTAAGGATTAAATAGTGCTGGTCTACCAAATGTAAAATAGATAGCTAGTGGGAAGCAGCCACATAGCACAGGGAGATCAGCTCGGTGCTTTGTGACCACCTAGAGGGGTGGGATAGGGAGGGTGGGAGGGAGACGCAAGAGGGAGGGGATATGGGGATGTATGTATATGTATAGCTGATTCACTTTTGTTATACAGCAGAAACTAACACAGCATTGTAAAGCAATTATACTCCAATAAAGATGTTTAAATAAATAAATAAATAAGTAAATAGTGCTGGTAGCATAATGTAGTAGCATAATGGTTCAAGCATGGATTTTGGAGCCATCTACCGCTAATTCATTCACCGAGTAAATTTAGATAAGTTCTTTAAATGTTCTCTTTCATTGTCTTCCTAATATGGACAGTATACAATCAAAGATCTCCCTGCCCCACTTCATAGTGCTGCCCTACATCCCTATCCAGACACAGCATCTAGCTGTGCATGGTTCTAATCCTTTCTTTAATTTGAGGTGTAGACAAAGCATTGTACTAATAGTTTGGAGACCTGACCATAAATCCTGGTCCTCTATTTACTAGTACATGAGTACTAGGGCAGGTTTTCTCAACTTCTGGGTTAGACTGGATTGCATCTGTTTGGATTAGAGTAGATCAGTGATTTTCAAACACATTTCTGAAAATCCGAGGAGTTTATTGGCGGTGACTTGATGACTGCTGTAAGAGGTGGGGTTGGGGGCAAGGAGGAAGCCTGGAAAAGGAGTTCCAGACTTCAACACTTGTTTTGTCTGCTAGTGATGAAAGCCCACAGAGTTGTTGCCATCATATCGCCAGTGCTATCAAGAGGAAGAAAGACATGGTGGGAGGGGAGTGCATTTCAAAGTCCATCTCGTTTGATAAACTGTTCTCCAGGTACGGTCATTCACCAAATTACTTGTATCCTAAGCTCCTCTGTTTCATAAGAAGGCCCTACTAACACCTTACGTGCAGCCCCTTCCTCCAGTGTGGTTGGGTGGATGAAGCGCTGTAAAAGTATTAGGCAAAGAAGAAGAGTAGACAAATGAATGTTTGTCCTTCATTTTTCTTTCAGGTCATGCATTCTGCCTTTGCTAAACAAAAACGAAAAAGCAAAAAGCCTATCAGAATGCACTGTTTCTAAGGGAGTTAATCTTTGTTCCCTTTCCCCCCCCAAGAACCATGTTACTCAGCTTCATCCTTGCTTTGCATATTTTGCCTCTTCTTGCTAGTCTCTGCTCCCTCCTGCCACACATACACACACACACCATGGAGCAACTCCCTATAGGTTTCCTTCTGTCCCTTGTTCAGATGCTGGGCTGAAGTTCAGGAATAAGAGCTTTGTTGATTTTGGAATTTCTATGCTGGGAACTCATTAATATGGACAGTTCTCTGAGAAATGATGCTGATAAATGTGGTCTGGAAGCAGGATGTGTTCTACTTGCTATAGAGTTAGAGTAGCATCATTGTGAGATAAATCGTAAACTATTGCTAAACTGCATATATGTAAATGAATGATCCGTAGTACCCAGTTGCATCCCTAAGAAGTGTGCGTGCTTTCTTCATTGGATTTTCTAATATAATGCTAACTACTGTCCTTCGACTAAAGCTGAATTCAGGATTCTTTTCAATATGTGATCCTGACAAAGTTTCTCTTTTGCTAGATTTCCTTCAGAGCCAGGTGCCTTTAGGCTGACTGTTAGTCCAGATGATTGGGCAGGCTGAGAGGAGGCCCATGATCTCCTGCATATCTTAATAGGGTGGTTGCTCATGGGGCAGAATGATTGGCATACAGCAATTCCTGAATTACTGCAGCTAGGACCTCTGAACACATTTACCATCTGTTGAACAGGGATAGTATTTCAGAACAGCAGAATGTATTTAATAACTTCTTCAAGGTTCTTTCTTGATTTCCCAGGATGATCACTGAAAATATTGAATAAAATTGGTCCCTAGATAAGGCTGCATCAATTCCACAACAGTAAGCCATATCCTTAGAAATGAACATCCTGTAGAAGTCTGTGGTACTTATTTAAGAATTGATGGATCTGGTTTTAATATGAAGATGAGGGTTGTCAGATATTTTTCTTGTTTCTGTCATTAAGTAACCAAAGTATACTTTGTTGTCTCGGGTTAACTGATGATTTTTTACAGTATCTTGTTAAAAACATATTAGCCACAACTGCATCCTGTGTCAGTTTTAGGAAGGAGCTTGGGAATTTAATTTTCTCTTCTTTCCTTTTGGAAACATGAAATATTGAAAAACATGTTGGAATACGAATACTAGTAGGTGCTACATTTTCTTGTGGAAGCATCCCAGCAGATAGAGAAATTTCACCCATCTTTTTGACTCTGATCTCAACGGTGACTTCTTTGAGGCACTCGGCAAGATTTTTATTTTAAAGCCATCTTTCATCATTGTTCAGTCCCTACGCGGTTAATCCTTGTGGGAGGAGTCTTTAAGCATTATTAATGTCTCTTCTAAGTATCCGATCAATCTGAAGATTGGAAAAATATCTCCATCTACAGCAAATTTGTGGGCATTGTCTTAAAATTCAGAGTGTAATGTGACCAGAGGGATGGTGCTTTGGTGGGTTTCTGTACAATGGGTTTTTACAATGGGTTTTAACATACTCATTTCTAGAAATGAATTATATAGGCATTTTCACAACATTTCAGAAAATCTTAAGCAGCTGCTTTTCAGTTTTATTTAGCCTTAAGGATATGCTCGCGTTGTAGGCAACTCAGAAATAACTGCCTGAAGCTAGTTCAGGAAGTCCCTGGGATCATCAAACGAAGAGCAAGGTGGAGAAATGTGAATTAACAGAGCCTCTCAAGGAATGCTGTCATGTATATTGAAGGACCTTGGATGTGGGGGTCCGCTTGGAATATTTAGATTAACTAGGTGTTTGTATGAGTGCATAATCATGATTATGTGACTGACTGAACATAAAATGAAAATACACGGTTAGAGAGATCGTCCCCATTTCGCCAGTGTTAGCAAAGAGGTTTCTAATATGAAGCTTTGAATGGAATGGCTAAGGGAAGGTGTGCTTTTTTTTTTTTTAAGGAGAAAAGCTGTGGTTTTCTTTTTTTTTTTTTTGAAGATGTTGGGGGTAGGAGTTTATTAATTAATTAATTATTTTTTTCTGTGTTGGGTCTTTGTTTCTGTGCGAGGGCTTTCTGTAGTTGTGGCAAGCCGGGGCCACTCTTCATCGTGGTGCGTGGACCTCTCACTATGGCGGCCTCTCCCGTTGCGGAGCACAGGCTCCAGACGCGCAGGCTCAGTAGTTGTGGCTCAAGGGTCTAGTTGCTCCGCAGCATGTGGGATCCTCCCAGACCAGGGCTCGAACCCGTGTCCCCTGCATTAGCAAGCAAACTCCCAACCACTGTGCCACCAGGGAAGCCCGGAAGCTGTGCTTTATAGAGCATTTTGTTTGGCCCTCTCTTCGGGTGATGATCCTCTCCCAATAACGTGAATATTAGGACTCTTTCTAGAATAATGCACATTTACAATATGAGAGACCAAGAGCCTTATAGGTTTGTGGTACAGAAGATATGAAACATTTGGACTCATATTCATGGTGTTGGCAAGGTTTTGCTTGTAAGAAAGGAAAGGATACATCGGGAGGCAAAGCAGATAGAGGCCTCAATTTCTACTGGATTCTTTCCAAAGAAATGTTCTGAGTCAGTGGTTTTAGGAAGCCACTGTGGGTTGAAGGTCTTGTTAACACGAAACTTGAATCGTCTTCTCTCTCGGCCTTTATTCATTACCAACCTATAGACCACATAATCTGCATCTTAATCCCAAAGTCTGCATTCTAACTTCCGTGTCACCAGATAGAATATATACAATCCAAATGTAGATTTCCAGCTAAGACACTGTCTAGGAATGTTGCAACCTAGGACTTAAAATTACTATCACAGGGCTTCCCTGGTGGCGCAGTGGTTGAGAATCTGCCTGCTAATGCAGCGGACACGGGTTCGAGCCTTGGTCTGGGAAGATCCCACATGCCGCGGAGCAACTAGGCCCGTGAGCCACAACTACTGAGCCTGCACGTCCCGAGCCTGTGCTCCTCAATAAGAGAGGCCGCGATAGTGAGAGGCCCGCGCACCGTGATGAAGAGTGGCCCCCGCTTGCCACAACTAGAGAAAGCCCTCGCACAGAAACGAAGACCCAACACAGCCAAAAATAAATAAACAAATGTGGGTTAAAAAAAAAAATACTATCAAGGTTCTGCATTGAGAATAGAAACATTCAAGCCCAGAGTCTTTCTAAGCAGCAGTAGACTGACCCTGACGTGTTGTACATAGATTCACACACCTATCTTTACATATACCTTAAGGAATATCGTAGAACCTCTTGAAGTTTGGTGTGACTTTTTCCCCAGCATCTACAGGTGTCTGTGTGCTATTTTATTGATCCCACACTGAGGCCATAGACTAGAAATTTGGAGTTAATACTTCACACTTCACAAATGTTAAGCACAATGCAACACAATTTCTGAAAATAAAGAACTATATCTTATGGACGTTCTCCTGAAGCAGAAATATTTTATTTAGTTTTTGTTTTTGAATATTTTCAAAAACACATTCCTGACCCATTTAAGTCAAAGATTTTTTCCAAGACCTATATGATCTACAACTCAAAATTACTGTTTTAGAGCCCACCATGAAGCTTCTTTCCAACCTGGAAAGTGAGATAGCAATTCCTTGTCTCTTGGATTAATTTTTGAAGTAAAGATTTACAGCCTTTCCAAAGAAATCAGTCAGGGTTCTAATTCTTGTCTTCCTGACGTATTAGGTAAAAAGGAATGTGATCAGCTGACTAATGAAAGGAAGATAAGGGTGGCAAAGGGGGTATAGGGAACACCCTCCCCCTATCCCAGTTAGCCTACATGTCAGATATGTCATAGCTAGTCAAATCTTTCACTAAAGACCCTCTCCAACCCAGAATCAGATAAGGATATGTTTCCTTCTGGCTCTGTTAAAAATAAAATAGAGGTAGTGAAGAAGGAAAAAATGCTATTGGGTAAGAGCCTGAGAGTTGACTCTCCTCCATTTTTCTGAATTACTCCACACTTAGGAAGGAGATTCATAGAAAGGTCTCCAACTGACTGCATTTTCCTCATGCCTCCACCCCAAGTGAGTGAGAGTTTACAAAAGGGGAAGATAACTGGCCTCAAGAACTAGATGGTTTCCTTTCACGTAAACACTTATAAACAAGCCTTGGGGTGTTTGGAGTCACCTCCTGTATATTTGTAGTTTATGAGACAAATCCTCCTCAGTGAATTTTCTTCACTGGATTGCATTATAAGAATAGGAATTAGTCTCATGTTCTCTCTCTTAACACTGAAGTGTCCCCACAATGGTAGTTATGAAAACAGCACTACTTAATATATTTTTTGATCAAGTGATCCAAGGGGAGTGCCGGATGCATATTGCTTGACTTTGTTATTTTCAAACCCTTAGGCAAGAAGTCATTTGCTTCAGCATTTAGGCAAGACCATGCTAAATGTGGAGTACAGAGTGGAAATCCCAATTTGTCAATTCAGATGGCATTCACCTAGAGAAAATATTAGAATACTTTAATCTATCTCAAGGCATTTAAGCAAGGTACATAACCAGAGTGATGCTTTATATTTCTTCCTTCTTAGGAGAAGTTTGAGGTCCATTAAATAGACCCTGAGTAGAAATCGGAATCCCTTTTAAAAGAAAATGCAGGGTACATCAAGTTGATTGTGGAGATTTAATCCGCTTGAGAATATGGGGAGGGGGAAGGGTAAGCTGTGACAAAGTGAGAGAGTGGCATGGACATATATACACTACCAAACGTATAACAGATAGCTAGTGGGAAGCAGCCGTGTAGCACGGGGAGATCAGCTTGGTGCTTTGTGACCACCTAGAGGGGTGGGATAGGGAGGGTGGGAAGGAGGGAGGCGCAAGAGGGAAGAGATATGGGAACATATGTATATGTATAACTGATGCACTTTGTTATAAAGCAGAAACTAGCACACCATTGTAAAGCAATTATACTCCAATAAAGATGTTAAAAAGAAACAAAAAACAACAAAAAAGAAAATGCACTTAGGGAGGTGGAGGAATTATACACGGAAGAACTGGGGACATGGAGAAGCTGCTTCTTCCTATGTGTGTTTCCTGATTCTTCAACCTGGTTTAACTCCTTTCTTCTCTTGTACATAGTGATTGTCTGTATTTGTACATGCTCTGCCCTCTGCTTAGAGTGTATCCCCTCGATAACTCCTAGACATCTTATGGGTCTTTCTTTTTAGTTAGAGAAGCTTACCCTGACTCTATACCATTCAAATAATGTCCTCCACTGCTATTCTTTTAATTCATTTCCTTTGAACGCGTAGGACTTTGTGATCTTACATGTATCTGTATGCTTATTGGCTTGATACTTATTTTTTAACCAGACTATCTGCAATGAGATGACAGGAACCATCACACACACCCTGCCCCGTTATCTCTAGTGCGTAGCACAGGCTCACCTGCTTTTTGATGATAATATTCAATATTATTTATAACAAATAATATACAATGCTGTTTATAAAAATAATAGGTGATATTATTTATAACAACTAAATGTAGTATACCTTTACTATCCTTAATTGAATTTAGTATATAATATAAGCTACCTAACACACATATTTTTAAAAAGTCAGTGATCAACTATAATAGAAAATAGATGTAATTAATTGCAATAAAATGCCATGTATTTCAATATGTAACTGTTTAGGCATGACTTCATGAGGAGATGTGATAAAGTAGGCACACATACATGTATGCATGGCGTCACTGGGCCATGGCACACACAGTAGGACGCACCATGTTGTTTTGTTGACTCAAATGCCGTGGCATAGCCTTTGATGATGGGATTTTCCAAAATAGTGACCATATATTGGTAAATTCTCAATCGAATTGTATAAAATATTTATTTGATTAATATATTTGCACTCAGGAAATTCAGTCTCTATTAAAACTGTGTAAATCACTCCTTGTACCGTGTATACAATATGGAGATAGGTTCTAACCTCAATTATAAACCAGTTTCTTAGCCACATGAGGGATATTTATTTGAAAGTCATGCCGGATTGGGACAGTTCTTCTTTGAGACTGTCCTAAATGTTGTATGTCCGGTGTCTCTGGATACTTATACAGTAAATACCAGGAGTTCCTCCAGTTTCTGTGACAACCAAAAACTACCCCAGCTAAATTCTAAAGTTTCCCGTGATACCTGCAAAGCACCACTACTTTCAAGAAACTCTGGTCATGCCTATTACAGTTGCTCCAAATGTGTTGAATAAATGGATATATTTGTGCCTCTGTTACTGTTTCTTTTCAGCATATTTGTTTTTCTTTTATGAAGACTTCTGACTCTACACCTAGTATTGTACCTTGATTATGGAAAATGCTTATTTATGTATTTAACTGAACGAAAAGGTGAGTAATAAAGTTTTCCACGTGTAGAAGCTAATTGTCGGAGTCCCTCTTTGCTGTTCCCTCTCATAGAGCTACATTTTCCTGTCCGCTTCAGGACCTTCTAATTATTTCACTTGGCTTCCAGTAGGGACACTAGTGAGGGGAAATGTTACCAAATTTTTGTCTGACCCACCATTGTTGTCTACCATGAGCTGATGATCACTAATTTCATTAAGAAGCCGGAGGAGAAATTTAATGAAAAAGTCTACCTGTGAGGTCTTAGACCTTCCTCATATGTTTTCATCCTATCATTGAACATTTTTCCACATTTGAACATTTTTCTCTTCAAAATAATGATTTTCATGTCAGTGAATCCTGACACACAGGAAAAACTTTACCAGGAAAAGATTGTGAGTGATGGTAATAAGACAGAGGCCATAAGAAAAGTTTTTTAGATTATTTTTCTGTATCTATACTGATGACTTTATAATTTATTATGATAGTAGTATGTTAGTGTTTGAAGTAAAATTTTAAAAGGAATTCAAATAGTTTTTGCTTATGGCAAAGCACTGGGCTAGCAGTGAGAAATCCTGTACTTTGTAATGACTTTAGTTACTGTGCTGTGTCAAACCAGACAGTTAACCTATTTCTTGGAAATTATTTCTCTTGTGAGGTTGAATTAATGCTTGTAAGCGGTGCTGAGAATGAGCTATTTCAATAGAAGATGTTTCAGAAATGCAAAGTGTTATTGTTACAATTTGTGCTTCTGTAGATACATCTTTACTTTCAGCGCTGGGCCATGATTGTTCAGGGATGGCTAGACCTCAGACTGAAAGTTTAGATAATGAGACGGGGTATTTTCACAGTTTCTTGCATCTCATTCTCAAAATATTGAACCCCAATGCAAATACAAATAGTGTAGCAGATATATATACTGTCGCCTGATTTGCAGCAGGAGCCGTTGGCAGATGGCAGGGACAGAACTGCCTGTTCTGTTCTCTCTCTGGATACCTGGTGAGAAGAGTCCCGATTCTATAAAGCCTTACATATACAAAATCGAAACAGCAAGTTAAATCCACTTAAATCAGGTTGCTTTTAAAATTTAGGGTTTTTTATATCCATGAAAATAGTGAAAGTTTATTTCTTCTCTAATCCTTTTATAGCACCTGCTCCCTTTATTACTCGTCATTTATCATGGCACTTAATCATATCTCTCTTGTGTTGTTACCTGTTTGATGGGCATATATCTTGTCTTTCTAATTAGATTACAAACTCCCATGAGATAATGATAATCTTTTCTTAAAAAAACAATAAAGGGAATTCTTCTCACTATCCAGCTTGCTTTCTGGCCTACAATAGATAATCCATATATAATTATTACATATCATAAAATAATAAAATAAAAATCTTATGTTGAACAGCAATACAATTGCTTTCCCACACCAAAATTTACTGAGTAATTCCCATTTGAGTAAAATCTTCATATTCTTTTATCATACCTTACTCTCAGATGAAACATAGATTTCAAAAAATAATTGAAATCACAGCTAATCACTTCAGATAATGCTAAAGTTTCCATCTTGGTATTCTTTATTCATTTGAGAGGTTGTTATATTTCAGGAGAAACATGTTGTTTTGGAAAATTGTTTTTCACCACCCTCCTCTTTCTTGCACACTGGACTCTGAAAGACCAAAGTCATATATTCTCTTCTTTTAGCAGCAGAATTCCTTACAGAGAGAAGAATCTCAAAATGTTTAATATAGTGCTGTTTCATACCCCTAAATTGTTTATATATATATATATATATATATACACACACACATATACACACACACATATGTATATATATATATGTATATACATGTGTATGTATGCTAACATTTTCCTCCAAATAACAGTAAAATCAACAGAGTGTACAAATCTAGGGCTGAAAAAGAAAATCTCAACATCAGTCTCTCCCCTTTAATCTGGTCGGGTGTAAGCCGTCTATCTCAGCTTAATTATCTATCTGACTGCCTGGACAGACTGAATGGACAGCAGAATATGTTTCACGTTACTCTTGCTTTTATAGGTATCACTATAATTATATGGCTACCACACTATACTAGACATCAGCAATTTCTGAAGTGTGTCTCAAACTACACTCTTTGTGTAGGAGGTTAATAGGTATTACTAGGAGAACAACTTTCACGGTCAAAGACATTTGGAATAATTCTGGGCTTTGGGCTCAGCTAAATGTTAAATAGTTTCCATAGAGGGAGGCTTCTTAGAGCCTATAATAATGTACTGTTTAAATCTCCAATGGGACCATGTATTATACCATATTTCCCAAAATTATTTAACCACAGGAAACTTTACCAAAGCATCTTGTGGAACTGATGTTTCTTAGAACAAACTTTAAGAAATATTTTAATAGATTAATTATGGATTACTTCTTTCCAATTACATTTTGCTAAATCTAACCAAAGAAATTCTACACACGTGGTTCTTTCTTTTAAATTTTAATTTTTGTACACAGCTTTATTGATATCTATTTCACATATCTAACAATTCACCCATTTAAAGTATGCAATTCACCGGGTATTGGTACAAACATGGTTCTTAATTGCAAAGCAACCAGAAAATACATACTTTTATTTTAGATGAACCAGAGGAACTGCTAACCTTGAATAACTATAGAATTTGTCCTTTTGCCATGAGAATGATCATTCACCTTCCACCTTTCTTAAAAAAGTCCATGTTATCATCCTTAAAAAAAAAAACCTTAAGTCATTTTTAAGGGGTTCTAAATAGCAAAGAGGTAACCATTCCTCTTTCTTTTCCCTTATATTTCCTGCATTGGTAAGTGCGACAGAGTGAACCTAATTTAATGCTCTAGGCCGGGATCTTCCAGAATCTCATAGTCTTTCATGATAAGCAGTACTTTTCAGTTACTTGGGAGGTACCCCTATAAGGTTTAAGGGCTTAACTGAATCAGTATTGTCCCTACACTACATCCTGAAATATGTAGTTTAGATTAAAAAGCCCTATATCAGCTTATTTTCTTGTTATTTTCCTCGTTCCATAAACCAGTGAAGAATGAGAAATTGTATTACCTCCTGGGAGGCAGATCAAGGCTCCTTTTTATATAAAAATTATCAGTTTTGAATGGAAGAAGAGAATCAACATGTGTTGATTACATACTATGTGATCATCGCATGCAATCTTCAGAACAAACCTATAACACTGCTATGAATGTGTTGAAATTATATGTGAGGAAACCACACTTCCCTCCCCACCCCAAGAGGTAGCAAATGGCAGAAATGTTAATTCAGGTATGTCAGATTCCAAAGTTTAGCCTCTTTTCTTTTTATTATATTGCTTTCCAAACAAAGGCTACAAACAGTCTTGTAAAGAGATAACCCACCGCCTTCATTCACCTCTTTTCTTTAAAATAAAGGTTCATTGGAATTCAGCTTTAAGAGTATCTTTACCATATCTACATTTTTAATGTAACACATGCATGGTTAGGGTTATCTACATCTTCAAGTACCAAAATGTAGCTAAAGCAAAGAGGAAATATATATATTTTAAGTCAAATATCAAGAGACCTGTGCTGGAGAATATGGAGACTAATATCTCTGCAGTTCTCCTAGCCTTTCCCTCATGTTATCTCTCTTCAGGTTTACAGAAATGGCTATGGTATTTTCATGCATCACATTCATGTTTGAAGTAGATGAAGGCGATGGTGGAGAAAGGGTAGGGTGAGAGATGTCAGTGCAAATGATACCCATCCTTTCTATCAGCAAAAGCAAAAGCCTTTCTAGCGTCCACAGTAGATACCCGTTTCCTTCTCTACGCCTGGAATTGTGTCATATGGCCACACTAGAGAGTTAGAAAGTGAGACTTTACCCTGGCAGGCAAATAGCTGCCCTGAGCATAATCAAGGTGTTGATAGGAGGAAGAGAGAATAAATACTGGGCAGGTTACTAATAGTGTCTGCTACAGTCTGCCACATACTGCCTTATCAGTTTCAATCCCCATTTCTGCTTCACTTTTATTAAGCTTATTGATTGGTTGTGACGAATCAGCCTTCACTACTTCAAGGTTTGTGGAGATGGATTATTTCTAATATAATAGGAAGGTAGGATTTCTTTTTCATTAATACTAACTTTAATTCTAAATACAGATAACATTTAAATTGCATTATGTTTTATGTTCTAACAACGTGAAATGTCCTGGATATATGCTCAGGATGTGGCAACACTTTCTTACAAAGAAAAATGTGGGAAATAGCATTTCTTACTAGTAGAGCACTTTGTTCTGGGTGAAATCTGTGAGGTGATACTAGGGCCTGGGGATAGGGCTGCAGAGGTTTTAGAAGACCATCTGAAAATACCTATTAAAACTTAACATGCACATACTCTTTGACTCAACAGTTTTACTTCTACAAGTTTATTCTTAAATATCTATTTGCACGAAATTGCGAAGAACACATAGAATATTTTTTGTAATAGTGAAAAACTGAAAACTCCCAAAGTCATTTGTCCATTAACCTTTTATATATATCTGTACTGCCTCCATTTTTACAGTGAATATGACTTATGTTCACAATAAAACAAAACAACAAAATGAAAATAAAAGCATTGTAAAATAGTATAGGACATCAATTTGTTTATTTTATCCTAAAAATATCCCTTTTTTGTTGTTAGGAGTAAAGGTGGGAAGTCGATGGCCAGTTTTTTACTAAGCCCATCCAGGTCTCAAATGATGTATTTTGGAATCACTTTTAAGAAAATATATATAGCTTGAGAAATTGTTGTTATTATTTGAGGAGGGGAAAGCTGTCCTTTCAGTAAGCTAGTGGCAAGAAGTAAAGCTAGTGGCAGGAGAAAACTCATTGGCTTTGGAGTAACATGGACCAGGATTTTAATTCCAGACCCAGGGTTACTAGAAGTGTGGCCTTGGGAAACACCCTTAACCTCATTGAAATTCAGTTTCCTTATCAATTTTAAGCATGAAGAGAAATGGCTCTAATGAGAGCATGGGCTAGGGCTACCATGACAAAATAAAACAGACTGTATGGCTTAAGCAGAAAATTATTTTCTTACAGTTTTGGAGGTTGGAAATCCAAGGTCAAGATGTTGGCAGGGTTGGTTTCTTTTGAGCCCTCTCTTCTTGACTTGCCAATGACCACCTTCACTCTATGTCCTCACGTGGTCTTTTCTAGGTGTACAAGCACGCCAGTGTTTCTTCCTCTTCTTATAAGGACACTAGTCATTGGATTGGGGCCCCACTCCATGACCTCATTTAACTTTTAAAGGCTCTATCTTCAAATACAGTCACACTGGGGACTAGGGCTTTCAACATGTGAATTTTGGAGAGAGACACAATTTAGTCCATAACAATGGGAAAGCTGGAGGACTTTTTGTTATATAAGAGAAACTGAGTTCACCATTTTCTCCCCTCTAGTTTCAGTCTTCACAAATTAAAAGAGAGGGATTTTATTACTGCCTTAGAACAAGACTAGAATAGATAAAGCTGATTAGTTTATAGGTGTCCTGGACCTTAGTGTATGTTTGTGTATATATGTGTGTGTGTGATGTATCATATATATATATATATATGATAACCAAAACAGTTTGGGTGATTTGGATGTCTTTTAGTTGACTTGGAATGTATAGATCACCCATATCAGAAAATATCTCTGAATTACACACCAGTAGGGTCCAAGAGCATTTCTTTTAATATTATCTGGGTTAGATTTAGACATTGTCTTTCCAGAACAATAGGACCCTTGATACCCCTTTGTAAACTTTGAAGAAACTGTTCCCACTCTCTGAGACAAGGTCAGATGAAATCTAGGGCCCTTATACTGACTGTGACACTATCGAAACCCCTATACCAGAAGTGAGGACATTTTTTTTTTTGCCAGATCAAAACATGCTTTTAACCCTTAAAGCTTGGTCACAGAGTCCCTTCCCATCACACCTCTCCTCCCCTTTCCTTATGCCTTTACACAGCTCTCTGTACTGCCTCACCTCCTTCCAACCTCTCTGCTTAAACACTTGGGAAAACTTTTGCCCTTATAAGCAGAATTTCCCATATTATCAACCTTTTAACAGAATTATTTGTATACCTGCATCTCCATGCTTGAATCTAGGCACTCCTTGGAGTAGAAAGTTTACCCTGAAGCCCCTTACGTAGGAGTCAATGAACCATGGATGGGGTAAGGATGGATGATCATCTGGCTCAGGCTGCTGTCTCCCTCCTCCTGCTGGAGGTCTTCCTTTGAGGTTCTTGCCAAATAATGATGTTACTTTCTCCTCTCCTTAGCACGGCTATCCATGCATCTCCTGATGGTTTTTCTCTAGTTTTGAAGACCTTGGAATCAGACTCACTATTTTCTTCTCTATTACATTGAGGGTGTAGTCTTTACAGTACACTAGTTCACAAGACCTTGATTTTCTCAATCCTATATTCTTCACTTCAACTTCACTATAACAACCCACTCTTAGGCCCCTTACTCAGAAACATTAATCTGTAATGTTTAACTCTTTGACTATAATCTCCTTTCATTTCTTTTGCATTCTTACTTTCATTGTCTCTCACACTTAAACAAATTTTAAACTGAAGTATAGATGATTTACAATATTGTGTTTCCGGGTGTACAGCACCGTGATTCAGTACTTTTATAGATTATACTCCATTAAAATTATTACAAAATAATGGCTGTAATGCCCTGTGCTGTACAATATATCCTTGTTGCTTATTATTTTATACATTGTAGTTTGTATACCCCTATCTTGCCACTCCCCTTTCCCTCTCCCTGCTGGTAACCACTAGTTTGTTATCTATATCTGTGCATCGTTTTCTGTTTGCTATGTACATTTGTTTTATTTTTTTAGATTCCACATATAAGTGGTATCATTCAGTATTCATCTTTCTCCGACTTATTTCAATAAGCATGATATTCTCCAGGTCCATCCATATTGCTGCTATTGGCAGAATTTTATTCTTTTTTATGGCAGGGTAATATTCCATTGTGTGTGTGTATATATATACATACACACACAGACACACACACCACATCTTTATCCATTCGTCTGTTGAGGGACACTTGAATTGCTTCCATATCGTGGCTGTGGTAAATAGTACTGCTATGAACGTTGTGGTGCATGTATCCTTTTGAATTAGTATTCTCATTTTCTTCAGATACATACCTAGGAGTGGAATTGACGGATCAAATGGTAGATCTATTTTTAGGTTTTTGGGGAACCTCTATACTGTTTTCCATAGAGGCTGCACCAATTTACATTTCCACCAACAGTTTACTAGGGTTCCCTTTTCTCCATATCCTCACCAACGTTTGTTATATGTAGACTTTTTGATGATATCACTTCACACCTGTCAGAATGGTTATCTCATTGTAGTTTTGATTTGCATTTCTCTAATAATTAATGATGTTGAGCATCTTTTCATGTGCCTGTTAGCCATTGTTATATCTTCTTTGGAAAAGTGTCTGTTCAGGTCTTCTCATTTTTTTTTTTTTTTTTTGATTGGGTTGTCTCTTTGTTTTGATACTGAGTTGTATGAGCTGTTGATGTATTTTTAATGTTAACTCCTTGTCAGTCATATCATTCGCAATTATTTTCTCCTGTTCCGGAGGTTGTCTTTTCATTTTGTCAATGGTTTCCTTTGCTGTGCAAAAACTTTTAAGTTTAATTAGATCCTATTTGTTTATTTTTGCTTTTAGTTCTTTTGCCTTAGGAGACAGATCCAAAAAAAATATTGCTACAACTTATGTCAAAGTATGTTCTGCATACATTCTCTTCTAGGAGTTTTATGGTTTCTGGTCTTACATTTAGGTCTTTAATCCATTTTTGGTTTATTTTTGTATATGGTATGAAGAAATGTTCTAATCTCATTGTTTTACATGTAACTGTCCAGTTTTCCTGGCACCACTTATTGAAGAGACTGTCTTTTCTGTGTTGTATATTCTTGTTTCCTTTGTCATAGATTAATTGTCCATAGGTGTGTGGGTTTATTTCTGGACTCTCTATTCTGTTCCATTGATCTATGTGTCTGTTTTTGTGCCAGAACAATGCTGTTTTGATGACTGTAGCTTTGTAGTATAGCCTGAAGCCTGGGAGGGTAGTACCTCCAGCTTTGTTGTTGTTTTTTTTTTTTTCCCTCAAGATTGCTTTGGCAATTCAGGGTCTATTGTGGTTCCTTGTAAATTTTACGCTTATTTATTCTACTTCTGTGAAAAATGTTATGGATATTTTGATAAGGATTGGATAAATCTGTAGACTGCTTTGGGTACTCTCAGCAAACAAAAGTCCAGGAACAGACAGGTTCACAGGGGAATTCTACCAAACATATAAAGAAGAGCTAATACCTGTCCTTCTCAAACAATTCCAAAAAATTGAAGGGGATAGACCACTTCCAAATTCATTCTATGAGGGCACCATGACCCTGATACCAAAACCAGATAAGACACTACAAAAAAAGAAAATTATAGGCCCATGCCTTTGACTGTAGATGCAGAAATTCTCAACAAAATATTAGCAACAGAATCCAACACTCTACAGAAAGGATTTATTTCAGGGACATAAGGATGCTTCAATATTTGCAAATCAAACAGTGTGATACACCACATTAACAAAAGGAAGGATAAAAAATAACATGATCATCTCAATAGACTCAGGAAAAGCATTTGACAAAATTCCACAACTATTTATGATAAAAACTCTCATTAAAGTGGGTATAGAGGGGACGTTTTTCAACATAATAAAGAATATTTATGGTAAACCCACTGCTAACATCATACTCAACAGTGAAAAGCTGGAAGTCTTTTCTCTAAATTCAGGAACAAGGCAAGGATGTCCACTCTTACCACTTCTATTTAACATAGTATTAGAAGTCCTAGCCACAGCAATCAGACAAGAAAAAGAAGTAAAAATCATCCAAATTGGGAGGAAAGAAGTAAAACTGTTACTATTTGTAGATGACATGATGCTTTATATAGGAAACCCTAAAGTCTCCACCCAAATCTATTAGAATTAATAAAAGAACTCAGTAAAGTCTCAGGATATAACATTAATCTACAGAAATCTGCTGGTTTTCTGTGCACTAGTAATGAACTATTAGAAAGAGTAAGTTCAAACAATCCTGTTACAGATCACCTCCAAAAGAATAAAATATCTAGGAAGAAACTTAACCAAGGAGGTGAAAGACCTGTAGTCTGAAAACTATAAAACACTGATGAAGGAAATTGAAGGTGATACAAAACTATGGAAAGATATCCTGTGCTCCTGGATGGAAACATTTAATATTGTTAAGATGGCCATTATCTCTCATATTTGATCTCATAGAAAATTACAGTCCTCACTATTCTCTCATTCTCATTATCAGTTGCCTCCTGACATCTTTAGTTCCCCTTTCCAGCTCAGCCCCTTTGAATATCTCAACTATGCTTCCTCTGGTAATGCTGGTAACCTTGCACCTTCTACTGCCTCCATCTATAAAATCTTATGCCCTTATGAATGCTACAGTTCACCGCAAAATACATTATATCACTTTATCCTCAAAACTTGTGCAGGAGAGACAAGGCAGAAGTTATTTTCCTTGCTCTTCAGCTTAGGGGGCAGAATATAAGATTAGGTGACTTATCTAAGAATACACTGGTAGTACATAAAAGAGTATAGAGGAAAGCACAAATATTGGGATTCTGATTTCAGAGCTTTTTCTCTGGATTAGTGGTTTTAAAGCTATAATTTTTTTTTTTTTTTTACTGATTTTTATTTTTGCCCACAAATTGATGTCTTGACATATAAAATAGACAAAAATAGAGATGCTTTAATTGGAAACTAACTCTGGAGCGTACAGAGTCCTATATGTTCAGCTTCTTCATTGCTACTCAGGTTTGTTGTGTCCTAGGAGTTTTATGGAAGGAACACATTTTGGATACAGGCATACCTTGTTTTATTGTGTTCTGCTTTATTGCTCTTCACAGTCATTGCATTTTTTTTTTTAAACAAGTTGAAGATTGTGGCAATGGTGGATCCAGCAAGTTTATTGGCTCCATTTTTTCAACAGCATTTGCTTACTTCATGTCTCTGTCACATTTTGGTAATTCTCACAATAGTTCAAACTTTTTTCATTATTATTATATTTCTTTTGGTGATCTTTATCAGTGATCTTTGATGTTACTATTGTAATTATTTTGGGGCATCACAAACTGCACCCATATAAGACGAATTGATAAATGTTGTGTGTGTTCTAAGCGCTCCATCAACCAACAGTTCCTCCATTCCTCTTCCTTTCCTTGGGCGTCCCTATTCTCTGAGACACAAGAATATTGAAATTAGGCCAATTAATATCCCAACAATGACCTCTGAGAGTTCAAGTGAACGGAAGAGTCACACATCTCTCACTTCAAATCAAAAGATAGAAATGATTAAGCTTAGTGAGAAAGGCATGTCAAAAGCCAAGATAGGTCAGAAGCCAAGATAGACCAAAAGCAGGGCCTCTTGTATCAAACAGTTAGCCAAGTTCCGAATGCAAAAGAAAAGTTCTTGAAGGAAATTAAATGTGCTACTCCAGTGAACACAAAATTGGTAAGAAAGCAAAATAGCCTTATTGCTGATATGGAGAAATCTTTAGACGTCTGGATAGAAGATCAAGCCAGACACAACATTCCTTAAGGAAAAACCTAATCCAGAGCAAGGCTCTAACTCACTTCAATTTTGTGAAGGCTGAGAGAGGTGAGGAAGCTGCAAAAGAAAAGTTTGAATCTAGCAGAGCTTAGTTCATGAGGTTGAAGGAAAGATGCCATCTCCATATCGTAAAAGTGCAAGGTGAAGCAGCAGGTGCTGATGTAGAAGCTATAGCAAGTTATCCAGAAGATCTAGCTAAGATAATTAATTAAGGTGCCAATACTAAACAGATTTTCAGTGTAGATAGAACAGCTTTATACTGGAAGAAGATGCCATCTAAGACTTTCATAGCTAAAGAGGAGAAGTCAGTGCCTGGCTTCAGAGCTTCAAAGAACAGGCTGACTCTTTTGCTAGGGACTAATGCAGCTGGTGACTTTAAGTTGAAGCCAATGCTTATTTAGCATTCCAAAAATCCTAGGATTATGCTAAATCCTTAAGAATTATGCTAAATCTACTCTGCCTGTGCTCTATAAATGGAGCACATCTGTGTACAACATGGTTTGCTGAGTATTTTCAGCCCAATGTTGAGGTCTGCTGCTCAGAAAAAAGATTCCTTTCAAAATATTACTGCTCATTAACAATGCACCTGGTCATCCAGCAGCTCTGATTCATGTTGTTTTCCTGCCTGCTAATACAACATCGATTTTACAGCCCATGGACCAAGGAGTAATTTTGACTTTCAAGTCTTATTTAAGAAATACATTTCCTAAGGCTATAGCTGCTGTAGTGATTCTTGTGATAGATCTTTGCAAAGTAAATTGAAAACCTTTTGGAAAGGACTCACCATCCTAGAAGCCCGTAAGAACATTTGTGAGTCATGGGAAGTCAAAATATAAGCATTAACAAGAGTTTGGAAGAAGTTGATTCCAACCCTCATGGATGAATTTGAAGGGTTCAAGAAAAGACTTCAGTGGGGGAAGTAACTGCAGATCTGGTGGAAATAGAGAACTAGAATTAGAAGTGGGAGCCTAAAGATGTGACTTAATTGCTGCAATCTCAGGATACAACTTTAATGGATGAGCAAAGAAGGGGGCTTCTTGAGTTGTAATGTACTCCTGGTAAAGATGCTGTGTAGACTGTTGAAATGACAAAAAAGGATTTCAAATATCATGTAAACTTAGTTGATAAAGCGGCAGAAGAATTTGAGAGGATTGACTCCAGTTTTGAAAGAAGTTCTTAAATGCTACCAAACAGCATTGAATGCTACAGGGAAATCATTCATGAACGGGAAGAGTCAATTGATGTGGCAAACCTCATTATTATGTTATTTTAAGAAATTGCCATGGCCACTCCAACCTTCAGCAACCACCCCTGTGATCAGTCAGCAGCCATCGACATAGAGGCAAGATTCTCCACCAGCAAAAATCCTATGACTTGCTGAAGGCTTAGATGATGGTTAGCATTTTTTAGCAATACATTTTTTTAAATTGAGGTGTATACATCATTTTTTAGACATAATGCTATTACATACTTTATAGACTACAGTACAGTGTAAAAATAACTTTTACATGCACTGGGGAACCAAAAAACTTATGTGACTTGCGTTATTGGGATATTTGCTTGATTGCTGTGGTTTGGAATCCAATCTGCCACATTTCTGAGGTATGCCTGTAATTTATAGCCCCAAAGTTCAAGTAGCTTTAATACCCGGAAGAAACATATATGTATATCCGTATATAGTGATTGTACAAAGCTTATTTTATCAAGGGGAAAGAAAAACATAATCTAGAGATAAATAAGAGCTCCTCTGGATGGAAAAGTAAAAAGCAGTTTGGTTTCTTAGGGATTGGCCCTGGAACCTGTCTTATTTAACATTTTCATAAATGATTTGGAAAAGGGAATGTATGGTGAATTATCCAAGTTTGCAGATGACACTAAGCTCTTCCAGGTAGTAAAATGCCAAGCAGATGGAGATAAACTGCAGGGAGAATTTGCCAGCCTGCATGAGTGGGCAGAAAAGTGGTAGATGATATTCAGTGTGGGCAATGAAAGGTAATTCACTTAAGAAAAAATAATAAAAGTCATACTTATAAAGAAAACTAAATTGAGTTATCTGTCTTATAAAAGATACAGATGTTTTTATAGACCATTCTTTGAGATAACCTTTGAGTATTGACAGATAAGTGGATTGAAAATAAATACACAGAAACATTAATCTTGAATTAAATGATATTTCATAATGTGATTTATTTAGTCCATTTGTCAAACAGTGCTAATTGAGTGCCCAGTATGTGTCAGGCTCTCTTCTGGGCATTGAAGTCTCTTTGGTCATTGCATCTTGAAAGAAAAACAAACAAAAATCTATAAAATATTTAGAGAAGGCCAATGAGGATAGACTACAAATTAGGTAGCAAGTATCAAAGCTTAGAAGAAACACAAATGTGTTGATCAAAATTTTTGAATGTTCTAATGCTCTTATCTCATTTGATATTGCAATTACAAGGTAAAAGTACAGCAATTTTTTTGTTCTAGTAGGTTTTCAGATGACACAGGGTAAGGTAATCTGAATGGCTTTCTTAAGTTCATAAAACAGTGGAAGGTGAAGATTCAAGCATGGGTTTTTCTGACTTCAAGTTCTGTTCCTTTTCCATACCACCACAGAGCTTCTTTAATCATCAAGAAGTGAACTGAAGAAATTTGTTATATCCAAAGGCAAAAAGATTGGCAATGTAAACAGGCTCTGAATGGGTAGTGGATTGTTATGTAAATCATGGATGAGGCTAATGTTAATAAAGATACAGGTAACACTGCAGTATATCTCTTGATGTCTTTTTTTTTTTTTAAAAAACTAGTATGTGAGTACGTGGCATTGGAGAATCATTGGTATCTTCTAGGCTGTCACCAACCATATGTAGGTCAAATGGCACTTTAGGACTCCATTATAATGGCAGAAGAAAAGAGACCAACATACAGCTTAGAGTACTCAATACAGGTGTGGAACACCTGCCTATTTCCTAGGCCAGCATTCTGCGTGAATGTTGCATAGTTAAAATATTGAAGCTATGCATTTTGGCCATTAATGAGTGAAGGATCCGCAGATCAGAGAAGACTGAAATCAGAAAAATCTCAGCAAATAGGTAGATGGTGGTTAAGCATCTGGAGTTCAGAGAGAAACTTGGAGGTGTGAACCAAGAGTGTGTGAACGAACGAGACAAAAGCTGATGAGACTAAGAGGAGTAAAAAGAAGGAAAAAGAGTGATGGGATCAAGAAAGTGAAGGAATACACATTAATATAAAATATGGCTGAGTCAATTATAGTCATATTATTTTTCCTGCTGTTATTGTGGGTATTCGTATTGTTAAGCTTGTGAAACTATTACCCCGGAATAATTTAATTATTACTATAGTAAAATAAATTTGTCCTCAGGATTTCTTTTTTAGAGAGTAAACAGATGATTATTAGAAATGTGCATGTGCTCTTCACGCCCTCCAACCTTTCCCTCCATTTGAAATTGTTCTGTTACCTTGGCCACTTATAAGTGAGTACACCTTCCCTGTCCCATTCCCATTCCTGCCTGTGGCCTCAGCTCTGGCACCTTCTTGAACATGGAATACACTCCTCCGTTAGCTCTAGTTCCTCAGAGCCTCCCCACCCCTCAAACTGATCCCAGTAGCATAATCTGTTCATTTATCCATTTTATACATATAGAGTAAAAACTGATCTATTAATGGAACTATGCTTATCTCTTCATAGTATATATAGTTAATACAGTTCTACAGTGAATCACTTGTGCATTGGTTTGCCACAGCAAAAGTTTGTTGAATGTACTGTAAGTTACTGGAGGGAAAGGACCATGCTTTTCAATTTTCTCTCGTAGCTTGTCCATAGAGCTGAAATGTAGTGAAAACTTTTGCTTAGTTGATTGCCTTAGAATGAAGTTGTCCTTTGAGCGAGTACATCTATTTTGAAGTAGAGAATAACTATGCATTTTGTTTCTCTGAAGAATCATCTTTTACTTTGCATATGAGATTTCCCAAGTTCAAAGGACAACCAAATCGTCTTCAAAAAATCGTCTTCAAACAGCTTGATGACGCTGTTTCTAGTTCTACAAGAGCTTTGTATCTGTTATACTACTATTCAAAAATTTTTCCCACTTAAATCTATCTTTCCATTTTAGCTGTTTGCCTAACTTTGTCATGAAAAGCTTCCTTTTTAAGAGTTCACTTTGCCATCGGTCCATCTCTCCTATTCGAACGACTTTTGGTCATTTTTGAAGAAGCTTGGACTTTTGCCTAGAAAAATCGTGTTGTGGCAAGTGGGTGTCACGAAAACTGGTGTTGGTCATTTAAATGTGTAGCTCATAGCTGTCTTTACTGTTTTATTTTTTTTCTTTTTTCCTTTTTTCCTTTATTGGAGTATCATTGCTTTACAGTGGTGTGTTAGTTTCTGCTGTATAACAAAGTGAATCAGCTATACATACACATGCATCCCCGTATCCCCTCCCTCTTGCATCTCCCTCCCACCCTCCCTATCCCACCCCTCTAGGTGGACACAAAGCACCGAGCTGATCTCCCTGTGCCATGCAGCTGCTTCCCACTAGCTATCTGTTTTACGTTTGGTAGTGTATATATGTCCATGCCACTCTCTCACTTCGTCCCAGCTTACCCTTCCCCCGCCCAGTGTCCTCAAGTCCATTCTCTACATCTGTGTCTTTATTCCTGTCCTGCCCCTAGGTTCTTCAGAACCATTTTTTTTTCTAGATTCCATATATATGTGTTAGCATACGGTATTTGCTTTTCTCTTTCTGACTTACTTCTTTTACCCAGGGTCATAGCATAATGACATATCATAGATGATAAAAATAAAACAACAGTGAGTGTAAGACCAGCAAGCTGTGGAGTAATTAGGGAGGTTGTGAAGAGCAAGGAATAGGGAAAGGACGCTAGGTGGGATCTGCGATGAGACTAAGCATCTTGCCAAAAAGAAAACAAAATCAAACCTTATTAGGCCAGACTATATAACAGTAGCCATTTTGGGTGCAGTGTCAGTAATCTGTAGCAAAAACCTTGAATTATGGTAGAATAATTTAAACCACTTTCTCAGGAGCCTGTATTAACTGTGAGCACACCCCCCGTGCAGCTGTATAATGCTGAGAGGACTGTGCTTCTCCGGTATACGGCTCTGCCTCTTCCACAGTGCCTGACATGTAGAGCCACTAAACAGAACATTGAATTAAACTAGGTTAACCTTTTCTTATCGAAGTATGATTCACATACAATATTATGTTAGTTTCACGTGTACAGCATAGTGATTCAACGCTTACACGCCTTGAGAAATGATCACTACAGTAAGTATAGTTACCATCTGTCACCCTACAACATTAATATAGCATGATTGACTGTATTATGTGGGCTATACATTACTTCCCTGTGACTTATTTATCTTATAAATGGAAGTTTGTATCTTTTGATCTCCTTTACCCATTTTACCTACCCCTCACCCCCCCACCAACCCTCTTCCCCTTGGTAGCCATGAATCTGTTCTCTGTATCTGAGTCTGGGTTTTGCTTTATTTTGTGTGTTTTGTATTTTAACTTCCACATAGAAGTGAAATAGTGTGGTATTTCTCTGTCTGACTTATTTCACTTGGCTTAATACCCTCTAGGTATCCGTGTTGTCACAAGTGACAAGGTTTCATTCTTTTTTGGGGGGCTAATATTCCGTTCTGTGTATATACCACATCTTCTTCTTCCATTCATCCATAGAGGGACACAGAGGTTGCTTCCGTATCTTGGCTATTGTAAGTAATGCTGCAGTGAACCTAGGGATGCATATATCTCTTTGAACTAGTGTTTTTGTTTTCTTTGGAAAAATACCCAGAAGTGGAATTGCTGGATCATGTGGTAGTTCTATTTTTAATTTTTTAAGGAACTTCCATACTGCTTTTCATAGTGGCTGCACCAATTTACATTCCCACCAACAATGCATGAGGGCTCCCTTTTCTCTACATTCTTGCCAACATTTGTTATTTGTTGTTATTTTGATGATAGCCACTCTGACAGGTGCAAGGTGATATCTCACTGTAGTTTTGATTAGCAATTCCCTGATGATGAGTGATGTTGAACATCCTTTCATATGCTTGTTGGCTGTATGTATGCCATCTTTGGAAAAGTGTCTATTCAGATCCTCTGCCCATTTTTAAATCACATCTCTTTTGGTTATAGAGTTTTATGAGTTCTTTATATATTTTGGGTATTAACTCCTTATTGGATATGTGATTTGGAAATATCTTCTGCCATGCAGTAGGTTGCCTTTTCATTTTGTTGATAGTTTCCTTCAATTTTCAGAAGCTTTTTTGTTTGATGTAGCCCCGTTGGTTTATTCTTGCTTTTGTTGGACTTTTCTTTGGAGTCAGATTTACAAAAACACATCACTAAGGCCAATGTCAAGGAGCTTACCACCTATGTTTTCTTCTAGGAGTTTTATGGTTTCAGGTCTTACATTTAGGTGTTTAATTCATTTTCAGGTAATTTTTGTTTTTGGTGTATTTGTATATGATATATATATATATATATAGTACTCATTATTTTGCATGTAGCTGTCTAGCAAATTCTGGGGTACTAATACATATGCTGATGTCCTCAACACCATTTATTGAAAACTGTCCTTTCCCCATTGTATACTCTTGTCTCCTTTGTCATAAATTAACTGACCACATATGCGTAAACTACGTTAACCTTCATTGATTAGTTTAACAACATACCTAGCTTTTATCTTAGCAGAAAACAGAGGTCTGGGCAAAGAATGATAAGCCTGGAGAGGAAGTTACCTTTGGTAACCTGGTTAGCCAGGACAGCTGCAAAGCACTGGTCAGGGTGTTGAGTCAGGACAAAGGGGCAGTGGATAAAGGATGGCCATGGAAAGGAGTTGAAGGTGGTCCTGGAAACAAGTTTGGACTATTTAATAGTTTTACATAGGGCTGGCACTCATCCACTATTTCTTTGGTACACTGGTTCAGTAATTCTGTTTCAAAAATGTTACAACATTCTGCTTTCCCTTTGCCCTCGAATTTCACTTTCAAAAATCTGATTATTACCCCTAGTTTGTCCCATTACACTATGTTCAATAATTCTACCAGGGGACTCCTTATTTGTAAATGTTCAGTAGTTCTGAGTGTTTTCTTAACAGCCTTGCATCAATAGGTATTTTAGCAGTGTCTCCATTACTTCCTAATTGTCCACTGCTCTTTGGTTTACTGCAAAAAAAGAAGAATTTAGTATTTTAGTCATTGTTGAGTCGTCACAGATTTCAAGCCTGCCCATTTATTTAGAGAGTCTATTTTCGCTTACTATTTTTTCGATTCAAAATTTTACATATAGTTAGTTTTCTTATTTTTAATCCCTTTGGCTGTACTAACGCTTCTATTTTTTGTGGTCATTGTCTGCTGTCAGCTGTGAGAAACTGATTCATATTCTTCTACATTGAACTATTGTTTCTCATTAAATGGTAAATAATAATACATAATGATGGTTGCAAGAAAATAGAAGATAGTTTCCTGCCCTTGTAGTGATCACAGTCTAAAAGAGGAAAGAGAAGACACATTCACATACTAAGATATGCCTATCATCAATTAGCATTTTCTGGATAGCAGTAATTAAGTATTCATGGATCTGGGAAGGAAGGGTTGGCAGTTATCTTAAAGGAGTGATTTGAGTGAGTGGAGGCAGGGAGGTTTGCTTGGAAATACCTTCATGGAACAAGTGAGTCTTGATGAAAGCAGTGGTGAGAGAAGGTTAAGACAGGGGGTTAGAGTGATAACCTTTGCGTATTTGAAAGGGTCTAAACACTTGAATCCTGAAGTTACCATCTAAGTACTTGGTCTTGGGAAGTAAGAGAAAAGGAATTGGGAGATTTGAGCTTGGATTCAGGACAGATCTTTCTTTGGTTATTCAAAGAAATTTTCTGAAATATTTGAATCATAAATTAATACATAGTTTATTGGACCACTTTTTTTTTGTTTTAGTCACTGCAGCTGTTCTTGAGAACTGTAAGTAACAAGAGGCTGGATATTTTTCTTCTCTAGAACCTTTCATCATGTTGACATGGTCTCATATTGCAGTATAAGAAAACCTTTACTAAAATGGAAATGGCAGACACTGGATGATTTTTAATATTGATACCGTATATTACATCAAGTCTAAATACTCCTACCTCCTACCTAAATTTTCTAACGTTTCTGGAAAATGGCTCCACCATATCTAGTCAACTATTTTTTAAAAAATTTTCTTTCAAAACAAATTTAATTTTAGTCACTGACATCTGTACATATGTTCATTCCCACGATTATTCTTTTCCTCTCCATCTTTTGGAGCCCTCTGCATCCATTAGGCCTGAGTTCAAGCCTTTATTCTTCAATAGGCCTTTGCTCAATATTCTGTTCCTTTAAAATTACTTGTAAGAGTTACTGCCACATACTTTTTATACTTAGTTATCAGTTGATTGTTTTGATCTTGAATCATCAATTAAAATATGAACTGTTTAAAGGCAAGTACCGTGGCTCTTCTAAATGCCATAGTGACAAATAGAGGGCTAAAATGTAATAGATTTCTAATGAAAGTTTGTGGATTGAACAATTGAATAATAACAATTCCTACATTTTGTAGAGGTAAAAGGAATCAGGGCAGAGGCATGAGTTTTCCATTGCCTTATGGATTCTGTAGATACAGATTTTACTTACTAGTTAAATACTAAACCAAAGTCACAGTATTGCCATGGAGTCCGGACAGTCAACTGAGTCTTAGTGAATATAAAATGCTACTCGCTTCTAAAATCCTCTCCCCACGATGAGGTTCTATTCTCCCTCCTGAAGGTTTATAGCATTGCTTTTTATTGATTTCTGTCCGCATCAAACCAACACTGTTCCCTTGGTATTAAATAATAGCAATGACAGCAACAGATAACAAAGTGATCCATTCCTTTTAATGTCAGAATACTCTGAAGGGTGGTCAGTCATTTGTCTGATGGCTTACTGGTAGAGTGACCATATAGTTTATCATTTCAAGCCAAGGCACTTCTGAGAACAAAAGGGAACTTTATCAGTAATTACACTGGGACCATAGGTATAAACTAGACTGTCCAAGCCAAGCTAAGACATACGATCATCCTATATATTAGAATCCCAGAAATTGCTTGTGGGGTAATAAAAAAGGTGATTAGGATGGAGTAGAGCCCATTCTGGCTACTTAGTTCCTCTTCCCTCCCATCTCATAATCCATTTCTTAGGGACCTCATGGTTGTCAGCAGGAGTTCCAGATCTTAGGAATTCCACCCAGTAGAATGGCAGCACAGGCATTTATTCTATTTTTCCAGCTTATTAAAAATGATGCTTTCCAATTATTATGTACAAGACCACTTTCCTCGTTCTTTGTAGACTTTATTCACAACACATTTTTACTAAATTTCCAAAGAGGGAGGTTTCACCATTCATGACTCACAACCTTAATACATTGTTTTTACATCTACCGATGCCCATGATACGTTGCTCTTGGGTTACTTAGGCCAACGGTCCGATGGCAGTTTTTATAGAGCTGTAAGTATCCCCCAAATTATTATAATTATGGTAATTTCCATAAATGTTTTTATACCAGAAACATTTTGCTGAATTAAGCATTATTTAACATACGGGGCTTTTTGAAGAAGTCATATTTAGAAGCCTGTTTTTTTTTTTTTTTTTTTTTTTTGCGGTACGCGGGCCTCTCACTGCCGTGGCCTCTCCCGTTGCAGAGCACAGGCTCCGGACGCGCAGGCTCAGCGGCCATGGCTCACGGGCCCAGCCGCTCGGCGGCACGTGGGATCCCCCCGGACCGGGGCACGAACCCGTGTCCCCTGCATCGGCAGGCGGGCTCTCAACCACTGCGCCACCAGGGAAGCCCTAGAAGCCTGTTTTGAACCAAGAGGAGTCTTGTCATGTATGGAAGGTGTGATTTTTGTGAATAGTTAGGCTTAACACCTGATCATAATAGTGGTTTAAATCTATCCTTTTAATATTATTAGAATTATAGCAAACCCAAGGGTTTTCTATATTAACGCTGGTAACCTGTCCCATGGAAGGTGTGAAGCAGCATGTTTAGAAATAAGCATGGTTGTAAGATGGCTCTTTATGAATGTCTGAGAAATGCATTCTTCAGACATATATAGAATAAGGAGATGGAAGGAATGAAGAGTGGGACAAAACGACAATCAGACCTTCCTCCATTGTATGAGTGAAGAGCTGTGCGTTCTCAGGGTATTAAATGTGCTTAATTTAATCTACTGCAGTACAATAGTATAATATTGTGAACATAGAACATATTTCAATATGATGAATGTTATCTCAAATATTAAATATGATTACATATAGTGTATTTTAAATTTATAACATTTACTCTCATATAAATCTTATTAAATAAAAATATACAAATATAAATATATTTGTAAGCATACGTACAGCCTTTACAGAACCAAATGTGAACTGAATTTTGGTTATCTAGGCTTGTGCTCATTTCAGGGTGGTTATCAAGGTGTTTCACTATTTATTTTGTTTCTTATTTGGATATGTAAAACTCTCTCTTTGATCTTCTAACAGAGTCTGTAAAAGGTAACCACATTTTTCTAATCTTGAGCTAATATTTGTATAAACAAGAATAAAATTAAGGAAAATATCAACTCTAGGTCACACTTTATCGTGGCAGAAAGCACTATGTTATTACACATTATTTTGCATTTGATTTTGTCGTTTTGTTAAACTGTTACAGTAACATTTTCTCTTTTAGGTGTTCAATATACACAACTTGTGAGGTCTCCCACACCTCCCGAACACATTCTCCAGGAAAGAGGCTGCTAAGCAACCCTTTAAAGATAGCGCACTGATATCGATGTGTGATTCTGGTACCTTCCAGGCACTAAACATCCTGGCTACCCATGGAGGCACCCGGATCATCAACATTTGTCATACTTTTTCTGGGCTGCTTCATCTGTATCAGAGATCCCAGTCTTATGGTGCAAAGTCAAGTGTTTATTTTTAAAAACAGGCTCCCCTACGCGAAGAGGATTTAAACAATAAATACAAACTGGTATATTGATCAACTGCATGCTCTCAGACACACTCTCAGGTCAAGCCTTCACAATATAGAATAAGAATTAATGTCATTTCAGATCTTTATTGAGTGCCTTCCGTAGGGTAGGGACTTTCCCTGTTATTTGCTCCTCACACGACACAGCAAAACAGCCATGATTATTCCCTGTGTCTTTTCTGATGAAGAAGTTCAGTTCAGGTTAGTTATGTGACTTGCCCAACACTACCCAACCAATAAATGGTGGAGCCAAAATCTAATTTTCAATGTCTTATTTCACGGCCTCCTCTCTTAAGCATTTCAGTTAACGTTGCATCATTTAGTTGAATTTAGGGCATGTGTGGTGTGTGGGACTTTGAATTTTGTTTTGCTGGGACATACCTCCTGTTACTGGTGCCTACAGCCAGAGTCCGTCTCTGCTGCTCTTTTTTTTTTTTTTTTTTTTTTGCCGTACGCGGGCCTCTCACTGTTGTGGTCTCTCCCGTTAGGGAGCACAGGCTCTGGACGCATAGGCTCAGCGGCCATGGCTCACGGGCCCAACCGCTCCATGGCATGTGGGATCTTCCCGGACCAGGGCATGAACCCGTGTCCTCTGCATCGGCAGGCGGACTCTCAACCCCTGCGCCACCAGGGAAGCCCTCTGCTGCCCTTTGATACTCCCCTTCAACAGCGTGAACTCAAGACCTTCATAGCCCCTAGATTTGACTTTCTTGAACCTCCTCTTTGAATGACTTTTGAGCTCCAGGAGTTACCTGATTTTGATGTTGTTCCAGAGGGATAACATAGGTACCCAGTTACAAATGTGGAAAATGAAACCCACATACTAGCTGATGGCATCTTTCGGTAACAGGGCATAATCCTAGTATGGCTTGCTGATGTTACTTGAATTATTAAGCGTCTATAATACTTGCTAAGCCCTTCCTTAAATATCTCAGTTGATCTTCTCAATTCATTAACAATGATGTCCTCATAGTTGTACATGGAGAAACCGAGGCTCAAAAATAAGTACTATCCCCCACTAATTATAAAGTGTAGAAGAGCAAGGTACATTCAAATCTCTGGTTTCAAGAAAACCGTGGTGCATGTTTGTTCCATTCCACCATGGCACCCAAATGATTTTAGTAGAAAATACTGGAATGTCTTATATTTGAACACCAGGGACTTGCTGTGAGCATTCCCAACACAGAAGGGTATATACTGTAATAAATAAACCCATAAGTCTAGGTTGTTCTGGAGGGGGTAGCACAGACGGAGGAAGGAACTTTTATCTCCATATTTGAGGATGTAGGTGATAACGATCTTGCTTCAAAACTGAGCTCAGCAACTTTTCAGTTTATTAGAGATCCTTAAAATGACAACTCAATTACCACTGTGAATAAGGGGATGAGTGAAGAGAAGCTGTCTCCATCCTCCATTTATCCATCCATTGATTATTTTTATAATGAATTTTATTTACTAGGCATTTTTCTAAGTGCCTTGGGTAAGGCAGTGAACAGAGATTTAGTCACACAGTCAATTACAATGATTATAATTGCAATGAAGGAAATGGGATATGAGGATAGAATTCCTTAACCTGGTGTTAGAAAAGTTTTCAAGTATCGAAGTATATAACGTGATGCTGAACATAGACCACGTGACCATTGACTAGTCTACCTGTTTGCCAAAACCACTTCTACCTGACAATGAGACGTTCCTTAGGCCTCAAGAAGGTCAATTTGAACTTAACTGTGAAGTTCTACAGACTATTCTAGCGTCAGACAATCTTTCTGTTCAAAGGCAGAAAATCTTTTTCAGCCAATCTTCCTGCCCAAGTTAGAGTCAAGATTTGATAATGTTCAGGGTGAAGAACCTGTCCAGTTTAAGCCAAGTGCAAGGGGAGGATTCTCTTTTTCTCCAGAACTTTGCTCTGGGAATATTTTTTAATATTCCCAGAGCAAGAGTGGCAGCACTTTCCCAAAATTCAGGAGAAAAAATTGCTGATCTCTGTATTTTGATAGACTCTTTCAAGGTGAATCTAGGAATGAGAGTAGATTTGCCTATCTGCTTGAGCGCTGGAGTCTTTAACAGAGGCAGAACTTTGAAAATATAGGTCATGCCCAGTGGCCTGGGAAACCACTAAAATAAGATGATGGTCCTTCTGTTTAGCTTTAAGATTGTCTCTTTTATCTTGTCAAGATGATTCACCCTGAGTCAGAAGTTACGTTTGACTGTTTTGCTCAACTATGCCTTCTTTGCCCTGTCAGTGAGATAGAGAAATCCCTGAATGACCATTTTTTTGAGTTGCATATATCAACTCTGATTAAGATGTCTTGATTTGTATTAGTATTACTATTTATTATTTGTCAAGTTCCTTAACAATGTCTTCATTTGTAGATTTTCTTGAAAAAAGATTCACAGTTCACATCAGCCTATCTTCTTCCCAGGGAACAGTTACTTTTTAATTTACATTGAACTTTTTTTACATGCTAGGTTTTCTGCGTGTTGTAATTCAAGTTTGTACGGAGTCGCTTGGGTCAGATATAGCTCATACTGTTTCTCTAAGGAAGCAAGTAAAAGTGCACTGAAATCTAAACATCTTTGCTGACTGTATATAGTTTCTTTCTGCAGGTGCTGTGTTTGATGTGGTGCTGAAATACATACCTAAAGAAGAGAATATAAAAGATTAGCTAGAGTTGTTCTAGCATTCCCCTTTTGTGCAAACAGACTGAGGGTGTATTCAGAAAGGGAGCCGTCCTGGCCAGGCAGTTGAACAGTGTTAAGGTCCCATTCTTGGTTCCTTCTCTGCCCAATTGACCAGCCGTGGTGATGGGTCCCTCCCTGCTCTCTGACCTGTGTAATCAGCGCAGCAGCAGCAGATTGTGTCTCGGACGGTGCACTTGTGTCATAAATTCTTTGAATTTTCCATTCTTACTGGGGATTTGTGAAAACTTCAGATGCCTCTGAACACTTTAGTAAAACCTGAAATTGCCTTATAAAATCCCGGTTCCCAGCGTAAAGGATCCTCTAATCTATTTCAAGCACTGCCTGCCCATTCCTAGACACAGAGGTAGCAAATGGCAAGAGGGGAAGAAGCGAGGGACGTGAAGGCCTCAGATGTTGAGGGAATCACGAAGAGGAGACAGGAAGGGAAAGCATCACATATTATCTCCCTTGCATTTTCTCCTCATTCCCTGAGTTCTGCCAACTTATGTCTCTAGAGCAGAGAAAGGAACTACTTGGCTTCTGACTCAGGCCTTCTGGGTGGGAGCCACATAGTACCAAGTAATTATAGAAATAATTATAGAAAAAGCAGCAGCATTTCCATTCTTCAGTTGTTTTTTCTGCCTAAGAACCTTACTTAGTGCCGGGTCATCTCCAACATTTCTTTTAAAACAGAAGCCTGGTTACCTAGAAGACCTACATACCTTGAACCAACCTCCTGTATTGTCAGAGAAAGAAGATGCCTCTGGGGATGACGAGCAGGATACAAAGCAAGTTCCTTTGCCCAAAATTGTCCCCTCTGCTCCTTACCCTTCAACCTGATATTTATCTTATCATTTACTAATTAATTGATCAGTAGTAACCAAATGCTTGCTACGTGCTATCATACTAGATTCTATGGTTGAATAGTGAACAAAACAGAGCTCTTCATTTCTACCCCCTGCCCTCAACTCCTCAGTTCTTGGAGCTTATATTCTGATCAGGGAGGACAGAAAATACACAAAAGAAAATGTAAGTTACATGGTACATTAGAAGTTAACTGTATTGAGGAAAATTAGGGAAGGAAAATTAGGGAGGAAATGCTGGGGTGGGGGGAGAGGGGAAGTGTCATTTTTTCAAAGGATGGTAAGGGAAGATGACATTTAGGCAGAATCTTGAGGGAGGTGTGGGGTCAAACCATGTACTATCTGAGGGCAAATTGGTCCAGGGAGAAGGAAAAGCTGTAAAACACTAAGCCCAGAGCATGCCTGGGGTATTCAAGGAACAGGAAGCCAGAGTAGAGGGTGCAGAGTGAGCAGACGGGTAAAGAGAAGACAGAGAAATGGATGGATTGTGTAGATTCTTACAGACCATCGTCAGGACCTAATTTCTTTCTGGTGAGATGCAGGGCCACTGCAAGGTTTCAGGCCAAAAAGTGGCTTATTCATAGTTAGGCTTTAGAGGGATGATCTTGGCTGTTATTATGAGAGTAACCTGAGGGTGAGGATGAGCGTGGCAAAGGCAGAAGCAGTGACACCCTGCGGTAGATGTAGTTGGGAAGCTGTGGCAGTAATACAGGTGAGATATGATGGTAGCTTGGACCAAAGTAGTAGCAGTGAAGGTGATGATAAATGGCTAGATTCTGGACACATGCTGAAGCTAGAGCTGGCAGTATTTCATGATGGATTGGGTATAAGGCATAAAGTCAAAAAAGGAGTCGAGTGCCTCCAAAGATTTGAGCATAACATAGTTAAATAAAACAGTGAGAGTAAGTCCAAAGATTTTGGTCTGAGCAACTCAAAGAATTGAGTTGCTATTAACTAAGTTAGGACACACCTACAGGTAAAAATGTTATTGGATAGGGGAGGGGAAGGAGAGAGAAAAATCAGAAGATGCTGCCCCGATAACACCATATTGCAAATACATTTATCAGGCTCATCTTTTCTTAGTTGTATTTCATAAGTAAAATGAGGAAATTTAAAAAAAATGGTATGAGGAGGGGGAGGGGAGGGTAATTTAGGGGCATGGCTCTAGAGCCTATAAATATATTTGTCAGTGTAACAGGAGATTTGACACAGTGGGTAGCACATTGAGTCCCATGCTTATGAGACACCGAGGACGCTGCTGACCTTGGACAACTCACTCATTCTCTCGGGATTTCATTTAATTTTTTGTGACTGCAAAATGAAGGCTCTTAATGTCTGTGAGGCATTCCTCTGGCATTTTCACGCCAGGAGGCCCTGTAGAGGAGAGTGCAATAGAAGCTAAGAAATAAATGATTTCTTTGCCCTCATTCATGTACTACCACTCCAGGACTTTACTAGTAAAAAAGAGTTAGGACCATTGTCTAGTTTACTAAATCAAGGCAGACAACCAAACTGGGTAATTTGATTTTTTAAAATTTCCTTTGACATCTGTATTGTCAAGTTTGACTATCTTGATTTAATTAAAATGATGATTTGTAGATCTCCTCTTTTTGTGTGTCTAGTACACACACTGGTGTTACTTTTCAGAGAATGTCTATGCTTGAAAATGTGTCCCTATGCACAAAGACAGGGAGCCTCTGTACATTTTGAAAAATACTTTTTATGATGTGAAGTGATCACCTTCTGATGCCCTATGGGATGTGATGAAATATGTTTGGACCAGAGTCAGAGGGTTCATCCCAAATATTGTGGCATTACCAGCCAGCGGTCTTAAGCATATAGAATGCTACAGTATCAGCTCATCTGTTAGAATATATGAGATATGTTCATCATAGGACAGATGAAACTTCTGGCATCCAGCGACAGTGTGCTTTGGGCCTATGAGTGTGCCACATATCTGTGGCTGCTGTGAATTTGCTGGAAGGTCCCATTGTATTGTATCTTTAGGATTGAGGACTTTCCTCAACCCATGTTGAGCTGTATGGGCTTGTGGGGCAGTTATGAAATTTTGAATTCTTCAGTGCTGTTAAACTCCACATTCCTCTCGTGCTGTGGTGCTGACGTTCCAAGCACACAACAGTTATGCAAGAATCGATTTTTACCATGAATGGGGTGGGGTTCGTTTGAACAAGCACCTTGGTCAACGACCAGCTGTATTAGGAGATGTGAAGCCCATTATTGATCCAGGGCTGAGAAATCAGTAACTGTTGCATTATATAATTATCGACGGAGCCAGAAAATGCCATGGGCAAAGCACAACTTACTATTTGTTATGCTGGATTGTCTCTCATCTGTGTCAGGCCACTGTGTTCTGCTCTCGTGTTCCCACACCATGTTTATTTATACTGTGTGCAGTTAGCTTTCATATTTCTCTTGTGATTCTATCTTGGGGAAAAAAAATGAATACTGGTTTTTGTTCAGGGGCTGGAAAAGAAATACATTTTTCCAGACATTTGAGTTGGGCCTATGCTGAATACTAAAGTCTGGGCAGAGGGAAGATGGGGCTCCAAGAGAGATAATCAGAAGAGTGAAGAGAAGAGTCTCCCCTGTGGGTACCACTGGTCCACATTCGTTTTTCTTACCACATTCCCCAAGTGAGAAGGATGTAGATGATTGGTGTGTCCTAGGGGTGGTGAATATTAACTGTGCACCTACTATCTGTAAGGTCATGTAGTAGGTCCCTAAGGAAGGGTTAGAGGGGTATGAGAATGAAAATACAACATGGTTGTAACTCAGAGCTAAATAACTAACTCCTGTGTAGTACTCTGTAATCCTTTGTTCAGTTCTAGCCACTGCTAGCTCTCCATCTTTCTTCCCTTCCTTCTCTTGGGTGTTCTTTTCTTTGTACTTATCAGCAAACTTATAGATCAAAGACTAGCTTCTTTTATGATGAATGTGTGTCTTTGATTCCATAGCCATATATCAAGTTCATGAACACAGAACAAATGCCTACTCTAGATAGGAGGGCCTGTGAAGAAATCTTGACCACTGTCTAGCTGTTTCAGTTGATACGTCTCTGGGCTACAGAGATGGGGAGGCCATGGACCGTGAAAAGATACCAGCACCTGTAAGTGTTACAGTTAATGTTCCTCAACTGGCTTGTTCACAAATGGTTAGGAAAACTATTAAATTGCATTTAAGGTCTCAATCAAATGTTTTATTTAACTGATAGCTGCCAGTGAAATTAGGGAGTCTTAATATGTCAAAAGTATCTTTTAAAGAGTTAAAGCAGAGATACCTTTGAGATGAAAATTATTGAATAATCAAACAGCCTATGCTTAAAGAAAGGAAACCTAAATTAGATATAGGGGGAATATTTTCTTTTCTTTTGTATAATGATGCTGGAGTTATAATAAAAATATACCTTTATGCGTATGAATACTAAAAACCTTCACTCATGAAATGCACATGGAGAGATTCAAATTATTTATTCTATAATTATTTGAAATTTCTTGGAAATATAACTTAGTAAATGGAGATTCCTCATTGCTAAGTTCAATGTTTTAATGTTCAGCTGTTAAAGTGAGTTTTGGGGGGATGAAAACAAGTTACAGCTGCTGCCCGTGTTGCTTATGTATGGAAAGCACACCACCACTGTGTAATTCCTGAAAAAAGTCTTCTTCATTAAAATGTGAAGTCGGCATACATCTATGAATACTTCTGGATTTTATGGGAACTCTTCTGCTTCATAACATAGAGATATCTTCAACTTTTATTATGGGCATTTAACTATTTGCATGAATGCTGTCTTATAAATACCCAAGTGTTAATCTTTAGTTGCTTGATTCGTTTTCTGCTGCGCTGTCCTGAATTAATTATCATGAGATTGTTGCTTTTAAAACTTCCAAGATTACTTTTTCCTAGAGGGTAATTAATTTTTTCCTTTTATTCTGATAGCAGAATTGAGTGTCTAATGAAATGTTAGCAAATCACTAAGGCCACCATCTAAAGGAAGCAAAAAATATATACATTTTCCTCCTTATAGATTGTCTGTAAGAAGCCAGGTGGAGATGAAGAGGGAACTCAAATTGACTACTAACAAATTCAAGAGATAGAAAAGCTTCTCTTAGTATACGGGACACAAGTATTTAGAACCGAGGATTAAGGCAAAATATTCCATTGTGTATACTCACTTTCAAAACCCAAACTCATACTCTCAGGAACAAATTACTTCATTTTTAATCCATCTCTCCCCTCTGATTATAATCTCAGCCACCAAATTATTAAATATATGAAAGCTGACTTCAGTCAAACATTATTTGATTAGTTTTTTCCATTTTCTGAGCATTCCATAAACTCATTGTTGTGGGAGTGTGTGTGTGTAAATGTGTGTGTGTTAATTTGAGTATCATGCAGGGTTTAATCTATGCTCGCAGATGAATTTACTGAAAATGATTAAACCTCTCATAGTTGACTCATTATTAAAAACCAGGGTAACACTATTACAAGAAAGACATTTTGGCCCTATTTCTAAGCTTTGTCAAATGCAAAGGAAAAAAATAATCAACATCTTGCAAAAGCAATTGGTCAAAGTTATTAATGAGGCAATTCTTTCTACATAAGGCATCATAGAAAAACTAATGAGAGAAAATGTGACAATAAATTGCAGCCTACTTTAGATCGTGTGACATTCTAATTAATAAAAGTCAACTTTAGTGGAAGAGATCGACTTTCTGTGCCTTACAAATACAAATTTCATTTTTTATGCGTCATATACCACCATTCTCTCTTTTATCTTGAACCAGGGACAGAGTCAGTTTTTGTGCATCCTGAGGCCTCTGTAATTTGGGGGTCTTTTCAAAAATTGCTTTTGAAAAATTTACAGGAACTGTGAACATGTTACTTAGGCCTTTTCCAGAATCTTAGAAGGGAGCTGGGCTAGTGAGGGACCCTAAAATATAAGCCTTATTCGCTTTGTTGTAAATGTGATTCCATCTTCATTCCTTTACTGAAACAATCAGAAATTAATTTTTAATATCACTTAGCTATTAGTTAATGAGCCAATTAGTTAATTGAATTATATGTTCATTGTATTAGGGTTACTCTAGCTGATGTAGCAAATAGGCACATTTCAATCACTTAACACAATTAAATTTTTCCAGGATATACTTGAGAATATAGTACCTGGATGGACAGCCACTCTCAAATGACATTCCTCTATCATGAAAGGGCAAACACAAATCTCTAGAGCACTGAGAGTCTGTCATAGTCATCTTTTCCCCCCACTTTAGACCCTGCACTGGGTACTGGGGGAAAAATACCATATCTGACATGGACTCTATACTCAGAGCTAAGAGTCTAATATTTTAGATATGTTTACAAATGGCTCTAATGCAGGGTAGACAAATTAGTATATTCATGAGAGAAGTAGTATATTTGAAGGAGAATGATTGAAAAATCCAATTTTTAGTATTTTAAGGAATAGATTTGTATATTTCACATCTCTGGAAGTTTCTTAATTCATTTAAGGCTTTATGCTATGGGGATTTATGATTTATAATCCAAATTTAAAGCTGTCTTCTAATATGAGCAGGCAGAATTGACAGCCAACAATGGGTGATCTTTTCCTATTTTTTGACTTACTGCTGCTATATATACCTTAAAGACAGAAGGAAAGAGAATTAAGCTGGTGAGAAGAAGGGAAGGAGAAAAACCTCTTCATCTTTTCCCTTCACAGTTTTTTCCATAATTACCAGCATCTCCTTTGCATCCTTCCTGTGGGATTTTAGAGGCATTTATGATGAGCTGCAGCAAATTATACTAAGTTATAAAGGAACATCCTCGAATGAAGTATTGAAATATGCTTTGTAGAGGAAACATGCAAATTTTTTTAAGCAAAGATTTTTCATATCCCATTTGTTTAGCCAAAGAAAACATACCCTTTGACAAATAAAAGAACACATATAAAATCACACTCTGGTAAAGGTCCCTACTCAGCGGTTCTTCCTCTTCTTGATTCTCAATTCTCTTTCCAGTCAGGAGCACACAGGAGCCTGGGTTTGGAGTGGGTGATTGCCCTGACGAAATGTGCAGAAATTCCTTGGCTAAGTCAGTTATCTGTGTCTCTTAGGTTACTGAGTTCACAACCTATTTCCTTGTTCAGGGCACCTGGCTCCTGACAGATCACTCCAGACCTTGAGCCAGACACTGGAGGGAGGCAGGCTGGGGAAGTGAGCAGCATAGTCAGGGAGAGAAGGAGTAAAGGCAGTGAGATGACCGCTCAACAAGTCTGGCTCTGTCTATGGTCTTTAATATGCTTTTGGGATCTAAGTCTCAGAATGGACATGATTCCTGTAGGTGCTGCATCATGAGCATGGAATCTGATCAGTGGGGGAAGCCCTGGCAACAGCTCATCCATGGAGATGGCATCTCTGCACCTTGGGACATTCTCTTAGTTATGGCCAGACTCTACCAAAGGGTTGGGAGATGTTGATAGGTGCCCCATGGTTTGTTCTGAGCAAGGGGGAAGATGATGAATAGCAGGAACTAAGTAGATTGTATAGGCTCAGCTGAATGGCCTGAGATACAGGGGAAAGCTCTAAACTAGGTAGGTAGCTGAGTCAGTTGTCCAGCCTTAGTCCCTGGGCCAAAGCATATGGCAGGCAAGGAGAACCGGAATTAGTGCCTGGGAACATAGCCTTTTGGATTGTAGGTAGGCAGATAATTTCTGAATGGTGAGGCTGAGGCGCTCCATACCCCTCCACCCCAGTTATTATTACAGCCTAGAACCAGAGTAGACATTGGTAGACAGAAGAAATCATCACTGGAAGGCAATGTGGATTTGAGGGAATAACATAGGCTTTGGATTAAAGGCCTGGACTCAAATGCCTATTGCATTATTTAATAGCTGTGTGATAGTTGCCAATTTGTCCAGCCTTTAGTTTCCTTCTCTGTAAAATGGAATTAATGATTCCACTCATGACAAAGATATTTGAGGATTAAATGAGCTAATATATTTGCATCTGGTTACTAGTGATGACTCAAAGGACAACAACAGCTGCATACAGTTCTAAGATATTTGAATAGTCCTGTAAGGGAGGCATTTTTGGCTCCATTTAATTGATTAGAATCAAGGTTCAGAGGCTTTGGGTAACTAATTTCATACCTTAAGAAAGTGACAGAACCAAGATTCTAAAACCAGAGTGATTGACCCCCAAATCCCACTTTTATTCCACTTCATCATGTTGGCTCCATAAGTACCAGCAATCCAGTATGTTTTAAGGCTGTGTGCAGTTCCTCCTAGTTCCTTAATAAATTCTACAATTGATAGTTTAGTGGAGATTTGACTCTTGGATATCCTTACCAGCTGCTTGAATTTTCCAGGGGAAGTATTTTCTAGGGTCTTAGTATGGCAGGGAGCAGAAAGATTGTTGAGGAAGATTGCACGTTCTGATATGACTCTGCGTGAAGAGCCAGGCGGATCCTTGGATGACTGAGAAGTGCAGTATATAGATAAGGCTGCACTGGAGGCCTCTCTTGCTGTGGCTCTGAGAGGCCTCCACATTAATAGTGAGGTTTTGTGAGAAGGTAGATTGGATAATAAGTAGCATATATGAGTTTCCTTCCTTTGCATCGCTGGAGTTTTAAGGCATGTAGGTAATTTCAGAGTCTGAGGCAATTCTTTACCTACTAATTTAGGTATCGATTTTCAGCTTCAACATAAATTGTGCTCCTCAAGTAGATGAAAGTTACATGAGTTACGCTGCTTTTGTCCTGGATGCACACTCTCTTTTTTCCTTTTACTGTATGGAGGTTCAACAACTGTTCCTCTTCTCGGTCTCATTTAGTATCAATCTCCTAATTTACTATCCTTTCTTTGATGGGGAAGGACTTCTTCCTGACCCTGGAACTGAGGAACTGGCCAGTTTTGAATAAAATTTTAATCACCTACATCAACCCTACCAATATCAAAGCCTTCAGACAATGCCCCTATTAATTGTCACTTAGGTATTGAAGTTATAGTGAAGGACCAGTGTATCCAATGGCCAGACTATAAAAGGAAAACAGAATATCATCACACAAGATGTGTTACTCAGGGACTTCCCTGGTGGTCCAGTGGTAAAGAATCCACCTTGCAATGCAGGGGACCGGGGTTCGATCCCTGGTCAGGGAACTAAGATCCCACACGCTGCGGGGCAACTAACTTCTGAGTTAGTTAGTTCTGTGGCCCGCGTGCCACAACTTCTGAGCTTGTGCGCCTCAATTAGACCCCATGTGCTGCAAACTACAGAGCCCAAATGCTCCGGAACCCGCACGCCACAGCTAGAGAGAGAAAAAAAAAAAACCCGCACGCCACAACTAGAGAGAAGCCTGTGCACCGCAATGAAGAGCATGCGTGCAGCAACAAAAGATCCTGCATGCCTCAACAAAGACCCCACATGTAGCAACTAAGACCGGACACAGCCAAAAATAAATAAATCAATAAATGATAAAATAAATCTTTAAAAAAGAAGTTGTGTTACTCAATATGGCCTTAGGCAGAAGATGAATGAAAATCCATCCTATAAAATTGGTACAATCCATTAAAATATGGATTTGGTTTAGCAGTGATGCCAAGGTATCCTCTTTTGACAGAAACACCATCAATGGCTTAGAGCAAGGATCAGCAAACTTTAGGTAAAGGGCCAGATTAGTTAAGTATTTTGGGCTTGTGGGCCATACCATCTCTGTTGCAATTATCCAGCTCTGCTTTTGTAGCATGAAAACTGCCATAGGCAATATGTAAATGAAGGAGCATGGCTGTGTTCTAATCAAACTTTATTTACAAAAACAGGTGGTGGTCTATATTTGGCCTATCATCCTTAATTTGCTAATCCCTGGTTTAAAGTCACAGAGAGGTGAAACTGGAAACTCATCTAGTCAACCTTCTCATTTTAGAGATAAGGGAACTAAAGTCCAGAGAGAAGGTGGATTGTCTAATATAACCTAGCTGGTTCCTGCCAAATGGAGAAGTAAAACCCAGTTTCGTGATTCCCAATCCAATAGCATTTGCACTGCACCAACTTGTATCTTGCTTTTTGATTCATCTTTCTCCTGGCTTATCTTCTCAGCCTCTAATCATGATGCACAGTCATTTGTGTTCCTGATGTCGGCACAAAAAGTTCTAAACCTATTTATTTTTAAAATCAGAGAGAAACATCTTACTTTTGTAATGTGTTTTTTCTTGTTGACTTTGCACAGGCAAATAAATCACTCTATATTTGAATGGCAGAATTCTTATTCTAAAACATGCCATCTTACAGGAAAGTTTTTACAGGCATTGATTGAAAGCCCCTTTCCTCAAATGCTTCCCATCCATGACCAAACATCCTAAGTGTGACGTTTATCTTAAGTTTAAAACGGGGACCTATATACTTTTTAGAATGAAGTCAAGAATGACCTAGATTTATTGAGGCTTTTGTAATCTTTCATCTTACAACTTGGACCTAATTATAGTTGATTCATTTGGAGGAATAATAGTCTTGATGAAAGAAAGGATCTGGACAGAAGCAGCGTGATTGCTTTCTTTAGAGAAATTCTATAATGTGTATGCATTTAGTTCCTATAACATTTTCACTCAACTTACCAATAAAAGAAATTGGGGTAACTTTCAGATCTGTTCATTGATGGAAGATACGTCCATTCACATTTGTACATTATAGTTAGCTTAGTGGTGTGTGTGTTCCTATAAATCTCACAAACACAATGAAGTGCTTCTCAGGCTGTGGGTACACAACACAATGTAGAGTACATTTTTGGCCATTATCCAGCTTTATTTAGTCAATGTAGACAGTCAATCTAGGTAATTGAGGACCTAAATTGGATGTCCTGGCCATAATTATCCCTGTTTGTCCATACACATCCATCAAATTTATCAGATAATTGCCGTGTTGCTTCATTTTGTGCTGTCCTGACTCAAGTTGACTAAAAAGGAAAGAGGACTGGCCTGCGAATGAGGAGCCTTGGGTCTAGTTTCAATTTTGTGTGACCTTTGGGCAAAGCATTTAACATTTCTGGATCTTTTTCCGTGTCTGGATCTGGACCCGTAAGGACTGTAAGGGTCGTATCTGAGGCTGATTTCAACTTCAAAGATCTAGGATTGGCTTATGTCTACACGTTGTAACTATTTGGGTTTTATTTTTACTAAAAAATGTTTTTTAATATTTAAATGTACATTTAAAAATGGTTAATATGGTACGTTTTATGTTATGTGTTTCCTACTACTTGTTTTTAAACCGAGTTAGGGAATCACAGAGCCCATCCATCACATCCAGAATGAATGATCTGATTTTGTGGTCTTAGTGACTAAAAGAAGTAAATGCCCCTTGTTTTAGTTATTAAGGTAGTTAGATAAGATTGGCCATTTGATATCTGATCTATCGCTTATCATTTGTCTATATTCTTTTGACTGAGGGCTGAGAAGGGTCAGCCCTGATGGCCTGGACTCCTTCCATGGTGTCCAGGATGCGCAGAGTAAGGAAGGACAGACCATGCCATTAAGATTTCTTGCTCTTGCAACTGATAACCTGGTAAAAAGAAAACCAATGTGGCTTTTCCTCTAGGCAAATTTGTGAGCTGACATCTTGTATTTGCTTCCTGAATAGGAAGAAGGGTGGTGATCTGATCAAAATGAAGTACTTCAAGATAAACACTGTATTCTGCAAGAGGGTATAAAGTCGCCAGGCACTGCATACCATGTAGTATGGTGAATCATAAAGTTTAGTACATGAATTAAAGTATATATTCATTAACTTGCCAGTGTCTTGTAACTGACCTAACTTAGAATCGCGAGAACAGAGCTTGTGATGGAATTTAAAGGAAGTGGTGTAGTTTCCTCCCTCCCTAATCCCTGCTTGACCTTCCCATTTTTCGTTTCCCTTGGCTACTGGCCTACCTGACCAACTCTGACTCCCTTGTTACTGCTTGTCTAATTCTCTACTTTCTTCACTCCCTGGTCTGACTAGCTTGTCTCTGTTTCATCTCTGCTTTTTACCAGCTGTCAGCCTCTGAATGAGTCCTTTTCATCCTTCACTTTCCACCTTCTGCAATTTTCTGCTCCAGCACTGTGAAATTCAGAACACAGTTATCTACAACTTAGAAACCATTCATTCTAGGAGGGGTGGGAATTTTTTTATGCCCCAGTGGTTATGGGCTTGGCCAAGGGCAATTAGAAGAGAAAGATGGAGGGAAGACAGAAGCATCAGGAGGTCTCTACACCAGTTTTCAGCTTCTCAGAAGAATTTAAACCCCCAAGAGAAGTGAGAATATTATCCTGCCCTGCAGTTCTCCACCTCAACTCCACAGGAGACTTCTAAAAACAAAGATTTCATATTCTATTCTCAAGTCATACCAGACCCTAAGTATTCCCTGAATAGTTAATCTGATACTGCACAATTTTGACATTATCTTTTATTTTGATATAAAACCTGACAGATATGTATTAATAAAAATCAATATGCTAGCTGTGGCTTAGGTACATAAAAACATTAAAGCACCTGTCTTATAGTCTTGCTATTTAAAATATTTTTCTATTAGTGTAATCACAATTAAACCACTGATTCCAAGTCAGATGATATTCTGAATAGTAATATCAATAAGTTGCTAAATATTGTAGTAGAGAAAATAACTATAAAATTTTAATCAATGGGTATGATCAAGGACTAGAATATTAGAGTTAGCTTAATTTTCCAATGAACTATAGGTTAAATTAATTTCTATATGGAAATAGCCTGGGATAACTATCCTCTGATTAGAATTTAGGGACATAACTTTCTCTGCAATGCTCCTCATTAAAGGAAGGTAGGCTGCTGGGCTCTACCCCTAGTGTTTTGGATTAAAGAAGCGTGAGACAGAGTCCAAGTATTTTCATTTCTGTCAAGTTCCCTTGTGATGCTGGTGCTGTTGGTTTGAGGACCATACTTAGAGAACCACTGTTCTCAGCTATATTTTAATATAACAGTATATTTATACAGTTATTTACCAATCTTTATAGTAATTTATTTATAGGATTATATTCCTTTTCTAATAATCTCTTTTAAGATAACATGCACCCTCAGACAGCTAAGATTTAATTAAACTTGGGTAGTAAGTGACCTGGCCTATAGATGATACGACCTAACTCTCATTTCCTAAGTTTGACCAATCATGATTAAGTCTGACTGTGGTGAAGAATAAAATTTCCAAAAGGCAACCTACACATAGATCATCTGACTATCTTCTGCCTCCCAGATTGCTCTACTTTCTGCCTCCTGGACTTGATTTGTACCTGTTTTCATCACTCCTGTTTCCTGGGTACCAGTTAACCAGGAATCTTAGGTGCTCAGATAGTGCCTTTATTCTCAATTGGAATGACCATGGAACACAAATAAGCTAATTAGAAATAACTTTTGTGGACTGAATTAGATTGGAAATATATACAGGGCCTAAAATTGCTTAGAGAAACATGACACTAACCTTACTTCCCAGAAACAGTGAAAAGACTAAGTGATTCAAAGAATATACTACATGGTCATTTCTTGCTTGGACAGGTTTTTATAAATTCACTTACATTAAGAAACAGTATTTATTTTCATGCTGTTCTGGCAACATAATAGTTTTTGTGAAGTTAGCACTGGTGCAATACAATAAGAACAGATGCTTTAGCAACTTGGGGTCATGGGCATTCTGGATCCTCTGGGACAGGTGAAGCTTTGGAAAGGTTGCTTGCACCATAGGGGTGCTTGGGGTGAAGGCTCAGACATCTAGGGTGACCCAGAGATGCCTCCTGTATTCATGGACATCTGTGCATGTCATTACACAGCCACCTGTCACCCTGGCAAACTTCTGAAAAGTCCATACTGTCTAGATTACTTTCTGGTAAAAATCAACCTGGATACTGAGACTAAGATTTTATAATATAATTTTGTTAATGATTTCTCCTTATCTGATGTTATTCCATTCTTATCAAATCTTTTAGGACTAGGATAATGAGCCATAAGGGTTATTGACAGTAACTTTGCCCATAGGAAGAGGGAATAATGTATTAGAAACAGGCTTATTTAAAACAGAAATTAAATTGATCAAGTTAATCAAATGAGAAATTCAGAAGGTTTTGCTACTCAGACTCCTATTTTTTCATAGACTAGAAAGACGAGAGCTTTCCTATTTTTCAATTCCGGAACCATTATCTCTTAACTTAGAAAAAATTAATCCAAAGGAAGAACAACTTACTGCACCTACCAAAGGTGGCATTGTGATTTAAAACTGTATCATGACTTTGTTAGTCTCTCATGAATCTATTTGCCTAAGTGACTTCCATCAGATCACTGATGTAATTTCTTTAAAACGTCATCAGCAAACATGTTTCTTGAATGGTTCATATCTTAGCCTTAAAATGTATTGTACTTTTCAGTTCTGGAGGGGAAATTGCTTTGCATTTACATCAAAACCAAGCCCTTGGTTGCAGTAAAGGATTGACCTAGTTATTGAAAATGATGGCAAGAGAATGAGCTAGTGTTGCACACCATTACTATCTCCTAACATCTCTCAGCCAGTAAGTTGCGGTTTGAATTGCAAGCTACTTCTTCTATCTTCCAATCCTGGTTGCTTTACAGTTTGTCACATAGATGCTTTATTGTTGTCTGCGGGGAGCTTATACAACCAAATGGAACAGAGAAGAAATCATGAATACACAAGTCAAAAATCAAAGGAATGGGGCTTCCCGGGTGGCGCAGTGGTTGGGGGTCCGCCTGCCGATGCAGGGGACGCGGGTTTGTGCCCCGGTCCGGGAGGATCCCATGTGCCGCGGAGCGGCTGGGCCCGTGGGCAGTGGCCGCTGGGCCTGCGCGTCCGGAGCCTGAGCTCCGCGGCGGGAGAGGCCACGGCAGTGAGAGGCCCGCGTACCGCAAAAAAAAAAAAAAAAAAGAAAAAATCAAAGGAATGGTGCTAAAGAGCCACTGTAGTGTAAATAATACACATGTATTTAAACCAACAACTGTATACACATGGATATTTGCCGTGTGGATTTATGATACCCCATGGGACTTTGTCTTCTTTTTTTCTTGATAGAAGTTCTTTATTTTTGTTTTTGATAGAAGTTTATCGAGTTCCTTCCTCTTGAAAGCTTATTGGGTACATTTTGCTTATTTTCTGAAAATCCAATACCCTTTCATTATTTCTTGAGTCCATTTTCCAGATCCTTGCCCTTCCTGCAGTCCTCAAGGACTTTACCCAAGTCCTTCAGCTTTCAGATAAACCCTATATCCATACCCCAAATCTACAACAGATAACTGAACTATTTAGTAATTATTAATATGTACTAAACCACTTTGCACAAAATTGATGATGGGAATTAATATTTATTATTTACGCATGCAGAAAGATATACATATTTATTTCTCTTTAATCCTATCACTGTTTTATAAATATTGTACTTAATCCATCAATAATACAACATGCTTCCATTAATCCCAAGAAATAATTAGAAAACATTTATGATAATGATAATATTACTTTGTACAAATATTACACAAACCCATTAAGCCCTTAGGGAAAACCACAGCTGCTAAGAATGTCAGATGCCCAGTCTGCTCTGAAATAGTAGGCTGCTGATTTGATATTTAATGGGAAATTAAGCTCATTAAATAGTATTAAAAATAGACATTAACACCTTGACCTTATATCTTAGCTAAGACAGATCGTCTTTAACATTGAATCCTACCTTATAAGTTGTGCATGTTGTACTTATTCCTGTAATACATTCTAGTTTTATGTCCTTTTAAAAGTTGTGTTCCATGACATTTAGCTGTTGAAAATGGTTTTCAGTGATGGGTCAAGGTTTTTCAATGAACCTTTGCCACTTGCCTTTATTGTTGATCCATGAATGCTGTCATACTAAACTACTTGTTCTGATATGTATTAGAAGAGTCATGATCCTGCTTCATGTCATACTTTTCTTATAACATGTTTCCAAGAAGCCATTTAGTGACTGTGCAACTCCATGGGTTAACAGAATGCTGGGAATTTAAAGGTATTCAATTTATACTCTATATTGTAACTTGTATAATGTGGTATTTCTTGCATACTTACGAGTAGTGGTATGTTTGGAACTACCAACAGAATCCCAGATTTTGTATTGTGAGTGTGCTCTTGACTTTATGCTATACCACTAACACTAACAAATTGGGAAAGTTACTTTTTTTTCTTTTTTTTTTTGCGGTACGCAGGCCTCTCACTGTTGTGGCCTCTCCCGTTGCGGAGCACAGGCTCCGGACACGCAGGCTCAGCAGCCATTGGCTCACGGGCCCAACCGCTATGTAGCATGTGGGATCTTCCTGGACGGGGGCACGAACCCGTGTCCCCCGCATCGGCAGGCAGACTCTCAACCACTTCGCCACCAGGGCAGCCCCGGAAAGTTACTTTCTTGATTGTCAGTTTTAACATTGGAAAAATAATACTACTCCATAGAATAGTCTGAAAGTTTAACCTCAGTAACTTATATGGAAGCATTTAGTGTCCTGATGGGAATATGTCAGTCCCTCTATAGATGTAAGTCTTCTTTCTGTCTATTCTTTTCATCTATCCTTCCTTCTATCAGGCTGAAATCTATCTTTCTCTCCCTTTGCTTATATCTCTTATAAATCACCATAACTCTGCTTATGTTATTGTACTCATCTCTCTGCCTCTTGAGGGCAAGGGAATGGGCTTGTTGCCTTGTTCTACACTGTGGCTAGCACAATGCTTTTGAGAAAAACATACATGATAAATACTTGTTTCAATTAAATTCAATTTTTGAATTGAGCCAAATTAGTGAGTATTTCAGAATTCACTTCCTGGAGAAGGTATTCTCTCCTTTCACGTAGTACTCAGTTAATCAGTATAATCTCACCACATGCATGTGTGTGTGTGTGAGAGAGAGAGAGAGAGACAGACACAAAGGAAGTGAGGGAGACGCAGCATCAAGGCCTGCCGCTCTACTGGGTGAAGAGCATGACTGGGGAATTCTTTCTACTGTAGAAAGAACTTTTTTTTTTTTTTCTGCTGAGACAGTTGAGAGATAATCATTGCGAGAAAGGTGGAATCAAAATCTAGCAGCTGAGATGAGCCAGCATACAGAGGAACAGCAGATACAGGTGGAAGACTAGGCAAGCATGTGCGGGTATTGAACCTCTCAGGGAGGCACTCGTGGTCTGGGATGTGGGGAAGATTTCCATGGTGAGGGCACAAAGCAGGCGGCACACACCTGGATACCGGTAGGGAAGATGGTGGGGCACTGAGACTGCTGCAGCCCCACCCTGTTCTTTTCAAGGCTTCACTTTATTACTTTCTAACCAAGTAGCTTCAGACCATGCTTCATGTTTGCAGTGGGTTTAACAGTCATGTTTTATTAATTAATCCTTACGGCTTTGCTCTGGGCTACATCTGTATTATTAGCCTTATTTCGTAGGCAGGAAGGCTGATGCACAGAGGCATTCTACATCCAAATACAGGCAGAAAATTAAAGGCCGTAGTCAGACAAAGCAACAGGAATCTCTGTACTTTGGCACTTTAAAAAAATGAAGCTGACTCAAGCTATTCTGCCCTCCCCCTTCTCAAAATACTTTTTTTTTTTTTTTTTTTGGTCAACTTGACTACCTCTTCAGAGCCAGCATGTTAAGAATAAGGTAATCCCATTTTTATTAAAGTGAAAGAAAAAAGAAGAGGAAACATGCTACAAAACTGTCATGAAAATCCCATTAATCATCCACGCAATCAAACTTTGGGGCACCGAGATCAGTATTAGCGACTGATGTCCGAAACTAGCCATTTAGGCCTGTCATGGGTGACATCTCAGCCATTTTTTCTGTCACCCAGGGAACACCCAGGCAGTTCTGTCCAAAGTGGAGGAAGTGGAGAGGGAGGGAAGAATCAGTGACAGCCCCGCCTGGATATTCTGGTGGAGAGGGCTAGGCAATAAGTCAAATCTCTAGGGAAAAATGACAAGATTTCAAGAAATTAAAGAACAACGATCTAAAATTCCCAGCCTATTTTTTGAATAGCCTCCGACACGCCTATTTGGATTTTATTCACTAAACTCAACCCACCTGAAATGCCCTTTATATCTTCACTGCTTAATCTATCATTCCCTCTTCCTGAAAGCCCAGCTCAGTATTATAAAACCTTCACGTTACTGCAGCGTCCTGTGAATGGCCACCTCACTGCTACACTGTTTCCACCGTAGGTGTATGTGAGGGTGGAGCTTTCTGAACTTGCCACTGAAATCTTGCCTCACTCTTTATTTTTGGTAATACTTCTATTTTGTCTTCCAACTTGAAAACATTCTCTTTGAGGTGAAAGGTATCATGTATGTATTGATGTTCTCATTCCCATCTAGCACAGTAGGTGGGCTTGTATAATTTCAGGGCTAGCTATGAGGATTAAAAATGAAATCCTAATGCCTTTTCTTCCCAAGCCTTTGAATTATGGGTGTGAGAAAAAAGAAGCCCCCGTGCCCCATCTGTGTTTGAGTTTTTAAGGAAGGCTTTTCGCCGTAGGGCTGGTCATTAGTAGGCAGATTGAAAAGGGGAACAAGAGACCGAACCTGTAAAGGGGACATTCTGCAATATACAACCCATTCATTTCTTGGACAAAGGAGAGAATTTTGGATGAATAAAAATTACAGATAAAAACCAGAGTGTGAGGAAAATGTGCTCTCATGACGTGTTCTTGGCGTCGCTGTCGTTCTCTTCGATGAACACAAAGTAGACATTCTGGCCCCCTGCCAAAGCCTCTCAGGAGTTTTGTTTGTCACACCTGAAGGAGAAACAACTGCCAGGATGACCACTGGTGGTCAGACTGCTCTGTCAGCCTGCCCATTCTGGGGCCTTTGGCCTCAATGCAAAGCAGTGCAGGGTGATGGGAGATGCACACGGGAATTGAAATGGGAACCTTGGGAGTTGAGCTGCTGCTTCCTTACAGTTCACCCCAGTGACCTCCCCTGTCCCAGCAGGGGGCTGGCCAGTGTTCCAGACTTAGCCCCCCACAGTATTTTAAATAACACTTTGTCTTCTCCGTTTCAGGGTTTCTGGTTGCCAGATTTACGAGCTAATTAAAAGGAGCAGAGACGGGTCTTGCATTTTTTTTTTCCTCCTCAGTGAGTTATTGGCAGGATTTCCAGTGTTTTAGGTCAGATTTTATGGAAACAAGTCAGAAAGCACTCTGACTGAATGGCAGTTCCGGTCACTGGCATGGCAGTCAGAAAGTACAGGGTGAACTCCAGAGGAGCTTCCCTTACTCAGGTGACACTGCAGCACACAGAACTGGCTGCTGCCTTCTGGTTTCACAGTATTGTATGAGGGGATCCTTACATTGTAGAGGCGGAGATTGTGACCTGTTTGTTGCTCTGTCCTCTGCTTGATGTAGGGTTTGTTACAGAGTAAATACTTCAAAAATGCTTGAGTTGAGTTGATCGGTTTTAATACTCTATCCCCAGAAAATGTAAATTGCATCAGGCATGTCTGACTTAACACGACAAAAATGAACGTAAGGATGGACCCCTGAAATTTGCTTTCCATCTTGATCTCAGTGCCTACACCACTTGATTTTACTGGAGTGGCTTCCCCTTCGGTGCTTTCTTTTGCTGTGCTCGGCTCTCGGTAATATTCCAGGCCATCTGTTTGCCTAGGCCAGTCATGTGTAGTGCATCAGGGATTTTCCTCTGCGTAGAGGTCATAGTCACAGAAGGAATAAGGTCAGCTATTGGAGAACAAGCTCTAAGTGTAGAATAATTTCCAGAATATAGGTATTGAGAGTGGGAAACTGGACAAAGACATAGAAATTGAATGAAATGGAGATGGAGACACATAACTATGTATATATGGAATCACAGTATTTCTGTTCACAGAAATGGGCAGATAACAATTTGTTAGACTCTTTTCAGGCTATGCTTGTTTAAATATTTAGCATTTTATTTTAATGAAAAGCGTCTTTGCATCTATACTTCTGATTTTTAGCCAGAATTGTATAGCCTCATATGATTTTAGGCTGCTTTTGTAAGGAAACTATTTTTTTTTTTTTTTTTTTTTTTTTTTTTTTTTTTTTGCGGTATGTGGGCCTCTCACTGTTGTGGCCTCTCCCATTGCAGAGCACAGGCTCCAGACGCTCAGGCTCAACGGCCATGGCTCACGGGCCCAGCTGCTCCGCGGCATGTGGGATCTTCCTGGACCGGGGCACGAACCCGTGTTCCCTGCATCAGCAGGCGGACTCTCAACCACTGCGCCACCAGGGAAGCCCGGAAACTATTTTTAAAAGTGACTTTAAAGAATATTCCCATCATCATATCACCATTTTGTTGTATCCCTAATTTCTTTATTTGGAGGTCCTTTTTGTCACTAATCTTTCAATATTATTTATTCACACTAAGGTGTGAGTGACCTGAAGTGATACTCCCTTTAGATATCATTTCATCTCATAAGATGAAACACAACAGTGATTTAACCAAAGATCCAGGCTGCTAGTGGCAGATTTCAAGGAGTCAACTGTTGATCAATGGGGAGATAGTTTTATGGCCTGGGTCCTTTTATGACATTAACTCTTACTACTTAAGTTTACTGTATTAATGTATGAATAAAATTCAGCCCATATAAAATAAAAGCTGTGAGCACAGAATTATCCTAAAATGAAAGAGATGTGATTTTAGGAAATTATGAAAAATTAGCTCAGTATGTTCTCAGGTCAAATATTAGACAAATATTCTTCCTAACTCTAGGGTACTTCCTCTATGCCTCAAGTTTCTCACCTCAGTGATAACTCTCTATTTTCAGGTAGAGTGTCAGCACGAATTAACTTTGCTGAACTGTTAACTCAAGTAAGTTATACCATACCTGGTATAACTATACCATGGCTGTATTATGTCATCTACTTTTTTCTCCAGTCCCAGGATAGTGGTATATTCTGTATTAATACATTTTCCACGTAATTGAAGTTTACTTTATAAATAACTATTTTTAACAATTCTTAACATAAATTTTTGCAAATTATTCTGTGTATCCCCTGCATTCTTAGATAGAGCACACCACTTGCTGTTCAACTTCTTAATGATTAATGACCCAGACCATCAGTATAAATAGGAACTGTACTCTGAGATACTGTACTAATGCCTTCGGGTTTCACTAGGTTATTGAAGCCTGATTGTCCCTACTCTGAATGCTTCTGAAGTTATCACGTCTATTTGGTAGTTTTCTGCCTCTTTCCTTAATGTTCCTACTACTTCTTGCTATTCTCATTGTAAGCAAAATACATGCATTTTGACACATGGGATTTATAACCTCTGTTTGGACCTATTTTTGTGACTGAATTTCCTATTCTTGGCATAGTTTTGAATAGGTCATGCCTTCAATTGTGTTTCTCCTTAAGTGGACTCCAAACAAGACGCGAGTGCAGGTAGTTTATTTGGGAAATAATCTCAGGAAAAATAGGTAATGGAATGTGGAAGTATGACCAAGAATGCAGGGAAGCAATAAAGGGTGCGTTATGTCCTTCTAGGGCTCAGCCTCACTGGGAAATGTTGGGAAACTGTGAGGAACAAGTCTCAGAGCCTTCCCACCTATACATAACATAGATAACTAACAAGGACCTACTGTATAGCACAGGGAACTCTACTCAATGCTCTGTAATGACCTATATGGGAAAAGAATCTAAAAAAGAGTGGATATATGTATATCTGATTCACTTTGCTGCACAGCAGAAACTGACACAACATTTTAAATCAACTATACTCCAATAAAAATTTTAAAAAAAGATAAAGGCAAGGAAGCTGGAGATTTGTCCTCCCACTTCCATCTGTCATTAGCTGAGAGCTGTTCCTAGGGATGTTAATTTCCCAGTACTTCCAGCCTGCCCTGTAAATGCCAAGAGAAAGCCCTCCAGTGGAGAGTCACATGGGCTTGCAGGAGGACATGGTGAACATTTTCTGAAATGGAATCTCCCAAGTGAATTCGGGCAGTGCACCAACAGCATCTGCTGTCAGCAGGTTACCATGAAGGAGCCTTTGAATACATGAGGGGCCACTATATTTAATATCTCTTTTTGGAATTCTAGCACACTCTATGACTAGATGCTATTTTAAGCTGTTGGAACCACCTCTGATTCTGACATAGGCTACAACTATATGTAGCCACTTTATTAATTGCATTTCAGTTAAAATTTTCTTCTATCTTAATACTTTCTTTCTTTTCTGATTCTATTGGTGGATATATTGGGTTAATAGCATGGTGAATCTGATTTATTTATTTAAAGTACTCAACCTAGGTTATCCAGTTCTCAACATGGTGCCCCATTTGTGGACGGTCTTCTTTACATCTGACAGGTGAATTACGCATGCCCTGTAATATTCTCATGGCAAAGCCTGGGATGCCATTTTTGCATAGTCTCTGCTTGAGAAGCATCCTGTGACTTTTTATTTGGTTTTGTGCTACCCCATTATGATTATATGTGGTAGCTTTCCACTAAGCTTCTTTGCCCTCTACCCTCCAAGTACATATTATGTGTCATGCAGACAAACTCTTTTCTCATACGCAGGCAGCAGATGTGATTAGAGGGGAATCTGATTTATCTGGAGTACTCCAGAAATGGAAGGAAATTACTTCACAGCAATATTTGCAAATGCATTCATCACAGACACCCAGACATTCCAACACTAGCAGATGATGGCTTTGTGATCTCTCTGTGGTCTGTTTTGAACTGCTTTCTAAAGGCCTATATAAATTCACTCCTTTTTATGCTTCTACATGGTGTTTAAAGTTTAAGACAAATATGTTGTACGAGGGGAGGTTAGGGTGGTGTGGAGAGATTTTTATTCTTTGAGTCTCTAGTTGTCTTCCTAAGTATAGCAGAGACCCCCGGGTTATTTGTTAGGTTTGTCTAAATAGACTGTGTTTGGGTAAGATAAAAAATGCTTTATTGTCTCTTCTCTTGTTGGGATATAGCTTTAGATCTCACATCCCCTCGGATTTATTTATTTGCACATTCATTCAGAATTCAAGACATAATTGACTGCCTACTGTATTAGGCATGAGGTATCTGTGTTCTCTAGATATTCAGTCACTGCACACTCATTTTATTTGCTACATCTATGTCTTCATATGGCTAAGCAGGAAAATACAAGGGGGGAAATGACATAAGGAGGCGGCAGAGGGTCTTAGGAAGTCTTACAGGTACCTTTTAGTGGTGGGTACCGTTGAAAGTATGAAATTAATCTGCATTTTAAATGTAACACAGGATCATGGAACCCGAGCTAGAAGACCTTTGGTTGAAAGGAGTAGCTGCCTTCGGTCCAGGTGCTCTGAGTCAGCAACATGAAAATGACACTGGCCTGTTGATTTTATGTACAGATGTGCCTTTCTCTCTGAGACATCAGGCAAACCCCTCAGAGACTCAGTTTCCTCATCTGTAAAAGGAAATGTTTAGATTCGTTTCTTCCAGATCTGTACTGACATGAGGCTACCTGATTTTTAAATGCAAGCATGTTTATATTTCATTCAATTCATGGTCTCTTTTTTTCCTTCCCTGTCTCATTTCCTTCTCAGCCACTGTAAGGCACACCGGTTAGTAACATATGTTATAAACTTACTTTTCTCAGATGTACCTAATTAATAGGAGATTATATAAACAAATATGATGTACCAAAAAGAAGCAGCATATCTGTGTTGCAGGAATAATATAATTATACACAGCAAAACAACAATGACAACAAAAAAGAAAGCCAAATCAGAGTACAAAGAAGAGAATATTAGCATTTGTAAACATCGAGGAACGGGAATAAATGTCGCTGATAGAGATCTGTTTATATACATATACAATTAGAATATAACCTGGCACTATGTATTTTATTTTTGCTTTTTGCCTTTCATACAGAAGTTTTCCAGAATGTTGTAGAAATTGGAAATAAATGAATGCCTATAAAAATAATATCTCCAGGCGGTTGCAGTATCTGATGTAAAGAGTATCTACAGGTTGTGAATTTTAACCACAGTTGGCTTCTTCTGAAAATGCTTATAACAAAACCCAGAGGCACTTACATTTGATATATTCAATGGTTTGGGGACCAAGTGGATAGATGTTCTCTACTTATATTTAATTAATACATAATAGATCAGTTGTAGTCAATCTTATTTTGGATAAGATGGAGCAAATCCAATTTTGCTATGTCTTCTTAACAGTTTGGAAAACAAGCTTCAGGGAAGGAATCAAAGAAGCCAAAGAAGAGAATACTAAATGGAAACAGAAGAATTCCTATGATCTTAGGTTTCCCAGTATCAGATAGTATCAATGTGTTTCCTATCTCTTCAAACTTAATGTTCTTTAAAACATGTTTAAATGCCAAAAAATATGGATATCTCTATGTTGAAAACAAAATTGGGATGTGACTCTAAGAAACAACCCAGGTAAACAGATAAAAAGGGACCCATAAAACAATATCATTAGTTTTTACAAAAGAATTGTGTTACATTTTGCTTTCACAGTACTGGATATTGAATTCAGCCAAACTAATAGAACATGCAGACATGAGGAAATCTGTTAAATATTTATTTCCTAAAAACATAATTTTTCAGAGGGCAGTCAGGGAAGACAAAGAAAGCTATGTGTTAAATATGAACTCCCTGTCCGAAAGAGAATATACATCGGCTCTGTTTAGCAGGGCTCCCCCCGGGCTGCAGACAAGGAGCCGGGACCTCGCTCACGTGCAGTTATTAACACTCCCAATAAATCCTCAGGATCCTGGTCCGGTTGATATATGTCATGGCAGAAATAGCTTAGTACACGACGCGACAAGAAATGCTGTTCTTGTCAGTGGCAGAGATACTGCCATCCACATTAAATCAGGGGCAGATGGAGACACCGAGAGCTCTGAGTTCATAATGCCGGGACTTCACGTCTACCACCATTTCAACTCTGTCTTAGACACATGTTCCCCACCAAGGCTTTGACAGAGGGCGCTGCATCTGAGATCAGAGTTGCCAAGTGATCCTATGCCAGACTGGGCCTCTGGAAACTGTTTTGTTTCATTTATGTAAACTTTCAGCACACTTCCATGACCTTGAGCAAGCCAGGTCAACTTCCTTTTCTGCAGTTTTATCATTGGAAAGACAAAGAATACAGTATTTACTCTATTCTAGGGGAGCGCTAGGAAAATTACACAACCTCATTCCTCCCCAGTCACTAGAGACTGTAAGTTCATTTGTCAGAGTAAAAATCTTCACCTTCAATATTGCTATTCTTGTATCAGGCTTGTTTTTAACCTAAACATGGACTCGCTGAGCTCTTGAGAGAGGACTTTGGCCAAGACACTTGAGGATCTATTCTCCACTGGCTGTGAGTGATACCTCGTGTGTAGAAAGAAAATTGTAGGGGCTTGTGAACGTGGAAAGGGGGCGAGGTGATCATCTCCAGCCACCAGTTGTGCTGACGGTTACCTCCTTTTTCTCCAGCGACAAGGAGTGGTGCACTCAATTAGTAAGCAGTTAATTTTCTTTCTCTCATCCCTTTAAATGAGCAGTCAAGGTGAAAGCCACGACTCAGCTGGTAAGAACTCTCCCCAGGATAGAGTGCTGTGGCTGGACGGAAGAGGACGAGGGGAAGCGGTGGGAAAGCAGAGCACGATGCAGTTCAGTTAGCTTTCCCCAGCCAGAGATGCGGAAACCACGACTGGGAGATTATCAACCACGTGCTGAGTGCTGAGCAGAACATATGATTTGCAATCAGAATCAGACCTATCAGGCAACATGCTGTTCTCAAATGTCCAAGGCAGGGTTTTAGTTATTCTATTGGAGTTAAATCTGGAAATGTCAGGGAAAAAGACAGGCTCCCTCTATGAAAACTGTGGGACTCCCCACTTGAGACTGCAGAAAACAGTATGAGAATGACCTTTCCATGCTAGCCTGGCCCTGGCCCTTCTGGCCTTTCCGGGGCTATGAACAGGCACAGGCTTTTGCAGATAGAAAAAAATAAGGAAGTGGAGATTAGGATGAATGTTTTCAAAAGCAAGTGACAGTGTATATATGAAGGTGGACCTGATACAAAGGGATAAGACAGACAAAAGGGGAAGACGTAAAAGGCCATGGACTTGGAGGCACAACCAAGGGAGGTGCCGCATGGATACTGACGCAGGATGTGTTTGGGTGGCTTATGTAAGCAGACACTGAACATGATGGAGACCGTGCTCCAGTCGTTTTTACAGCTCCGTTAGGGAGTATGCCTTTTTCTATTCCTCGTCACTACCCTTTTTATTTTTTATTTCAATATTTTGCCAGTCAGGTATGAAAGCCCAAGGTGCTTTGGAACTAACTTAAGTGCTTTTGATTTATTGTCTGAAGCCAGGTTTTCAAATTCCAGAGGCACTTGGTCTGTCCCAGCCATTTACTATTTGGAAGAGTAAGCTTGCTGTTTGGTGGAGGATTTTTTGTTTTGTTTTGTTTTTATTCCCTCCTAGTTCCAGATGGATGACTTTGACCTCTTCTCTGCATTGCCAGAGAATTGGAAAATATAACCCAAAATGAAATGGAAAAAAAAAAGCACAGGATCTTTGGCATAAAAACTGATGAGAGGGAAAGTACAGCCTGGCATTTTGCAGAAGGAAATCTGTACAAGGACAGGACACTACAACAGACTTGGGGGTGACCTGAAAGCAGCTGATACAAAGGGATGAGACAGTTTGTGGGCAAGGACACAGGATGGTGAGGCAGTCCAGTTTCAAGCCAGAGGGAAACACATCCATTCAAACATACTTTATTTTTTTCTTAATTATTTTTTTAAAATATGATTTTAGATTCTTGAACTGTAATTTTGTGATTTTAAAGCTACTGAGGCTTATTATTATAAGCATTGTAGGGCTTAGTTGGTGATGATGTACCAACTTACAAAGTACCACCTGTACGAGGACCCTCGTGGTTACATTTTCTCAGTCCTCAGAACTATGGAAAAAGAGGTTTATTTTTATCTTATGGGCGCTGTGAACCTTAAACTAACCACATTACCCTACTGGCTTGGGCTTCTCAGGAGCGCAGAGCCAAAGGAGCTGTGCAGTTCAAACAAAGTTACAGAAATATACACATATCACCCTTAGTTGTGTTTCACTACTCTTTTTTTTGTATTTGATCTATTTATGTGTATTTATCTATGTGTATTTTTGAAACCTAATTCCAATTTTTAGAATGAGGCTTAAATATAAACAAAATTATATCATGAAATACCAGAAGTATTTGTCCAGAGTGGGAAGGATACGAAAAATTAGACCCAAGCCCTGATCTGTGTATGTAGTATTACTTTTAATATGTTAAATATTTTGGACACTCTGGTACATTAACAGATAACTTTTCTTGAGCTCACTCTGTGCAAGATACATCGCACAGAGCACTTTGCATTGCTAAGTACTTTATTTTTAATTCCATTTGTGCTTTATTATAGCCCTATGTGTTAGGCATTTAGAGACAAAACCAATTTGGGGGATTAGTGTTTTATTCAAGGTCAAAACTGTATTAAGTGGTGGAGCCGAGTTTCCGGCCAGGGCAAGTCTGACTCCAGAGCGCATCCTGTTAACTTTGGGGATAATAGGTCTGAGTTCAAATCACTGGTCCATCATTAACTACTGATATGACCCAGAGCAAATGACTTAATCATGCTTACTTTCTGTTTCTCCAGTCCCTAAAATGGGAATAAATATAGTACTTAAATCATATTTAAAATGCTTAGAATAGTGTTTGTCACTTAGTCTTCAAGAAATCAATAAATATTAGCTATTATCATATTTAAAGAGTATGTCCATAGTATACATCGTTAAAATTCTTTTCCCGCCAGTAGAGACATTTCTTCAATATTCAATTAATCACGTCTTACAACTCCCTGAACATAATGCCCCAGCGGTGACTGTTCCCAGGAGAGCCCGTGTTGGAACGCATATGTCGACATTTCAGATGTCAGGTACTGCAAGGTCAGTGTGTCCCAGGAGAAGGCAGCTGCCAGGAGACCTTGCAGGGTAGCATTTCAGGGTGAATTCATCACAGCTGGAGCCCAGACCTCAGCAATGCAGGTCTCCGCATTTGATCTGGTTAATGGCCAGAGCTGATTATTCAGAGGGTATGACTTGTACTGACTCACAAAAGACTGAAGCATATAAATGGGAAAGCCACTGTATTAATTTACAGTGAAAAATATTATGGTTAACTGGACCAGACATTTGCATCAGTCTGACCAGTGAATGCCTGCCCTGTAGGCAAGCTACAAAGGGAGCCACATTAATAGAAGGTTGCTTGGTGAGCAGGGTGCTTGTTTCAAATGCTTAGTCTCATCAGGCTCTGGTGGCAGCATGCATCCGTCTCCATCTACCTGCCAGAAAGAACAGACAGTCCGAGCAGCTTGACAATGCCAGGATGTCCCTTTCTTGGACGGGAGCAGAATGTGCCTCTGAGACTTCCCTGTGTCTCTGGTTCCATAGCTGACCTGTCCTCTGCTTCAGATGGTCATTTTCTTTCTTTAGATATGTTAATTCTCACAGGAAGGTTGCTGTGATCCAGAAGCCATTTTGCCTCTTCATGGTAACCTTTGCTCATGTCATAGTTTAATTTTCAGAGGGCGTCTTCATTGCTGGTCATCCCAGATTTTCATGGGCACTTCAGGTACCAGGTACACAGTGAATACTCTGGCTAGTGTCACCACAGCCACTTCTGCCTGATGCTATCTGTGCTTTTCTCATCATCTGTGTAAATTTCTACTGCATGAACCGACCCACTCAGAGCCTGCATTTTACCTGTTCTAACTGCCAGTGTTACTAAAATGAAGCCCACAAAGTTGTTGCTAGCCTCCTTAAATATATTTAAAACAAAATGGATTGTGATTAATTAATAGGTACTGTAAGGACTTGATATTTTAACGATAATGTAAAAAACTTTATGCAAGTATTCAAATGAATTCTGGTACCTCACTAATCCTCTCAAGGTTTATAAGATCCTACCACCGTTTTTGCCCCTCCTCCTGCTTTCTGCTACTTCTAGAATAGAACCAAATGTCCTAGAAGGGCCAAGGAGAACCTCCAAGCTCTTGGCCCTGGCTGACTTCCTGAATTAATCTTCTCCCACTCATCTCCCTCTCACACAGTTCTCCAGACTCCTTGACGGTTTTAGAATAAGCCAAGTGTACAGCCACATCCGATCCTTTGCCCTTGCTGTTCCTCTGTCTAGAGTGATGTCCCGCTAAACATTTGCATCTGGTTCGCTCTTACTTTTACTCACTTTTGTTCAAGATAAACTCCTCAGAGAAGTCTTCTGACTATCCTATCCAGGGTAGCACCCTCTTACATTCTATTCCCTTATCCTCCTTCATTTTTTTCTTTGCAGTCATCACTTCCTCATATATTATTTGTATTATTTATCTTTCTGAACAGGGTGTATTGCATGAGGGAGAGATGTCTTTGTCTTGTTTACTACTGTATCATTAGAGCCTAAGTTAATAACTGGCACATGATAGGTGCTTAGATAATATTTTGTGAATAAACAAATGAACTTGGTACTAATATTTTGGTGATCATTAGATTTTGTTATCCTCCATGTTGTGCCGACCATCCAAGCTTGCCTAGAATGAGATATGGGTGCTAACTTTGCAGTTTCTAAGATGTTTTATTATGGCCATATTGAACGAAGCCAGGATACCAGTCAGACTTGACTGGAAGCTCACCCAAGTGTGGGCATCCAGATCCTTCTCACTGTCCAGAAACTTCGATGAGATCTTATTTAATTCCACTTAGCCCATTTCTCTTGCAGCCTTGCTTATCTTTATACTTCTTCACCATTACACTGTCCTTCAGTTGTTTGTCAGTTGTCTGCATTTGTTCACACGAATGGTAGGGTGGTGAAGAGGCACTTCAAATAGTCAACAGGCAATGACTGTACTCATGTCTCTCCATCCTCCAGCAGCTGAAACCCTAGTCTTCCCTTCAGGTCATCCTGCTACCACCTCTCTTATCAGCCCTTTTACCAACTTACACTGTGAGTGAGAAATGTGACATTTGCAGTCATCTGGCTTTGAGACGACTTGTTGTAACGTCCCATTCAGTGTCATCATGTACATGGGTAGGACCATAAGATCATAGTGTCTTTTTAAAAACAATTCTTATTTTTGTACTATTTTCTACTTTTCCCCCATCTTTCTCTCAGTAATATTGATGTGGAGATAGTTAACTAGAAAGCCAGAAACTTCCATTTTTCATTTTCCTTTCATTCCCAGGGCAAGTTAGGGATTTTGAAAATATCGACATATACAAGACATAGTTGTTAATACGTTGGGAGAATCTAGTTCAGTGTGGTTCTTATGGGGAGAATTAATTCTGAGTCCCTCTGGGGAATTTGTTGGCCTGTTAAAACGCCAACAGATCAGTTCACAGGTCCTTAACTCAGGACAAATTCATTGTTCCGATCTGTCTGTGCTGAGTGGCGTGACATTTTGCTAGACAGCAGGCACTAAAAGATACACTCACCTTTCAGATTCATTCATCCCTGGAATACCCAAGGTATGCCACTGGAATGTTTTTGAGGAGGTTCCTGGATGTTGCTTAGGGTAGCTCACGGCATTATATGCAAAAAGGAGATGTTCAAAAGTCTTAAAAAGGCCATGAACTGAGAAAGAAATGTGAACTCTGTTTTTAAAGGATCATGTTTGTAAAGGTACTGGGACCTAAGAGGCAGAAAAGTTTATTCTATAATTCTGTAGCCCTGTGTATTTAAAAATGTGCCTGTTATACAAAAAAGAAAAAAAAAAGAATATTAGCCACCTAGAAATCCATGACACCTTTCTCAGCTGGGACCTCAGAGACCTTTCTGCCCCACACCCCCCAGCGCTGTCCATCTTACAGGTGGGAACACTGAGGCACGAGGCAGAGTGGAGACAGCCCGGAGTTGCCCCAACTCCTCTGTGCAGGCAGAGAATGGGGGAGCTCACTGGGGGGCTGGTCCACATCATGACCCCTGCTGTCCCCTGAACATCCTTTCCTAAGAATTGTCAAGGACCAAAGTTGTTTTCACTGACACGTGTTGCTCTTCTCTTTGCCTTTTGTTTTTTTTAAAGAGACAAATCAAGTTGATGGTGTCAGGTAAGACCCCCTCCGCGTTCCCCCTGCCCCCCACCCAGCCGTAGTGGCTCTCTCCAGGCACAGGCCACAGGCAGAGGGTCCATATGCATCCCTGGCCACACAGCCAGGGGGATTCAGACCCCAACCCTGGTCCCGGCCCCCTAAGACCCCACCCAAACCTGACCACACAGTCCAGGGAGGTTCTTCCTCCACATAATTTCTCTTAGCATGTGATTGCAAATGTGAACTCAAGACACTGTTTGTTTGTCTGTTTTAATTCCATCCCGTTGGTCCGGCATCTGCACAGATGCCCCATCTCTCTGTAAATATGTGACTTGGAACGAATGTTTAAAATCAACGAGAAGTGGTCATGAATGCATGGTGTTGAGATGTTTTGCACTATTCTGAATTTTTGGCCTCTGTAAAAATATTTTATTAACAGCAGACATTAAAAAAAATAAAAGTGCCTGTTGGACATTCTGTGTGTGTGTGCGTGTTTGTGCTTCTTAGTATTTATAACTGAACAACCAAAAACCATGGGCCTGAGGCTTTATTATTATATAATACCTGAGTAAGCTACTTGGCTCTCTTTGCTTTGTAACTGTAGCTCCTATCTGGACAGTCTTTACTGTTACTGTTTGGCCTCTTTGCTTGGGTTTCAGGCTCTACTTACAGGAAAAGACACATTCTCTCTGGGATTGATTTAAACCAACCCATTCTGTATGTTGCTGCTACAGCTTCCAACACTTCATGGAGATGTGACATTATTGAAGTTGTGTTTTAATATGTCACTATACTGCTTCTTTCCCCTGACCCCTGTCTATACTCAGTCTGCCATAGAGCTGCCATCCATCCTCTGGGCTTATCCAGATGGATGGAGCTGTGCTGTAGTGGGAATCACTTCCACGCTGGTAGACTTTCTAAGACTTCATTGCTGATGATCTTGTCTTGCCTTTCTACATGATGTCTGGGATGATCTAAGTTGGCCTTTCAGATGGTAGAAGGTGACTACGTATATGGTATGATTTGAGATATGAAGGAAAAGCTTTTCTCTCCCTAAATCGTTTCTATCATGCCTGAGATTCTGTTTCTAGAGGCATTCCTCTTCATGTCAGCCTCGCCCACTCTCCCTCAGAAAGGGTTGAACACTAATGCACTAATATGTTAGAGTGAGTGATACAATTAGCATCCTTTGGAAAGATCTGCATCTCAGTTCTGAGATCTAGGGAGGACATTTAATTATGGGGAACAATTTTCCTTTTATCGATATTATGTGGCATAAATTTTTCTCATTGTGCTACAATTAGTAGATCAAGCAGGAATCCCTTGAAGATGGCAGCAACACTTTCATCAGCTTCACCATGTTTTTTTCCAATTGAGCAAAAGAGTTCATATGAAGGACAGACCACTAGCTGTCATGAGACAATAACGTATGAATTTTGCACATGTTGAGGAGGTCATGACTACTGTTGCAAGTTCTATCTGTTGATATTTTCAGACAGGGTGGGGAAAGATAGAAGAGTTAAGTCTTTGTAGGTGTCCTCAATATCTAGAATCCTGAGGAAATGACAGAATTTAGAACATGGTCCTATTTTCATCATCATCAAGAAGTAAAGCATTGAAAATATCTTGGCCAGAGTCTACTCCAGATCCCCAGATAATCCAAATAAGAATTAACATTTATCGAGCAATCACTTTATGACAACTGGTTCATTACATATAAGATTTCGTGATGTTCCCAATAGCCTTACAAGATGAATAATATTATTACCCAAATGTTATTCTGCTTAGTGAAATTAAGTAATTTGCCCAGAGTTTTACACTTAATGGTTGACAGACCAGGGACTTGAATTCAAGTCTGTCTAATTCCAAAACATGTGTTTTCAAAGATCACATGAAATTGCATCCTTCAGCCTATTTGGACTGAGAGCTAAAGACATATTGGTCATTAAAAAGCAAACAAATAATGTGTATTCCCCCACAACTAGGTGTAGCCAAAAGATTTAAAACAAAATCAACAACAAAACATATAGGAATCCAAAAGCATTTATAGGCAAAATAAACACCCAGAGTATTGATAAACAAATAAATAAAATACATAAATAGCTGATACCAAATTTTCCTATTAGGTTAAGGTAGCTTCCAGTAAAGAACTAAGAAGTAAAAATTTAAGTAGAGCATGGCACTATGAACTGAATATGGATTATGGAATCAACTAGATTAAAAAGATTGCTGCAGAATTTTTTAAGCAAAAGCATTTCACCTCATTCATGATTCTTATACTTGATTATCTGGGCTTAACACATCTCTTTTTTTTTTTTTTTTTTTTTTTTTTGCAGTACTCGGGCCTCTCACTGCTGTGGCCTCTCGTGTTGCGGAGCACAGGCTCCGGACACGCAGGCTCAATGGCCATGGCTCACGGGCCGAGCCGCTCTGCGGCATGTGGGATCCTTCCGGACCGGGGCACGAACCCGTGTCCCCTGCATCGGCAGGCGGACTCTCAACCACTGCACCACCAGGGAAGCCCCAACACATCTCCTTTGATTTAAGTTATTATAGGGGCCAACGAAAGGTCATTTAACTCTTTTCAGTGTATCCTCTACCCAGCACGTAAAAATCTCATTCTCTCTTGGAGCCACATGTTATTATCAAGTTCAGTAATGTCATTTAGAATACTTCCCCTCCATACGTACACAGCACATGGTGTCATGTTTGTACCTTTCTTTTAAAATATTCTCTCAGAAATGGAATTAACACATGCTTGTGGCAGGCAAATTGGAACTATAGAACTGTATGATAAGGAAAATTAAAGCCTTGTACAAAGTTAATCGCTGCTAACATGTCAGTATATGACTTTCTAGTATTTAAATACCTAACAGAAATCATAGTGGAAATACAATTTTGCTTTCTGACTTTCTTCCTTGTTAACATGATAACGAAAGCATTTCCCATCTTTTTAAATCCCTTTACAAACAGCATTTTGATGGCTACATGGCAGTGTGTCTAGGAGTACAATCATTTTCTTAACACTTCCTTTATTGTTAATGTTGGTGAAGAGACATCAGATATAAATATTGTGTTCAGCTACCAACCATATTGGTTGTGTGTGTGTGTGTATGTCTGGTACAAGTTGTTGGTAGGGGATTTGGGCTGAAGGCAAATATGTCTTATCTCCCCCTACCTCAATTTAGATAGGATTTAAATTAATCCTTGAATAATTCAAGGACTCTAACACTGATGCCAGGCTCAGGGGGGTGGGGTTGGGTGGGGTGGGTATGGAACTGAGAAGGAGAGATTGAGGGCAAAAAAGAGACAGAAGTGGAGAAGGGAAGAGGGAGGCACTAGAGAAAGGGTGAAATAGAAGAGAGTAAAGGAAGGAAAGAGGGTATAGAGTCGGATGAAATAACCTGACAATTACATTCTTATGCCTACCCAACATGGCCAGGTTGGAATTAACCTTGCAGAATACCATGTGTTAACTGGCTATCTCATTTCCTTCTCATAAGCCCAACTCAACTTTTTTGTACCGGCACGTGCATTCATGTGACAGGTTCCATCTCCTGATACGGACAATTGTAGGACTTCAGAAGCCAGCCTTGTTTCTAGGAATCTGTATTACGTTACAGAACTCTGGAATTAGATTTCCTGCCACACCTTTTACCTCCTAAACTGCTTGGTATTACCACAGTTGTCTTTGTGATGGAGGCCCTGAGTCCTTGGCCTCAAACCAGCCATGGTCCCCTGGGGCTGCATACAGCAGTACTCTGAAATTCCTACTTACTAGCTCCTTCAACGAGACTGATGCCAAAAAGGCTTTGCTTCTGCTTTCGGCATTCATCAGCATTCCTTATGAATGAAACATGAATGTAATTCATATTTCTTCCAGGGAGAGAGGTTTTTAGAGGCTTCATTTATTCATTCATTCAACAAATATTTATCAGATCCCTTCTGCACTTAAAACACCATGGCAGGCACTGTGAGGGATACGGAGGAACAGAAGCACAGTTCCTGCCCTTGGGAGTCCAGTCTACCAAGTTATGTTAATTTCACCTCTTTAATATCTCCTGCATCCATCCACTTCTGTCCATCTTAACTACAGTAGCCTTAATTCAAGCAATCATTATCCTCTTCCTGGATTACCATGTTTTAAGAATTTGATCAGATTATTTCTGTGCTTCAAAACATTCATTGTCAGGCCAAATCTCTAAATGTTTACTATGACCTATAAGGCCCTAGAGGATCTGGACCCTGTTGACCCTCAGGTAATATCTCTTGATTCCCCCAAACTTTAACCATCTTGAATTCCTTTTAGTTCTTTAAGTGTGCAGTGCTCTATTTACTGTAGTGCTTTTGTGTATGCTGTTTCTTCGGCTTCCAAAATTCTTCTCACCTTACTTTACAAATCTGGCCTCCGATCTACCAACTGATATTCATTATTTAGGTCTTAAACTAGATATGACTTCAGCCAAGCAATTTGTCTGCTCATTTACGTGTCCCATCTCTAGACCAAATATTGTTCCCCTTCTCTGTAGCCCATGACACTTTTTTGTACTACCCTCTTCAAACCTCTTTATTGCTTACTTGCATGTGCCTCTACTAGGCTATAAATTCCATGAGTCGGGTACCATTGTTTTCTGTTGTGTTCCCAACATATAGTACAGTGCCTGGTACATCGTATTGTTAATTGGGAATATCTTATATTGACTTGTTGTATTAAGAAACCTGAATTATCATTCAGGAGCTCTTACCTACACCAATAATGCTTCATCCACCACACATTCATATGTTACATACAGGGCAAGACTACACATGCTTGAGTGGTAGGTTCATAGGGAGCGTTGTTGGTTGGTGTCAGAGATACAACTTACAACTATTAAGAAACTGGATCCTTAGAACTTGAATTTCTTTTCTTTACCATGTATGATATGGAAAGGATGAGGTACAGTGGAGGCCATGGGATTGCAGGGTCTGAAACCTTAAGAACTCCACTGAATAAGAGGTAAAGGAGGTGAGACAGGGGCAGGAGTGAAGGTAAAGGAAAATGTGAAGTGGCAGGTATAAGAATCAGGAGAGAGCAAGCTAGGAAGATTTAGACAGTGTAGGTGAGAGAGAACTGCATATGGTCATCAAGTCTCATATTCTCAAAACATGATCCCCACTTGCCAGATGCCATGAAAGTCGGCAGAGTTCACTCCTTGGAAACATTGCCTGGCAAATGGGCAGGAGGATTTTCCAAGTTGGGAACCAGAGACCCACTGCTGACATGCGTCAGGTGTTCACAGGGGGCTTTTTAGGATGCCTCCAGGGACCAAACAGCTGCTTACCTTCCCCTAATATAGGCGGAAGCAAAAATATGTAGAAAACAAACGATACCTGTAAATCTGTGAAGTCATGTGTAAAAGGATATTACAGCAGAAATATTATCAGCAGCCGTTGCTGCAACCAGAGTGAGAGTACCTTAAAAGCACAGTTTATAATTTCTGCAGCCTAAGGGTTTCCTTTAATCCACTGATGAAACTGCGTCAAAGTCCCTGCCACTGAGAAAACTAGGGAGGGACAGGAGAGCAACCTTCTTGGCCCCTGGTGACCTAATAACATGAAAAGTGAATCCAACCCATGGTCAGTAAACCTCCCTGGCTAAAAGGATGAGCACCAAATGAATTTCTTGACAGCAGTGCACACCAGAAACCTTTAATATGTGTGGAGCCAGTTCTGAGTAACCCTCACCGTCTTTGACGTGCCACTATTGGACACTGGTGATCCGTGTTGCCATCACACTGCATAAAGGCTGGCCCAGACTGGTTTTTAATTAAATCCCCCTAAAGGATGGTTAGATCGACCTGTCTTCACTGAAAGAGTAGTTGTGATCCAGTGTCCTGAGAATACATACTACCCCCGTGGCCTTCCTGTATCCCCAGAGGCTGTTGCACTGCCTCACCGATCAATGTCTCTCTCTCCCTGGCTTTTGAGCAGAAGCATGACGAAGACAGAGAATGAAAACCCAGTGTGGTTTCCATAGCAACATTCTTAGAAAGAGAGAAAAGGAATGAAAGAGGAAAAAAAGTGGAACTCTACTATGATTTGGGTTCTGAGCATCAGTGAATGAGCTGCCTGTTCTAAACAGTCAGTGCTAGATGGTTATTTATTTATGTAAAAGCAATAGAGATAGAATCAGAATTCCTTCAATTCCAGATTCTTCCAGTAGGGGGTGGAAACACAAATATCATAAGGCCTAGATGAAAGAAAGCAATCACACATGTACCTTCTTGCTCTAATATTACTCATATTAAAGAGTACAGTCTATGAAATATTTATTCTGGTATCCTGGTACTTTCACTGTATTTGGAGTAGATAGCATATGAAATGTTTGTTATCTCACTTCAAAGAGTTTATTAAAACCTGAAGGACAAACAAATATTGAATAAATTTTCTGAAGCAAAGCTATGTGCAACACATGAATAAAATGAGAACTGAAAGCAAATACTTTGAGTGCATATAGATTGAAGAAGTCAGCAATGAGTGGCGTTAATTCAGAAACCTTCAACTGAAATGGCATGTGGTCTTGTAAAAACTGAGAAATATGAATTGTTAGTAACACAAAAAAAATTTTACCTGTGTGGGATAAAGCAGAATGAAAAATTAATAAGCTTCCAGGTGAAATAGGTAAGGGTATACCTGGGGTAGTGGGTTTAGCTTGGCCCTCCTACAGTAGTTTTTCTATGAAAGATAAAAGGGTTTGGTAGGGTAGGCAGGATAGGTGTGTTAGTGAAGAGCAGAGACATTTATATTTAATTTGGAAGGCCACGGGTAGTTCTGAGATGTTCTTCAGTCACTCAGGGGTCTTAAGTAGTAAGTGCTTGAGAAAAATGATATGTAGCTATATACAGAATAAATCCCTTGGCCAGAGGATAAACCAGACTAGAGACAGAAGAACCTAAAGTGAATTGTATATGCATAAGCGTTTTGTCTGGAAGGTGAGTCTAGTCATTCTAATAATGGCAAGATAAGAATTAATTGAATGTCTACCCTTTCCCCTTAGAGAAGACAGAAGACCCTTGAACATTTCTTTTAGGGTAGGTTTAATCTTGATGAACACTTTCAGTTTTTGTTTATCTGAGAAGTTCTTTATCTCTCTTTCAGATAATCTTCCTGGGAAGGTATCCTAGGTTGCAGGTTTTTCCCTTTCGGCACTTTAAATATATTGTGCCACTCCCTTCTGGCCTGCAGAGTTGCTGCAGAAAGATCCACTGATGGCCTTATGGGAGTTCCCTTGAAAATGACTCTTTGTTTTTCTCTTACTGCCTTTAGAATTCTCTATCTTTAACTTTTGCCATTTTAATTATGATAAGTCTTGGTGTGGGTCTGTTTGGGTTCATCTTGTTTGAGACCGTCTGTGCTTCCTGTATTTGGGTATCTGTTTCCCTCTTGAATTTGGGGAAGTTTTTGGCCATAATGTCACAAAATACATTTTCAACACCTTTCTCTCGCTCCTCCTTCTGGGACCCCTATAATGTGAATGTTAGTACACTTGATGTTGTTCCAGATGTCCTTTGAACTGTTCTCATTTTTTGCTTGTTTGTTTTTCTTTTTGCTGTTCTCATTGAGTGACTTGCATTATTCTTTCTTCCAGATCGCTTATGCATTCTTCTGTATCACCTAGTCTGCTGTTAATTCCTTCTAGTGTGGTTTTCATTTCAGTTATTTTACTCTCCAGTTCTAACTGGTTCTTTCTTATATTTTCTAGTTCTTTGTTAAAACTCTCACTGTGTTCATCTATTCTTTTCCCTAATTCAGTTAGCATTCTTATTACTAAGGCTTTGAAATCTTTATCTGATAAATTACTTGTTTTATTAGCTGTTTTTTCAGGGGGTTTCTCTTTGAATTGAAACAAATTCCTCTGTCTTCTCATTTTGCTTATTTCTTTTTTTTTTTTTTTTTTTTTTTTTTTTTATGGTACGCGGGCCTCTCACTGTTGTGTGGCCTCTCCCGTTGCGTAGCACAGGCTCCAGACGCGCAGGCTCAGCAGCCATGGCTCATGGGCCCAGCCACTCCGCAGCATGTGGGATCTTCCCGGACCAGGGCACGAATCCGTGTCCCCTGCATCGGCGGGCGGACTCCCAACCACTGCGCCACCAGGGAAGCGCTGCTTATTTCTTTTTTTCTTCTCATTTCTCTCTCTCTATGAAATTAGGTGAAATAGTTACCTATTGCGGTCTTAAAGGGATGTCCTTGTGGAGGAGAGTTCCTGTATAGTCTGCGTGTGCCCAGTGCTTTTGGTGGGAGAGCTGGATTTGACGTGAGCATGAGTGATGTCTTTCCCCAGGGTGTGCTTGAATCTCTAAGATGGGCTTCATATGATAATCTTGCCGCCATTTGTTAAGAGCTGATGATATACCAGGCAATGCACTCAATAAATTTCATGTATTATCACATTTATAATTTTCAAAATAATCCAAAGAGGTTTATTATGATGTCCATTTTATAACTGGGAAACTGAAAATGGGGAGATTAAATACACACAGCTGATGAGCATGAGACCGGCATTTGAACCAGACTCCAAAGCTCACGACCCTTCCATTGGAGCATACTCTGTGTGATTCGTATGTGCAGTAGGTTGTAAGAGACGAATGAGATGAAGAGGGATTGCCATGGCTTGACATTAAATGGAAGAGGGTGAAGGAGAAAGCTCCAAAGTAAGGACAAGGGCAGTGTCTTCAGGAGTGATGGAGATATTTGGAGAACAGTACTTCATGTCATTTTCAGTCTGGGGAGAAACTGTCCCTGTAGTTTACATTGATGGCATTTTAACTGATAGCAGCAGGGGTAGCTCTGTGTAACTTTTGATAAGCTCTCTATAGTTTGGAAAATTTCAGATATTGCAGGGGATGGGTGCACCCAAGTTAATACACTTTCTGGACATGCTAATGTATGCCCTAGGATGCAGAAGAAGGTCAGCCTGAAAAGAGAGCCACCAGCAGCTGAAGTTAGAATTGTTGTTTCTACCAGCCTTAAGCAAAATGTCCTGTTAACTTTCTCTAGCCCTCCTTTTACAAAGTTAAAGCTTTTGGTTTAACTTTTAATAGAACTTGAGCTAAGTGTTCAATCCTAAAATCTTAATATACGTGTCTAAAAATTCATCCAAGTCCCTCCATAAAGGCATGTGAAGAAAGAAAGCATACCATCTTTTGTTGCATATTTTCCTCAATTCTTTTCCCAAATGATAACCCTAGGGTCTAATAGCATGCCTTCCGCTTCTTTACCTGATTTGCATGGCAAATACTTTATAGTACAAAATATCCATTGACGGGCAAGGAAAGAAAAAACGATAGTGACTATTTCATGTCAACAACAGGGGAATGTAGGTGTGGGTTTAGCTTAATTCTGAACATGATAAGGGGGATTAATAATGAGATGAAACAATGCTGATGTTAACAGCTTCTCTGCCCCTTGAGGCAAGGCAGAAATTTACTGGCACGAGTTTAGAGTGTGGATTCTGCAGGCAGAGACTAAATTCAAGTCCTGGCTTCATTACTTTCTAGTTCTGGGACTTGGCTAGCTACTTAATATACTTCAGCCTTTGTTTCCTCATCTGAAAAATGGAAATAATAGTAGCACCAATTTATTTGGTAATTATGATAAGTAACATTACAGGTGAAGTGTATAAAATAGAGCCTGGATCATTATGTGGTTGGAGACTGCAGTTATTAAGAGCAAAGATGGCTGGATGGGCAGTGAGCTTAATATAGCCAGAGAGGAAGAGGGCTCTGCACCATTTCAGAGCCACAGTGATGACTTCAAAAGGAAGAGATAGGAGATGAGGCTAAAATAGCCTGGAGAATGGATTTTCTTGGATATACAGTACCACGCAGCATGCACATGCATATGTCTTGGGAGCTGTGAGGAGCACAGAGCCTAGCAGGCAGAGAATCACGTGTATAATACACCCATGTGTACAAATGTGAGTGTGTGTGTGGTGGTGCACACTCACATGCATACACATCCTTCCACTCAACACTAGCTAATTTGCAGAGATAAGTTTATTCTCTTTCCTCCTTGCTCAGCCTCGAATACAAGTAAAAAACCAAAATATCACAGTTGGGCATAGAAAGCTTTAACACCTTCACATGCACATACACAGAACAAGATTTCCTGATCAAAAACAAAACTGAGGGCTTCCCTGGTAGCGCAGTGGTTGAGAGTCCGCCTGCCGATGCAGGGGACACGGGTTCGTGCCCCGGTCCGGGAAGATCCCACATGCCGCGGAGCGGCTGGGCCCGTGAGCCATGGCCGCTGAGCCTGCGCGTCCGGAGCCTGTGCTCCCCAACGGGAGAGGCCACAACAGTGAGAGGCCCGCGTACCACAAAAAAAAAAAAAACAAAAAAAAAACTGACAAGAGCAACTGTTGTTAGAATAACACCTCATTTAGTTGTAGGGATAATTGTCATCCTGACGTAGATCCGTTTCATCATTTCGTATGCCAATCACTCTGGCAGTTTTACAGAATACATCTTTGACAAATAATTTCTCTAATCACTCTGGTTGTTCCTGGGAAACCATAACCCAGGTTAGACTTGTTTAAATACTACAATGTCTGTATATAATGGAATTGCCCTTTTGTCCAGCAAGAGATCTCGAAGGTCTGTTATTTTAGAGATAAGCAGGGGACCACGCTAGACTCTTCAGTTGTCTCAAAACCCAGGTGTCAATGACAGCAGGCTGTCCAGGTACCTAAGATTTTGTCCAAGTTACAATCTGTAACCATCTCTCTCTTATGTACTTTTATCCCTATGTCTTTAAATTTGTAATTAGAGTGTCCCTATGGTATAGCATGCTTTAGATTTTCAAGCTAGTAATTTTCTATCGAGTTTCAATCCATCCTTCATGTGGGCTATAGGGTTGATACTCTGTACAATATGTTCCCTTCAATAGCTTCTAAATAATTAATTAAATGGTAATATTGCCTTTTTTCTTGACAATTGTTCTTAAGTGTTAAATCAATCACAGATTAATTGAAACTTCCTCACTATTTTCCCTTTTCTCTCCATAAATTAGCTTTACTTTCCTTTTCTTTCATGGACCTTTTTTCCCGTCTCTTCAGGCATCCTCAGGGACATCTAAGATTCTTTGGCTCTGTAGTTTTGAAGTGTGCATTTGGAAGAAATGTGGGTCTGGAGGGAATTAAATTAACTAGAAGCATTCGGATTTTTGATTAAATTGCTTTTTTCAAAGATATTAGAGAACATTCCAGGTATTCATTTTAAAATTTTTCTTCAAAAAAGGGAAGACACGTTACAGTTCAGACAATTTTGGTTCATTTTTTGCTTTACTTTTAAGGTTTGTACTCAAAATACCTTTATACCGTTTTTAGTACGAAGTCCCAAACATTAAGAAAATACATTTATTGCCTTTAATTTGGTGAAACTGAGAGACAGGAAATGGAGAGTGTGGCACAATCAGAAAATGAAGAGAAAGTAAGAAGTCAGAACGGTAAAGCGTGGAGGAGCTAATATCCTAAAGCAAAAGGGTGAAAATTCCCAAAGATGGACAATTTAAACAGTGGTCAGAAACTATGAGAATGATGTGCAGAAAGAACAAGGAGCACAATCCTGCAGAGGAAATTCTGAGTATAAGACTGTAAGACAGAGAAAGACAGGTTTGTGCAGTGTGGGTAGAAAAATCTATAGGGGGCCATAATGGATATCAATGAGGCCATCAGTCAGCATATTCCCCCCTTCTTGGATGGGTGAAAAGTAATTGTGTGATTGTGAGAAGTGAATGGGAACAGCCCTTTTGAAATAGTCAGCATGATTCAGGCCTTGGCTGGACCACTGTATCTAGTCCTGGGATTTTTTTTACTGGAGGCTATGCCTCAGAAAACATCTCAAGAGAGGTGGAATCAGCCCAAGAGTGGCCATTGAACATATGCACATTTGACTGCGTAAAAGCTTATGTGGATGACTGGTTTAGGTTTTCAGTTATTCTCACCACTTAGTTTGCCTGCTTCATGTAGGCCTTCAAGAATGTATGGCACATTCGGAGAACTAAAACGATGGTTACAATTTAGGAAATGCCAGATTGCTCCTGCTGGAATGAAATCCAACCTACCATTCTTTCCTGAAATATCAATACTTCAGTGGATTCCAGTTGCCTTAGTATTAAACCTAAGTTTCTTTTTTTTTTTTTTTTTCCTGCGGTACACGGGCCTCTCACTGCTGTGGCCTCTCCCGTTGCAGGGCACAGGCTCCGGACTCACAGGCTCAGCGGCCATGGCTTATGGGCCCAGCCGTCCCGCGGCATGTGGGATCTACCCGGAACCGGGACACGAACCCGTATCCCCTGCCTCGGCAGGCGGACTCTCAACCACTGAGCCACCAGGGAAGGCCTAAACCTAAGTTTCTTAAGATGACTTCAAAAGTTCCTCTTTTTGGGCTAATTATTTTCATTGTTTCTTCACACCTTTTTCCTCTCATCATTACTGAGCAACTTGAACACAATGTGTTCTACCGTGACTGGAGGCCGTTTAGTTTAGCATGCTGCTGCCTCTGCTAGGTAGTTCCATTCCAACCATGATCTCCTGCCCTTCCTATTTTTAGTTCAAGATTTGGCTCAAATAATAGGGCATCAGGGAAAACCTTACCACATCTGACTGAAAAGCTCTTCCCTAGTCTTGGTACTTACCACACCCTAGCAGGAATGCCTCTTCTCCATCTCTCCCATTAGACTGAAGTAGCTTTTTGGGAGTTGCCATGCGGTCTGATCAGTTTTGCTCCCCACTGCCTGGCAAAGTGTCTGTCATTTAAATCTGTTCATGTTGGTTGAGTGAAATGTCAAATGAATTGGGGTAATTTTATTAGAAGAGAAGGCTGAAGAGATAATTAACAGTATTTAATAGAATGAGGGACATAGAGAGTGTTCATGAGAAGTTTCACATCTGATTAATTTGGTGGTGTTAAAAAAATGAATAAAGAACACAATTTAGATGATACAAACTTTAGTCAACAGTTTATGAAGCAGAGAGTCTCCATTCGGAGAACTGCAAAATGGGGTGGAAGGTGGGAAGCTTTTATAGGATAAAGAACAAGGAAGAGAAAAACAACATATCTCATTGGAGGGATGACATAGTCAACCTTGTCTGGGGTGAGAAGGAACAAAGAAATAAGTGTAGAGCCCAGAGTTGGCTTGGCTTTGGGGCATTAGCTGACTCGACATACTGAGTGTCTGGTCAAGAAGAGCATTTACAGTGACAGGAAAATTAATTAAGTTTTGGTTTGTTGATGTGTCATCCCAGGCAGGGGCAGCTCCATCTTGGGCCTAGAAATTTATTTCAACAGTGGAGAGGACCTCTATTTGATAAAATAAAAAACTCAGAACTTTTCTAAAACGATAAGTTACCTGCAACAGTTTTATCATGCCCCTGTTTTATGATTCCAGAATCTTCTTCTTATGTGGTTAAAATTTTATCTTTCTCCTTATTATATGTTGTGATGCTTCCATGAGTGTGTGTGTGTGTGAAATTTTTCTCAAAGTGAGAAACTTACATCTTCTTTTTGTTTTTTTCCTTTTTAATCTCCTAAGGGACCTGACAAAGTACCATGCACACAGTTGGCATTTTACAGGTTTATGTTTAAGGAAGTAGTTTTTGAACGAAATACCCTTGGAAAATAGGCTTTGCAAAACTTAAAATTAAAAACCAAATAATGTCAAATCTATAATCCATTCTTTTTACACACTGGTCATAATATTTCCTTAACATATAAAGACACTGACATTGTAAAGGATGAGGCTATACCCTCAATTTTCTTTTATCTGTCAGTGGAATTAAATACTCTTCAACAAAAATCCGTAGCTGTAGGGTAGACCATATCCTGTTGTGGGTATCATTACCAGTGTATTTAAATAGTTTTATCTATGTGAATATTTAATATCAAGCAGAGAAAGTTAACTCATTAAATGTTTAATTTTCAATCCAAGATTGTGATGGTGTTTTTTTTTAATGTACAGATGGGATTTAATTATTATAGAACCCATGACAAGATCATCTTGGAAATTTGCACATAATTTAAAAGAACAGTGATTTGCAAAATGTAGTTCTTGAACCAGAAGCATGGGTGTTACCTAGGAACTCCTTAGAAATGAAAATTCTCAGGCTCTCTAGACCTACCAGGTCAGAAAGTCTTGGGTGGGCCCTGGCAATCTGTACTTTAAAAAGCCCTCCAAATAATTCTGATGCACAGTATATATATATATATATATATATATTATTATTTTTTTTTTGCGGTATGCGTGCCTCTCACTGTTGTGGCCTCTCCCGTTGCGGAGCACAGGCTCCGGACACGCAGGCTCAGTGGCCATGGCTCACGGGCCCAGCCGCTCCACGGCACGTGGGATCTTCGCGGACCGGGGCACGAACCCGTGTCCCCTGCATCGGCAGGCAGACTCTCAACCACTGCACCACCAGGGAAGCCCGCACAGTATATTTTTAAACCTACTGGAAAAAACTTTTCAGAGCACCAACTAGGAAGATCAGAGGTGACCTTGGCAGCCCTTGAGGACCTCAGGATTTTCTAGCCTTGAACATCCCCTGGGAACTGCCAGTGTATTTCCATGCTACCTCGCAAGTGCTGACCTTTGATTTAGTCTACATCTTCATGACAGTAGAAAACACCAAGAACTGTTGATCATGGGTGGCAGAAAGCCAAAATCTACTTGACCCTGTTGACTTAGCGTATATTAGACTAATTAAGAATAGAAAACTTGTGCAGTAAGTTTTTCATCAGGTCTAAAATGATGAAAAATGCACCTGCTCTTCTTCCATGGTATATGACTGCACATGCAATAATAAAGCAACTGGATGGTTAGCAGATTTACATGTTTAAGCACAATATCAACCAGACAATGAGATGAATTCTTCGATGCCTTTGGGACAATGGAAACCTGTCTCTTTTCAAATGTAAGTATCAATTCAGTTGTGTTCCTTTTCTGTTTTGTCTTCTTCCTGATAGTGTTGTTTTTGTTCTACTATTTTCTTCCTGTCCTCATCTCTCCTAATAGTCTCCTATATAGTAAGGGGAGTTTAGTAGTTTATTAAAGGTGTTTTGGGGAATCATAGCAATGTGATATGTCCACCTGAATCTTTTGAATGCTCTCAGCAAGTTGATTGCCCATACTTAGGCTGATTTCAGTATTAGTTCTACAGTCTTGTAACATTGCTTGCTGTTACTGTTAGACTCCCCTATTTGGAGTGGTCAATGACAAAAGTCATTTAAGAAAGAACACATTATTTGTGGATGGTGTTATTTTGGTGGCTAATTTGTTTCCTTTTTATTTTAATGTCTCTGGAAGGGATTATGGCTTTTTTGAATAAAATCAAATGGAAAATAATTTCAATTCTTCAGATCAAAGAGCTGAAGGAAACTAAAGTTTTTTATTGATACATATGCATATTCTTATACATACCACATGTGATAGAAAATGAAAAGTTATAACTTCATTTTCTTATACCTCTAGGAAGCTATAAAAGTGCATATGTCACTCAGGTCATCTCATAAAGAAAAAATAATATGCACCATATAAAATACAGAGATGTTTAATAGGATTATAAAATGTAGACTACCTACTTATTTTCTAGTAGGAAATGTATTCATTATTGTCACTATTAATAATAGTAATATCATCATGAATCTGTACATATGTTACAAAAAACACTATTTGCATTATCCGCAAAAGATAATTTTCCCTCCGGGATTTAATTGTGGCTTTTGAAGGAGAGAAGTGAAATCGTTATGAAATGCTGGCAGATTGATACCTTTCTGCTCCTGGGCCTGATACTCATTAATATTTATGTGAGGATTTTAGTTTCTGCGAGAGAGGAGTGGGTTAAATAGAAGACTGTGTGATGGGTTGAAGGTGTGAAAAGGTGGTATGCAGCACAGTACACTTGGATCAGTAGGCAGTGTGGGAAGAGGTAACAGTTTTCCTCTGAGTAAGAAACTATAGTACCTCCACGTTTTGTTTTGTTTTTGTTTTTGTTTTGTGTTGTTTTCCCCCACAAGTGCAGTGGACGGCTAGTGGAGGGCTGTCTCTTCATGCATCTCAGGAGGTCCCTGGTATACTAACTGGAGAGAGATCTAGAGACTCAGGATAACTGTGTCAGAACAGCAGGTTTATTCTCGCTCCATTATTTGTGACTCTGTTTATTTATTGGCATAGAGCTCATCTTGCCTTCATCTTGTGGCATTCTCTTCTGCTTGGTTTCTCTCAGCTCAGCACAGCTGTTGTGGATACAGCAACAGACAGTCCCTTTTGAGGTGGGCCTCTTTAAGCTTTTTGATCTCTTTTGCTGGTGCACACATCCATAGGACATTGTAAGAATTTCATGCTATTAAGAAGTGATTTTGTCCGCAGTTGTGAACTACTTATTAACAGACGTGGGTGAATTAAGGAGGCACAGACCTTAATTTCTACAGAGAACACAATCTGGATCAAGTTTTAAATCATGGTGTGTGTGTGTGTGTGTGTGTGTAATAATGGAATAATTTCCCATTAGGTCATTTAAGAGATCTCATGAACTAATTGGATGAAAAATCCACCAGGATTGGAACGAGCAGTGATAAGAAAGAATTCAGGTTAGAGCTGTGTCTTTTGTATGAGTCATAAACTGAGGGCCTGAGGTAGAACCTTAGATACGTTTCTGAGTCAGTTCTGAACCACTGCCCCGTTCCAGTAATAACACGGGGATAAAATAAAACATCCTCCAAGGAGGCATTTAGTGGTGAGCTAAGGCTGAGAGCCTTCAAGGACATTTATCTCCATAGTAGCAACGTTTGACTCTTTGTGGTTTCCACAAATCTCTGTAAAAGGCATTGATCGCCACTGTCAGTATGATTAGAGGAAGCACTGGTGCATAGCGTGTTTATGATTTAAAAAACAAAAAGCAGTTCATGCACTTGCATGTCACGAGGAGGATGTCACTCTCCTGGGAAAAGGCAAATTTTACTTTTTAAAGAGGTGCTTTCTATTTTTGATGTTTTTCTTACATAGCTTTGGCTATTATCTGAAATATGTCCCAGTCTGAGGACCAAGCACTTGCTGTGTGATCTTAACCAATTCACTTGACTTCTCTGGCCCTCATCATCCATGTCTTTAAAATGAGATTGTTGTTTTATTAATATGTTCTCCACTTCCAAAATTTATGGAATTCTATGATATAGCCATTATTCTACATAGCTCTTCCAATATGCATTTCAGGATTTCCCCTGAAAAGTCAAGTGTTAGTGGAATGATTATCAAACACTTAGCCCACTCCCAACATTCGTTGAACACCTAGTATGTACTTGAAACTGTTAATCACTCTTGAGGAAAGGGATGTAGAAAACAAAATTGTATAGCACATACTCTTTGACCTCTGGGAATATTCAAAATATTATGTAATGCAAGGAAGAAAATGTTAAATTCCATAAGGAAGTTACAAAGAGTATTATCATATACAACAGGGTTTCTCAGCACCCACTATTGACATTCTGAGACAGATAGATGATTCTCTGTTGTGAGAGATTTCCTGTGCATTGTAGTATGTTTGGCGCCATCCATAGTCCAATTAGACACCAGTAGCATCCCTCCAGTTGTGATAACAAAAAATGTCTCTAAAGATCGCAAAATGTTCCCTGAGGATCAAAATTGCCCTGGTTGGTAACCATTGCGCTAGAGGACAGCAATAATATCCGTGGAATTTTCAGAGAAGACTCATTAGAGAGGATTCATTTGACCTGGCTCTTAAATTATGAGGGCTTAAGAAGGCTACAAATACAGGTTGTAGTCATACTGATACTCTTGTCATTGGGGAACGTGCAAAGTTTTGAGGTGATTATAAGAAGGGAGTTATTATAAGTAAAGACTGTGGTTGACCATGATCTTTGGAGTAGGACAAAACTGGGTTCAAGCCGTGGGTCCAAAGCTTTACTAGTCATATGACCTTGGTCACATAATATAATAGTTTTTGCCTGTGATGATGATAAATGTAATATATAAAGTCCTTAAAATTACATACACATGCACACACACACACACACACACACAGTGAGAGTGTCAGTCCTTAGCACTGTGTCTGTCATAGAAGGCATGTGATAGGATTATCATGGTGACTCATACATCAACCACCAGGGTGTTGACACCCTAAAGTTGGCCCTTGAGTTGTGAATTTTGTTGCAAGTGTCTTGTTACTCATAGTGAAATGCTAACGTGTGAGTGATTTAATTTTATATTCGTTAGATTCAACAGTATTTCCAATAAGGACACTAACTCATTGCTATGCTTTCTGGAGTATTAGAGAAAAAGTGAAGTTAAAGTGAGCATATGAAAATTGTGTTTAACCCTGCATGTGTTCATGGAGGGGTATCAGGAGCAAATGTCAATCTTAACGTGCAACAGGATTGGGAACCATTCCTTAAGCAGTTGCTCAGGCTGGGATTAACAGGCTTCACTTGCCTAGCTGACCAAGTCTAAGAGTTGTCTGTTCCGTAATGAGCTTGAGAAATGGAAGTCAGCCCTCAGCAATGTGGTCTTCATAACGCTGGACAGAGACACTTGGAATATTCAAGTGTCTGGCTCTGGGCCTTTACTTGGGAACCAGTCAGAGGAAGGGAATAGGGCAAGGAATTGGAATCTTGGATATGGCATCTAAATATTAACTGATTATAGAGACCTAGCTTTTAATTTTTTTTTTTTTTTTTTGCGGTATGTGGGCCTCTCACTGCCGTGGCCTCTCCCGTTGCGTCTGGCTCCAGACACGCAGGCCCAACGGCCATGGCTCACGGGCCCAGCCACTCCGCGGCATGTGGGATCCTCCCGGACCGGGGCACGAACCCGCGTCCACCGCATTGGCAGGCAGACTCTCAACCACTGCGCCACCAGGGAAGCCCGCTTTTAATATTTTTCAATAAACTATAGTTACCTGTTCTAATTATTTTAACACTCAGGTAATTGTAGAGATTAAAACCCAGTTTCCAGTTTTGAAACTTCTACTCCTGGAATTTCAGTGTATTCAATCTTGGGATAAATGGTCATAGTAGAGCTAAACTAAGGCAAATTCATATACTGCTTAAAACTAACAGCAGTCAGTTTCCCAAGGCCAGCATCTCTTCCGAGCATTGAACGTTTTATTCCAGTGGGGAACGATTTTGCTGCATGACCTGTTAAGTTCGAGCCTTTTTCAAGGCTCACTACTTTATGGTGCTGCTGCCTCAAGTAGGGTGTTGCACTGGTGCCAAACCCTGCAACACACGCAGGTGACTGTTGCTAATAAGTGGCAGCTCCAGCCGTGGCTACTTAACCATCCCTGGGGAAAGGCTGCCTGAGGAGAAAGGTGATAAATGTCACAATAGGAGATTAATTGCATATGTTCTGTGTGACATGACATCTCACGGGACTTAAGAATATGTTTGTGGTTTTATAAAGCATACTGTGAATATCAGGCTCGGCTTTGGCTGTGACCCTGCCAAACACGGGGCTAATGTCATTTGTCATATTCAGACATTGCCTTTTAAAAACATTCTTGTTCAGGCTGCTACCAAGGTGTGATGTGTTTGATGGCGCTGATGAAATTTTTGTTTTTATAATAGGGTGACAGACAGAACGACAACAAAAGGGGCCTGAGGAAGTGGGCGTGGGCATGGGATGGAGGAAAAACATGTCACTCAAGGGAATGGGGAAATGATGGTCTCACTGTTTGATTAATGAAAGTTACTAGACAGATGTTCTTATGTCTTCCAAGACTCTCATTGGTTGACCTATGCTTAATGGAAAATCTGTGAGAGAAGAGAATCCTTCTGAGACAAGACAACCTCAGAACTTGCCAGGGAGGGGTTAGGTATCTCCAGGGTTTCACTATCGTAGTTTGGAATTTTCATTGGGAGGGAAAATAGTGAATTGTAGTGACTGGGGGTATATAGTGAGAAGAGTAACTGTACCATTTCACTGTTGTCCAATTATTAGCATATTAGACAGTTTCACAACTTGCTACCATTTGGCTTCAGATTGGATCTGAGAGTCTGTATTTGAATTAAATCTGTATCTGATGTGTATTTCCTGAGTGAACTGTTTTTTCTAATCCTCTACACTCCTTGCTGCAAAGCCTAAGTGCTTGGTTTGTCGTACTGAATTTCTAGCTCTGGTTAGAGCTGTGTATATCTCAGACTGAATAGAATCAGAACATATTCTAGCTTATAGCAGACAGATGTTCAGAACATGAAACCCCACCCAAAAGAGGGGACAGGATACATTTCCATCCATCTGGCCACTGCAGAGACCAACAGTGGCTATAGTCCATTAAATAATTAACTTTATTTTGGATAATACTCCTTCCACCTGAGACCCTGGAGGCTTAATTTAGTTAACACCTTTGCCTATTTCTCTTTCTGTGCTTTAATACCATGGGCAGCTTCTCATGGCTGGTAGTTTAAATCCCTGTGGCAATAGGGAAGGTGTGATGTGATATGAAAGTACTTCCAAGGGGAAATGAGGTTTACTTTTCCATTGCTTGAGTTACTGTGACCATGTGTATCCTCAGCGAAAGCAGAGTACGAGGTTCCTATGTATGGGACTAAATTATGTTTTCTGTATAAGAAGCTGACTCCTCGGCTGTAGAAGGTGAAAACTGATGAGGGTGCGACTTGCAGTCTTCTCTCTGCCTCTCTGTCTCTCTCTTCTCTGTTTGACTTGCCTTTGCACCAACTCCTCTATGTTTCCTCCTGTACTTCATTTCTAGCCTCGGTTTCTTCTTTTCTATCTTTTGTTTCCAAGTTTCCTTTCAAGTTTTGAAGGTGGGAATTGTGCTGTCGCTAGAAAGGACAAAAATGCTTCTAAGTGTCAGCCACATTGTGAGTGAAATTGTTTCCTTCTCTGTGATTGTCTTTATCTTCATTAAAAACTAGTTATTCTTTTCATTAACTTATTCATTTATTTATTCTCAACAATTCTTTATTGAACATTTACTGAGTATCAGCTAGTGAGCTAAGATGAGAAAGAACAACCCTTCAGGCACTTACAAATAATTACAAGGAAATGCGATGAGTATTTATGAAGGGAATATTTGCCAAGTGCTAAGAGAATCCAGTAGAAGGAATTGCTAACAAGTGTGGAGGGGAGGTATTGGAGAAAGTACCGTAGAGCAGTGATGTTTGAGACAAAACTTGATGGAATAATAGGTGGGTAGACCCATGTAGTAAGTGGCACGTACAAGAGCGTAGTAACATACAAGAGCCTTGCAGTATGGCATCAAATGAGGAAGGTAATTTAATTTGATCTGACTTGAACAGAAAATCAGAATGGAGTGATTAGTGATGGAGTTAGATAGCCACGTTGGCTGGGGCTTTCTATTAACTTTCCTTTAGAAGATTAACATTGGGAGAAATATGTCATTTGGATTCAAAAGGGGAAGAAATTCTAAACCAAACCCACGTGTTTTATGAATTTCTCCAGTCCTGAGTCTTTGCATAAAGTTTCTGTAGCCAATCAAGCAGTCAGAGGTCATCTGACCAAGTCCAACAGTTAAACCTAACTAGTCATTGTTAAATCTAACTAGTCATGGTTACAAAGAGTCAAATCTTGTGACTATGCCAAGAGAGACTAGGATAACAAGCTGTTCAAATCCAGAAATCGAATCTCTAAGTGTGATGCACTTGATAGCAGTGTTCTGAGTAGAACGAGTCTGGTCTGTCCTTTAGGGAAGTGGATTTAGAGTCTGGAATTCCACCTAACTTTTAAAGAGACTTCTGTCTACTTTCCTGGCAGAAAAATCTTTCTATTCTGGCATTTCAGCAACTTCCTTGTTTAACGTTGGGAGATAGTGTACGTGTCGGTCTGCTCAGTGCTTGTCATTCCAACAAACCAGTCTGTGACCTTTTCTAAAACAGTAAATAGAGTCCATTGATGGGTGAGTGGATGAACTAAATGTGGTCTATCCACATCGTTGAATATTATTCAGCCTTATAAAGGAAAGAAATCCTGACACATGCTATGACATGGATAAACCATTAGGACGTTATGCAAAGTGAAATAAGCCAGACACAAAAAGACAAATACTGGACGATTTCACTTACATGAGGTATAGAGAGAGTCAAATTCATAGACAGAAAGTGGAATGATGGTTTCCAGGGTTTGGGGGGAATGAGCAATTGTTTAATGGGTACAGAGTTCCAGTTGTGCAAGATGAAAAGTTCTGGAGATTGGCTGCAATCTGTGGATGTACTTAATGCTACTGAATTGTACTCTTTAAAAATGGTTAAGATGGTATATTTTATGGTGTGTATATTGTATCACAATTAAAACCATAATTGCAAGCATAGTAAAAAAAAAAAGAGGAAGAAATGCAAAGCATGGAGATCTATAAAGGGGCATTTGCAATAATCCTGGCGTAAATAACAAACTATAATCTGTCGAAGAAGTATATGTAGACAGTAATATGGGAACTGTAGACAGTAATGTGAACCTTGTGTTGGAAGGTTAGAAAATATTTTTTTGGATGAGGATATGTTGAGCTGAGATGTAAAGGCTGGTAGTCTTCACATAGGTTAAGGAGGGGAAAAGAAGCTTTCTAAAAAGGGTAGGACAGAGGTGAGATCTAGTTATCTATATACATACATTAGGAGACGGGTGAGAGTACATTTCAACTGGTGTTACTGGAATGTAACATGAGAGGTAGGAAAAATGAGGCTAAAAACTGGTGGAACCAAGTCATGATGGATCTTACATTCCATGCTCAGAAGCTTGAGCTTTGCCTTGTTGATGATGGAAGACTCTGAAAGTTTTCAGTTAAGGAGTTGACACAGGTAGATCTGCTTTTTAAAGACCTTACTCTTTGATCAGTGTAGAGGATGGATTTAAGGTAGGTGGGATTTAGAAACAAAGACATGAAGAAGGGGCCTTTGGAAAAGTCTAGGTAAGAGATGCAGAAAGTGTAAGCCAGGTTGGAAATAACATGGATAGAGTCTAGACAAAGTTACCAACTCAAATCAAGTCTTTGACTATGTGGTCAAATAAGTGTTAGTGTCTTGGTTTGGGTTTTTTTTTAGAAGTGGACCACAAGATGAGAATGGAAGCAAAAGTAGTGTAGTTTGGAGACGGAGAAAATGCCAGCAGGGAAATGGGGAGGTAAAATAAGGAAGGAAATTTGGCCAATAAAGGGCACATTTTCAAGCAAATTACCACTATGGGTAACTGGTACTTAATCCTTCTGTGGAACTTTGGAAGGCAGCACCCCAGGGAGACTCTAGACCCAGGTGATCTCATAGAAGGCTCTGGAATTTCCCTCCTTCCATGGACACACTGAATATACAGCTTCGAATGGAGCATTTCCCTCTAAGAGAAAAACAGGTACTAATTGAGTTACTCCTATATATTAGGCAATGGAGAATATCCACATCAGAATGGGTAGCTACGTGCTCACCATAAACCCCATCTTTGGCGTAACACCACATAATCAGGAGGGAACCACCGACTCCCAGCTGCTACCTGAGGAGTGAAGAGTTCGAATCACATGTCTAGCACCCCAGCTTTTAAAGCTACCACCTGAGGGATGGGCCCCCAAATCATCTAGTTGTGAAAGTCAGTGAGGCTTACATTCACAAGTCTAACAGTATTATAGCAAACAAAGCAGGTTTTAAATGGTGCAGGAGCACTCCCCATGGCTATACACCCAGGCTCAGCCCAGAGGGAGTAGGCAAAACACTGTCTCCCAGTTTCTGCCTGGAAGGGGTCTGACTGCATAACTTCCCAGCTACTGCCTGAGGGTCCAGCTTCTAAGCAGCTTTCATCTAGATGCTGACTACAGTCCTCCCAGGATCCTGAAAGAGCTGGTAGGAACTTTGCCCTACCCGCTCACTCCAACAATGAGACCAAGTTGCCAGCTTCCCCCTGGAAGGAGCTTGTTATCATATGTAGCACTCCAACTGTTATGGCTACTGCCCAAGGAACTGGCTCCTATATCCCCTAGCTCTGGGGGCTGATGAGGCTTGGTGTTCAATCCCCAGGACCACACAAAACAAAGTTGTTGTTCTGTTTGGGCACACAGACTCTCTCAATGACTGTTCCCTTCGGCTGAGCACAGAGTGACTGAGCCAAAACTCCAGCTCGTGGTTTTTCCCTGATAGGGGCTAGACTGCCTATCTAACATTCTGACTTTCTCAGCTGCTGCCAGAAAGTTGGGCTTCCAATTAGCCAGTATTGGGAAGCTGAAGGGGCAGGCAATTAGCAATCCTCATAAAGACTGGACAGGTATATGGACATTTTCCATTCTTTGGGACACTGATGGGTCTTGGCACATCCCCAACTACTGGAAGCCATTAATAATAAAGACAGTGGATTAGACAATCAAAGGTTTGAGAGGCAACCAGGAGCTTGGGCTTGGCCGATTAAACAGGTTCATCTCCTACATGCCATCAGTCTTTCAAGACTGGGAGAGGTGACTGTTTTATCTAATGCACAGAAACCAACACATGGAATCAAGGAAAATGAAGAAATGGGAGAATATGTTCTAATGAAATAGCAAGATAAATCTCCAGCAACCAATCTTAGTGAATCAGAAATAAGTGATTTGCCCACTGAGAAGTTCAAAATAATGGTCACAAAGTTCACTGAGGTCAGGAGATCAATCAGAAATAAAGTAAGAATTTCAATAAAGTAATAGAAAATATTTTAAAAGTATCAAACAGAAATCATAGAGCTAAAGAATGCAAGATCTGAATTGAAAATTTCAATAGAAGGATTCAACAGCAGACTAGGTCATGTGGAAGGAAAGGTCAGTGAACTTCAAGACAGGGCAGTAGAACTCATCTAATCAGAGGAGTAAGAAGAAAAAAATTCAAGAGTGAAGATAGCTTAAGTGACTAATGGGGCATCATTAGATGGACCAATATACACATTATAGAGGGCTAAGAAGGAGAAGAGAGAGAGAAAAGAAGGCAGAAAACATATTCAAGAAACAATGGCTGAAAACTTCCCTAACGTGGCTTCCAGATCTAGGAAGCCCAAAATGTACCAAAAAAGAGGAATCAAAAGAGACCCATATCTAGACAATTAAATTGTCAAAAGTTAAAGAGTAGATCTTAAAGCAGCAAGAGAAAAGCAACTTGTTACATACAAGGGGACCCCTATAAGCCTATCAGCAGATTTTTCAGCAGAAACTTTGCAGGTCAGAAGGGAATGGGATGGATATAGTCAAAGGGCTGAAAGGAAAAAAAAAACTGCCAACCAAGAATGTTCTACTCAGCAAAGTCGTCCATCAGAACTGAAGGAGAGATTTGCAGTAGCAAATCAGGCTAGCATGCACTGAAACGGTAAGGCCCTAAGAAGAAAATGCAGGGTAACATATATCCTGGCAAACTTGGTAAAAACTGGAATGACTCTTGGATTTTTTTCTTGGGTCAATGGCTAGATGGTAATTCCATTAATTTAGAGAATAAGAGAAGAGGAATGGGTTTAGGAAGAAAAAATTATTTCAGGTTCGGACATACTATCTTTGAGGTCTCTACGGAATATTAGGTGGTTATGGATTTCAATCTCAAGGAAGAGATCTGAAACAAGAGATTTAGGTTTAGAAGTTATCAGCATACTGGAAATGTTGAAATCATGTGGACAAATGAAATCATTGGGGGTGATTGTGCAGAGTGAGAACGGTGGGCCAAGGAGGGAACTCTAGAGATCATCAACATGGCAAGCTTGTCTGGAGGAAGAGCTATCTATGACAGAAAAGGAGAGTGAATGGACAGTGGTGCATGGAGAACAAGGATAATGAAGAGTCAGACACCAAGAGGCCAGAGAATTTCAATAAGAAAGAAGTCAGCAGTTTTAACTATAACCAAGCATAAGAGAGAGGTTTAATTATGTACATCTAATTGGCAGTCATTTGGTCTTCAGTGATTCTAGTGAGAACAGTTTGCAGTAGAATGGTAGATGAACAATAACAGTGGGTTTAGGAGCCTCCTTCTGTTCTGTGAGTGAGATGGAGATTAGAAGAAAGCTAGAGGAGGATTTAATTTCAAGCCAGGGTTTATGGCACACTCATAGAACAAAGGGGGAAGGAATCAGTTAAGAGTAACAAACTGAAAGTGATGGGAAGAGAAGGTCTATATAGTGGGGTAAAGTACCAGAAGAGGCAGTACTAAATGGTTTAGGTAAAGAGAGTGCTTAATCAGTAATAAGGATACCTCATTCTAGAAGACTGAAAGAAAGAGGATAAGGATGAGTATGGGTGAATTTAAGTTAGTAGAAGGGGGCAAGTGGAAAAATACAGAAGAATATATCTTACAGCCTTAGTGCTTGTGTTGATTCAGGAGACCAGATGCTCTGCTGAGACTGCATGGGGTCTAGAGGAGAATGATTAAGGTTTGGAAAAGTTGTTGTGGAAATGGGAGAAGGAACTGTCTGAGTTCAGATAACAGAATTGTTGAGACCCCACTGGTTTTGCTGATTGAGGATTTGTAGCAGTGTGAGTACTGGTTCTTCCCAGTAGTGCTCAGCCACCTGAATGTAGAAACAGAAAAGATTGTAGAATTGATCTCTGTTTGAGGTTTGTAGGGCAGGTGAGGTCCAAAAGACAGGGGTATAAGAATGCTTAGTTTGAGGGGCTTCCCTGGTGGCGCAGTGGTTGAGAGTCCGCCTGCCGATGCAGGGGACACGGGTTTGTGCCCCGGTCCGGGAAGATCCCACATGCCGCAGAGCGGCTGGGTCCGTGAGCCATGGCCACTGAGCCTGCACATCCGGAGCCTCAACGGGAGAGGCCGCAACAGTGAGAGGCCCGCTTATCGCAAAAAAAAAAAAAAAAAAAAAAAGCTTAGTTTTCCTTGAACTCATGCTGCATGTGCAATATGAACTAGAGTTTGGAGCGCTCTGCATATTGTAATCAATCCAGAACCCAGGCTGATGGAGGATCCGTATCATCATCTTCATAATCTCCACTGTCACTATAGCAGGAGGAAAGGATTTTGGCAAGCCCTGTACTGCTTATGAAAGCTTCTATCCATAAGTGACCCACATTAAAGCCGTTCACATTTTATTGAACAAGTCAAATCACCTGGTCACTCCTAACTTCAAAGTGGGCAGGAAACGATGCTACCTTACACTCAAAAGGAGAGACAGGATGTTTACGTACAGTTCTAATGACTGCTTTTACTCCGGCTTCTATGGTTACGTACTTTACCATTCATATTGTCTTACTGTCTTTCGGCCTCCTCCAGTCCTAGCCTGCTTTACCTACTACGTGTCTACATATTTCAAGTTTGGTTCTTAGCCACTTAGTCTTCAGCTGTTTCCTTGGGTATCTTTTCTCTCTTATCTTTTCTTCAGGTGATTTCCAGACTCAAGATCCACATCTTGACATCACTACTTTCTCTAGTCCCATTCTGTTGAATGTATCCCAGATGTTTCTACTGCATCTGTTGCTTGCACCTCAATTGGCCAGTGTTCAGTACAGTAGTCACAAATTAATGTCCACTTGTATTTCTCTATTTATGTTATTTTTTTTTCTCTGGTAGATTCTGTCTCAGCCTCAAAAGGCTGTCTTGATCCTCTCTTTCCCTTGAGATCAAGTGTCTGTTTTTTACTTTATTATTCATGGATGTACACATAGTAGGTGTTCACAAAAAACACTGGCTTGTGATTCTAATATTTTTTTCTTCCTCTTTTTCTTTACGCTTCAAAGAATAAAACTAGAACCACTTTCTGATGAAACATCTTTCCTCCTGTACATTTATTTTCACTAAGGCCAGAGTGAAATATGTATTTTATTATTATTATTATTTTTAGTTTAAGTAACTTTTATTGATGTAAAATAGATACAAAGAAGTTCATAAATTACAACTGTAGACGTGTATTCCTATCGTCCAGGTCAAAAAATAGAGCACTGTCATTCCGCAGAAGCTATGCCATGCCCTTGCCCACATGTTGCAGTGTCCTACCCCCAAGGATAAGCTCTAGGTAGCACCATAGATTTTTTTTGCCTGCTTCTGAAATTTATATACATGGGATCATATAATATGCACACTTTTGTCTTTGAATTCTGTTGCTCAATGTTTTGTAAGACTCATCCGTGTAGCTGTATATATTACTGCTCTATATTTTAGCATATAAATATATCATGTTATATTTGTTCTACTGCAGACATACATTTAGGTTGTTTCCACTTATGAATTATTATGAATAGAGTTACTATGAACTTTCTTGTACGTGTATTTTGTTATATATATGTATGCATTCCCACTGGAAAATGAGTAGCATTTCTGAGTCAGAGGGTATATATATATGTTGAAATTTACTGCCGGTTTTTCAAAGAGATTATACTGTTATCCACTCCCATCAACATGTATAATAAGATCAACTGCTCCATGTCCTTGTCAACATTTGAAGTATCTGTCTTTTATTTTAGACACTTTGGTGGATGTTTTATGGTCACCTTGTGACCATTTTAATTCCTCTGATAACTAGAGAATTTGAGCACTTTTTCGTGGGTTATCAATAGTTGGATATTCTCTTTTTAAAGTGTAAAAATTACGTGCCCATCTTTCTATTGAGTTATCTGCCATTTTTTACTAGTTTGTAGGAATAATATCATGTCTGGGTATGAATTTTTTGCCAAATATATTTTCCATCATAATCAAAAATCTGTTCCAGATGGAGTGTAGATCTAAGTGAGAATGGCAAAACAATAGAATATCTTTAAGGCAAAGAATCCTTAAGTAGGATTCAAAAGGTGTTAATCATAAGAAAGAAATGTGAATAATTGAACTATATTAGAATAGAGGGCTTTGATTCAATAATCTACATTTATTTTCATCTAGGAGATTTGACCCGAGTGTTCCTCTTCCTAAGATACTTCAGTTGTCTGCTTATATCCATAGAGAGAAGCCTCACTGTATCCAGAAAAAAAAAAAAAAATCAATAATATATCTTTTATTTTGTTTTTAGTTTTATTTAGGTTCATGCTTAGAAAGGTTCCAATCTTTTTTTTTTTTACATCTTTATTGGAGTATAATTGCTTTACAGTGGTGTGTTAGCTTCTGCTTTATAACAAAGTGAATCAGTTATACATATACATATGTTCCCGTATCTCTTCCCTCTTGCGTCTCCCTCCCTCCCACCCTCCCTATCCCACCCCTCCAGGTGGTCACAAAGGACCGAGGTGATCTCCCTGTGCTATGCGGCTGCTTCCCACTAGCTATCTATTTTATGTTTGGTAGTGTATATATGTCCATGCCTCTCTCTTGCTTTGTCACAGCTTACCCTTCCCCCTCCCCATATCCTCAAGTCCATTCTCTAGTAGGTCTGTGTCTTTATTCCTGTCTTACCCCAGGTTCTTCATGACATTTTTTTTCTTAAATTCCATATATATGTGTTAGCATACGGTATTTGTCTTCCTCTTTCTGACTTACTTCACTCTGTATGACAGACTCTAGGTCTATCCACCTCATTACAAATAGCTCAATTTCGTTTCTTTTTATGGCTGAGTAATATTCCATTGTATATATGTGCCACATCTTCTTTATCCATTCATCCGATGATGGACACTTAGGTTGTTTCCATCTCCGGGCTGTTGTAAATAGAGCTGAAATGAACATTTTGGTACATGACTCTTTTTGAATTATGGTTTTCTCAGGGTATATGCCCACTAGTGGGATTACACTCTTGCACTGCTGGTGGGAATGTGAATTGGTACAGCCACTATGGAGACCAGTATGGAGCTTCCTTAAAAAACTACAAATAGAAAGATTCCAATCTTAAGAAAAGTAGTTGATGAGGTAAAAAAAAAATTAACATACAGAGCATTACTAACTTATAACTAAACCATAATCACAATGAAGTATGAAAATGATAATTTTGGAATGATTTCTTTTTCCCATGTGTATTTTTGTTTAAATATGGTTTCAATATTGGAGTTATAGAGACTCTGGAAGACAGGAATATGTTAGGTCTGCAGTAGGCTGTTCTTGGGCATGGTTTGGTTCATAGACCAGTGGCCACTTTTTTTTTTTTTTTTTTTTAGCATGTACATTGGTAGAAAGAACTAAAACCCCCGTTCTTCTAAATTTCCTAAATGGGACTCCATTTGATAATTTGGAAGGGAGAAAGCTTAAGCGCTGACATGAGGCTTAGGGTCAGTTTAAGCTATCCAGGTAGTGGACTTCTAGAATGTAATTAAAAAGCCTTTGAAGTTGGACTCAAGAGAATGTGATCGAAGTCTTCACTATATCACTTAACTATTAGGTGACTTTAGACTGAGCTCATCACTTTTTTTTGTCTCGGCTACTGTTTCTTTTGAGATTACTGTACTCAGAGTCAATCTCTGAAATTTAGGGATAGTGACTTTTTTAACTCAACAATAAAGAGACAGAGTAAAAAAGTGATATTTGAGTAGCTTTTTCTGTCAGCTTTAAGAGTTCTGAGAGCACCTAAAAAAAAAATGGGAGAGCAGGACCTGACTGTAATTCCTGTTCAGACTATTCTTGATGGTTGTGTGTTCAGGAGAGGTATTCTGTCTTCAGAGGCTGAGGCAGAGGCTAGCTGGAGGAGCCCTAGCCTGATGTAGGGGACAGCTCTGTCTAAACCAGCATCCTCAATTCATGGCTAGTCTAGCCGGAAGAAGGAGTTAAAGATAAAGCGTGCCTTACAGACAGAATTAAAAATGGGAAAGGTATTTTGTTTTGTTGAAAGAGAGAACATTACCAAAAAAAAAAAAAAAAAAAAACCATGAAATGCAGGAAAACTTTTACAAAGAACTGAGAAAGAAGAATTACAAATCTTCAACGATTTTCACCTAGAAAGAATGAAAAATATTATCTATATAGGTGAACTAAAAGGAAGGGAAAAACAGAAGAATTGCAAATATGTGAGCATGAGGAAATGGCAAAGAAAAGAAAATAGCCCAAATAAAATAATAAGGGGGATAGTAAAACATAAGGGGGATAGTGATGGAACTGTGAATTAGAGACAGAACTTAAAGTAAGGTGGGATGGAGAAAATGGGAACGGAGAAATGAGACTGGATTTATGAGTCACTCACTACGAACAGAGCAAGTTCCTATCTTTAGGTGAGTAATGATGGGTAACTAGTGGGGAGCTGGCATTGCTTATATGTTAATTCTCCTTCAAACTGTCAGGAGGAGCTCTTCTGGTTGTTGGGATCTTTTCAAAAGCCCCAAGGCCACTGTAGGAAGGAAAAGGAGAAGGAGGCTTTATACAGTAGGAATGAGGATTCCGGTGGAGAACAGCTTGGGGGAGGGGTGCTGTAAATAGAGTCTCATTAGCACAGTCAAGCTTGTGCCTGATTAATTATGGAGCACTTGATAAATAACGCCCTGAAGTGATGGAAATCAGGAGAAAAGGTACAGATAATTGAATGGAATTGAAGAACTGGCAGTATCGAGAGCATCATTAACATAGTTTTGCTGCTGTTGTTCTTGGCGTCTGCCCTTGTCACTATTGACTCTGGGCCTCAGCAGCTGCACATTTTGGTGGAAAAGAGGAAGCAGAGCTAGGGAAGGATGATGGCAAGTAGAAACTGTTGTCTCTTATAGAAGCCCAGGGGTCCAGTGGGGTTTGCAACCAGTCTTGTCATGTGGAGCAGGAGGTGCCTTTATCTCTGTGCATTATGCAGAATTAACTTTTCCCTCATTTCCTGTGGAAGTCAGCCTTGGGTGTGTGACAGTGGTTCTCAGCATGGGTTGTTTGGGAGTGTTTTTTAGAAAGCTAACGCACATCACACATCTCCTCTGAAGATATCTCTGTTGGTGGTCATTTGGCTTCTACCCTGAATCAGACAACTCAAGTTTCTGTTTTAGACAATGTAATAAAACATCCACACACAAGGTCTGAATGAATATCTCTTGCTTGGCACTGTGCACATGCCTCTGAAACTGGGAATTTTTTTAGTTGTTAAACTTTGCTCTTCTCCCTATGCATATCTGAACTTATTAGGAATCTGTGGGTTTTTTTGTTTTTGTTTTTGTTTTTTTTTTGCGATACGCGGGCCTCTCACTGTTGTGGCCTCTCCCGTTGCAGAGCACAGGCTCCGGACGCGCAGGCTCAGCGGCCATGGCTCACGGGCCCAGCCGCTCTGCGGCATGTGGGATCTTCCCGGACCGGGGCACGAACCCGTGTCCCCTGCATCGGCAGGCAGACTCTCAACCACTGTGCCACCAGGGAAGCCCATCTCTGTGGTTTTTTTATGAATATACTGGCAATAAAACTGAGAGAAGATCTGCACTACAGGCACTTTCAGATTAGTCTGGGGCAAATTTGATGAAACAAATTGAGAAGCAGTAGTAATTTCTCATCTCTCCCTGGAAGAGGAAAGTGGGTCTTCGACCAGGGACCATGTTGCATTTGTGCATGGAGATTGAGCTGCCTTCTGAGACCTGGAGTATGTTCCAGGTCACCAGGATATTGCTTGACACGCCCAGTTCTGCCTGTGGTCTGCAGCAGGGTGGTGTGGAGGTGGGAGCCAGATAGAAAATGCTAGGGTCTTAGGAGTAGCAGCTGCCTTTGCTGGCTTTTTAGTGCAGATAATAAAATAGCTTGGAGAGTGTCACATGAGATAGAACTGTTCTATAGAAAATACTGCCACTTGGGATACTGCCAAGCTTTATCTATCCCAAGTGTTTTTCTCCTCAGTTAAATTTTTTCTCTCTTCTCTTTTTTATTTTTGTTAAGGAAATAGAGGAACCAGTCCAGAAATAATAAAAATTGACCTGAATGCTCATTAGAACCCATGCTTACTCAGTCTCTCTTAAGATTTATTTTATTTACATGGAAACCACAATAAAACCTTCCTTCTACAATAGCCGCAGGACATGAATAAACTTAGGGGCTGGACTCTGGAGAGCATTCCTGGGCAAATGGATAGAGAGAGGAACATGAGTAGCCATTAGGAGCCGTGTTTCTCTGTAGTTTTGAGGTCTTTTCTTTAAAAATCTTCATGCTACATCTGCTTTGCTTCAGCTCAAGAATTTTTGTTTGTATGTGTTTTCCCATCTTAGTAGAACGTCTATTCAAAGGTTACTTTTTAAAAGGCACTTTCATATTTCCCTTGGTGTTAGAAAGTGCTGTTTCATGAAGAAGTTTTCCCAGATGTATCACGCATTTCTTCCTTAATATAATTAGACCAGCCAGAGGCTCTAGAATGGTTTGTGTATTAAAACTAGCTAGTCAGCTCATGTCAAACATCTACTAGGAACAGGGCAACATGTCTATCCCAAGATCTAATGTGATTAGATCTTGACAAAGATGAGTGTGTAAAATTTCACAAGTATCCAATAACCTAGAAGACTGTAGACTAGCCATCTAATTAATCTGGGGCGTCCAGGCAGAAGTCTTGTGATTCATTCTAAATTCTTTAGCTAATAAGGCAACTTCCCTGTTTTGTTTTTTATCTGGATCTGAAATTCAGGCTTAGACAGCAGGAATAACTACTCCCCTTTTTATTGGGAGTTGTTCTTGTTTTGGTTTTTGTTGTTTCTGTTCTTGTTCTTCTATTTTATTCAGTTCTGGCATTTCATGGTTTATCAGCAGGCACAGCTCAACAGGAGGCTATGAAAAGAAACTTCTAGGTTAGTCAGATTCTTTCTTTGTTGAGCATTGTGCTTGCTCTACTGATTTGTTCTAGGGTCCCCATGGAAATTCCTAGGGCAATGCAAACTCAGCTCACGACCACTTTGAACCACTGGGGGAAAAATACATGAAAAATGTACCTCAAGACCCAAGCAAAAGACGTTATTTTTTCATAGATTCACTTTTCAGAAATTAGAAATGACACCGAAATTAGTAAATTGGAATTGCAATAGATGACATGCTGAAGGGATGAGATTGAGGAGAAAAATTTCTTATTTTTTTCCTAGATTTTGTTAGGAATTTTGATGAAAAACACCATTACAATCTGGACAATGGCTTTTTGAAAGTATGTGTATTTTTCTCTTAGCGATCTTTTTCTTTGTTGAAATTCTTACATATTAAAGAAGTGTTCTTTCAGGAAAACAGCTATCCACCAGTGATTTGTCTGATCATTATTATTAGTGTTAAACCTACATCTCAGCACGCTCCTCTTACAGCCTGATCTCAACTCGTAGATTGACTTGCTTTCTTATAACTTGATGTGGGGAAGACCACAATGAGACACTGTTATAATTGAAATGTAACAGATACTGAAGGGAGTCAAATGATTTCTTCTTATTTTCCACTTATTGCCCATCACAGTATCATTTCATTTATAAACAATATCCTCTTTTGTACATTAGCTCAAGTTGTGGTTACTTGTACATTTTTGAACTTCTCTTTGACTTTAACAAACTCATTCAGTACAATGTCCTTTTAAATTCTTGTGTTTAATTCTCTCCTATTCCAGGGAAGAAAGCAGTTCAGTAGTGTAGTAGATTTAATGAGCGTACTTTGTCATTTATGAATGTAAATGAAATTGTTGCTAGAATTGACATCTCTGAGCCACAACTCATGGCTATATTTTATTAAAGTAAACATTCAGAAGAGAAGAGGAACAATCAGACGTTCAGATATTTTGTCAACATGCTGTGAAGTGTCCAGATGTTTTAGAAACATCTGGTGTTTGACAGTTGTGTTTATTCCCACGGCTGTTTTGTGTTGCATAGGCACAGAGATGTCCCCTTAATTTGAAGACCCTAATAATCTCTTAGAGCAATGCATTTCATAACACTTACCAGAACCCATGTTTTATATCACAGCCCACTATATTTGTGCATATTCACACTTACATCCACACCCCTCCATAAATGTTTAATTGAAACAACCACTTCACAGAGTAACACATAGCCTTACTACATGTGATGGATTTTTCTATTCCATTCCATTATTTTGAAAAATAAGTAGCTCTGCATTCCATTGCTTATGGAATTAAAGGGTTGTAATTCTCATTTCAAAAACTTCTATTAGAGTGTCCTTTCAAACTGGGGTGTGCCCCTTGAAGGATAGTGTGGACATAACATAATGGTATGTAACCTTGCAATAACATTCAGAAAACTAGTGCAGTTCAAGCTTTACTCTTCACGAGTACACTCTATGTGTTCATAGTGGACTTCTTGAGTAAGGTAAGTATCTTTTAACCCCTACAGGGGTCCCACCAAGGAAAGAAAGGAAGATGGGAATTAGGAGACAGGGTTTCCCATGTTTGATTGCTTTTCAACAATTTTAATTGCCAGCCTTAGTGAAGATTCCCTAGAGAAAAAACTAGCTGTCAGTAGCAGCAGGCAACATGCCAGTTCACTCAGGAGCTGTCAGCTCCATGTAGCTAACATTTCCAGGTGCCATCCTTTATTTAATTAAGGTAGAGGAGCCTCAGTGTACCATATTTGGCTCTGCAGGTGGGGGATGACTTGCCGCCCCATTGTCAGAAGGCTCTTGGACCTTGCCTGTTATAACCACTTAACACCTACAAATCGCCTGCTTGCATTAAGCACATCACCTGATCCATGTCTTGGTGGCCTAAAGGTAAAAATGTCACCGAACGTCTTGTTTACCTGGTAGCCTCCTGTCTAAAGTATTCAGGCTTTTCATTCAGCTCTTGACCATTCCTCTGACCACATTACTTTTCTAGACCTAAAGCCAATCTCTCCATGGTCCTCATTATCTCCACAGATTCAGGAACACTGAAGTCTTTCAACAAGGTTACTCTTATTCATCCCAGGGAAATGAAAATCTCTCCTACCTTTAATGGTATCTATGGGAAAAGAATAAACCTCAGGCTTTCATAATGTACACTGCTTTTTTTTTCTGGAAAATATTATTTACAGTGATCTTAAGTCATTTCTGCTTAAATTTGGACATATTTTTATCATGTTCTCTCTTTATGATAGTGGAAAACAACTGCTCATCACTACTCTTGTAAAAACAAAAACAATTTAAAACTCCACATATTTATATATTTAATTGGAAGATGAATAATCCCAATCTCAAGTTTTTCCTAAAATATTTTCAATAAATATTATCCTCATGTCTCTGTCTTCCTAAATTATTTTCATGTTTTTGCCTTTATCCTTTATTGTGGAGGACAAATCTGGCCAGTATGCTAGTCTGGCTATGGCATGACTATGAGTGTCAGGTTTCTTAAACTTTAACCTACAGATCATGTATCCCAGCTTTTTCTGTATCAGTGATTTATATTGAGTAGATGTCAGGTATATATTTCTTTAATGGATACATTTAACGGCATTGCTATTTGGCTAATAAATTTTGACTTCTGAATTTGCACTTTTTGTGTTCCCATTATTTCTTTAGTTTATTTTCCATTATAAACAGTATTACTCATTTTTATTCCTAGAACTTGCTATTCATGCTTGGCTACTTCTCCAATTTCTCAAGGTAACTTTGAATTCTAGTCTATTTTTTATAGACTGCTAAGGTTTATGTAACCTAAAGAATTAATAATAAACTTTCTAATCCCTTTATCCAGGGAACCAGTGAAATTGTCTTGTTTCCAGGACTGACTCATCTTGAACACTAATTATTAAGTGTATCCAAGACAAAATTATCAAATGATGAATCCTTGATTTATTCCTCCAGTCAGCTGGGTCTGTATAATACAGGAAACTAGTGGTTCTGTGATACTGGTGTTTTTCAGAGTATGGACTTCTCATGGTAGCTGTACATCTACCAGAATTCATTGAAATATGTTAGGAATTACAAAAAAAGTAGGGCCATATGGAAAATGCATAGACTGCCAGTTTGTTTTCAGATGGTCTACTGTACTCAAAATTGAATTTAAGTTGTTTCTTGTTCCTTTTATAGAGTATCACATTTGGTCAGATTTAGCTCATTTAAATGTTATTGTGAAATGATCTAACACACTCCAGGTACTAACTGTACCTACTAACAGAATGCTTGGATAGAAATGTTGGTTGGGAGGAATACTTGATTGTATTCCATGATTTTGTTGGAGTCCAGGTGATAGAGACATCTGGTGATGAAGACAGGGAAGAAAATATTCTCCAGGTTTGAGAATGTTATTTTAGACTTTCATGCTTTCAAGATGAAAAGTACAAGATACGAATGAAAAGATGAGTAGGAAATCAAATACAGTGTTCAGCTGGAGAGGACTAATAGAGATCATTAATGGTGCCTGGACTGGGGTGAACAATGGAGAGAGACGTATTGGGAGAAAACAGTGCTTTTTGAGTGTGAAATATTGGAGGAATAGTGAACTCGGTAATGACACCGTGTACATAATTTCCACTTGTATGATGGAGAATTGCATTAATTACACGTCAACCATTTCTCCACGTTTCTCAAGAATATTTTGGCTGTTATAGTTTTTTTTTTTTTTTTTTGCGGTACGCGGACCTCTCACTGTTGTGGCCTCTCCCGTTGCAGAGCACAGGCTCCGGACGCGCAGGCACAGCGGCCATGGCTCACGGGCCCAGCCGCTCCGCGTCACGTGGAACTCCCGGACCGGGGCACGAACCCGTGTCCCCTGCATCGGCAGGCAGACTCTCAACCACTGCGCCACTAGGGAAGCCCTGTTATAGTTTTATTGATATGTATTATGTTTCAATGTACATCCTGCACATAGGTAATTTTTTTTTCCTTCTCTAAGAGTGATTCATTTTCAAATATGTTATTAGCAGGAATGCACAGATTCACTGACAAGAGAGAAATAATGTAGGGATTCATCTAAGTGGAAACAAATGTAGCCATATTTAGAGTTTTGTTCATCCTGTTAATCCAATTCATTCTAAAACTCACTAGATATCTGTTGACTTCATACTCTGTATAGCTGGGAATGGAGAGGAATAAAAAAAATAATGTAAAATACAGAGCCTTCTTTCCAGAAGTTCATAGATTATATAAGAATACGAGTCATATTCATATGAAACAGTGCATCATGATAAGAGGTGGTATGTACTTAAGGCCAAAATTAGCATTAAAGAGAGCCATATGGACTCTTGTGGGCTGGAAGGGATTAGATAATAAAGAAGTCCTCAGAATTACCCACCTCAAACTGTCAGCTTACTCTAAACCAGATTTTGGGACAGTTCTCTTTCCAGGGAGGAGAAATTTATGAAACTTCAGTTCATTCATCTAGATGGCTCAGAATCACATCGGAATGGCTGCTGGTCCAGCTTTATCCTGTGCCCCAGTTCTAGGGCTTGGGCCCCTGTGTTGTACGTGGGACAAAGCCACGGCCATATACCGTGCTGCCAATTATCTAATCCTGTACTCCTATGCTTTTGTGCCTTTAATATTCAAACAAGGGATGTATAACAGAATTGCCAAGCCAAGAAATGAATTGTAGTATATATTAAGTCAGCATGTTTTTGCAGACTTTGCCAACAATACTTGGGATATTACAGTTCTTTGAGAACAACTCAGGGTGGTGTATTTGAAGATGAGTATGTTGGAAGGCCCAGGGCCTTTGTTTGTGGGTATTGTTTATTTCTGAAATGTTTGATCATACGTAGAATTCAGTCAACTAAGGCAGAATAATGCCAATGGACTGGTAGAATAATGAGGTTTAATAGACTGGAGGATAAGATGAGGATGAAATTTGCATTCTATGGGAGGCGGAGAGAAGGTTAGAAGGAAGGATGGAACTGGAGCCCTGTAAGGCAGAGAGCATACTATATTTTTCATTGTGTCCTCAGTGCTTAACACAGTATCTGGAACATAGTAGATACAAAACAAAATCTGCTGGGTGACTGATGGAGAGAGAATACCAGATTTGAGATTCTGATTTTAAATGATGATAAAAGATAAGGGATGGTGCCACTAGTGTAGGCCAAGGTTGAAGATATACGACGCCATAGCATCTCTTGGACATCAAGGAACAGTGAGTCAGAGTATTGCCTGGAGGCAAGTGATTTTATTACAAACAAGAGGAGAAAGGAAACCTCAGAGATAGTGAAAGTAGAAAGTGGGTTTGAAGCTCATTGGGAAGTGCAGAATAAGCAGATCTTTCATCCCAGCCCCTTAAGGTGGTAGAGGTGGTGGGGCCCAGGGAAAGGACAGGTGACAATCTTAGAAGAGATTGTCACATGGTAAGTTTGGTTAAGCCATACTTATCAAGAGGAAGAAATGGTCTTAATCAAAAATGTAAAGGAATTTGTTCAAAACAGAAGAGAGATTCTAAATCTCTGCCACACATGAGCAGTTTTGGAAGAAGAGGACCTAAGAAGACTGAGCTGATATGAATAGGGTTGAGAATACAGGGATAAAAAATGAAAACAATCATAGGAATTAAGGTAAATGGTGTAAGAGGGATTAGAAACATGAATTTTAAAATCTTAAACATATTTATTTTGCTGCAGTTACTGGGTCTCCAAGTGGAAGTACCCAGTGAGCAGATGAAATGTTTGAATGCAGTTATTTATGTCTTTTGCTTTGATTACTTTCAATATTTAATATTTTATAAAGGAAATAGGCACTATTACAAAGCATGGATAATCAGTGCTGGAGAACAGTTTAAGATTGTTTAAGGTCATGAAGTTAGCATGTAGTGAGCCCTTAACTATGTGTCAGGCCGTTTGGAGAGCTTTAAAGACATAAATTCATGTAATCTCCAAAAAGGCCCTGTAGAGTAAGTACCATTATTATCCCAAAGCCATGGAGTAGGAAAAAAGGTAAATGAATTATAAACAAAAAACAGAAAATTATAATCAGAAAAACGTAAATAAATAAACAGAAATTTACTGATGGAGCTAGGATGGGACTCTAACCACATTTTTCAAACAGAACCTTCTTTTATTTCCCAGTATTAACATGGTTTTTAACATTAAATCTCTCTGGCAACCATCAAACTTTCTCCATTATTGTGGTACCTTCCTCTTGGCAGAGACCATTCATTTTTCTGCATCTAGCAGAAACAGGTAGAGTGGGTTAAACAATTGAGGGAGTAAACACTGACAATAACGTGAGCCAACGTACAAGCATTGCAAAGAGATGAAGGATGACATAATTCAATGGGACGATAAAATGTGATGGGTTTCCTAACCACTCAGTCTTTCATTGGCAGGCTTGTCCTGTTCTTTCTGATGCAGCTTGATTGTTCTGGCTTGCAAGATACTGAATGACCCTAGTGTTAGAAGCTACTGTAGTACACTGTTGATCACTCACTCACAGGTGAGATGAGTTAGTTTACAGATAATCCCTAAACTTTTCCTAAAATTATCTGAGTTTATTTTCTATGCTATCCAAAATTCACTGAATATCTACAAAGTCTCCTTGATTAGAAGGCCAGGAAATGAGAGGTATATCCTATGAGGATGGGAGATGTGAACTCCATAAATTGTAAGTGACGTGAGAGCTGCTGGGAACAGTGATTAAATCATTTCTTCTAGTGCCATGCCTAATAGACTCTCCATAAGTGTTTATTGAATTGAATTAAATTTAATTAACATAGAGCCAATAAAATATTTTATATGATGTGTATAAAATTACAGACTATTTCTAGCATAAATTTAAAATGTTGATTTAGATCTCTATTTATTGACCTGGAGTGATGTTCACAATGTACTGTTGGGTAAAAGAAGGAAGGTTCCAAAATACAATGTATGCTAAGTTATGTTATCTAAGTAGAATATTACATATGGATAGCTCTTTTTTTTTTTTTTTTTTTGCGGTACGCGGGCCTCTCACTGTTGTGGCCTCTCCCCTTGCAGAGCACAGGCTCCGGACACGCAGGCTCAGCGGCCATGGCTCACGGGCCCAGCCGCTCTGCGGCATGTGGGATCTTCCCAGACCGGGGCACGAACCCGTGTCTCCTGTATCAGCAGGTGGACTCTCAACCACTGTGCCACCAGGGAAGTCCCTGGATAGCTCTTTTTAGTTGATAAATCTGAGGCCATATACCCTAATTGTTGAGTATGTATGTGGTCTTTTTAAAAAAATTTATTTATTTATTTAAAAAAAATTTTTTTGACTGTGCCACATAACATTTGGGATCTTAACTCCCTGACCAGGGATCAAACCCACCCACACCCCCTGCATTGGAAGGTGAAGTCTTTTTTTTAAATTAATTAATTTTTTATACAGCAGGTTCTTATTACTTATCTGTTTTATACATATTAGTGTATGTGTGTCAATCAGAGGCAAAGTATTAACCACTGGACCACCAGGGAAGTCCCTGTGGTCTTTTATTTTTTTTAATTTTTATTGAAGTATAGACGATTTACAATGTTGTATTAGTTTTAGGTGTACAGCAAACTGACTCAGTTATACATATATATATATATATATATATATATATATATATATCCACTCTTTTTTAGATTCTTTTCCCATACCGGTCATTACAGGGTATTGAGTAGAGTTCCCTGTGCTATACAGTAGATCCTTATTAGTAGAAAACAAACTTATGGTTACCACGAAGGAAAAGGGGAGGGGATAAATTAGGAGATTGGGATTCAGCCTGTGGTCTTTGGAGTCAGACGGCCAAAATTTTAACTCTGGATACCCCTCTTACCAGTCGTGTAACTGTGAGTAAACAGTTTTTCCAGGCTTCAATTTTCTGATTTATAACATGGGGAAATCATGAACATTAAAAGAGAGATCATAGGTATAAAAATTTTTTAATATAATGCCTGGTTTATAGTAAGCATGCAGATAATGTAACTGTTACCCTTCTTATGAGAGAAATATGGAATAAGGTTTACCAAAATGTTAACAAGTTTTTTGTCCATTTTTAATATTACTACTTTAAGCAGGAATAATTTTAAAATTATTTTACTATTTTTTTTTAATTTTAAGGAATAAAATAACATAGAATCTTTGTGTTAGAAGAGAATTTAGATGGTATTTGTCCCAATTTCCCAATAAGTGTCTTAGTACCTAACTAAATTATACCATCTCTGAGCACAGACTCTATATCTTCTCGTCTTTTTGAGACTACTTTAATGTGGTATGCTTAGAGAAATCAACAGTCTTTGTCATTTCTCTCCCAAGGTATAGCCACCCCATCATGGGATGTATGTACTTAGATTCTTAATACACTTCTCATTCTCCCTTTGCATCTGAGAGGGCTTCAGTAACATGGCCTCCTGGGGACCAAAGGAAAAGCATCATTCTTTATCACTCTTCTGGATCTTTTTCATAAGAAGAGCTTATACACAGAAGAGTTTAACTTTCCCTGGCATCATTAACCTTAACAGCTGTCTCCCAAACAGCATCCCGAGTCTTTACAAAGCAGATTAGGAAGATTGCAGCACAAGTAGTACAACACTAAGGGTATCCATGAGGGAATATCTACTGGAGTCCCTACTCTCAGACCTCTCACAGGTGGCCCCTACACACATATTTCATGCAGTAGTTCCGAGAATCATCCAGGGATCTGGGGGGAAAATGAAAAGAAAACAAATCTGTGCTTGAGAATGCGTATTCGAGGTTACTTTTTGGACCTGGAGTTTTAACCTGGGATTGATAGTCTGTTGAACTGCAACTCCCCAGTTTTGTCTGGACTCCAATTACCTGTTGCGCTGGCCATGCCCAAGGCTCTTCTAGGGGTGAGCCTTTAGCCAAGAAGGTACTCTAATCCTTGGGTAGAACTGTCTGGTGGGAGCGTTGAGAAAAGGAGAGCTAAAATATATGTGGAAAGAATAGAATTAAATTAGAGGCTACATAACATACAACTGTCAAAGGAGCTACGTACAGGACTTAAAATACAGATGCGGTATAAAAGATTAGATGCACACCACTTCCGCCCTGACAGGCATTAAAGAGATTGCACTTGCTTTTTGCTCCCTCATAGGTTTTATCCCCTTTGCCCTTGTGAAATAAGCCCTGATTTTAATCAACACACATTTATACAAAGCTGCCCACATAGAGGAAGAGATTAAGAGCAAACCATCTTGCCTCAGGAAGCTACTCAGTTCACTAAGAACATACTCGTTACCTTTCCCTGATCCTTCCTTCCTTTTGGTGACCTCCAGAATTCTTGGCTCTGATGGTACTTAAGGCAAACCTAAGCCCCTTCCTTAAGTTGACCTCTCTCAGCTTGCCTGGTAAAAAGGCACTACTGTATTGCTCTGCTGGGACAGTAAGTTAAAAACAAAATAACAATGTCGAAGGATATATCAAAAGCCCGGGATGATGGTATTAAAATAAATTTCCAACATTCTGGAAAACTCTTCCTGTCAGAGAGATGAGAGATTTGTTTTGTTTTGTTTTGGACTCTGAGAAGTATTACTTTGCTGTGTTTATTTTGAGGTTCTCAGAAGACATAAGCTTTATTGTGGCTTTCTTGGCATAGCCAATTTTAAGTATATACCTGCTTGTGGCATTAATCCTTATGTATAACCAGAGACTGCCATTAGCAATGGAAAACTGCTGAAGTCCATGGATACATGCTTGGTCCTTTTCCAGCTACTTGCTGGATCTATACCTCAGTTTCCTCACCTACAAAATGAGGATAATAATTGGTCTCTTCTGTTAGTGAGGATTAAATGAGTGAATCCTTAAGCAGGTTCATATACTTTTGTTGTTTTCCTTCCCCTACCACCTAGCTTTTTGTGTTCCTCAGCCACATCCTTCCCTCCCACCCCTAATAAACTAATTCCATTTTTCTAGCTTTCATTTTTTATAAAGGCTTATGGTTTCACACACACACCCCCTTTACCAATTGTTCAGAAGTTAGTTGACCCCCTTCCTTCATTTCATATTATTCACTAATTATCAAAATATCTAAATCAGGAAAAAATATATTTTCAATTAAGAAATAAACAGATCTCCTGTTCTCATTGGCAGGTATAGCACTCTTTGAACACTTTTGTTCTCTTTAGAAAAATACTTGCAGAGTGCCATCTCTAGTTCCTTTATGGAAAAGATACATTTTAGTAACAATTGTAATATTTTTACTCTTAATACATGAGTAGCTATAACCCGTATTAAATGCATTTTCACAAATGATGGTACAAGCCTTTCCACTGTTGTTGATGATTAATTTAATTAGCACTATTCTGAAAATCTTACAATGGACAGTTTTAGCATTAAGTTTATATGAGACCTCAGTTAGAAGCTGTTGCTAGAGATATTGCTAAAACATGACTGAACTCCTAGGGGTCAATGATTTAATATTGCTCTAGCTGTCAGTAGTTGTGTTTCTTGGAAGAACATGAATGATCATGTAAGGTTAGATTGTTTATTTGAGATTTTTCTTGTTTCTTGAGGTAAGCTTGTATTGCTATAAACTTCCTTCTTAGAACTGCTTTTGCTGCATCCCATAAGTTTTGGATCATCGTGTTTTCATTGTCATTTGTCTCTAGGTATGTTTTGATTTCCTCGTTGATTTCTTCAGTGAGCTTTTGGTTATTTAGTAACATATTGTTTGGCCTCCATATGTTTGTATGTTTTATGTTTTTATCCCTGTAATTGATTTCTAATCTCATAGAGTTGTGGTCAGAAAAGATGCTTGATATGATTTCAATTTTCTTAAATTTACTGAGGCTTGATTGGTGCCCCAAGATGTGATCTATCCTGGAGAATGTTCCATGCACGCTTGAGAAGAAAGTGTAATCTGCTGTTTTTGGATGGAATGTCCTATAAATATCAATTAAATCTCTCTGGTCTATTGTGTCATTTAAAGCTTGTGTTTCCTTATTAATTTTCTGTTTGGATGATCTGTCCATTGGTATAAGTGAGCTGTTAAAGTCCCCCACTATTACTGTGTTACTGTTGATTTCCCCTTTAATAGCGGTTAGCAGTTGCCTTACATATTGAGGTGCGCCTATGTTGGGTGCATATATATTTATAATTGTTATATCTTCTTCTTGGATTGATCCCTTGATGATTATGTAGTGTCCTTCCTTGTCTCTTGTAACATTCTTTATTTTAAAGTCTATTTTATCTGATATGAGTATTGCTACTTCAGCTTTCTTTTGATTTCCATTTGCATGGAATATCTTTTTCCATCCCCTCACTTTCTGTCTGTATGTGTCCCTAGGTCTGAAGTGGGTCTCTTGTAGACAGCATATATATGGGTCTTGTTTCTGTATCCATTTAGCGAGCCTGTGTCTTTTGGTTGGAGCATTTAATCCATTCATGTTTAAGGTAATTATTGATATGCATGTTCCTGTGACCATTTTCTTAATTGTTTTGGGTTTGTTCTTGTAGGTCCTTTTCTTCTCTTGTGTTTCCCACCTAGAGAAGTTCCTTTAGCATCTGTTGTAAAGCTGGTTTGCTGGTGCTGAATTCTCTTATCTTTTTGCTTGTCTGTTAAGCTTTTGATTTCTCCATCGAATCTGAATGAGATCCTTGCAGTGTAGAGTAATCTTGGTTGTAGGTTCTTCCCTTTCATCACTTTAACTATGTCATGCCACTCCCTTCTGGCTTGTAGAGTTTCTGCTGAGAAATCAGCTGTTAACCTTATGGGAGTTCCCTTGTATGTTATTTGTTGTTTTTCACTTGCTGCTTTCAATAATTTTTCTTTGTCTTTAATTTTTGCCAGTTTGATTACTATGTGTCTCAGTGTGTTTCTCCTTGGGTTTTCCTGTATGGGACTCTCTGTGCTTCCTGGACTTGGGTGGCTGCTTCCTTTCCCATGTTAGGGAAGTTTTTGACTATAATCTCTTCAAATATTTTCTCTGGACCTTTCTGTCTCTCTTCTCCTTCTGGGACCCCTATAATATGAATGTTGTTGTGTTTAATGTTGTCCCAGAGGTCTCTTAGTCTGTCTTCATTTCTTTTCATTCTTTTTTCTTTATTCTGTTCTGCAACAGTGAATTCCACCATTCTGTCTTCCAGGTCACCTCTCCATCCTTCTGCCTCAGTTATTCTGCTATTGATTCCTTCTAGTGTATTTTTCATTTCAGTTATTGTATTGTTCATCTATGTTTGTTTGTTCTTTAATGATTCTAGGTCTTTGTTAAACATTTCTTGCACTTTCTCTAGCTTTGCCTCCATTCTTTTTCTGTGGTCCTGGATCATCTTCACTATCATTATTCTGAATTCTTTTTCTGGAAGGTTGCCTAGCTCCACTTCATTTTGTTGTTTCTGGGGTTTTATCTTGTTCCTTCATCTGGTACATAGCCCTCTGCCTTTTCATCTTGTGTATCTTTCTGTGAATATGGTTTTTGTTCCACAGGCTGCAGGATTGTAGTTCTTTTTTCTGCTGTCTGCCCTCTGGTGGATGAGGCTATCTAAGAGGCTTGTGTAAGTTTCCTGATGGGAGGAACTCGGCAGTATTGTTTAAAGGAGTGATTCTTCAATTTAGTTGTCAAAGTCAAGATGGGCTGAACAACCATGGGGACAGCAGAAAGGAGAAGGAAGTCATTTTAGCAGAAAAAAAATTTAAAAGCATGAAATAATATGGGACCTGGAAATCAAGTTTAGTAGATCATGGCAAGAGATAAGATTACAAACAAGTGGGCTTAGACCATATGGGGCACCATTCAAGGGCCTGATTTTGGAGAATATTATCTCGTGGTTGTATTTAAAGAAGACAAAGGTTAAATCAGCAATGTTATGGGAATAATTGGTCTCTTGATGTAATCCAGGAGGAAAATGTAGAAGGCAGGACTAGGCAGAGTTATTGATAGAGGGATGGATTTAAGAAGTTTATAACAGAGATTAGAGAAAACCTGGACCTCAGTTGGGAATAGGGGATAATGGAAGGGGTAGGGGATGGATTGGTGGCATCATTGGCTATGTGGTTTGGATAATGTAATGGATAGTTTTTTCAGTATTTGAAAAAACGAATACATAACGGGGTGGGAGTGAATGTTAAGGAAAAGTTCTGTTTTCTGCATAACAAATTATACTCAATTTTAGCAGTTTAAAATAACAAGCTTATATTGTCTCACCTTTTCTTTGTGTCAGGAATTTGGGAGCAGCTTAGATGAGTGGTTATAACTCAGGATCTTCCGTGATTGCTTCAAGATGTTGGATAGAGTTGCAGCCATCTGAGGCTTGACTGAGGCTAGAGTATCTTTTTCTAAGATGATTCACTCACATGACTTGGCAGGTGGCTAGTGTCAGACAGGCTTCTCCAAAGGTCTGCTCGAGTATCCTTATGACATGTTAATTGGCTCCTCTCAGAGCAGGTAATCCAAGGGACATCACAGAAGAAGACACGATGTTTTTTATGATTCAGCCTCATAAGCCACACATGCTATTTCTGAAAAATCCCAGTGATTACACAGGTCAGCACAATTTAATGTGGGAGAGAATGTTAAAACAGTGTGAATAGTAGGAGGAGTAGGAGGCATGGATCATTAGGACTATCTTCGAGGCTGGTTACCAGAAGGCATATTGAGTTTAAGTGTCAGGAAGTAATTTGCTCCATAAGTAGTAAGCAGTCGGATATATGGGTCAGGAACACAGGAGAGAGTTCAATCTAGTAAAAAGAATGTTTAGAAGGATGATAGGACAAAGCCATAACATTCTGGAAAGTCTACATTCAAAAGTTTGTCACAGGGAAGCAGTGCATTAACAAGGCTGAGAAGGAGGGATCAGGGAGTGAAGAACATAGCCAGAAGATAATAGTTGCCCTGAAATTAATAGTGGTGAGTTTCACATGGTGGAAATAACGATTAGGAAGAATGTATTGGATTTGGTAATTATGACATAATTTATGACCTTTACCAGTGAATTAGGAGAGAAGTAGAAAACTAATAACACAGAATATGAAAAAAAAGTGAAGAAATGGAGACAGCAAGTAGCAATTATATTTTCAAGGACTTGGCTAAGAAAGGAAGTGAAAAAGGAGCTATGGCAGAAAGAGGAACTGCAGAGAGATCATGTATGTGACGGGAGGAAACTGAGGATGTTGGGAGAGGAAGACTGAACATTTAGGAAATAGAAAAGGTAACTAAAAGAACAGCATTCCAGAAGAGAAAGGAGATTTTCACAGCAAGAATCCAGGTAGAAGGCTTACTTCAAATTTGCATTAAAGTTTCCTTTTCTGCAGAGGTGAATGTCTGCTGGAATATGAAATAGTTGAGATTGTTCATGTTGGAGATAGCAGTTTTCTCTGAAAAGTATGAGTTCTTGTCAAAGTGGGGTTTAGGGCAGAAGTGGAGTGGAGGACCTAAGAAAATCGGTAGTTTAGAATAGCCTTGTGTAGAGAGAAAATGGGTGACCACTCCAGGATGGTAAAGTGCTCAAGGATCTCCACTGAGTTTGAAGATCATAAATTTATGGTGGCACCAATGGGTACTCTTGAACTTTAAAATATGGAGCTTAGAAAACTAGGTAAAAGAGAGGCCGTATTGTTTTGTGGTTAAAACAGACTGTGGAACTGTGTAACCTGAGTTTAGATGCAGTTCTGCTACTTAAAGCTTTATAATCAAAGGCAAATTTACCTCTATGAGGCTGTAGTATTTAACTTACAGAGTTGTTGTGAGGATTAAATTAATTAGTATATGTAAAGCATTAAGAAAATAAAATAGTCCACGCTGAACACTCAGTAAAAAGTAGTTATTTTTATGAAGGTTATTGAATTTTATTTGTCTCGCTTAAAAAATTTCCTTCCACATATTTGTTTCTCTTATTTTAATAAACAGTATAGTTTAGTTTCAAGCATTTTTAGGAACAAATTTGAACTACAACAAATGAATTCTCTTGGAAGCTTAGTAACCTGATTGTATAGATCAAGATGTTTTGTGTAAGTACTGAAGGGAAATTCAGTGACTAATCAGTAAGTCAAAAACCAAAACCAGAATCACCCTTCCCACCACTCCTCATGCAAACTTCTCTTTGCTGCAAACTTCAGCATCTTAGCAACCAGGCATGCTGTGCCTTGGACAGCCGTACGTGCTTGGTGACACTTGAAGTTCTTTCTTCCCTCTCATGGGGCTTTGAAGATTAGAAGAGTTGGTGTGAAACTTTCCAGGCCAAGCAGAGGTGGGATGGTATGACCCTGGGCCTTCTGCTAGACCTGTCTACACCTCCGGCCCCACTTGAAACCCCAAAGGATAAAGGAATTGCAGTCGAGAACATCCAGTCATGTGTCTCGAGCAGAGTTACTACACAGTAGAACAAGGTCTCCTGAACAGAAGAAAAGGCTGGGCTTTTTCAGCACTTTATCCTATCTCTACCTTGTGGCTGACAGGATCTTGGTGCTCTGGCTGGGTGTCAGCCCTGAGCCTCAGAGGTGGGAGAGCCAAGTTCAGGACATTGGACCACCAGAGATGGCCTCACATAATATCAATCGGCGACAGCTCTCCCAGAGATCTCCATCTCAACGCTAAGACCCAGCTCCACTCAGTGACCAGCACCTGCAGTGCTGGACACCCCATGCCAAACAACTAGCAAGACAGGAACACAAACCCAACTATGAGCAGAGAGGCTGCCTAAAATCATAATAAGTTCACAGACACCCCAAAACGCACCACCAGACGAGGGCCTGCCCACCAGAAAGACAAGATCCAGCCTCATCCACCAGAACACAGGCAACAGTCTCCTCCACCAGGAAGCCTACACAACCCACTGAACCAACCTTCCCCACTGGGGGCAGACACCAAAACCAATGGGAACTATGAACTTGCAGCCTGTGAAGAGGAGACCCCAAACACAGTAAGTTAAGCAAAATGAGGAGACAGAGAAATATGCAGCAGATGAAGGAGCAAGGTAAAAACCCACTAGAGCAAACAAATGAAGAGGAAATAGGCAGTCCACCTGAAAAAGAAATCAGAGTAATGGTAGTGAAGATGATCCAAAATCTTGGAAATAGAATGGAGAAAAGATAAGAAACGTTTAACAAGGACCTAGAAGAACTAAAGAGAAACAGTGATGAACCACACAGTAAATGAAATTAAAAATTCTCTAGAAGGAATTAATAGCAGAATAACTGAAGCAGAAGAACGGATAAATGACATGGAAGATAAAATAGGGGAAATAACTACTGCAGAGCAGAACAAAGAAAAAAGAATAAAAAGAATTGAGGAAAGTCTCAGAGACTCTGGGACAACATGAAAAGCACCAACACTTGAATTATAGGGGTCCCAGAAGAGGAAGAGAAAAAGAAAGGGACTGAGAAAATATTTGAAGAGATTATAGTTGAAAACTTCCCTAATATGGGAAAGGAAATAGTCAATCAAGTCCAGGAAGCACAGAGAATCCCATACAAGATAAATCCAAGGAGAAACATGCCAAGACACATATTAACCAAACTATCAAAAATTAAATATAGAGAAAAAAATTAAAAGCAGCAAAGGAGGGCTTCCCTGGTGGCGCAGTGGTTGAGAGTCCGCCTGCCGAGCAGGGGACGCGGGTTCGTGCCCCAGTCCGGGAAGATCCCACTTGCTGTGGAGCAGCTGTGCCTGTGAGCCATGGCCGCTGAGCCTGCGCGTCCAGAGCCTGTGCTCCGCAACGGGAGAGACCACAATAGTGAGAGGTCCATGTACCGCAAAAAAAAAAAAAAAAGCAGCAAAGGAAAAGCAAGAAATAACATACAAGGGAATCCCCGTAAGGTTAACAGCTGATCTTTCAGCAGAAACTCTACAAGCCAGAAGGGAGTGGCAGGAGATATTTAAAGTGATGAAAGGGAAAAACCTAAAACCAAGATTACTCTACCCAGCAAGGATCTGATTCAGATTCGATGGAGAAATTAAAACCTTTACAGACAAGCAAAAGCTAAGAGAATTTAGCACCACCAAACCAGCTTTACAACAAATGCTAAAGGAACTTGTCTAGGCAGGAAACACAAGACAAGGAAAAGACTTACAATAAAAAACCCAAAACAATTAAGAAAATGGTAATAGGAACATACATATCGACAATTACCTTAAATGTAAATGGATTAAATGCTCCAACCAAAAGACATAGACTGGGTGAAAAACAAGACCCATATATATGTTGTCTACAAGAGAACCACTTCAGACCTAGGGACACATACAGACTGAAAGTGAGGGGATGGAAAAAGATATTCCATGCAAATGGAAATCAAGAGAAAGCTGGAGTGGCAATTCTCATATCAGACAAAATAGACTTTAAAATAAATACTATTACAAGAGACAAAGAAGGACACTACATAATGATCAAGGAATCAATCCAAGAAGAAGATATAACAATTGTAAATATTTATGCACCCAACATAGGAGCACCTCAATACATGAGGCAAATTTTAACAGCCATAAAAGGGGAAATCGACAGTAACACAGTGATAATAGCGTACTTTAGATTGGTTCAAGATGGTGTAGTAGAAGGGCATGCTCTCACTCCGTCCTGCGAGAACACCGGAATCACAGCTAACTGCTGAGCAATCATCGACAGGAAGACACTGGAAACCACCAAAAAATATACCCCACATCCAAAGACAAAGGAGAAGCCACAATGAGACGGTAGGAGGGGCACAATCACAAGAAAATCAAATCCCATAACTGCTGGGTGTGTGACTCACAAACTGGAGAACACTTATACCACAGAAGTCCACCCACTGGAGTGAAGGGTCTGATCCCCACGTCAGGCTTCCCAACCTGGAGGTGCAGCAACGAGAGGAGGAATCCAAGAGAAACAGACTTTGAATCCTAGCGGGATTTGATTGCAGGACTTCAACAGGACAGGGGGAAACAGACTCCACTCTTAGAGCGCACACACAAAATAGTGTGCGCATCGGGACCCAGGGGAAGGAGCAGTGACCCCATAGGAGACTGAACAAGACCTACCTGCTGTTGTTGAAGGGTCTCCTGCAGAGGCGCGGGGTGGCTCTGTCTCACTCTGAGGACAGGGATGCTGGCGGCGGAGGTTCTGGGAAGTGCTCTTTAGCGTAAGCCCTACCAGAGTCAGCCATTGGCCCCACAAAAGAGCCAGGGTAAGCTCCAGTGTTGGGTCGCCTCAGGTCAAACAACCAACAGGGAGGGAACGCAGCCCCACCCATCAGCAGTCAAATGGATTAAAGTTTTACTGGGCTCTGCCCACCAGAGCAACAGCCAGCTCTACCCACCACCAGTCCCTCCCATCAGGAAGCTTGCACAAGCCTCTTAGATAGCCTCATCCACCAGAGGGCAGACAGCAGAAGCAAGAAGAACTACAATCCTGCAGTCTGTGGGAAAAAAAAAAACACACATTCACAGAAAGATACACAAGATGAAAAGGCAGAGGGCTATGCACCATATTAAAGAACAAGGTAAAACCCCAGAAAAACAACTATATGGAGTGGAGATAGGCAACCTTCCAGAAAAAGAATTCAGAATAATGATAGTGAAGATGATCCAGGACCTCAGAAAAAGAATGGAGGCAAAGCTAGAGAAGATGCAAAAAATATTTAACAAAGACCTAGAAGAATGAAAGAACAGAAAAACAGAGATGAATAATAGAATAAATGAAATGAAAAATACACTAGAAAACCTACCTAAGGAGACAAAAGACCTATATGCAGAAAATTATAAGACATATAAGAAATTAAAGATGATACAAATAGATGGAGAGATATATCATGTTCTTGGATTGGAAGAATCAATATTCTGAAAATGACTCTACTACCCAAAGCAATCTACAGTTGCAATGCAATCCCTATCAAACTACCACTGGCATTTTCACAGAACTAGAACAAAAAATTTCACAATTTGTATGGAAACACAAAAGACCCCGAATAGCCAAAGCAATCTTGAGAACGAAAAACGGAGATGGAGGAATCAGTTTCCCTGACCTCAGACTATACTACAAAGCTACAGTAATCAAGACGGTATGATACTGGCACAAAAACAGAAATATAGATCAATGGAACAGGATAGAAAGCCCAGAAATAAACCCACACACATATGGTCACCTTATCTTTGGTAAAGGAGGCAAGAATATACAGTGGAGAAAGGACAGCCTTTTCAATAAGTGGTGCTGGGAAAACTGGACAGCTACATGTAAAACAATGAAATTAGAACACTCACTAACACCATACACACACACAAAAAACTCCAAATGGATTAAAGACCTAAATGTAAGGCCAGACACTATAAAGCTCTTAGAGGAGAACATAGGCAGAACACTCTATGACATAAATCACAGCAAGATCCTTTTTGACCCAGCTCCTAGAGAAATGAAAATAAAAACAAAAATAGACAAACGGGACCTAGTGAAACTTAAAAGCTTTTGCATAGCAAAGGAAACCATAAACAAGACGAAAAGACAACCCTCACAATGGGAGAAAATATTTGCAAATGAAGCAACTGACAAAGGATTAATCTCCAGAATATACAAGCAGCTCAATATCAAAAAACAAACAACCCAATCCAAAAATGGGTAGAAGACGTAAATAGACATTTCTCCAAGAAGATATACAGATTGCCAACAAACACATGAAAGAACGCTCAACATCATTAATCATTAGAGAAATGCAAATCAAAACTACACTGAGGTATCATCTCACACCGGTCAGAATGGCCATCATCAAAAAATCTACAAACAGTAAATGCTGGAGAGGGTGTGGAGAAAAGGGAACCCTCTTGCACTGTTGGTGGGAATGTAAATTGATACAGCCACTATGGAGAACAGTATGGAGGTTCCTTAAAAAAACTAAAAATAGAAGTACCATACGACCCAGCAATCCCACTACTGGGCATATACCCTGAGAAAACCATAATTCAAAGTCATGTACCAAAATTTTCATTGCAGCTCTATTTACAATAGCCAAGACATGGAAGCAACCTAAGTGTCCATCAACAGATGAATGGATAAAGAAGATGTGGCACATATAACAATGGAATAGTACTCAGCCATAAAAAGAAACTAAATTGAGTTATTTGTAGTGAAGTGGGTGGACCTAGAGTCTGTCATACAGAGTGAAGTAAGTCAGAAAGAGAAGAACAAATACTGTATGCTAACACGTATATATGGAATCTAAAAAAGAAAATGGTCATTAAGAACCTAGGAGTAAGATGGGATTAAAGACGCAGACCTACTAGAGAATGGACTTGAGGATATGGGAGGGGGAAGGGTAAGCTGTGACAAAGTGAGAGAGTGGCATGGACATATATACACTACCAAACGTAAAATAGATAGCTAGTGGGAAGCAGCCGCATAGCACAGGAAGATCAGCTTGGTGCTTTGCGACCGCCTGGAGCTGTGGGATAAGGAGGGTGGGAGGGAGATGCAAGAGGGAGGGGAATTGGGGATATATGTGTATGTATAGCTGATTCACTTTGTTATACAGCAGAAACTAACCCAACAGTGTAAAACAATTATACTCCAATTAAGATGCTAAAAAAAAAACCACCACGTGACACAAGATAGTATAGGTAATCAATAAAAAAACACCCCTCTCTGCCTCTTTACTTGCCCCTGCTTTTTGCAATGGTTTGTCCAGGCAAGGGGTCCAGAATCCAAATCATGATGACTTTTATACTGTACCTCCTCATTTTTCCCCACATCTGTTAAAATTATTTTTTAAAATATGTTTTCTTTATGGAGATCCTTCTATTAATTTCAAGGGGTTCTGCATCCTTAAATTAAACATCAATATATAAATCAATTTAATGCTCAGAAACAATTTCTTTTTGCCATTGTCTTTCAATCCACTATAAAGTTCTGGAAAAGCCAGATGACACATAGATGTATGTGTATTAAAGCTAGGCTTTAGCATTTCATGCCAATGTTTTTCTTCATGGTTGTGGCCAGAAGGGAATTTGTTTACATTTATTTATTCTGATGGAAATGACAGATTTTCTGAATTGATGTACTTTCAATTATGCTGCTGTGAAATTCAGCAGTTGGTACAAATTCAGTTTAGAACATTCTAGAATGATTCGTACATTTCCAGAGTGAACCATGAGTGGTGTAGGAGATAGTGCAGCCCAGTATGTGCAAGAACGTGATGATACCTTCTGTTTGAAATAGATTATAGCACTATACTTCATTTAGGACTTATCTGGACATTAGATTTTGCCTTGATGATTAATTTTCTTATCAACTTCTCAAGCAAAGAAAATGAAGAAATTAACAACTGATTTCAGGGAGTGATTTTGAAGGTCCACTAATCAAACCTACTTCTGCAAAATAAATCGGAAATATTGAAAAGAATCACTAGCATGTGAATGTACTTTTTATATGTGAAACTACTGGATTGTGTAGTTAATTTTACATGTATATCAGTTGAAACTAGAGAACTTTAGCGATCAGCTAAACCTTAAAAATGAAAGGGTAACTTCAGGGTGGGAAAGTACTTACAAAAGGTCTCAGGTAATTGTTTACTTAATCCAGGGTTATTATCATAGGATGTACATTTGTGTCAAATGACATGCAGACAATAAAGTGTTGTAGTCAGTCTTTAAAAAATAAAATCTTAGTGTCATGGGCCCCTGCTCTTGAAGTTAACTGCTCAGCTTGTCACAGTGCGATCCTCAGGCTGGATAAGCGTACTGGTACACATCTGCATTTTTGGGTGAACAGTGTGGATTTACCTGCTTTCCCACAATGCACTGTACTTGGTGAAGCACTGCGCTTCTAATGGCTTACATTGATCTCTTGATTCTGTGGTTAATTAAGACGTATTTTGCAGCACATCCCACAAGTTCCAAGGCTCAGAGGATTAGTCGATAGTTTTCTGCAGCTCTGCCATTAGCAGGGCCAACTGTCTTAAAGACATAGTCCGTTTTTTCTAGCGTGTGTGTTTTCTTACACTTCAGGAGATTTGATGTACAGCCATAGCAGTCAGAGATGGAGAGAGATAGGCAGCTATGATAAGGTAGAAATATAAGGGGACTAGGGTTCTAATTCCAGATCAGAGTGTTACAGACTGGGAAAACTTGGGCAGAATTAATCTGTCTGAACCTGTGTCTTCACCTTTATTTATATAAAGAAGACAACATCTGTTGTTGCGACGTCATAGTATTGTGTAAAGCATCAGCTTCATTAAAGTGAGAGAAAGTACTCTGAAGTCTGTAGAGCATTACATGTGAGCTTCGGAACAGCATGAATTTTAAAAAATCAAAATACTACTTTAAACTACTTACAGGAAGAGGATAAGGCACAAGTTGTTAAGGGAAAGGAAGAAGTGAGAGGTTAGCAATTAAAGTCGAAGGCTTGAGAGGGAGATGATACACAGGAGTGAGGGAAAAGCTGTGATTTTCCAGGAAAATAAAAGAGGGCTGTATGTAGGGAAATGGAAATAAAGAGGCAGGATAGTGAAAGCATGAGGTGAAATAAGAGGGAGTGTTTACCTTTAACGAGTCCAATCCATTTGGACTATTGTGCTTCCTAAATTCTAGCTGTTTCTGTGCCAAGTAACTACTAATGTGTGTACTTGATAATGCAGGTTCACAAGGATCACACTGATGGCTTGGCAAAATGAATACACCCTCACTTTTCCAAAACCTCTTGTTGGCTTGAATACAAGGGACTCAAGGCTGTTATCTCAGTGGGCTGTACAGGTCTCATGGCCATAACTCTCTTGCAGCAACGGAAGTTCAGCCAATAGTGTTATCACCATAAACCTCCAAAGAATCTGACAAACGGTGCTTACCATTACCACATTGTTCTACTACTGTATTTATATGTTCCTGGAAAGAGGCATCTCTGTGGTTGCCAATAGCTGAACTATTGCACATAGATTGAAGAAAAAGGGCAATGTAGTTTGAATAATTGGCCAAGGAAATATTTGGTTATTCAAGAGATGGCCTATGCAAGGAAAGAGAAGTATTGTTTGTTTTCAAAATGTAGGTATGACAGAAAGGAAAGAATGACTGACTACTTTACTGCCCTCATTCGACAGAATATATTTCAGAGAGGCAAGAGAATTTCACACATAACTAACTGTGTAGGTGAGACCCAAGATGTATAGGAGGATGGATTTTCTATACTCTTTGACTAATATATATAACATTCCCTACTATCAAAGATAAAGCACTTAGTGAAAGTGGGGTGAAGCTGGGGTCTAGGTTCAGATAACTATTGGGTAAGTTTGTCCAGAGTTTCTTAAAATTGCATAATGATTGAATGTCAGGTTAATTTTTTTAAATGAATATGGTCCATGTTTGGGAAGTGTTTGTTTTCTCTTTTTCTGCCTTTAGCCCGCAAGTAAATGATCAAATCAGGTGACTTTATAAAGACTAATTTCTTCAGTATGATTTCACACCCATGGTAGATTCTGAGGGAACATACGTTAACGATAACATTATGATTCACTTATGGCTATAACACATCTTGCTATTGGGTTTACCATATTTGCTGATATAATCTAAATTAACTCTTCAGAATCACACGTGCAAAATCCCAAATGTCTGTCAGCAAAATGTCTGTTGAGTGGTTCACCCCTCTGTTAAGGACTCATTTATCCCTTCCCCCAAATTATTTTTTGAAAGGGCATTATGTCTTTGTCACCTAAGTCCCAACAAAATGCAGTTCAGGGATGTATTCTAAATAGAGAGAGGAAACTAATTTATATTACTGAATATATCTTCTTAAGTACAGTAGGTACTTAGAATTTCAGGATTTAACAGTCCAAGTTTTAAAGATTTGTGAACAACCCAAAGGGCAATTTCAAGGAATAATTTATAACTTTGCCAAGGATAGGATTTGAAGCACATGCTGGGAGCTAGGTTTATGGAAGTCAGTCACCAGCCCATTACCCAGGACCACACTTCAACATGAATTCATGGTCCCCCATTACTTCCATGGGCTCCGGAATTCTCATTAAGGGTCTGAAAGAGTCACTTTACATTTTATGGGAGAAATAATATAAGATTCGAGAGTCTGGAAATTAGAGAAGGTCTCAGAGGTAACTAGTGAGAATATCAATGGTGAATTTTTTTTTTTTTAAGCACGATGATTCATTATTCTTATCTCAACTCTTCTACAACTCTTAGGAATTTCTGCATAAGACTTAAGCTAGAGTATCAAATGGATGTCGAATAATATCTCCTTTAGTATATAAGTCGACAAGCTGTGATTTGAATCCCTGTCTGACTTCCAAACCCAATGATACTATTACACTATGTGAATCAATTTTGCCACACCCCGTTTTGCAGACTACATTCATGAGTTTGGTCCTCTCCCAAGCTCAAGTTCTAAGGCTCTGCTTCCCCTTCTATAGCCAGAGCTCCACAGGCCTTAGTAAAAGAGTACTTAGCTATTCCAAGAACCAACTCTTCTTTCTCCCTGAAAACATGGTGCCCTCTGGGAATGAGACTTCCTGGTGAAAGATGAAGAAAATCTGGGACTCTGGGGTGCTAGTGTACTTTAATTTCTCAAAGATTAAACAGTGTTCTAAACCTAAGACTTTGGTTCTTGGAGAGTCCACGTGGGCTTTCTGGAGTATTCTGAATCTTGCTTTTGTGGAAGCAGAGCCCTGGGTCACTATTATAAACATACTTTGTAGAGAGCAGCCGGGTATCTCCCAAATCCCACAGGCTTCTCTACACGTAGGCTGAGAAAGAAGCTGCTAATGGAGTTTAAAAGGTTACCTTCATTAACTAAAAATAAATTTCAAGTGAATGGCCTTCTTTCGAAGCAGGAGCATTCAGAATGGGCATATGTTAAAATGAAAGACAGATGAGTCTTTGCAATGTTTTCCTAGTGCGCTTTTCCCCTTTTCTGCTCATAAATGTCTGTTACCTCAGAATCCGCTCTGGAATCTGATTAGACTTCAGAGCCTTCATAATGTTTGAAGGTGAGCTCAGATCAATTTCCTGCAACTTCCCTGCTATGGTAAATCATTTATTGGGACGGATGTTCTACAAGGCCCGGCAAGAGAGAACTCATGAAAAATAAATATGGTAAAATACTTGATGCTGTCCTGCAGCAATCTTCAAGGCTTCATCACATTTAAACTCTCCATGACATTGAAGCAGTTAGAACATTTTCCCTCATTTGGTCTCACTGTGGCCAGTTGAACTCAATATGTGATGGCACTGATTTCTTTACATAGCCTTTAATTCACTATTTCGTGGCCACAGATTTCTTGGTCTGACCAAGGGAACGACATGGAAAGTTAGTCATAACAATAGGGAGTGAGACAGACAAGGTGGATAGATCCATTTTTACTCATTTCTTCTGAAAATAAAACAAGCTAAGAAAGGAAAACAAGGAAAGTACCTTACTTTGTAGGGCATTAAACCTTATTTCTAAGAGGTATGGACAGAATAAAATGCACATATGGACTCAAAAGTTCTTTACAAATCATTTATTTTTCACAGGTAGGCAAAGTTACAAGAACTGTCTTTTGAATAATGAAAATTTGCACCTGAGTATTCTAGTTATCTCCCCTGGACTGATAAAGTGGCTAGTAACCATTACAAACAAAAACAAACAATAAACAATAATAATAGCAACAGGGACAACTCTGGTCCCCCATTGTATCAACTCTACCTGTATCTCCTCTTGCCTTTGTTAGGAACTCCCACATTCTGGTATCAGAGGATGAAATGAGGGGCGAAGGAAATAATAAAAATAAATGCCTCTAGTATGTTTCAGATACATCCCATAATCTCATTTAGTTTAGTACTCATAACTACCTGTCAAAATTGGTAACATTATTTTCATTTTACTTGTAAAGAAACAGACTAAATAATGTACTCGAGGTCGTTTAATTAGTGAAGAGTGAACCAAGCTTCAAATCACGTCTGTCTGAAATCTGCAAACTAATTGAGATGAGGTCTTAGAGACATTCCAGTTCTAGACAGCTGGAAGTAAAAAAACAGAAATACGTCTCAAGTAGAGAGAAACAAGTTCATCATGTTGGGAGACAAACAGGCAGGATCAGAGACAATGGGAGTAAGATTCAGAATGGCGAAGAACTCTGATTCTCAGATATTACACCAAAAGAAGGTAAATTAGTGGAAAAACCTAAATCTCTCTTGTGGATGACACCCTTTCAACACCATCTTGATGTTCTTGAATAATCTCTCCAGAGCTCTCCTTTGGGAATTTGTGCAGATTCTCTGACGATGCCTTTTGTCAAGAGGAGGAATACAGTATGTTTCTTAATTGTCATTTCATTCGCAGAGGCATGTAGTAGGTTGAATTAATAACTCTTTCCTATATCTCCACTCCCTCACTCCACCTAGTCCACGTGCTGCATTGCTGTCTATGAATCCAAGCGGAACTTTGCATTCAGCAAATCACTATTTGATTCAAGAATGTCAGTGGTTCATCTGGATTTTCTAGGCTTTCTGAAATATGTGCATGCTTTAGCTGTCCAGTTACGTGTCTAACTCCTCGCAGCCTGTATACCCTTTGCCCCAGCCATGCTCTCATCACTTACATCGGGTACAACCCCACCTATCCACCTTTGCCTAAGTGCTTCTGTGGTTTTGAAATTTCTCCCCAGCTCTGACTGCATATTTGAGTCAAGTTATTTAAAAAATATATTAATATTTAGAAAACATAGAGAGGTAGGAAGAATTGTTAATAATGATCCCCATAATCTCAAAAAACAGATAACTGCAAGCCTTTTTATAAGCCTCTTTGTATATTTTCATCAATTATGCACATATATTCTTAAAAATATGGGCCATATTATATAAACAATTGTCTTTTTATTGATGTGGCAGGCATTTTTTCCATATCATTATTTTTAAAAACTTGACTGAATAATATTCCATCAGATGTAATTTATACAAATATTAACTTGTTATTTGATAGTTTTAACCCTAATACAATTTGCCTATGTTAATAATATTGTAATAAGTATACTTTTATATAAATATTACTCTGTATCTTTGATTATATACTTGACATAAAGTCTTAGGTGTGAAAATACTACTGTTTCTAATAATATGAAAATTTTCAGGGCCCTTACTATAATATTATTGACAAACTTCTTTCCAGAAAATTGATTTCAATCTATATTTACATCAAGTGAATATAACAGTGTTATCTAAACTTATCCTAAAACTAGCAATCAGCTTTTAAATGTTCATCAATTTGATAAACTTATCTCATTATTTTAATTTTCATTTATTTGATATTTAGTAGAGTTACACTTTAAAAAACATTTATCAGTTATATTAACATTTCTTCACTGATTTAATTTTATGACCTCTGCCTATGCTCTTGTTTTTAAAAATATATATTTTAAAAGAGTAAAGAGAAAATAAAAAGTACCAAATTTTTGTTTTTCCTAAATTTTCTAAAATCTTTTTTTGAAATTAAAAAAAGAAAAAAGCATTAAACCTAATTAAAAAACACAATTTTAGTCAGCCAGTACTCTGTCTTAAAGAAAGAAAGAAAAGGAATTTGTGCCATACATAAGGGGATGGTTGCCTAGTTTTCTATTTGTCAAAGAGCTTGGATCTCCAAGCCAGGAAGTAGGAAATAAAGGAGTAATAAAGTAATTTTTTTTTTCTCTTCTTTTCCTTTCAATTAGGAAGGTGGGTTTAATGCAGAACATGGGTAGGCTTCCATCTCTCTCTCTTAATATTGTTCCATATCCTGGAAGAAAAAAAAAAAGGTCTTCTTCCAATTTTAGGTGGCAGTAAGAATGTGGGTTTATTATTTTTCATTGGTAGTTCAGCCAGGTGCTAGTTTCTCATTTAAGTCACTCCTGACAGAACTGGGATTGTTTGTTCTTCATCTTAATGTTCAGTTACATCCAACTCAACAACAGCTATTTTTGTGGGTTTAAAAAATTTTTTTTTTCTTTCACAAGAAATGAAATTACAAGTTCCCTAAGGGCTTATAACCTAAAAGATTCTTGGGTGTTGGTGGGTGACATGCTCATATCTGAGAACATGGAGTCTAAATGCCAACTCAACCAGTCCTTGGCTCTTGGAATTGGAGAAGATTATGTTTTCAACCTTTCAGGGGCTGTTTTCTCAACTGGAATCCTTGGTTATAGGATGATATCATGATATTCAACTCCAAACTCAAGTTTACTTCAAATCTCTCTTTAGTAGGAAGCCTTATTCTTGAATTCTCACGTCTCTCCCTTTTGGCCTGCAAAGTTTCTGCAGAAAAATCGGCTGATAACCTTATGGGGATTCCCATTATACGATTCTTTGTTTCTCTCTAGCTGCCTTTAGAATTGTCTCTTTTTAACTTTTGCCATTTTAGGTATATGTCTTGGTGTGGGTCTGTTTGAGTTCACCTTGTTTGGAACTCTCTGTGCTTCCTGTATCTGGATATCTGTTTCCTTGTTCAGGTTTGCTAAGTTTTCAGCTCTAATTTCATCAAATACATTTTTGCCTCCCTTCTCTGTCTCTTCTTTTTCTGGGGCCCCTATAATGAGAATGTTGGTATACTTGATATTATTTCAGGGATCTCTTAGACTATATTCATATTTTAAATTTGCTTTTCTTTTTGCTGTTCTGATTGTGTGATTACCATTATTCTATCTTCCAGAGTATTTATGTATTTTTCTGTATCATTTATTCGGTTATTCATTTCTCCTAGTGTGTTTTTTATTTCAGCTATTGAATTCTTCATTTATGGATAGGTATTTTTTATATTTTCTAGTTCCTTATTAAAACTATCACTGTGTAGTTTATTCTTTTCCCTAATTCAGTTAACATTTTTATAACCAATGCTTTGAATTCTTTATGTGGTAAATCATTTATTTGTTTCATTATCTTTTCAGGAGCAGTTCCTCTGCCTTTTGATTTTGCTTGACTTTCTCTGCCTTTGTGAATTTAGGTCGGTTACTTATTTCGGTCTGGCAGGGTTGTTCTTATGTGGGAGTGTCCCTGTACAGACTGTATGTGCCCAATACCTTTGGTGGAAGAGCTGGATTTGATATGGATGAAAGTCATGTCCTTCCTGAGGGTATGCTGGCAGCTGTCACCTGGTAGGGGGGAGGCTGGAGATAGAGGGGCTAGAGCTGGAGCTGGGTGTGAGGCCAGACTTCCCCTCTGATCAGTGACTAACACTGCCCTAATGGGAATGGGGGTCTGATACCAAGTTTCTGAAGCAGAAGCCCTGATGGTCAGTACCGAGCTGGCTCTGTTCTATTTAAGTGTTTGTTTTCCACTCTCTCGGAAGCGGGACACTTGCCCCCGAAGCGGGGTGCGCTGAAGCAAGTGAGGCTCGTGCAGGCTCTTGGCTCATGTCAGCTGAAGACAGAAATCTGAGCTGTCTCTGACATGCTGCGGCCTGAGCAAGTGCCCACAGTTGTTTTCCTTGCTCTACTCAGATGCAGCCTTGCGTGCAAGTCCCCTTTGTCCCTCCCAGCTGATCAGTGCCCCTGGCTCCGCGGCCTCAGCCCTGTCGTGGAGCCACACCACAAGGCAGGAGGGCCCACGCGTACTCTGGGCACATGTTGAGAGGTGAGCTGTGGCGGAGCAGCCACCGTCAGAGATCTGGGCTGCTTTTGATGCGCTGCTTGGTTAAGTGCCAACAGTGGCTGCCTCTGCCAGCCCAGTCTCCACACAGGGGCTGGCTAACCTCTGTGTCCCACAGTCAGGTCTTCTGTCTGGTTGTGGTCACCCCAGATCCAGGGCTGCGCTCTGATGTGGAGTGAATGGGGCCAGAGCATTTACTTGGCTCAGGCTAGGGCCCATCTGAGGTGGTCATGGGAAAGCTGGCAAGCCAGCACGTACAGTCTTCATGAGTAGAGTCCAGGCTTCCCACTTCACTCCTGTGAGTCCCACCATCACTCCAGCTAGCCCAGGGAGCTCATCTCCCCTGCATAGAACCCCAGAACTGGGGGCACCCAGTTTGTGGCTCTCACCACTCACTCCCTCGTGTGGGTCTCCACCCATGTAATCTCCCGGTTCCTCTGAGTCCCCTTCCAGCGGCACAGATCCCAACCTGATTGCTTTCTTCCCTTCCTCCCTGATTAAGCGTGTATCTTTCTTACAGCCTTAGTTGCACCAGAGTCCTTCTGCCATTTTCCAGTTAGTTCTCAGTGTGAATTATTCCACATGTAGATGTGTTTTTGATGTATTCTTGGGGGGAGGTGAGTTCAGCATCCTCCTACTATGCCATCTTGACCTATCTCCTGTGATTTACTTTCTCTCCACTAACTGAGGTCTCTTGTGTGCAGCCAAGGCATATGACTTGTGTGAGATTTTTGCTCTACCCCTGCACTCTCATCTCTGTTGCTTTTAATCTTTGGAATCCTAGCTTGTTGTACAGGTGTATAACTCTAGTAGGCCAGTACCTGTAAGTGTCAAATTAAAAACAAACCATTTAGTGATCCTTCACACAATGAATTAGCTGCTCTATACTGTATCAATTTCATATTAGATATAAAGCTTACTCACTTCCAGAATGGTTTCTTATGTTGTGTCAATGTTTTCATAGGATCGTAATTAGAAATTCTGAAGAGATGGTATCTTTCCAGTCAATTACCATAGGATTTGCACAAAATTTTCTGATGCCCATGGCAGGTTCTCAGAGTTGGTTTGTTCCAAGTAAGTTAATTTACAACTGATACTTGTACAGCTTCACAAACACTGAGTTCCTTTTGCTTTCCTGTACTTTAAACACTGAAAGAGTGTTAAGAGCATTGACTGGGGTATAGAAGTTGAAAATTTGATTGGTGATACAAACTAATTATCCTCCCTTGCTGTATTCCTATTAATGAGATGTTTACAGCAAATTTCTAAGAGTTTGTCTCAGAAAGGGAAACAAAAATCTATTAATGAGAGGTTTAATCAAATGTTTCCCTTATCAATTGTTAGTAAATCATAGCAACTAAAAGCACAGGCTTGCTCATCAGATTTTGAACACGTCAGTGTGCACAGTGATGCCTGAAGGACTCTGAGAATCACTTTTGATGCAATCACTACATGGTAGTGTCATTAACAAATCTTATTTCTTGGCTTACATTTGTCACATTATGTGTGAACAACAAACACTGATATATATGATCCCAAATAAGAGGTTCCTATAAATTGTTTGGTGACTACTGAATAGGCAATGCTGTTATTAACCTTTAATAATGACACCAGAAAAAGCAAATATATTCTCATATAAAGATATTTCTTTCTTTACTGATGTTACCCCCAAGAATTTCATACACAGGTTCAAGAAAAAGCCAAAGTTTTGAACTGTTGGATGAAGTTTATAGAAAACTCCACGATCATATTAAAAGTAATTTTCTATCAAATATATGAAAGGAATAAAACTAAAATATTTAAATAACAAACTAACACTTCAAAGTATTTTTTCTGCTCAGGATGCTTTTTAAATCTTCACAATGATTAAAGTTGGATAGATGTTGGTTTCCCACCATAAAGATGAGAAAACCAAGACAAAGATGGATTAATTTGCATAATAATATTCTTAACATTTTCTGGGTGATAGACTCTTTTTTTAAATTTTTTAAAAAAAATTAGTTTATATTGGAGTATAGTTGACTAACGATGTTGTGTTAGTTTCAGCTGTACAGCAAAGTGTAAGTATTTGATTATATCTATAGCGCCTCTCCTGTAGAAATGTATATGAAAATATATAAATATTTTTGCATAGAATTTCAGGTTATGAACTTATAGCCTAGGTAGCATAGAGTATTAATATAGTCAGGACTAAAACCCGTTCTGTGTTCTATCAACTATAGCAGAGATATGCCTTTTTTCGTCTCTCTCTTAATGCTCTGTTAAGATTAAGTAGCTTTTTTCAAAACAAAACAAAACTATTGCATATTTCCCTCTTATACAATATGCTACTGAGCTATATAAAACTTCTGTAAATTCTGCACAATTTCTACCGAGGTTTCTTTTTTTTTCATGTTGCTTTCCTAGTCCCCATGGGATGTGGAGATAGCATATGCTGATATTATGGTTTCAGACTGTACAACTTGTGCTTCACACATCAAAGAACAGGAACTTAGTAAGCTGTGCCTTATTTTTCAGTTCTGCCACCAAAAAGCAATATATTAATTAGGTTTCTAAATATTGTTCTTATAATGGTGATGTTAATTTGTGGAATAGAGTCTGTATGAATTATGGATTTCATGTTTTGTTTCCGTCAAATGGTTTTGGATTTTGGATAAAGAGCAGAAAGTGGTAGAGATAAAATAAATGTGGTAAATAACACTTTCTAAAACAAAAACCTTACACAGAAACATATCTGTCCTTTGTTACATGTATGCTTTCTTTCTTGTTTTTGTATATTTTTTATTTTCAATTTGCAAGTAGTAATCTCAAACATAGAATAGCATCTTTTACTATGTTGTTTTTTCTCTAAAATAAAACTTCATTAAAAATTAATTCAAAGCTTTTATTTTTCATAGTTTACTCTTTATCATTTTTATCACTAGATTTAAATGAAGATCCTATGAATTAGAAAAACTGCAAACCCTTTTATATTGAGTACATAAACAGAATCGTTGTAATTAATTTTAATACAGAGATTGAGTTTTCTACCTTTCCTTTTAGCAGTTTTGGTTGAGAGGTGCATAATGCTATAGATCTGAGGGCATGTTTGTTTTATGGGATGGATAATTCTTTGTTCTACTTTTGAGGTAGGAAGACTAAGGAATATAGAAGCTCTCTGCCCCTACAGCCTGTACTTAAGACCCTGTTTCCTCACAGCTTAAGCCAAGGGAGCAGTTTCACATACTGCCCATCCAGTAGCAGGATTTGAAATGCGCTAATTCCCGTGGTCCTTGTTTCATCGTCTCGGTGAGGAAGACATGGCTTGGTTTTTTGATGCAGTTGACTTTTTCTTGTCACACTTACTGTATCACTGCTTCTTCCTGTTGGCGTCCTGATGGAGTATCAGTCAGTACAAGTAATCGGGAGTTGTGAATGGGTGTGGGGAGGAGGAAACTGGAAGGGAAGTGAGGAGTGAGGGCACATGGTGGGAGCTGCCCATCAGAAATGGTGAGGAGAAAAGATTAGCACAGTAATGGAGTCAAGGACAGTCCCCTTAACTAGTCTGTTTTTACAGTACCTCCAGGTTGGAGTTTAAGAATTCAGTTTTCGAGTTCTGCTTTCCATTTATCTTTCTCATTAGCTTTTCATTTTGGCTCTTCCCTGTTTGTCTTGCTGTCTGTCTGACTGACCGTCTCTCTTTTCCTTAACCTATTTCCTGTTTGTCTTAGAATTTCCTTCCTTTTTTTTCCCTACTTCCTGTCTACTGACATTTACATTTAAACAGATCACCCCTAATTAGTAATTTCATATAGTCTGTGGAACTCTTTCCTTATTAATAGTTCTTATGGCCTTCAAGAGAAGGTCCAGCAAAAGATAGCAAATCATCTTGTGTAGCAATGACCGGTCTAATATGCAAAAATTAACTCTTTTAGTGAAAATGTATTAAAGTATTCACAGGAAACAAGGAAGAAGTCACTCAGAATTACTGTGTATGAGTAGTAATGTACTTGCAATAGTAACCTAAAATCTGAGTTAAATGTCTTAAATAAAAGTTTATTTTTCTTACATAATGAGATTAGTAGTTGATATCTGTTGTTGGTTAGTAGCTCAATAATGTCATAGTGAGTAAATATTTCTGCCATTCTTTTGGACTTTCCATAATGATTATTGCCTCATAGTCCCAAGATGGCTGCCTCAGCTCTAGGCATGATGTTCACATTCAAGATAGAAAGGAGTAGGGAAGAGCAAAAGGAATCATGTCACCCTTCTGCCCCTTTCATTAGGAAAACCAAAAGCCTTCACGGAAGCCTTCAGGTGACTTCTGCTTGTATCTCACTGGCCATGTCATTCACCAGTTCTATATCTCATGCATATCCTCCTGGCTACAAAACATGATAAAAAATGATTGCTTTGCTCTCCCACTCTCTAATGTAGAGGTGACATGTGAGAAGGAGCTTGAGAACATGAGAAAGTTAATTGATGAACAGTGTTTGCCACATTCTTTTACTGGAAAATAAGGACAACATTTGAACATGCATATACCCACATAGATAAGGTAGGAATATAAAATAAACAAATAACTCAGAGGAAGAAACTGTAATGGTACCTTACTCATGCTCAGTTTTGTGTTCATGGTAACAATTGCCCTATACATTCTCTCTCCTCTAAAGTGTGCTTGGGAATTCTTTACTTCCCAGCTTCTGACTTTGACTATAAATAAAAGCTTAAAGGTAGAGAAGACCTAATAATGAACTTGAGGAGATCAACAAGATTCCCAACCTACCATAAATTATTCTTGAAATCTTGGCTCTTCTCTGATTTCCGTAGACAACCTCCCTAAAGATCGCTCTTAAACGAGTCTGATTGTCTTTTTCTTTCTACCAATGAGGGCCACTTTTTTTTTTTTGGCTTTCTTATCAGGGGAGAGAGTGAAGAATGGGTTCTTAGCCACATGCTGCCTTTCCCATTTTCTTACTCTAAGACCTTACATTCTGACATACTCAAGAACTGTGGTGAGGCAGTGACTCATACGATCAGTATGAAAGACCCACTCATGCGATGCCTTAAACACTTAACAGGAAATCTGGGTAAGTGTGAGGCAATTCCATGGACCCTCCCCCAATCTATTTATTATTATTGAGCTAGGGAAGACAGGGAAGGTGTAGAAGACAGACACTGAGAGTAACTGCTAGATGTTGGGAAAGCATCTAAGGAGAGTTTACTGTGTCCTTATGCCCGCAGTTGCTTTAGTTTGTGTCTTTCTGATTCTGTAAGGAAAAAATGGATGAATTATAGGTCTGTGGTGAAGGGTAATCATTTGTTAGCTTCAGTGAGGTGTCTTGCCTTGATTGCAGCGTTCAGTACTGAATACATTCACTGCACCTCAGATCTAGTTGTTGAAATGTAAATTATGTGAAATGTTTGCGAATATATAAAAGTCAAACACACTATTGAAAGTCATGGATGGGTTGTGAAGTGGAGGCAGCGGATTTTAGCTTTAAATGAATAATTTATTAGACTTGACAGTAGAGAAGTGAACATGGCATTTTTGTGTGCCTACTATGTGCCAAGCAAAATAATCTTGCAAGGTAGTTATTTTCCATCTTCATTTTAAAAGATGAGGCCATTAAAGTTCAGAGGGACCAAAAAAATGATACAAATGAACTTATATACAAAAGAGAAATAGACCCACAGACAGAAAACAAAGTTATGGTTACCGAAGGGGAAAGAGTGAGGGGAGGGATAAATTAGAAGTTTGGGATTAACATATACACACTACTATATAAAATAGATAATGAACAAGGACCCATTGTATAGCACAGGGAACTATACTCAATATTTTGTAATAACCTCTAAGGGAAAAGAATCTGAAAAAATGTATATATATATATATATATATATATATATATATATATATATATATGTATGTGTAACTGAATTACTTTGCTGTACACCTGAAACTAACACAACAGTGTAAGTCAACTGTACTTTAATTAAAAAAAAAAGAAGTTCAGAGGGACCAAGTAATTTGCCTAAGTTTACACAAGTGAAAGTATTCAATGTTCTATATTTGTTTTTTGTTATATTCCACAATTTAAATGTATTTAGAATTGTTCTCTTAGACATATCTGGATTATATAATTTTACAAAAGGAAATATCATGGAAATTTTATATGTCTATAACAGAAGTCCCCAGAAATACACCAGAGTGGTTTCTTCCTTCCTTCCTTCCTTCCTTCCTTCCTTCCTTCCTTCCTTCCTTCCTTCCTTCTTTCCTTCCTTCCTTCCTTCCTTCCTCCCTCCCTCCCTCCCTCCCTCCCTCCCTTCGTTCCTTCCTTCCTTCTTTTCTGCTGATACTCATTTTTCCTCCGAGACAATTGTATACCTAACACTACTTCCCCTGAAGCCATCCCCCAGCCCATGATGACACTTAAGTGAAAAGCTGTACAAGATTACTCTTGACTTCCTAACATGCAATCTATAAACACTTACCCTTCACTGATTATGAATTAACTGATGCTGCAGCTTTGCTGTCACAGCTGATGAAAACCTAAAATTAGTGCTCCCAGGTGTGTTGTGGTAGGCACAGAGGGCAGGTACATTTTGGGAGTCCTTTGCATTTCCTGACTGTAGCTTCTTGAGATGAGAAAATTGACAACGAGTAGATGATGCAGACATGCCAGGCAAGTCCCATGCAGCCTAGATGGACAGGAGGCCAATTAGCAACCTGTGCATGTGCTGTCCTTGGGTTCAGAGGATTTGGGTCTAGTGTTTCATCAGGCCAGTCTTTCTGGGAATCCATTGCCCTGCCTCTAGGGTTGGCATTAGATTCATTCTGGATGGTGTGCACTGGACCAACTGTGAGATCTTGTACATGGAGGAAACATTCTCTGGCTTTGGAAGTTTCTCAGATGTGTGAAATATGAGATCCATTTTTACACGGTGCATCATCTTTATAAGCTCAGTGTAGGAGTCACGGGGCAACAAGCCTTTTTTTATTCAGAGTTACTCATGTCTCAGTTAAATGAAGGCATTTGTCTTGTTCACCTCATTTGTCTCAGCCTTTACATAGATGATTAAGTGGATATCCCAAGATCTGGAAAACAAGCAGAAGGAAATGCTATTAAAAACAGATTGGATATGGTGCTTGTCTTTACTGACAAAGATGTTCTTGCTTTGTTGGAGGAATAGGATTATTTTGGAATGCCTCCATGTCTATTTTTCTGTTCCTTACAATGCCCAGGAAGACAGGTGAATATGTATTTACCCAAATTATATAAATTGTTATTATTTCATCAACGCAGTTTTTCCTCTTGACATTTGTAGAGTGCCTGTTAATAGTTGTTATTAGATGCAATGCTTATAACCCCATAGTAAATAAGAGGAGAATTGTGTACCCTCTTCACAGGTAAGATCTTTGAAGTACAAGGTGATTAAATATGCATAGGTGGAATAATGAGGTACTGGGCTAATATCATCTACGTGAAGCAATTTAAAAGATTGAATTATTCTTTCCTTGAACATACATTTATTAAGCATCCAAGATATGCCAGATAGTGTTCAGGTGTTCTGGATAAAAAGATAAATAAGATAATAAGATACCCTGCCCTCATGGACCTCAAATATTAATAGTAAGAATCCTGTAAACAGTTAAGAAAAGTACAGTGGTCCAAGTATTGTAACAACTGACTGTGTAAGCTGGGTGATGACTTACTATAATGAATGTGCTTAGGAGTTAAACTGTGAACTCCATTCTATGCAAAAGTTTGTGTGTATGTGCATTTTTTCCTTAAGAAAAAGTCCATTATTTTAATTTAAATTGTATTTTAAAGAAATATGACACACATCAAATTAAGAACCATTGACATAAGGCATTATTAGGAATTGGGTTGAGGTAAGAAGATCTTACAGGTAAAGGCCCAGAAATTTATAAATGTTGCCTTGTCCCAGTTGCTTCTCTCACATGAAGTTGCCAAGAGAGCTCTACATGAACAGGACAAAATTAAACTATGGGCCCTAATATCTAATGCAAAACTTTCTGTTAAAGCTGCCTGGACACTTGACTTAGAACCAGATCCAAGCCAGGACTCTTTCCTTCTTAAGGCCCAATCTTACTACCATCCATCCCATGAATAAATTTGGCCAAACAATGACCTATTTTTTAAAATCAAATTAGCCAGTCCTATTCCCTTTTTGCTGGAGAGATTTACTGGGGTGGTGGTAAGGGATAGCAGCCCCTTTAATTTTGGTGATAGAGTATAGGCATGGGGTGATGCTCAGGAAACTTTTGAACAAACTGAGATTTAAACCATAAATGAGTTTTCACTGAAGAAACAGTGGCAAAGGATGGGTTTGGAAAAAGTCTGGTGGTAAATGTTTCCCTGCCTCAGAAGTATCTCTTCTTCAAGTGATGTCTAAAATATTTACCTCTATTTAGCTTGGGATCTAGAATGCAGTTTTGATGGCAGAACAAGATGTGATTGGTGGATGACTTCTTTTTCAGGCTCTTGTTCCTTCACTTTGAATCTGGCTATTGGGTTAGGAAGCCAATCATGAAACTGGTTTCTGAGGTAACATGAGGTAGACAAGATAGGTTTAGGTGTGGGGAGGGGACCAGCATCAGTGCTGGCTGAAGAATGGTTTGGAGGTCATTGATGAATCAGTCAGCACTTCAGGTGCAAACAAAAGAAAACTCTGGCTAATTTAAGCAGAATTAGGAGATAACTAGCCCAGCTAGGAATGAAGGATGGGTGTGCAGCAGAGGGCCCAGCTGTCAGGCCACAACAAATCTGCCTAGAATGCTACCCCTGATACCTCATCACTGGAAAGTATGCCCATCTGCCCCTTCCCTATGTTATGTCTACCACCAGCACCATGAATCCTTGATCTGTGAGAATCCCATGTCTTTGTGTCCCTATGTTCAGATTCAGAGTCCTGGGCAGGGACCTCCAGTTGATAGAGTAACCTGTCTGCCAGAGGAAAAGAGAAGGGGATGCTTGAATCTTTTTAGCTTTTGTAGCATGAAGAAGAGTCCTGTCTTAGCCAAAATGTGTGCATCCAAGCACATCCTTGAAAAAGAAAGAGAATTCAGGTACCGATCAGTCAGAAAAACATCATAGATATCTAGTACAGTTGGGAAGCCGTTGCTTCTTCCTGAAATCTCAACTGTGTTCCTCTCTTGTATGTTGACCAAACTCAGGAACAGTGGAGGAATCTTTTCAACAGACCCATGGAATCCCAAGGCACTTTTGACAAGCTTGAAAGTAAAGAGACAAGTGGTATTGACAGCAGCTGAAACTGTTTGATTTGATCAAAGAGTGAGTAGGCCAAGTCTGCTGCTGCTGGTGCCGTTACCTCAGAAAATTCACTTTATTTAAATCTACCTCAGTATCTTCATCAGTAAAATGAAGGCGGAATTTCTAACTACGCTTGAGATATCCTCGTATAAAAATTCATTTATTCATTGAATATTTATTTTGTACCTTCTCCATGCTAGTCAGTATTCTAGGCTTTAGGTAACAGTAGTAAACAAGGGTGAAGGTCTCTGCTTTCTAGAGCTTGCATTGGACTGCATAGGCGCTCACTTTGGGGAGGAACCAGATGGAGAGAGTGAGAATCAGTAATTCAGTTTTGGATATACTGAATTTGAAATGATTATTAAGCAATAGAAATGCATGGATTTCAGGGGGAAAGAAAGGACTGAAAATATAATTTGGGACTTTATAAGCATATTGTGTGGTATTTAAAGGCATCAAATAGAATGACATCTTGCAAGTTGTGAGCACAAATTGAGAAGGGAAGAGAGCTGAGGGCGTAATCCCAAAGTACTCTAATATTTAGAGAGCTCTCATGAGACAAACCTTGAAATAAGCAGAGAATGAGACTCCAGTGATATAGGAGGAAATCTGGAAATTTACAAAGAAAGTGATTCAAGAATTAAGGAGCAGCCAACCTTGCCAGATCTTGCTGATCTATCAAGTGAACCATTCATTGTCTTTAGCAAGATGTGGGCCACTGAGGGGTTCAATAAATGCTCTTGCAATCAAGTGATAATGATGAGAACCCAATTGAAGGGGATGGAGGAAAGAATGGGAGCTGAGAATGTGGAGACACAAAGTATACACAGCTCTTCCAGGAAATATTGTTAAACCAGTGATGCTAGATGATGTTGCCACCGTCTCAGATCTCTTCTCATTACCTGTCTTTGAATTATACGGTCCAGATTTAAAGTGCTCAGAGAAAACAATGTATTAGTTGGACCTAAGTGCCATGTCTTTGCCCTGAACCAGGGACAGGAAGGATGAAGTTCTAAAACAGGAGGTGGAGTCCTAGTTCCCAACAATACTCAAACAATGGGGGAATCTCCAAATTAGAAGAGGTTATTCAGATGTGGATCACAAAAAGTTAATAAATGTCCTCTGTTCTCTCCATTGTATCTCTTGAAACCATTATGATCTCCCATTGTAGCTACAACTACCGTCATTTTTTAAAAATTTTTTAATTTAATTTAATTTTTTTATACAGCAGTTTCTTGTTAGTCATCAGTTTTATACACATCAGCATATACATGTCAATCCCAATTCATCCTACTACCATCCCCCCGCCCCCTGCAGCTTTCCCCCCTTGGTGTCCATATGTTTGTCATTTTGACTATCATTCTTTCTCACCCACTCATTTTTTCTCCTCCAGCCGCTGTCTGTTAGGCACCATTACTTAGATTAATTTTTATTTACAACTCTGATCATATCACCACCTTCTGTAGAAGTTGTAATTTCTCTTCGTTGTCTGTAGAATAAAGTCCAAACTCCATAGTTGAGAATCTAAGGCAATGCATGATTAAGTCACAACTATTTCTTTCTAGTCTTTTCTGATATCTTTTTAAGCATTTCTTGGTCCAGCAAGACTGAATTACTGTTTAATGTGCATTTTTGTCTTGCATAGTACTATTCATTGTCCTTCTTGAGATTGTCTCCGTATCACTACGATTCTACTTAGCCTTCTAGAATTCTACAGCAGGTGGAAATAATCCATCATTTTTCATAAATGTATGTAGTATGTTAACTAACAATTTGTTATATGAATACACATGTGTGGGGTGGGGAAGAGTCATTGTTTTCTAAGCTGCATTTCAGTTTTTGTATTGCACAATTAGATTACATATTACTTATATTAGTAAACAAATAAGGTCTTCTGGCTTGAAGCTTCTGTGTCCAATAGCCCTGTAGAAAACGAAAACGCTTCTCAGACTCCCTAAGATTTCTTTGAATGTCCAGGGGGCTTATGTTTCTTGTTCACTTCTGCCTCTGGAGTACTGGAAGCTGTCCTTTCTAAGCAACATTTATTCAAATATGAAACTTAGACCTTCTCATTTCTCATAAGATCAATCAATTCATCAAATGTTCAAAGTAGAAATGAACTGTACAGAAACAACCACCCACCGAACATGTATGTGATAAGTCACAAGGGGGGGGGTTCTGATTTCCTCAGCACACAGGCTTAGTTTAAGATTGTTGATTAGACATTTCTATCCTTAAATATTCTTGTGGCTGTCCTACAACTAAAGATTCTCAGTTAATTTCACCCCCTACTTAGCAACTTCCTTTCTGGAGCTTTCTGAATGAGTCCCTTCCTTTCATTATTCTACTTTTCAAAGGCATTTTAACTCTATACTCAATTACCAAGTATTTTAAAGCACCTGTGGTTTGGAGCTCATCCGCTATACTAAGTGGATTATCCAGGCACATTTTCAAAAATAGTTCTCTTCCCACAAGTGCCTATTAAGTGTTAGCTGTTAAGATTTTCTTTTTCACCTTGTTATGTTTTTGTAACACCCTTATCTCTTTTACTAGGTAGCACATTCTCAAGCACATGCAGACAGAATCTTATTTATGTGTTCCCTGGGGTCCAGCACAGTGCCTGACACAGCAGGCATCAAACGTGTTGAGTGAGTGTTTCTTCCAGGTCTAAAATTCTATTTTCCTGTTTTTCCAAATAGTTTATTCTAAACTCATAAAAATGCTTATGACTATGCTTATTAATTGTTAATAAGTACTGATTATAGAATAACTGGTTGAATAAATATTTATTTAAAAGGAATGAACAAAGATTCCCAATCCTAGTGGATAGGACATCAGATTGTGTTGAAGTCAGAGTCAGGGACCTTGATGTTTGGCACCAATATGGTGGTTGATCTTTGCATTAGTTTATATTTGCCGTTACTATTGCTTGTAAGTAAAAGTCCATGAGAAATCTTCAGGCTTTAAAATAAATAGATTTATAGGCCATTGATACCCCATAGCATTTATGCGGAAGCTGCTTTGACTATCTCTGTTTGTTTCCCCAGGGCATAGCAAGTCTCCCCTATAGGATAGTATTACCTTTGGGCAGGCACTGTCCTTTGTTCCATATATAGCTCCACAACACTTAGATGTTCAATAGATTCATTTTTTATATTTATTTTTAAAATAAATTTATTTATTTATTTTTGGCTGTGTTGGGTCTTCATTGCTATGCGCAGGCTTTCTTTAGTTGCGGTGAGTGGAGGCTACTCTTCGTTGTGGTGCGTGGGCTTCTCATTGTGGTGGCTTCTCTTTGTTGCAGAGCACAGGCTCTAGGTGTGCGGGCTTCATTAGTTGTGGCACACGGGCTCGGTAGTTGTGGCTCTGAGGCTCTAGAGTGCACGCTCAGTAGTTGGCACACGGGCTTAGTTGCTCTGCGGCATGTGGGATCTTTCCGGACCAGGGATCTAGCCCCGTCCCTAGCATTGGCAGGCAGATTCTTAACCACAGCACCACCAGAGAAGTCCCAGATGTTCAATAGATTCTTATTAAAGTGAATTGATTAGAATTGGGAAGCTTCTCTGAACCTTTTGGTATTGACTCCTGTCTTTATTCCATTCTAGAAGTGGCTAAATCTTTCGTGTTCTCCAGAGACCAAGCATATACCCAGTGCTTCAAAACAAAGACTTGCTTTTCTACCTTCAACGTTGAAAAAATAGAAACAAACCTAAATGAAAATGAGCCAAACCTATAAAGATAAAATAGCGAAATATCCCTTTTTAGATGAATCAACAAAAACAATACTCTAAAGACCAAGGTATTTAATCAAATAAATAAATCAAATGCTAAGTTAAATTGAGAGCCATCAAAGGGAAGCAGTTTTTCAGATCTTTAACAAGAATGAAAAATTGAACCATATGTCAAAAATAGGAATGTTTTATCTTTGTATAACATAGCAATGTTTCTCAAAATGTGGTCTGCATAAGGAGTAGTTCAGGGAGGGAGAGCTATTAGGCAAGAAACAAAGGAGCTATTTAGGCAGAGCAGTGCCTATGATGGAGAGGCAGATACTCAAAATTGAATACAAATGCATTGTTTTGAAACGTGTTAATAAGATCCATGAAAATAGAAGACTAGGCGGTTTCTAAAGTAGAATTTACTTTGCTTACTCTAATAGATAACAGAGATATTTTAGAAATGTTTTAATTCGCCAAAGGAATAAATGTGCTTAGTACCATTATGTTGCCTGGAATATGGAAGAAAGCTCATGGAATTTATTGTCAACCATGTGGTTTTGAATCCAGATTTACTACTTACTACCTGAGTAACACAGGGCAAATGGCTCATTCTAGCTTGAAATTTAACTTCCTAATATATGAAATAAGGAGAGCAATACATTCTTCAAAGGTTTGTTGCAAGTATTATATGACATAACATGAAGGTGATCTAGGACAGGAGTCAGTGAACTTTTTCTGTAAAGGGCCAGATAATAAATATTTTAGGCTTTGTCCGCCTGCCAATGCAGGGGACACAGGTTCAAGCCCTGGTCTTGGAAGATCCCACATGCCGTGGAGCAACTAAACTCATGCACCACAGCTACTGAGCCTGCGCTCTAGAGCCTGCAAGCCACAACTACTGAGCCTGCATGCCACAACTACTGAAGCCCACATGCCTAGAGCCCGAGCTCCGCAACAAGAGAAGCCACCGCAGTGAGAAGCCCGCACACCACAATGAAGAGTGGACCCCACTTGACACAACTAGAGAAAGCCACACGCAGCAACGAAGACCAAATGCAGCCCAAAATAAATAATTTTTACAAAACACAAAACAACAACAACAACAAAATAAACAGGCAATGGCCCAGGTTTGCCTTGTGGGCCACAATTAGCCAACCATGACATCAGGCAATGATGGCTGTTGTATTGGCAATCCTCATAAATAAACTAAATATAAAAAGTGACCCAGCACAGTTGCTGCCACATAGAATATCTTGAATAAATGCATTGAGTCAATCAGTCAGTGAAGATATCAGGGAATGAATATGACCTGGTAAGTGTAATTACCATCCCCAACCTCACCACTTAATATTTTGTTACTTCACGTTATTTTTTGTTGTTTTTATGAGCTCATTTGACAGTTTCTACTAATGTTCCAGATATAAGAAGGCAACAGTACTTCAGTTAGAAATTTTCTTAAAATGATTTTTTAAACCTTCTTAAAACAATTGGCTTAAGATACGGTGTTTAGAAAGCTCAGTGCTTAAAATAGGAGGAAGTCTCCTATAACATTCTTTTCTAAACAGTGTTCCAAGGATGACTATGTACGAGGAAAAATTGATAGTGTTCTGTAGTAAAATATTTTTGAGAAATGCTGTGTTAAACACAATTAAACAGATTTCTTTATTACAGAAATTCCCATAGGTTTTGATGTTAAAACATGTGGAGGAATACATTCTGTACAGTTTCCCAGATATTATTTAACTTTTTTCACATACCTATTACCATCTTCCAGAATATAGTCTTCAGAGAATAGTATTTGGGAAACACTGCTTTACAACATAAATCACATCTTGATACATTTGAAATAAATGGTATGAATATAGACACCTCAGACAAGAAACTTAGCAAGCCAGAGGGGAATAAATCCTAACAGTTAATTGTTAAAATTTCTTCAGTTTTTCATTCTGTCATTTTTTTGGTAATCATTTAGTGTTTATTCAGTTTAAAGTAGAGCTTTATTCCTATTCCTATTCAAAAGTCGGGGGTAGCTTTATGAATAGAAAGTTTAGATACTCTGAAATAAATGGCTGAAATCTTAGGCTCTTTGTTTCACATCTATAAAATCTTTCTGAGTTTCATGGGAAGATAAACTTTTATTTCCAAAAGGAACTTCAAAGCTATATGAAGGTAAAAGAAGAGCTCCAGTGAGTGAACTGGAGTAATATTTGGTAATAACCTGCAGGAGAGCTCATCTGAATTAGAAAGAATTGTGATAGATCTCTTATAGTTTAGGTCCATAGAGGTTTGAAATTGGGTTGAAACAGCCTGGTTGAAACTAATACTCTTGCATTAGAATCATTTACAAACTTTGATAATGGATTTTATTTAACAAATGAAGAAGATGAATCATTTTCAGGCAACCCTCTGTGTATCTAAGGGCACTATGCTTTTTTGACTGGTCTCAGAAGCACTAGAAAACACAAAAGAAGTATTTCAACTAAATGATTGCTATAAATTCAGCATCACCAATCACCAATATTTCTAGTATAGGGTTTTCCTGTGGTGTTGGTAGCAGAAAGGAAAACAAATTATTTTATAAGTATTGTGAGGCAAAAAATAACTACATTCTACTTCCTTCTCACCCCCACAACACAGACACACACATACACACACACACAGTTATCAGAACTTCTTATAAGGATTTTCTCTACAATAGTTTTGTTTCTTCTTGTTCAAGATCATCCTGAAACAACATCTTCTATAGAACAGTGGGACAAGAATTTGGATCTGTAATATCTTCTGATAAATTATATGTATTTAGTGATCACATTAAATTATTGCATAAAGTGTATATTTGGTAATCTGTACTTCTAAAGTGCTTGGTACTAAGTGCATACAAGACATTCAATTAATATCTACTTTTTAATATAAATAGGTATTGACTGATATGATTCAACCCAAATTTAACAATGTTGAACCACTCTTTAAAAATGTGAATTACAGAAAAGGAATATGGAATAAAAAGTACATGCTCCAAAATACTTATGGGTGATCTGAGTTAATTAGATGGTTATAAGCCAGGCATGGTTAATATACATAATTGCCTAATGTTGCCTAGTGTATTGGATTGGCCAAAAGGTTCGTTCGTTTTTTTCCATCAGATGGCTTTAGTAGGACTTACTTGTCTTTAACTTCATTCGAAACAATTTTGTTAGATTGTATGTGACAGCTGTCATATCAACATGCATTTAAAAAAAGACTTATCAAAATTGGTGAATTACTGTGTAGCCATTTTAATATTGAAGATGGAAGAAAAAAAGCAACATTTTCGGCATATTATGCTTTATTATTTCAAGAAAGGTAAAAATGCAACTGAAACACAAAAAAAGATTTGTGCAGTATATGGACAAGGTGCTGTGACTGATTGAACGTGTCAAAAGTGGTTTGCGAAGTTTCATGCTGGACATTTCTTGCTGGACGATGCTCCACAGTCGGGTAGACCAGTTGAAGTTGATAGCAATCAAATCGAGACATTAATGGAGAACAATCAACGTCATACCACTCGGGAGATAGCCGACATACTCAAAATACCTAAATCAAGCGTTGAAAATCATTTGCACCAGTTTGGTTATGTTAATCACTTTGATGTTTGGGTTCCACATAAGTTAAGTGAACAAAACCTTCTTGACCGTATTTCTGCATGCGATTCTCTACTTAAACGTAATGAAAACGTTCCGTTTTTAAAACAAATTGTGACAGGAGATGAAAAGTGGGTACTGTACAATAATGTGGAATGGAAGAGATCGTGGGGCAAGCAAAATGAACCACCACCAACCATACCAAAGGCTGGTCTTCATCCAAAGAAGGTGATGTTGTGTATATGGTGGGAACGGAAGAGAATCCTCTGTTATGAGCTCCTTCTCGAAAACCAAACGATTAATTCCAACAAGTACAGATCCCACTTAGACCAACTGAAAGCAGCACTCGACAAAAAGCATCCAGAATTAGTCCACAGAAAATGCATAACCGTCCATCGGGATAACGCAAGACCACGTTTCTTTGATGACCAGGCAAAAGCTGTTACAGTTTGTCTGGGAAGTTCTGACTCATCCACCGTATTCATCAGACATTGCACCTTCGGATTTTCATATCTTTAGGTCTTTACAAAGTTTTCTTAATAGAAAAAGTTCAATGCCCTGTAAAAGGCACCTGGAACAGTTCTTTGCTCAAAAAGATAAAAAGTTTTGGGAAGATGGAATTATGAAGTTGCCTGAAAAATGACAGAAGGTAGTGGAACAAAAGGGTGAACACATTGTTCAATAAAGTTCTTGGTGAAAATGAAAAATATGTTTTTTTATTTTTACTTAAAAACCGAAGGTACTTTTTGGCAAACCCAATAATTTCTCAGAGATTTGGGGAAATATCTAGACCTCTTTTCATTTCATATCTTAGAGAAAAAACTCAAAATCCCCTTAGGAATATAATTGAATAGGGCTGGGTGGAGAGTGAGGCTTGACATCCACGTTTAGTTTGTGGGTTCTGTGACCTGGCCTTTGTAGGGTGTGGAAAGGACCTTCCTATCTAACTCAGTGGGTACCACAAAGTGATTTAAATGCAGGCAAGAGAAGGGTTATGTGAGAGAGAGCAACTGGCCTAATCCACACAGAGGCTATTTTTGCTCTTTGTGAATTTGGTAAATAATTAGTGCCATTCTAGAATTTATCATTATCAATATTAATAGTAGATGTTAAATGCAAATGGTCCAAATCAGATCACATATTTCTCATTATTTTTTCAGGCCATAACCCTTGAAAACTGGATAGCTATTGTGGTCACATGCTTTCTTTATGGGGTATGGAGAAAAGGAGAGGGCAAAACACTGAGAAAGGTCTATGAAAGAACCTGAAATGAATTGGTGGAATTAATGACAGAAATATGAAATGAATGGTGAAAAGAACAGTAACTTAATCTTAAAATACCCAGCAGAGCCAGTATAATTAAATAGCAACTATGGTATCATTTAATTATTTTCCCAAACAGCACCATCATTATATATGACCAAGACATCATTTTTCTGTATTTATTTGGCAAAGCAGCAAAAAAATGAATTGAAACTTACATTATCAATTGCAAAAATGGCATTACAATGGATTGAAAGTAATTTGAAATTGCACCTGTAAGAACAAAGCACACTCCAAATTAATGTACAGTGCTACTGGGAAATAAATGAATTCTTTACTCTTAAGTCTTTTGTTTTAAAGAGAACCTTTAGCAATGAAGCCAAATAATTGTCCTTAAGACCATGAAATGAATCAAAGCAGCCGTAAATAGCATTTGTGATTACAAGGAAAAAGATTTTCTTCTCTTTGAGTCTCTCTCCTTTTATGCAGTGTGGGCAGCGTCCAGTTGTATGACATAGAGCCTCTTAGGTGGTTTTCTTGCCATAGTTTCTTTGACATAACTATTCCCCTTTGTCTGGTTTCATCTTTTACACTCCTTTCTCTCTACACCCACTTCCTAAGGCTGCTCCTTGTATGCCTGCTTCCCACTGTTTATGTGTGTGTATGTTACGAGTTATAAACAAGGAACTGCTATTAAGCCAATTCATTAATTAGGGTTCTGTCTGGAGTTCTCCTGTGAAGGATAATAATTTGTTAGCTTCACTGAGATCTTCTTCCTTCCTGAGAAATGTTGTTCTGAGAAAATATTGATTGAGAGTGGACCCCTGCTAGGTAATGTATGTACAGTTTATACGTACTTGACGATATTCAAGAGCATTATCTCTTTTTTGATAGCTACTAATGACTGTAATAAACTAAAACCACCTCATTTTAAATGGATGTTTTTAGTTGACAATGGAGGCATAATTCATAATTCATAAATATTATTTGAGTTAGGATATTTTAGTTCAAATTCGAATGAGCACCTGTATATATATATATATACTTTATACTGTTATATTTAACTGGTTTAAAACAAGTGTCTTTGTCCATGCAGTTTCCTCAATATGAAATGGTATCCTCTCTACTTCTTCAAATTGAAATAATATTTCAAAACAATCATAAGTTCTATCCTCTCATGTTCTGTCTAAAATTTCTAATAACCGTATATCTTGACCACCTTTAGTCTTGACTAGTAGGTAGGAAATCTATTATTTCATCCCAGCCATATCTGATTTTGTTATTGCTTTTGAATGGATGGCCAAGCAAGGCTTAGTATTTGGAAACTTAATGTGGGACAGTTAGGTGATCGTCCAGGCTGTCTCAAACCTTCAGGCCTGGGTGCTTTGCTCTTCTTGAATATGCTGTATTACACTTGACTTCTCAGTCTGAAGCCTTGTTTGTCCTAATCTTTTGGCCTCATCTCTCCTTTATTGCTATTTTTTTCCAATTTAGATCTTGATTTTTATGTTGCTTTCCTATTAAGTTTTCGTTTCTTTAATCTAGGGTTATAACCTCAACAAGATGAATTCCACTATGCTTCCTTGGAGAGAGGGGCGAGACCTCTCCTCCTGGCCCATACTGTGTGGTCAGGCAAAAGACAACTGAATTTGGAGTTAGAAAATATGGCTTGGAGGGTCAGTTTTTATTCCTACTATGTGGGCAATCTTGGACAAGGGGTGATCTATCTGAGTCCGTGTTGTTTTTCAAACCTGTGACACACCTCAACATCCTATGTGTGGGGTCCCTTTATAAATACCATTTGTTGAGAATGATGATGTGTTTTGCATCATGTGTAGTATCAGAGCTTGTGGATCTCACAAGTGCCTGCTACAGAGGAATGAAGGACCTGAGACCACGTGGGACAGGGGAGGGACCTGAATGGAATATAGCAATGGTTCCCAAGGTGAGGGTCAGGGTGGATAGTCACTTTATTATGTAGAGCAAATGAAAGGGGCTAATGAGCTCAAGTCAGGTTTTAGCCAGGGTATATGCCTTTGAGCCAGCATCTATTTGTATATCCAGTTGGTAGGGCATGGGAGCAACACTGCAGGTATTGTCAAAACACCTGAAGTCATGTTAGTGACAGCTTGACAGTGTGGTGATTTTCAAGGGGCTCAAGTATCTCTAAGAAGGAGCCTAGCCATGAACGCACGATAGGGGAGTAGAGTATATGTCAGGGCAAGAGAGGGTGTCAGGGAGTCATGTAGTTCAGCTGGGCTCCAGCCACATCTTCAGTTCCCTAGGAAGCCCAAGCAGAAGTCCAGCTGTATGGATTAGGCCAACATGAGACGCATGCTCTAACCTTTCGATCAAATAAGCTTGAATGCTTCATCTGCATTTCTAGGCTAGAGCCTCTGGATCTGAATCGAATATCAGCTCCCAGTGAAACTATTAAGTGACTTCTGAGTAAGTTGGTTTTTCCTCTGTGCTCTCTTAACACCATGTTAAAATATCTAAAATGGAGTTTACCATAATAGTTTTTCCATTTTTTAGTAAGTCTATTTTCCCTTTAAATCATGGGCTCCTTAAGGTCAGGCGTAAAGTTGCCTTCAGCTTTATATCTTAATGCTTAGGACAGTGCCTGGCATACGTACACAAGAAATGCTCATTGAATAAATGATTGGATGAATGAACTAACTGAGCTCTATTCCAGGGTCATGAGATATACCTCTGAGTGCTGTTTAACCATCCTGAAAATGCGTGTCTTTGTCACATAATTAACCAGGTTCAACGTAGGAATGATTCGATATCTATGGCAGATGTTGGGGCAAGGTTGAGGGAGAAGTTGAGGATGTTTCTCCACCTTCCTAAGCTTTCTTCTAAAATATCTGGACCAAAGTCTCCATCCCAACTAAGGGCACAGTGCCCCACAGTGGAATGCCTCTGGTTCCTTCTAGTGCACTACAAGGAAAGCAATTCCAAGTATACATCCTACCAACGAAGGGCTCAGGTTGCCCTTGGAAGTTGAACCATAATTGATTACTTATGTGAATATCCCATTGTAGTACTCAGTAAAATGGGCCAGGAAGAAAAGAAAGGACTTTAAAATTCTTTTTCTTAGCGTCATGTTTTGCCATTGGGGACCTTGATGAGGAAGTTCTCTAAAATTACTTTGGCTTACGGTGATTCTGTCAGTTTTCTAAATACTTAGAAAGCACTTTACTGAGGGAAGTGTTATGTCTGCATTAGTTTGGAGGCATTTTGGATTAATCAGGCAGTTGGTGATCCAGAAGTGCTCAGGAGGCCCAGATTTCACTGCCAATAAACAGAGAAGTACTTTTCCCCAAACTTAACTTGTAACAAAGAATAAGTTTTACCAGATTTTTTCTAAAATCCAAAGTTAGGGACTTTGCTCAAGTAGGACTTTTTTGCTTAATCTTCACACCCTCCTATTTCGGATTGCTGAATTACCAAGTAAGCCAAGAGAAGATTATACTAAAAATGGTACTCTCAGAATTGTGAACTTATTCAGCAGAGATTTTATAGGAACCTCAGGGGATTTTATTCAAAATTGAACTTGAATAATTTTCAATAATACTTTCTGGTTTTGGAAAACTGCCTCTGAAAGTTTCTTTTTTCTTCTTTAATGTGTATAAAGAAGGGTAACTTATATATTAGGGAAAAATGTAGCGTTAAAAGAGAATCTTGGAGCTCTAAATCCTTAAGCTGTTAGCTTGAGTTTGTGACAAGATTTATGATAATAGTTGTTTTGGGAAAAGTATGGTCAGGCGTAGGATTCTGCAAATTCATTCATTCGACAAAAATGTATTGAGTGCATACTCCGTACCAGGCTTTGTCAGAGTTTCCAGACACCTTGGTAATAATTTGCAGTAGGACCAATCAGTTCATCTTTGTGATTTTTCGCAGGCATAACTCAGAAGCCCAGATGTAGAGAAAGACAGCTGTGGCCTTACGGAAGACGTGTAGGACAACGAGAATGTAATGGGTTCAGAATGGAGAGTGTGCATGGTGGAAGTGGTTAGTCTCATTTTAGAATAAATACTTCCACCCAGCAAATCTTTAGTGGGTCCTATTACCTGCCAGTCAGTGATCCAAGCACAAGAAATATAAAGATGAACCATCTAATCAAAAGGCTGCCCTCAAGAAGCTTTACTTACATTTTGGTGGTGAAAGATAAATGAAAACATAAATTTATTGCCAAGTAGTGATTAAGAAAATCACTGTTCTGGGATGCTCTTCCTCCAGACACCTGCATGGTGCTTCCATCATCCACTTCTCCTCCCAGAGAGGCTTTCTCAGCAACCCCATCTAAAACAGTGCCACTCCCATACTCTGTCCCCCTGTGCAACTTCTTAATCACTACTTAGCAATATATTCACAGTTATGTTTTCCTTTACCTTTTACCACTAAAATATAAGTAAAGCTTCTTGAGGGCAGGGTCTTGATCAGTTTTGTTCATCTTTATATTTCTTGTGCTTGGATCGCTGAGGGGCAGGTAATAGGAGCCACTAAATATTTGCTGAATGGAAGTATTTATTGCAAATGAGAGGTAAATAGTCCTAGGACGCCTGCCTGTAATGCTTTGGAAGAGTTGAATTCTGACTAGAGGTAACAGTGAGAAAAGGGCAAATAACAGGCAGGGTATGGGGAGGTAGAAGGGCAGACATACATTTAGCATTAAAGAGGTGAAGATTATGGATGTAGATCTTTGGAGAGCTAAGGGAGAGATCATGGGGGCTAAAGTAAGCGTGGCTGAAGTAGCAGGTCATTGGAATTTATGAAGTTCAGGAGGTGTGAGACCAAGATGAAAGGGGATAAATCGACACGTAGCTTTTAAATAAGGATTATTGTGGTGGATGGCTGAGGGGAAAACCGTTGAAGGAGGAAAGAGTGACTCCAAAAAAGAGTGAATCAACATTTGCTGGGACCCTCCCTATGATGTAGTTATTATTGTTCAGTTTTTCAGAGGAGAAGTCTGATCCTCAGAGGTCCAAATGCCTAGAGTTCCATAACTAATAAGCAGCACAGCCAGGGTTAAAACACACCTCTACATTGCTCTAAGTGTCATACTTACTCTGTAAGATCCCGTCCCCTTCTCACTCCTTTCCTCTTCGTGCCACTTCCTCTACTTTTTCGTATTTTCTTTCTTCTCTTTAACTTATTCCCATTGTCCTAAACATGAGATAGTTTAAAAGTTCAAAAAAGCCATTCCAAGCATTTTTCTCCCTTTTCCCCTAATTTGGAGGGAAGAGTTAGAAAAGCTAAAAGGAACATAAGGTAAACTCCTTTCCAAGATTAGCAGGATATATAGCTAGTATTTTCTGTGCATAAAGGAGAAGAAAGCATCTGAGAACAAATCACAATAATCAAGAGAAAAGGGTGTCAACATTTGTTTGGAAAAATAAATGTACTAAACTTAAATTTCTAGAATTTAGCCTAGGAAAATTACATCTCCATTAACTTGAAATACCCTGGTTCCTAAAGATTTAGCTACCACCTGCAAAATGCCCCATGTGACATATTTAGGAGTTATGGGGATAAAAGTTGTTAAGAAAATCTCTAGGAGGTTCCAAAAGGATTAAAATGATTTAGGCGTAAAATAAAATTTTAGCCAAGTATGTGGCAACAGTGTAACACGTATTTTTAAATGTTTTTTTTTGGGGGGACTGGCTAAAGGACAAAATGAAAGAATTTCAAAGAACATGGAGCCCATTTGTTACAAAGGAAAAATGAAGCAGAATGTTCTATTATGCTGATGATCATAGGTTTGAAATAATGGTGACATATCAGCTGACATCTGGGCATTTATCAATGCCCAGAAGTGAGAAGGGGACGGGATCTTACAGAGTAAGTATGACACTTAGAGCAATGTAGAGGTGTGTTTTAACCCTGGCTGTGCTGCTTATTAGTTATGGAACTCTAGGCATTTGGACCTCTGAGGATCAGACTTTCGTGGATTACTTCTGTTACTATAATGTGGATTTTACATAGGTATGCTTATAGATGTCTAGCTATTTGTGAGGTCTGCAGTTAAGATTATGTATAATGGAGACATAGTTATGACTTTAATTATCTTTATAATGCCTGTTGGTTTCATTTACTTTTATAAAATTGTGTTTCCTTTGTTCATTTCTGGGCTTAGTTCTGTAATAACACAATGGCAGCTTTCTGTTAAACACTTCCAAGTTATTAAGTTGGGTCTCCACAGAAAAGGGAAGTGGACTATAAACAAATAGCTGAGAAGTATATCTACCCACTCAGAAACATTGACTGATGAACTTGTCTGTATGTGGTATCTTCTAGGCTCTGAGGTACAGAAATGAAAAATGGCAGAAAAATCCTTGCCCTCATGGAACTTACATCTGGTTAGTGGGGGGCAGTGCAGACCATAAGCACACATGTACACATGTATACTATGCCATTGAGATTAGGGCTATGAAGAAACTAAAATGGGCGAAGGGATGAGAGGGTAACAGGGGAATGAAGGTTCAGAGGGATGCTAATTTAGGTAGTTTAGTCAGAACTGTTCCCCTAAAGGTGATTTTGAGTAGGATTAATTTAGTCAGTTAATTGGAGGTGAGAAGAAAGAAATGTTATTAGGTACTTATTAGACACCAAGCATTTTGAAAAGCATTATTCTTCACTGAGTAGTTCAAGAAGTACTTATAACACAACAATATAACGATTACTGCACTCATTTTAAAGCCGAGGAATCTGATATTCAGAAAGATTGACTAATTTCCCCAAGATCGTACAATTTCTAATTGAGTCAGGATTAAAACCCAGATCTGTCTGATTTTAGAAACCATGTTCTTTCCATTATACTAATCTTTCTATGTGGGAACAGATAGGAACTGCAACCTTGAAGGTCTAAAGAAGAAAAGGGTGGAGAGTAGTACTAGTAGAAGTGATAATTGTGTGGGTCTTGGAAGAGTTAGCCAGAGTCAGAAAGTTCTGGGGAGTAATGGGTTACTGATGGCTGCTGAAACAATTTAGCCACAAACTGGCTGTCTTAAAACAAACAGAACTTTACTCTTTCACAGTTCTGGAAGCTAGAAGTCTGAAATCAGTGTCACTGGAAATCAAGGTGTCTGCAGGGTTGCATTCCCTCTGAGCCTCTAGGGGAGAATCTGTTTCCTTGCCTCTTCCAGCCTCTGGTGGCTTCTGACACTCCTTGACTTGCGGCTACTTCGCTTTGATCTCTACCTCCCTCTTCACACCTATGTGTGAAATTTTCCTCTGCCTCTCCAAGGACATGTGCGATTGCATTTAGGGCCTACCTGGATAAACCAGAATAATCTCCTTATCTCAAGATCCATAACGTATATCTGCAAATACCTTTTTTTTTCTTTCCTCATATAAGGTAATACTTATACGTTCTAGGGGTTAGGATGTGTATATTCGTCAGAGGGTAATTTTTCAGCCTGCAAAAAGGGTTAAAAAAAAAAAAATGCCATGCGGAAGACAGGACACAGCAGATGTTTGGAGGCCTTAAATCACCAAGTATTGGATTCATATTGAGAAAGTGAAAGAGTCTGAGGGAAGTCATTGAATAGTATTGGCTTTGCACTGCTTTTTGAAAATATCACTCACCATTCATTCATTCCATTGTTCATTATGTATTTGGTAAATCTCTGTGCTAGAAACTGTGAGAATGTAATGGTGGGATGATAGCGATGATTTCTTTTTTTTTTAATAGCTATTTTTTTAACATCTTTATTAGAGTATTATATACTTATATAGAGTATTAGAGTATAATTGCTTTACAATGGTATGTTAGTTTCTGCTTTATAACAGTGAATCAGTTATACATATACATATGTTCCCATATCTCTTCCCTCTTGCGTCTCCCTTCCTATCCCACCCCTCCAGGCAGTCACAAAGCACCGAGCTGATCTCCCTGTGCTATGCAGCTACTTCCCACTAGCTATCTACCTTACGTTTGGTAGTGTATATAAGTCCCTGCCTCTCTCTCGCTTTGTCACAGCTTACCCTTCCCCCTCCCCATATCCTCAAGTCCATTCTCGAGTAGGTCTGTGTCTTTATTCCTGTCTAACCCCTAGGTTCTTCGTGACATTTTTTCCCTTAAATTCCATATATATGTGTTAGCATACGGTATTTGTCTTTCTTTTTCTGACTTACTTCACTCTGTATGACAGAATCTAGGTCTATCCACCTCATTACAAATAGCTCAATTTCGTTTCTTTTTATGGCTGAGTAATATTCCATTGTACATATGTGCCACATCTTCTTTATCCATTCATCCGATGATGGACACTTAGGTTGTTTCCATCTCCAGGCTATTGTAAATAGAGCTGCAATGAAAATTTTGGTACATGACTCTTTTTGAATTATGGTTTTCTCAGGGTATGTGCCCAGTAGTGGGATTGCTGGGTCATATGGTAGTTCTATTTGTAGTTTTTTAAGGAACCTCCATACTGTTCTCCACAGTGGCTGTATCAATTTACAATCCCACCAACAGTGCAAGAGGGTTCCTTTTTCTCCACACCCTCTCCAGCATTTATTGTTTCTAGATTTTTTGATGATGGCCATTCTGACTGGTGTGAGATGATATCCCATTGGAGTTTTGATTTGCATTTCTCTAATGATTAATGACGTTGAGCAGTCTTTCATGTGTTTGTTGGCAGTCTGTATATCTTCTTTGGAGAAATGCCTATTTAGGTCTTCTGCCCATTTTTGGATTGCGTTGTTTGGTTTTTTTGTTATTGACCTGCATGAGCTGCTGATAAATTTTGGAGATTAATCTTTGTCAGTTGCTTCATTTGCAAACATTTTCTCCCATTCTGAGGGTTGTCTTTTGGTCTTGTTTATGGTTTCCTTTGCTGTGCAAAGGCTTTGGAGTTTCATTAGGTCTCACTTGTTTATTTTTGTTTTTACTTCCATTTCTCTAGGAGGTGGGTCAAAAAGGATCTTGCTGTGATTTATGTCATAGAGTGTTGTGCCTATGTTTTCCTCTAAGAGTTTGATAGTTTCTGGCCTTACATTTAGGTCTTTAATCCATTTTGAGCTTATTTTTGTGTATGGTGTTAGGGAGTGATCTAATCTCATACTATTACATGTACCTGTCCAGTTTTCCCAGCACCATTTATTGAAAAGGCTGTCCTTTCTCCACAGTACATTCCTGCCTCCTTTATCAAAGATAAGGTGACCATATGTGCATGGGTTTATCTCTGGGCTTTCTATCCTGTTCCATTGATCTATCTTTCTGTTTTTGTGCCAGAACCATACTGTCTTGATTACTATAGCTTCGTAGTATAGTCTGAAGTCAGGGAGGCTGATTCCTCCAGCTCCGTTTTTCTTTCTCAAGATTGCTTTGGCTATTCGGGGTCTTTTGTGTTTCCATACAAATTGTGAAATTTTTTGTTCTAGTTCTGTGAAAAATGCCAGTGGTAGTTTGATAGGGATTGCATTGAATCTGTAGATTGCTTTGGGTAGTAGAGTCATTTTCACAATGTTGATTCTTCCAATCCGAGAACATGGTGTATCTCTCCATCTGTTTGTATCATCTTTAATTTCTTTCATCAGTGTCTTATCATGTTCTGCATACAGGTCTTTTGTCTCCTTAGGTAGGTTTATTCCTAGATATTTTATTCTTTTTGTTGCAATGGTAAATGGGAGTGTTTTCTTGATTTCACTTTCAGATTTTTCATCATTAGTGTATAGGAATGCCAGAGATTTCTGTGCATTAATTTTGTATCCTGCTACTTTACCAAATACATTGATTAGCTCTAATAGTTTTGTGGTATCATCTTTAGGATGCTCTATGTATAGTATCATGTCATCTGCAAACAGTGACAGATTTACTTCTTCTTTTCCAATTTGGATTCCTTTTATTTCCTTTTCTTCTCTGATTGCTGTGGCTAAAACTTCCAAAACTATGTTGAATAAGAGTGGTGAGAGTGGGCAACAACCTTGTCTTGTTCCTGATCTTAGTGGAAATGCTTTCAGTTTTTCACCATTGAGGACGATGTTGGCTGTGGGTTTGTCATATATGGCCTTTATTATGTTGAGGAAACCTCCCTCTGTGCCTACTTTCTGCAGGGTCTTTATCATAAATGGGTGTTGAATTTTGTCTAAAGCTTTTTCTGCATCTAGTGAGATGATCATATGGTTTTTCTCCTTCAATTTTTTAATATGGTGTTTCACATTGATTGATTTACGTATATTGAAGAATCCTTGAATTCTTGGGATAAACCCCACTTGATCATGGTGTATGATCCTTTTAATGTGCTGTTGGATTCTGTTTGCTAGCATTTTGTTGAGAATTTTTGCATCTATGTTCATCAGTGATATTGGCCTGTAGTTTTCTTTCTTTGTGACATCCTTGTCTGGTTTTGGTATCAGGGTGACAGTGGCCTTGTAGAAGGAGTTTGGGAGTGTTCCTCCCTCTGCTATATTTTGGAAGAGTTTGAGAAGGATGGGTGTTAGCTCTTCTCTGAATGTTTGATAGAATTCGCCTGTGAAGCCATCTGGTCCTGGGCTTTTGTTTGTTGGAAGATTTTTCATCACAGTTTCAATTTCAGTGCTTGTGATTGGTCTGTTCATATTTTCTATTTCTTCCTGATTCAGTCTTGGCAGGTTGTGCATGTCTAATAATTTGTCCATTTCTTCCAGGTTGTCCATTTTATTGGCATAGAGTTGCTTGTAGTAATCTCTCATGATCTTCTGTATTTCTGCAGTGTCAGTTGTTACTTCTCCTTTTTCATTTCTAATTCTATTAATTTGAGTCTTCTCCCTTTTTTTCTTGATGAGTCTGGCTAATGGTTTATCAATTTTGTTTATCTTCTCAAAGAACCAGCTCTTAGTTTTATGGATCTTTGCTATCGTTTCCTTCAGTTCTTTTTCATTTATTTCTGATCTGATCTTTATGATTTCTTTCCTTCTGCTAACTTTGGGGAGTTTTGTTCTTCTTTCTCTAATTGCTTTAGGTGCAAGGTTAGGTTGTTTATTCAAGATGTTTCCTGTTTCTTAAGGTAGGATTGTATTGCTATAAACTTCCCTCTTAGAACTGCTTTTTCTGCATCCCATTGGTTTTGGATCGTCGTGTCTCCATTGTCATTTGTTTCTCGGTATTTTTTGATTTCCTCTTTGATTTCTTCAGTGATCTCTTTGTTATTAAGTAGTGTATTGTTTAGCCTCCATGTGTTTGTATATTTTACAGATCTTTTCCTGTAATTGATATCTAGTCTCATAGCGTTATGGTCGGAAAGGATACTTGATGTAATTTCAATTTTCTTAAATTTACCAAGCCTTGATTTGTGACCCAAGATATGATCTATCCTGGAGAATGTTCCATGAGCACTTGAGAAAAATGTGTATTCTGTTGTTTTTGGATGGAATGTCCTATAAATATCAATTAAGTCCATCTTGTTTAATGTATCATTTAAAGCTTGTGTTTCCTTATTTATTTTCATTTTGGATGATTTGTCCATTGGTGAAAGTGGGGTGTTGAAGTCCCCTACTATGATTGTGTTACTGTCGATTTCCCCTTTTATGGCTGTTAGTATTTGCCTTATATATTGAGGTGCTCCTATGTTGGGTGCATAAATATTTACAATTGTTATATCTTCTTCTTGGATCTATCCCTTGATCGTTATGTAGTGTCTTTCTTTGTCTCTTCTAATAGTCTTTATTTTAAAGTCTATTTTGTCTGATATGAGAATTGCTACTCCAGCTTTCTGTTGGTTTCCATTTGCATGAAATATCTTTTTCCATCCCCTTACTTTCAGTCTGTATGTGTCTCTAGGTCTGAAGTGGGTCTCTTGAAGACAGCAAATATATGGGTTTTGTTTTTGTATCCATTCAGCCAATATCTGTCTTTTGCTGGGAGCATTTAGTCCATTTACATTTAAGGTAATTATCGATATGTATATTCCTATTCCCATTTTCTTAGTTGTTTTGGGTTCGTTATTGTAGGTCTCTTCCTTCTCTTGTGTTTCTTGCCTAGAGAAGTTCCTTTAGCAGTTGTTGTAAACCTCATTTGGTGGTGCTGCCTCTCTCAACTTTTGCTTGTCTGTAAAGGTTTTAATTTCTCCATCAAATCTGAATGAGATCCTTGCTGGGTAGAGTAATCTTGGTTGCAGGTTTTTCTCCTTCATCACTTTAAATATGTCCTGCCAGTCCCTTCAGGCTTGCAGAGTTTCTGCTGAAAGATCAGCTGTTAACCTTATGGTGATTCCCTTGTGTGTTTTTTGTTGTTTTCTCTTGCTGCTTTTAATGTTTTCTTTGTATTTAATTTTTGACAATTTGATTAATATGTGTCTTGGCGTATTTCTCCTTGGATTTATCCTGTATGGGACTCTCTGTGCTTCCTGGACTTAACTATTTCCTTTCCCATATTAGGGAAGTTTTCAACTATAATCTCTTCAAATATTTTCTCAGTCCCTTTCTTTTTCTCTTCTTCTTCTGGATCCCCTATAATTCGAATGTTGGTTCGTTTAATGTTGTCCCAGAGGTCTCTGAGACTGTCCTCAATTCTTTTCATTCTTTTTTCTTTATTCTGCTCTGCAGTAGTTATTTCCACTATTTTATTTTCCACGTCACTTATCCATTCTTCTGCCTCAGTTATTCTGCTATTGAACCCATCTAGAGTATTTTAAATTTCATTTATTGTGTTGTTCATCATTTTTTCTTTCAACTTTAGTTCTTCTAGGTCCTTGTTAAATGTTTCTTGCATTTTGTCTATTCTATTTCCAAGATTTCGGATCAACCTTACTATCATTATTTTGAATTCTTTTTCGGGTAGACTTCCTATTTCCTCTTCATTTGTTAGGTCTGGTGGGTTTTTATGTTGCTCCTTCATCTGCTGTGTGTTTTTCTGTTTTCTCATTTTGCTTATCTTACTGTGTTTGGGGTCTCCTTTTTGCATGCTGCAGGTTCGTAGTTCCCGTTGTTTTTGGTGTCTGTCCCCAGTGGCTAAGGTTGGTTCAGTGGGTTGTGTAGGCTTCCTGGTGGAGGGGACTAATGCCTGTGTTCTGGTGGATGAGGCTGGATCTTTTCTTTCTGCTGGGCAGGTCCATGTCTGGTGGTGTGTTTTGGGGTGTCTGTGGACTTATTATTATTTTAGGCAGCCTCTCTGCTAATGGGTCGAATTGTGTTCCTGTCTTGCTAGTTGTTTGGAATAGGGTGTCCAGCACTGTAGCTTTTGCTTGTCATTGAGTGAAGCTGGGTGTTGGTGTTGAGATGGAGATCTCTGGGAGATTTTTGCCATTTGATATTACGTGGAGCTGGGAGGTCTCTTGTGGACCAGTGTCCTGAAGTTGGCTCTCCCACCTCAGAGGCACAGCACTGACTCCTGGCTGCAGCACCAAGAGCCTTTCATCCACACGGCTCAGAATAAAAGGGAGAAAAAGGAGAAAGAATGAATTAGTAGATGTAGAGAGAACGAAAGAAAGAAAGGAAGGAAGGAAGGAGGGAGGGAAGAAAAAAAGAACGAAACAAGATAAAGTAAACTAAAATAAAGTAAGATAAAATAACGTTATTAAAATAAAAAATAATTAAGAAAAAAATTTAAAAAAACAAAAAAAAGGACAGATAGAACCCTAGGACAAACGGTGGAAGGAAAGCTATACAGACAAAATCTCACACAGAAGCATACACATACATGCTCATAAAAAGAGGAAAAGGGGAAAAAATCATAAATCTTGCTCTCAAAGTCCACCTCCTTAATTTGGGATGATTCGTTGTCTATTCATGTATTCCACAGATGCAGGGTGCATCCAGTTGATTGTGAAGCTTTAATCCGCTGCTTCTGAGGCTGCTGGGAGAGATTTCCCTTTCTCTTCTTTGTTCTCACAGCTCCCAGGGGCTCAGCTTTGGATTTGGCCCTGCCTCTGCGTGTAGGTCGCCGGAGGGCGTCTGTTCTTCGCTCGGACAGGACGGGGTTAAAGGAGTCACTGATTCAGGGGTTCTGGCTCACTCAGGCCGGGGGGAGGGGCACTGAGTGCGGGGCGGGCCTGCGGTGGCAGAGGCCGGCATGATGTTGCACCAGCCTGAGGCGTGCCGTGCGTTCTTCCAGGGGAGTTGTCCCTGGATCCCGGGACCCTGACAGTAGCGGGCTGCACAGGCTCCCCGGAAGGCGGGTATGGATAGTGACCTGTGCTCGCACACAGGCTTCTTGGTGGCGGCAGCAGCAGCCTTAGCGTCTCATGCCCCCGTCTCTGCGTTCCGCGCTTTTAGCGGCAACTCGCACCCATCTCTGGAGCTCCTTTAAGCAGCGCTCTTAATCCCCTCTCCTCGCACACCAGGAAACAAAGAGGGAAGAAAAAGTCTCTTGCCTCTTCGGCAGGTCCAGACTTTTCCCTGGACTCCCTCCCGGCTAGCCATGGCGCACTAACCCCCTGCAGGCTGTGTTCACGCCGCCAACCCCAGTCCTTTCCCAGCTCTCAGTCGGAAGCCCGAGCCTCAGCTCCCAGCCCCGTCCACCCCTGCGGGTGAGCAGACAAGCTTCTCGCGCTGGTGAGTGCCGGTCGGCCCTGATCTTCTGTGCGGGAATCTCTCCTCTTTGCCCTCCGCACCCCTGCCGCTGTGCTGTCCTCCGCGGCTCCGAAGTCTTCGCTCTCCGCCACCCGCAGCCTCTGCCCGCGAAGGGGCTTCTTAATGTGTGCAAACCTTTTCTCCTTCACAGCTCCCTCCCTCTGGTGCAGGTTCCGTCCCTATCCTTTTGTCTCTGTTTATTCTTTTTTCTTTTGCCCTACCCAGGTACATGGGGGGTTTCTTGCCTTTTGGGAGGTCTGAGGTCGTCTGCCAGCGTTCAGTAGGTGTTCTGTAGGAGTTGTTCCACGTGTAGATGTATTTCTGGTGTATTTGTGGGGAGGAAGGTGATCTCTGCGTCTTACTCTTCCGCCATCTTCCCGGAAGCCATAGCTATGATCTCCGAAGCTTACAATCTAGTGGTGGAGACTTGCTATAAAAAAAAAAAAAAATCACACAGATGAACAACGTGATTTGACACTGTGATAAATGCTATGAAGATAAATGCAGGGTGCCCTTAGAACTGACAGAAAGTACCAAAAAAGTTCTAAGTGTTGCATATTGGTACATAATATGTACAATAGCTAATCCATCCTTTCTGTAACACCTTCACTAAGGTGGTGGTGGTGGTGATTTTAATTTTCATTGGCACAAAGATCAGTTCTCTATACCTTGAGTTTCTTAAGAGTTCTTGGCGTGCTATCTTTGAGAATGTGATATTTGAACTGAAATCTAATGGATGTTATAGTAGTTAACTTGCCAGAAGGTGGAAGGAACCAGAGAAGAACATTGTGTACAGACACAGTGGTTCTAGGATGAGAAGAACAGTACTTTGAGGGGATGAAACAAAGACCAATGCAGCTAGTGTGGAGAGAGCTAGGGGGAGACAGGTGGGAGATGGACCTAGAGAAGTGGGCAGAGACCAGATGCTGAGGGGCTCTGTAGGCCACACTCAGATGTTTCTTTGTATTACAAAGGCATTGGGAAGTAAGGGAAGAGAGTTTGTGGGGTGGTTTGTGTGTGTTTTGTTGTTTTCTACTTTTAAAACTTTACCTAAAGTAAAATTCATTCTTTCTGTTTTACAGTTTGAAAAATGCATAGTCATGGTAGTTACACCCACGATCAAGGTACAGATCATTTCCAACATTCCCCCGCCCCAGTTCCTCTTGGTATGCCTTTGTAGTCAACTCCTACCCTATCCCCTGGTCCCTGACAAATACTGGTTAAACAGAGAAGTTTTATTCAAGTGAGAAATGTGATAGCCTAACACTGTGGTAGCATAAAAATTGGAGAGGACATATATTCAAAAGATATTTAGGAGCCAGAATCAAGAAAATGTGGTAACATTAAATATTTTAATTTGGAGAGGGAGGAGGAAGTGTTCAGAAGGTCCTCAGGTCTCTGGCTTGGGTAACTAGAAAACTACTGGAGCCCTTTAAGAGTGGGAAGAACAACTGTTGTAATTAAGAGCAGAGATTAAGTTCAGTTTATGGTGCCATTGAGACATCCAAGACCAATGGGTAGTTGGGAGGATTTTGGATCTCGAGCTCATTAGAGAGATTTGAACTAAAGATTTATATTTGAGAGATGGAAGATTTTGAAAGGAATCTTTGCCCTTCTTTTTCATGGCATAATAACATTTTTATGAAAATAAAATTCACTGGGTGCAAACTGTGTATTAGGTATTGTTCTAACTATACCCACATTTAATCTTGGAAACAACCTGTAAGTGAAAAACACTTTTATTTTACAGATGAGAAACTAAGACATAGAGCAATTAAGATACATGACCAAGGTTTCACAACTCATCAGACCCAGAGTTGGTACTGCAGGAGCTATATCTTAAACTCAATTACCAAAGACTTATTCAGATGCATTTTATTTGATGGTTAAGGCAGTGGTACTTACTGTAGGGAATTAGTCATAATTGTCTCTGGAGATTTTAACAATGTATTGATAAATATAAATTTATTCATGACTCCTTCCACCTTACCTGTCTATCAAAGCAGGGGAGCAGGGCCTAAGGATATTTTTAGATGTTTCTAGCTGATTTTGATATGTCTCTCCTTTCCTCCTTCACCATCACACACCACCACTTTCAAACACAAAAGTTGACATCCACCGGGTTGGTGGTTGGCCCTGAGATTATTGATTTATTGTAGGTATTAATGGATCTTAGAAGCAAGCTGCCAACAGAAGCTGAACAAATAGCTATTCAGGGGTCTCTAGAGTATGTACCTGGGCACTGATGACCACGAGAAGATAGCATTCTTGCGTAAGCCTGCGTGGTATGGACCAAGTGTTGGCCAGTAATGTTATAACATGGAATTTATAGGCATAATCTTGAATGAAGAGGTAAAATTAAGGTTGTTTACAGTATAGGAACTGCATCATATGGACAGATTTCTAGAAATGTATACTGGCAATAACATTACATAGACTACAGGTGTATCCTGCTTTTTCTTATAGACATATTCTTGAAATTCATACTGCCCATTTTCATATATTTACATTTTTCAGTGGAGAATGATATTTATTTTAAATAATCATTTAAAAAAATGATTCTCTTTTTTTTTAAAAAAAGATCTTCACAGAATGAGTAGCATTTCTAAGCCATCTACTTTGTGAATCTCCATGTTCATATAATGCATTTGCCTATAGTGATATGCTCTTCTCCATTCATGTTAATGGGGATGAACTTTCAAATCTTAATTCACGGCAAACTCTGGTAATTTCTTCTCTCATCTCTTTGTGTAATTTGAACAGTTAAGGGTCTCTCTCATATATTCTAAAGAGCCAATAGTGAAACCTAAATACTTTATTTGTACTGTTTTTTTTCCCCTGTCATCACCAAAAAGCAAAAACAAAAATAAAGCCGAAAACAAACAGTGACAACAAGCATGTTAACAATGTTGGTTTCTGTTGCAAGACCAATAGTAAATCTGAGATAAATCTATAATTTTAACCTATGAAATTTGCCTCTTTTTCAGTACTAAAAATCACCCTTTTCAGTGTCAGAGGCAACAGAGTTCTTCTTACTGTTTTGTGCCTGTGTGTTTGTTCAGTATTCACCTGTGATGAGAATCACAGAGTGAATTAGTAAATAGATCATTGGAAGTGACTTTTGCAATACAGCACTAATATAAAAATGGATTTATAGGGCTTCCCTGGTGGCACAGTGGTTGAGAGTCCGCCTGCCAATGCAGGGGACATGGGTTCGTGCCCCAGTCCGGGAAGATCCCACATGCCGCGGAGCGGCTGGGCCCATGAGCCATGGCCGCTGAGCCTGCGCGTCCGGAGCCTGTTCTCCGCAACGGGAGAGGCCACAACAGTGAGAGGCCCGCGTACCGCAAAAAAAAAAAAAAAACAAACAACGATTTATAATCCATTCCTATTGCAAAGATTGAATAATGATTGAGCCATAACATTTGGAACATTCCCTGTTCACATTCCAGGGGATCATGGCCCAGATATCCCAAGTGAGTTGAGTAGAATGGATAATGTACCCCCTCCCTAGAGGGAGCTACATGCAGTAGGTCAGCAGCATGACCTCAGAAAGTTTCATTTTATGTTATTCTTCCTTTTGGTTCATTACCTTTTAAGCCTTTAGAAGAGGAAGGTAAAGACAAATGGGCAGTCAGTCCAAGGTGACCTCTTGCACAAGAGAGCCATGGTTTGTGAGATCGTGGTCCAGGTCCTAGGTCCCTTGTGATGATGGTTCCACCCCCTTCCAATAATTTACAATGTTTTAACTGCTGCTTTGGCAGGGCTGGGGTGGGGGAGAGGGCAACAGAGAATGAGTAAAAGAGAGAGAAGCAACTTATGTCGGGGAGGGGGAAACAACTTGGCTGTGATCTCAGACTGTGAAATCCTATGGAGAAGTAACGTGGGAAATGCTTATAATATAACATAAAACAAGATTCAAATGTGTGCAAGTTTTATCATCTTAACTGTTTTTTAAAAGTCCCAAATTATAGGCATAGGGAGAAAAAAAAAGCTGGAAGGAAATAGATAAAAATGTTAACAGTTGTCATATTTTGGCAGATAATTTTTTTCATGTTTTTTAAATGCTGCATTTTCTAAAATTTTAAATGAATTTGGCCAACTTTTACATTATAAAAAGACAAAATTTAGGGACAATCTCTGTGATCTGATTGGTGATCCATGAGTCTCATCAGGGTTCAGGGTAGAAAATAAAGAAGTGAGCAACAATTTAAGCACGATCTTCAGAGTACGTTGTGTTCTTACCATCAATTTCCTGAATTTCCATCCTCATCATTACCACTTGTCCCCTCACCCAGTAGTCTATCCTAAAACCTCCAAGACCTCCTTCTGCAAAAATCTTCCTAATCTTTCCATCCTTATGAACGTTGAGATCATTCTGAAATTTCCACTCAGGATCAACACTTACCTTCTTCACATAGCTGCTCCCAGCAGGGTATCCATGGCTGGTGAACTAAGCTAATAGTAGATGATATTGTAGTGTCCTTTCATCATGGTGGGAATTTAAGGCACTGTATGATACCTCTGGGGAAATAGTTTTTGAGAAATGGAGAACTTTAGACCTAAATTTGAATTCATAGAGATCTGGATTTAAATCCTGTTGATACTTCTATCGCTTCGTGCTTCTATAACCTTGAGCAAGTTGCTTAACCTGTCTTTTCTAAAATTCAGTTTTCTCATAATCACAATGGAAAAAAATAATACTTATTTGTTTATTGTGATAATTAGTAGGCATAATTCATGTGAACTAAATGAACTATGTTGACTTATGCTTGTTATTTCTCACAACAAACTAATGAGTCAGGTACTATGATAATGATGGTAGAGAATATTGCATCCTTACAACCAAGCCCTAGCTCCTTTATCTCATGAATTAGCAGAGACCCATTGGCCTGCTCCCTTCTCCAATTCAGGTTAAATTTAAGTGAATTTAATTTAACACTTATAGAACAGTTACTGTATACTAGGTCATATTCATGCATGTTTACTTTTTATAGATTATATGTTGCCTGGTGACCAGCCAATATCTGGTAGTCAGTGTTTGTTCTAAAATTCAATCTGCAATAGTACAGAGTGATGACAAGGCCATGGCACCCTTCAAAAAAGTTTTTTAGATTATTCACATCACCACTTTGTGACTTCTTGTCCCCTCTCAAAGGGTGCATCTTTGACTATGTGGCAAAGATGTTGTGAAACCAGAATTTCATTCCATATTAGCAATCATTGAAAAGGTTAAGGTTTAGGAACAACGAGAGAAATAAAAAGAAGAAATTATTGTGAATCTTCACTGACCCCTATATGTACTCCCAGAGCTCTCTACAACTTGGAGATTACAAAGAGATGAGAGGGGAGAGCAGATAAGTGTTGGTTTTCGTTTTTAAATGTGTTTCTCTGAGGATTTCTTATTATATCTATTTCACCTTGGAAATGGCATCGCTGAGTTCCCCGTAAAGGTTACTCATGAAACTGAGGATTTGCGTTCCTGACTCAGAGTTTACTGGCATTTGCTAAATGTTTGGCTTTGTATTCATATTTGTCTTTGACTATGATGAAAGTAAGGCATTGTCTCATTTATTAGATAGCTCTTGGCTGTGCTGGATTAAAGTTGAATCATTTGACAGTGGCCCCTACAGCAGCTTGAGTCTTCTGAGATGTTTTGCAGCCACAGCCTGTTTCCATTGGATTTTATTTCTGCCTGTCCTTTCTCTAGCCTCGTAGAGTTGGCTAAAGCCATACGTTAGGTTAGCTGTTGGTGAGTAACCTCCTTTGCTTCTCTCCAAACTGACCCTTCGCAAGTAGCCTGAGGCATTCTCTCAACAACAGGGTTCCTGAAACATTGATTGCCCCCTGCGTCCCTACTTCTTGGCTCTGTTTCTCTAATTACCACATTTGGGAAACACAGGGTATAAGTGGAGCTGCTCCCCCAGTTACAAACGCTAAAATATTCCCTTCTACGTCCTCGTGGAAAAGGTCAAGAAATTAATTTTAGATGAATATCTTCACCTTCTTAGCCAGTTGCTGTATTAATGATCTGATGACAAATTGCTCCTTAAACTGGCCCTAGCACAGGTCACAGTGAAGTGAGAATATGCTGTATTTAATGAGTCAAGAATCAAAGCCCCTAATATTTTATCACTAGCATATAGATGGAAGAAATCATCAAGGAGTCGAGAATGCGAAAGAAGCCTAGTACCGTATGTGGGGCTCTGTGTTCTGCTGAGAAGATAAAAGGCCTCTGTGAGTCTAACCATTTTTCTTTGTGCTTCAGGCTTTTTATCCACTTTAGGAAGCTAACATTGATTTTTTTTTTTTAACTTTTTAGTTTTCCCCAAATACAGAATAGTTGAGAGAATGGAATAATGATCACCTGTGTACTCACCATGAAAATTTAGAAGTTGCTAACATTTGGACACAATTACCACTAATGTTGCTTTTCCAAATAGATAGATACCACTAAACACTTACTAGACATCTCTCAATAATGGCAGATTCATATATATCTAAAATACTATTATCACACCTACGAAAAGAAATAGTTATTCTTTATAACATCTGTATTGTATATTTATTCATTCTCCCAATTGTCCATATTTTTTATGAATTCTTTCAACTAATAGCCGAGCAACTTTCTCATCTTTGATTTGTTTTGTTTCTTTTAATCTATGAAAGAGCTCCAAATTTGTTTTTATCTTCTTTCCCGACATTATTTTTTTAGGAAACTAGATCAATTTTGTTGTGACATGTACCACATTCTTCATTTGTCTGTTTTCTGGTGGTGATTTTTAACTTGTCCCTTTATCCTCTGTACTTCCTATAAATCAAAGCTTGTATCAAACTTAATATTAAAGCTTAATCAAACTCATATAAAACATATTTGGCAAGACTACTTTATAAATAATGCTGAGTACTTCATATTACACATACATATAAGAAATAGATGATGTCAGATCGTCCTAATTTTAGTGACACTAAATTTGTTCAGTTGGTTGAGGTGATGTCTAGGAGATCTCTTATTATATATTCCCCCTTCAATATTAGCAAGCAAACTTTGGGGTGATGCCTTAGCATTATCAAATTTTAACCTAGTGTTTTGTTTGTTTGTTTGTTTTTCTTTGCGGTACGTGGGCCTCTCGCTCTTGTGGCCTCTCCTGTTGCGGAGCACAGGCTCCAGACGCGCAGGCTCAGCGGCCATGGCTCACGGGCCCCACCGCTCTGCGGCATGTGGGATCCTCCCGGACCGGGGCACGAACCCGTGTCCTCTGCATTGGCAGGCGGACTCCCAACCACTGCGCCACCAGGGAAGCCCTGACCTAGTGGTTTGTATACTCATTGATCATTCTGGCTTTCTGAATCAGTTATTTCATTCATGGTTGCTAAGTGGTAGTTTTCTCATTTTATCATTTCTTCTACATTGATCTCTGGCATTTTTCTAATTATGTTTTTCCCTCTACATGATAGGGATGAACTCTGCTCCTTACTATAAAAGTAGGATAACTGTTTGATTTTTTCCATTCAAATATAAATTTTCAGAGCATGAAATTGGTGTAAAAGTCACCTCTAAGTATAGCATATATTTTATGTGTGCTAATTTTATGTTCTCTCTTTATCTGTAGTAGCAAAATGGACACTAATTAGTGTCATATAATCCATTATGGCCATTATTCTTTTTGATGACCAAATTGTTTGAACAGCTGAGAACCTCTTAAAACTGGCTCCTATGTCTTTTCCATGCATCTCTGTTGAGCTCTGAGAACTTTGTCGCTTTCCAGCACAAGATTCTGGGTTTATGTTGCACTTTCCCTAATCCTGATCTGGAATCAGTCATTTATCCAAGGAGCCATGTTTCCTTCTATTGATGAACGGTATTTAGAAATGAAGATATGGATGCCAGATGTGTTCACTGCTGCCTGGAAGCCATTGCTTCCAGAAACTTTCAATGAACAGAGCTTAGTGTGTGTGTGTATAAATATCCTTTTAAATTGTGAATTCATATTTAATACTTCAGATATCTGCCAAAAGTTTTTTTATATTTGTTTTTCCCTGTTATATTAATTTTTAGTAAGCTGAATTGAAGATCCATATTGTTTCGCTAAGATCTTTACTTAGTTTTCGAGTGAATAGAATGATCTGAGAAATGTGTCTGCTCTGTTTCTGACTTCTGTTGTCTAAGCAAGATCTACCCTCACTCAGATATTTGCCAAGTCTCTACAACATCAATACTGCTAAATGAAAAAAAAAATTAGTATTAAAGTCTTTTTCATATTCATAATTCCAAATAAGTTTTTGATCAAGTTTCTTGTTTTATTTGTTTAAATAAAACTGGTTATCTTGGTGTTGAGGAGACTCAGTGGGAATCCAGTGCAATTCCCTTGTCCACCGGTACTACTACTAGTACCTATTTCCTCTGCATTGGGACTTGGCCTCTGAATCCTTCTCAACTCATCTCTCTAGGCAATCACCACCTATTGGCATGCTAATTCAAACTTATTTACCATCCCTAACCTAGTTTGATGGACTCTTGCTTAGGATAAGAAATTATAGTTCATCTAAGTGATCAGTGAGGCACCTTAGCCCTGTAGTTTGCAATTATGGTCATGTGGAACAGGCCAAACAAGAGGAGTTGGTAGCAGAAGTAGTTGGATATAGTCAGGGAATATTTTAGCTCTGCGGAAAATTAGGAAGCCGACATGCAGTTTGAGAATGCTTAGCTCCCAGAACAGAAATGGACATGAATCATCTCAAAGTCTCACTCCTCTGTTTTGCTTTAGTAAACTGAGAAATTTTTAAGAGAGTCAGGAAGACTTGAAAATAATTTATGATGAGTCAATATTGCACTTGACAAACTTACAGAGAAAAGAATGCCCTTAAATAATGTATAAGAAAACACTGCTCAATCACCAAGCTTCAAGTAAAAATAGTAGCTGAGGTTGTTTCTATCTGTGTCATGGACCTCCTTTCCTTTGGTGCTATTTTCAGAGTCTTCATTGTTTTGATTATTGGTTGAGAAGGCAGAGGTTCTTCTCTTTGAAAATAAGGTTAAGTTATCTTTTTAAGGTAGAGACTCTTTTCTCTATGCCCAGACTGCTTTCCAGATTCCCATCAGGTGCTCCTTAATGTGACTGACAACAAGGCTGTGCTGTCCTTGCAGTGGTGCTGTTGGCTTGCTGTCATACATTATCACTGTTGACAGAATGCTCCACAGGGCACATTGTCATGGAAAACAGGTCAGTGTTTGTTATGAAGAGGAAAACTGACATCAAAATTCAGAACAAACCCTGAACTTGACCTGTCCTTCTGAGTGAAGAGCACCTGCTGCACTGCCCCCTTCCCCGGCTCCAGGGGGCACCATTCAACAGGAACCTTTCAGAACAGAGAAGGGAAGAGAGCATAAAATCACTCCCTTTTGTGCTCGGAAAGATAGAGGAGAACACCTGGGGGTTGGACACAATAGGTCTGTCCCTGCTTCCCAAGAAGTGCCGTTGGCCAGCTGCTTCCCTGTCCTCACAATGCCTTGAGAAGGACTCTTCTTTTTCCAAAGCATCCTCAGCTTTGCTTGAAACTTCTCTCTGCGCTTGAAGTGCTTCTCTCTGCACTTCTGCCAACTCATCCTAAGTGGTTAAATTTAGCTAGGCCTATTTAGCAACGTGGGGAAATAATACCTAGGGATGCAGAGAGTGTTTCTTTCAGTCACCTGGGGCATTTTCTAGTCCCGGTAGTGCAATTGTATGGGCAGCCATGGAGAATCAGACAGAGTGAAATTGGCCAAGCTTGTAAAGACGTGAGTTGACTGTAAAAGGTATTTTGAGCTTGACATATTTAACCACTTGCTAATAACATCAGGTTAGTGTGATTTCAGTGGAGTTCTGTTAGGAATGGACAATGATTTTGTTAGCATTTAATTATGTGCAACATTGTATTATCTTCTCATTATGTTAAATATGTGTATACTGTTTTCTCAAGTTGTAATTTTTCAGGAGAGGAATTATATCAGCTTGTGTTATTTACTCCCCGCAGACACTTGTACAGAACACAGAGTAGGTACACACTGAACCCTTGTTATGTGTAAAGTATTTTCTATCTTCTCTTAATAGGAGGAAAAACTAAGACACATTCTGTCCTTGTAAGCTTCTAATTTGCAGATCCGTTTCACAGCACAAATTAATTTGGAAGGCAGTTTGGAACTTGGAATACATTTTCCCATCAGAATAATATTCCCCATTCAGTTTCCACAAAATCATGTTTATACAAAGATGAATCTGAAGCATGGTACCAGTAATGTCTTACTATTTCAACAGTTTGACTCTAATTAACCACCATGTATAAGATTATGTCTGATAAACTTGGTAGGGTAAGGAGCTTCTAGAGCCCGATTTGTTGCCATATACATTGAAGAGAGCACTGTTCTCCAATTTAATGAGTTGGGACACTTCAGTTTTCTACTTTTCCTTCTATTTCGTTTATAGGAATTACTGATTTTTATGGCATTTGGAGGTAATACACCTTGGGCAATGAAAGGCTGAGCATTTATTCGTCCCTGGGTCTTCAAATGAGTTGAGGAGAAGGCCATCCTCGTGTATAAGCAGTCACATACGTCAGGACCAAAATGTGGGTTCTTTTCATCTGTGCTGGGCAATAAATGTCAGTAGCAAACAATTAGAAGTGTATTTCTTCTTTTGGAGAAGTATAACTCTAAAGTAATGGATGAATTAAATCTTTTGGTAGCCTGTAGTCGGCTGTATTTGAATATACCCATTCAGTAAAAGAACACATATAAAAATGAGAAAATAAGATAATATTATATGAAGAAAGAATGCATAATAAATTCTACACAGGTAAAATTCAGTTTTCCCAAATGCCATTTTAACATCTGGGTTTGTATAGCAAGACTATTTCCAAATCCTCCTGACAGCCCTTATATAGTCTATTTCACTGATATGGATAAAAACAATCTTTTGGAAAGAAAACTACTGTAAAACAGATGTATTCAAAAGTTCCTGAGTATGTAAATAGTAAACCTTTGTGACAAACAAGCTTGGTGGGGCACGAGTAGGCCTGGAGAAAAGAGAAACGTTAGAGCAGCCTGCTAGAGAATGAAAGAGTGAGAAAAGTCCTGGGAGGAGAAAGTGATCAGAAAGGAGGCAGTTGGGAAACCTAGGGTCATCCAGGGGATGGGGTCTAGCTGGAGCTCTTTCTCCTGAAGAGCAGTCAAAACGCTGCTTCCTGCTGCTACCCAAGGATTTGACATTTGCTCCAGTTAGTGAGTGATAGCCTCAAAATCAGTCCATATCCTCACCTGTCCAGATCTCTTTGAATTAAGTCTTCAAGTCAGTCTTTTTAAAGGCAGTCAGAATAATTTAACTTCTTGTTTTGTTTTGCTTTTGTTTTTCTTGGACTTGGCAATGAAAAGCTTAGGCAACTAGTTTTGTTCATCTTAGTATACTGAACCTAATGAAGGCCCTTGATCTAGCTGGGTCTGTCTAGATGCCAAGAATGGTCAATGTCTATGAAGAATTCCTGTGCTTGGACCCCTATGTACCCTGCATCCTCTTTCTTTTCTGCAGTTTGTTTTTCTGCCCTAAATATTTACCTGGATCTTCTTCTTTTTTTTTTTCCTATAAATTTGTTTATTTATTTTTGGCTGCATTGGGTCTTCGTTGCTGCGTGCGGGCTTTCTCTAGTTGTGGTGAGTGGGGGCTACTCTTTGTTTCGGTGCACAGGCACCTCATTGCGGTGGCTTCTTTTGTTGTGGAGCATGGGCTCTAGGCCCACGGGCTCCAGTAGTTGTGGCACGTGGGCTCAGTAGTTGTGGCTCGCGGGCTCTAGAGCGCAGGCTCAGTAGTTGTAGCACACGGGCTTAGTTGCTCCGCGGCATGTGGGATCTTCCCGGACCAGGGCTTGAACCCATTTCCCTGCATTGGCAGGTGGATTGTTAACCACTGTGCCACCAGGGAAGTCTGTACCTGGATCTTCTTATGACTGATTCTATTTTTGTCATTTTGGTTTCAACTCAAATACCACCTTCCTAGAGGCCTTTTTTAACCAACTAATCAAAATGACTCCAGCACTTTTTATCCTATCATTCTTGTTTAGTGTCTTCATAGAATTTATTGCCACCTGAAGTTATTTTTGTTGTCTGACTCTTCCTGTGGATCTGTGCCAATCTTTTTTTTTTTTTTTTGGTACGCGGGCCTCTCGCTGTTGGGGCCCCGCCCGTTGTGGAGCACAGGCTCCGGACGCTCAGGCTCAGCGGCCATGGCTCACGGGCCCAGCCGCTCCGCGGCATGTGGGATCCTCCCGGACCGGGGCACGAACCCGTGTCCCCTGCATCGGCAGGCGGACTTTCAACCACTGCGCCACCAGGGAAGCCCCCTGTGCCAATCTTACTGGTGAATCCCCATCATCTAGAAAAATGCTGAGCAGAGAATACTCAATAACTAATAGATAAATGAAAGAATGCCCACTCTGCATCCTTTCTGCCAAATCTATGTATTATAGTTGTCCTCTCAGGTTCTCATGTCCTCATCTGATTTTCCCTAAATGTTTACCCCTTCCTATCCTGGAACCTGCACTATTCTGTAAAGCCACAAGCACTCCATCTTTTTTTTGGGGGGGTGGAAACTTGAGATCTCTCTTTTCCAATTGTTGACAATTAGTAATTTTACATGTGGTTTATAACATCAGAAAGGTCATTCACTCAGGGTAAATAAAATTTAGAGGATTTCTACTCTCAGTAGAGGGTTTACAAATAAGGTGATAGTTGGTCCTCATTGGGGACCAACCAAGAGGATGTAGAAATAGACTCAGATACAATTTGTAAGGTACAATGGAAATGGCAGGTGTCTTATGCCTGGTATTATTATGGTCAGCATGTATAGCTTCTTGGGATGAAACAGTGATTTGGCTGGGAATTCCCCTTTCTACCTTTAGAAGTATTTCAGGACAAGGTAAGCTTGCCTGAATATTAAGGAATAGAACTACACCTTGGTTTACTTTATCTGTTCTCCCCAGTTGTGACTATTTATAGTAAGGAATAGAAAATGCTTCTCCCTAGCTTTTGACATCAGCCTTAAAGTACTTCCTTACTTTCTCTAACTTTTCCTGTATTAAATCAAAGCAGTAGAAAATAGAATAAGCTGAAAATTAAAGGTCTTTCTTACTCTTTGAATGTTATTTTAATTGGCACAGAAGTAACCAAATATGGGTATACTTGGAGAGTAATAACTGATAACCTTTACCAAGAATGTTATTTAAATATGTGTTTATATATACATATATACCTTTTGAAGCCCTTATTACATGCCACACAACTATGAACTCCACCCTCATTTACTTATAGACAGTGTCTGGTACTTAACTGGACAGTGATAAGAAAAATTATTTGTATTGGATACTTTTTTGAAAGCAGATTTGTTTGGGAATAGAATACTGGGTACCAAACAGGATAGGGTAGGGACAAAATGGCTGTTAAGTTTTGAGTTACTTTAGAGTTTCTTAGTGCCAAGTCTTCTCTGTGAACCTCTTTGCCTGCCTTTTATTGCCCCTTGATTGTTTGGGACTAAGAGGAGGAAATGAGAGGTGAGAATATCTAGCATGAGATGAAAGAGTGTAGTAACCAGGGAAGAAAATGGGAAGGGGTTTTATTGTTATAAGAAGTGATATGAGAGGTGTGAGACACTTCCTCAAAAAAACTCCCATTTTTATGCAAGAGAGAGCAAGAGGGTAGGGGAAAGGCATCTGATGACTACATATAGCAACTAAATTTTTCTCTTATTCATAGGTTGACATTTAATTTATTGTCCAATATGGGGTACTCTTTAGAGTGAAACAAGATATTATTAATAAAGTATTAGAAATTACAGATGTCAATAAGGATGTATGATTACTTATTTAGAGATTAAGTCATCTTAATCTCTTTTATAAAGGTATAGCATAAAGAATTTTACATTGCTCAAAACAAATTAAACTGAGCAAAAACCTGGATCTAAGATGGAAAAGATAAGTGATATTATCTTAAGCACCTGAAAAATTCCTATCTACCTTTCACCCTATACTTTTTTTTTTTTTTTGCGGTACACGGGCCTCTCACTGTTGTGGCCTCTCCCGTTGTGGAGCACAGGCTCCGGACGCGCAGGCTCAGCGGCCATGGCTCACGGGCCCAGCCGCTCCGCGGCATGTGGGATCTTCGCTGACCGAGGCACGAACCCGTGTCCCCTGCATCGGCAGGCGGACTCCCAACCACTGCGCCACCAGGGAAGCCCTATACTAACATTTTTAAAACCAGATTTGGAGATGCCTAAGAGTTTACCCTAGTAAAGTGAGTTAAATATTATCAGCCATTTAACCTCAGTGTAAGTGGATTTATCAAAACATTTTCCTGAACTTTGTTTTTTTATTTCATTATGAAATCACCTTTTTTATTTTTTAGCATTATTTACATTTTACTTTTTTAAAACAGTGCTTTTTTATTGGAATATAGTTGATTTGCAATGTTGTATTAGTTTCAGTTGTACAACAAAGTGATTCAGTTTATTTATATATATATGTATATATATACATATATATAAAGTGATTCCGTTTATGTATCTATCTACCTATGTGTCTATCTATCCATCCAGCCATCCATAGTAGGTCCTTGCTGTTAGTCTGTTTTATATATAGTAATGTGTATTTGTTAGTTCCAAACTCCTAATTTATCCCTTTGTTTTGATTGGGACGCAGAAATTCAGAGAACCTAAGGCATAAGTACTAGAGAGGGGTGTGTGTGTGTTCCTGTGTGTATAAGCATGTGTGTGTGTTAGGGGGTAGGGGTTTAAGAGAAATCACCAAGTAAAATGCCGACTGGGATATAGAGGCATACTAATATGTAGGTCACCAGTGTACCCAGCCGGACTGGCTCTGATTATACAACTAACTTCTACCAATGTCTTCTATATTTTTACTACTATGGAATTTTACTACTTTAAGTCTAGTGTCACAATCAATTTAATGAAAAGTTAATTTTACAGTTTTTAAAAGTTTGAGTGACAATTGAGAGAAGTAAAATAAAAAAGAACATACTTGACATGATTAAATAGTGTCTTTTGAGTTCTATAAAGAACGGAAATAATAGATACAAGCAAATCATTATCATAGGTTTCCTGTTCTCATGCAAAGTGAAATGGAAAATCCATATGCATTTTAGTCCTACCCAAAAGCTGCATTTTACAAAGTCTGGCCTCAGTCCTCAAGATGGTTCAGACATATGTTTTTGCCTTAATATGTCTAGATGCTGTCTCATTCCTTCCCTTCATTTTACATGTGTAGACTCAGCCAACATGCATGTCGAGTGAACTCACGTCTCCCTTAAACATGCACTGAGCAGTTGACTCAGAATTAAACTTTTAGTATTTTGTAGGTCAACCTTATGTCAGTGATGGAGCAGAAAAGAGAACAGAGGGTCTGTTGTACATTTCTCTGTGGGGGAACATGAGAAAAAGATAATGGCTTGAGAAGCTATGGTAACTAAAGTGCTAGCAGAGAAATCTGACAGTCACAGAGTGTTCTTCAAGCATTGGGCCAGAAGAACAGATTTCTGATTTATGCTTCAGAGTCTGGAGGTTTGTGAAAATCCATTGGAGAAAGTTTAATGCGAGGAGGCCATACTCTGAAAAATAAAGTATACAGAAATCACACTTCATATAAAATAGTCATTTACTCATGAATTGTGTTTAATTACCTAATCGATTAGAAAATATAGATTTATGTCTGTTTATATAGTCTATAAACAAACAGCTAGTTTATTAAAATGTCACATAAATGATGCAATCCCATTACTTTTGCGCCATGGACCAGGTAAACTTCTCTGCTGTCTATGGAACTCTTACATCTGCGTGTAAAAGAGAAACAAAACACCAATTCTATAGCTCTGTGGATGGGCCATAATGTTGCCTGCCCTGGTCATGCCCGCCCCACCCTCACTTCCTGCTGAAGAAAAGGGAGAGACATCCCCTAAAGATCTCAGCAATACTGATTGCTAAGAGGTATATGCCCTTTTGCCTTTTTCTCCTTCCCAGTCTTACAATAACAGTTACAGAAAGAAAATACTGCTTTCTGAGAATGTTTCCAAAAGAGAAAGAGACTAAACAACCTACTCAGTGGACAAATTTAGAGAACAAGATCTGGAAGCAGAGTAGGGAAAGAAGAGGAAACAGTAGTTGCCAAAATAATTAAAAAGAGAATCAAGGTATTGGTGGAGAAGATAGTTTTTAATCTAGAAAATTTTTAAAAATATATTATAAATTATAAGTAGGAAATTGACCACTAGCTTATGGAAAAAAAAGAAAACCTCAAAAGTAAATGTACAAATAGAAGTATTTACTTAAGTATATGATACTGATGTTTAAATTTTAGTTTAATACATGATTGTTTCCTCTAAATGTCGTGAAATAGCTGGATATTTCTGAATATTAAGATATTTCAGAATATCTACATGCTTAGGGTTGAATAGGTAATACGCTCACATATTTAAATTATCAGTTTAATCTTCATTCAAATGTCTGAGTATTGTACAGACACAGTGTAAAAGAAAACCTAAAAAGAATATTAGGAAATGTGTAAAAAGGAAATAGGATAAAAAATAAAATAAGTGAATAGAAGCTTTTTATTTTTCAGACTTAAATTTGTGTATTACCAGTATTTTTCTTAAAGTGTTTGAATGCGACATAACTACTTTGTAATCCCAGCTCCACCCTCATTTCATGCTGGGCTTACTGACAGGTTTGCTCATTTACTTACCTTTCCTAGCAGAGCAAGCTGTGATACATCACTGGGTAAATTACATGTGCTTTTACTCTATTTTTTTCAAACATTCATATAGTTGGACCATGGGAGAGAGCCAGAGAATTACAGTAAGTGCAGTTCTTAATAGTTGACAAGTCTACTAATAATATTTCTTTTGTATTGATTCTGTTTCTATTCTAAACTTGATTTAAAGATAAATGAGAGTATGTTAAATATTTTTAAACACCTTTATGCTATTTTGGCAAATTCTTTTGCCAGTGTAATTTTCCATCTTTCTTCCTAAGAGGTTCTATTCTGGATTTTTCTGAAATAAGAACTTGCTGTGACCTGTGTACCTGGGTGGGGTGGGGAGACTTAGCAAGCTTTGTGAGATTGAATGAGAGTCTTGAAAAACCACTTTGTTGATTAAAGAAATTTACTGGACAGGAGGATTTGTTTCCCCTTTCTGACTTAAATTCAATTTTCCCCTTCATTTGCTAAAAGGTTGGCTGTCTTAAAGCATGGAATGGATCTTTGCCCTTTACCATGCTTGGACAAAACAGACATTGTAGGTCCATGCTTGACTCAGTGCTGTCCATATAGGCACCATATAAACCTTAAGACATAGCTAGGTTGAACCTGAAACTTTCACCATAATAGCAAATGCTTCTCTATACAAAAAAATGTAAATATACCTTATTAAGTTTGGGATTGCTGTGCTTTTCTGTTCAAAGGTCCAGAAGACTTCAGGGAAATAGAAAGTTGCTTTCCATGGGGAAAGTTAGAAGAAAAGGCAAAGGCAACAATTTATGCAATAAATACCATGCTAAATATTTTACATATATATGACTCTATTTATACCAATAAAACATCTTCCACCAAGCATATATGTACATGAAGAGGTTCAAAGTTGGGGTGGTGAAATAACTCTTCAAAATTACCCAAATAGTAAGTTAAATAATTGTGATTCAAACTAGTACAGGGAATAGTTAGAAGAGAAGGAAAAGCAGACACATGACACTGATGTCACTCAGAATAATCCTGAGTTCTAAAATGCTGCCCCGTTGTCAGAATACATATTCAATTATATTTTTAAAATATGTTCTGTGTAAAAATTTGCAGATGTAGTCTGGATATAATATCTCTTGAACATTTTACCCAGCTTTGTTAAGGTATAATTGACAATTAAAAAGAAATGTATGTGTTTAATGAGTGCAAGTTGATGTTTTGATATACAAATACATAGTGAAATAATCACCGTAGTTCAGCTAATTTACATATGCATCACCTCACATACTTACCTTTTTCTTTTTTTCCCATGGTGAGAACATTTAGGATCGACCCTTTTAGCAAACTTCAAGTATACAATACAGTATTAACTAGTCACGTGGTTGTGCATTAGATATCCAGAACATCTCCATCTGGGGAGACGTTGGTCGAGGGGAAATGGAGACATGTTGGACCTTTTTAATTGTGATAGGGAGAATCTGATTAACCAACCGCTATAAAAATTAGGACAAAATATTGCTGCTTGGAATTACATTCTGACTGTAATATGGTCACATCATCTGACTTGAGCATACAGGCAATGTGATTATAGCATCTGTTACCACACTCATCACCCAGGTGGATTTAGCCATTCTGACTGCTGGTACCATCTGACAATAGTCTGTGACACTTAACCTTCAGGCAAAGATCCCGAGTGTATGGTGACATTTTCATGTATTAACTGAACCTTTTACCCTTTATCTCAATGCTTTTATACTCTCTGGCAGAGCCTTGGTTGCTCTGCATTTACTGGATTTTTACTGTGTTTCTTCTACAGTTGGAGTTTGACAGGTAGCACATCAATCCAACGTTACCTTGAAAACAAGCCATATCAGAATGATAGTAAGTGACCTGCAGATGAAATTGCATAACTGTTAAATCAAATGATCATCTAAGATCTAGTCAGCATTGATCTTTGCTCTTTGTTCGATTTAAATGCTACTAACACAGAATCAACAAATTCTCACCAAAATGGGAAATCATAGCTTCGGCAACAGTGTGGTGATATGAAACATTAGGTCACAAGACTTGGGTTCAAGTTCCAGCTCTACAGTTAGCTGGTCACATGACTTTGAGCCAGTTATATAACCATTTTAGAGGCTGGAGGTTTTACTTGCAAGATGATGGAGGAGAGGGATTTGACCAGATCACTTCTAAGATGCATCTCTTCCACCTTGAAGTTCTGTGAAATGTTTAAGAGAATTCAAGATTTCTCAACCCTACTTAATATCTATTCAGAAGTCTTAGGCAGTGTTTTCTTTATGTAAGAAGAATGTTTTTCACGTTGCCTATCATTTTGCCTTCATTATACTAGCTAGCTCTTGCTGTGTAATGAATGACCACAGACGTAGCAGCTTAGAACAACACACTTATTATCTCACAGTTTCTGTGGGGAAGAAGACTGGGCGTGGCTTAGTTGGGTCCCCTATTTTGGATCTCAAGAGACTACAGTCACTTTGCCGCATGGATTGTGCTCTCTCTGGAGGCTCAACTGGGAAGGAATCTACCACATTCAAGCTTTTTTAGGTTGTTGGCAGAATTCATTTCTTTTTGTTTGTTTGTTTGTTTGTTTAAGACATTTTTTTAATCTGAGTATAATTGCTTCACAATGTTGTGTTAGTTTCTGCGGTACAATGAAGTGAATCAACTGTATGTATACCTATATCCCGTCCCTCGTAGACCTCCCTCCCCCACCCCCATCCCACCCATCTAGGTCATCACAGAGCACTGAGGGCCCCAACCTTTTGCTGACTATTGACTGGAGGCTGCCCTCATTTCCCAGTGGCTGTCTGCAGTTCCTCGCCATGTGGGCTTTTCCAGCATGACTGCTTGCTTCATCACGCCCCCGAGGAGTCTCTAGCATCAGTGTCCTAAAGTGGGGTCTTAGATAATGTGACATAATCATGGAAGTGACATTTCTCGTCACCTTTGTTATGTAATATAACCTAATCACAGGAATGACATCCCATCATTTTTGCCATGTTCTATCTGTTAGAACCAAGTCGCAGGTCCTGCCTAAACTCAAGGAAAGAGGATTACACAAATGTGTGAACACCAGTAGGCAGGATTATTGGGTCACCTTTGGGTCTGTTCACCACAATAGTATTAATAGTGGATAATATTTATGGACCTTCACTTTGTGACAGCACTTTTTAATACTGATAAATGTATATAATACTATTAATATCTTTATTTTGTCAATGAGAAGTGAGTCAAAAAGAGGACTGGTAAATTGTCCAAGATTACACAGAATAAGAATATTTGTTAATCTTTCTATGTTTGGGTTTCTAAAACCTGCCTTGTGGAAACTGTTTATATTGTTCTATTTCATATACAGGCAGGGAAGCCTTGACTAAGCAGCTGAGTGTACTTTATTATTTCATTGTCCAAATAGCTAAGCTCTCCTAGAAATATCAAATAGACTGGAAAGTAGCATATATCTTTTTTAAATAAGCAAACTATTTTTATACATACAGGCATGAGTGGCAAGATAACATTGGGGACCACAGGGGGCATGTGCACTCAAGTGCACGTGTAGATGTTTCAGTGGCAAATTCCAGTGTACCTACAGCACAGTATAAGGAGAAAAGGTACAGACCCAGGATACTGTGTCCAGGCTGTTTCCCACTGCTGCAGCGTGAGCAGTTAGACGCTTTGCTTTTGACAACCCTGGGTAGCATTTGAGATACTGCTTCGGATGCTTGAGGATTCATTTTCCATGGGTTCCCGTGGAACTCCTCTAGTGAGACCCAGTATAGGGGATATTCTTAAGGGTGAAACCATTGACAGACTACACTTGCTTTTCCTCTGGGATTTTCGAGGCGCGGTCTTTTCAGCTCCCTGCATTCATGGAGAAAAGTGCCTCCAACACAGAAATGATTTTAAGATAGCATTGCCTTTTACTCTGGAGCTAGAGGAGGACACAGGAGAATTGAAGGAAGGAAATAACCGGATTTCTTCTGCTCTCCCTATCAAGGCAATACGGGAAGCTGGAATCAGCTTCGTTAATACAAATGAGAAATATTGGGTTTAGTCTGTCTTTCAATCCACTTAGCTTTCTTTTAAAAAAATTGAGAGGTTTGTCTTTGTCACATGGTGTGTCATGATTAATCAAGTATATTGGATGGGCAAATGGTTTGATAGTTATTGTAATTTGTCACGTCAGACATGGCTTATTATGCATTATTAATACCTAAATGTAAAATTAGTTAAACAGGGTCTGGCTTCTGTTCAAGATGGTTGTATGTTAGCAGCAGCAAGTTTGAAAGACCCCCCCCACCCCCCTACACACAGGGATGGCTTAACCAATATCACCGTATCCTTTTTGTTTCAGTATCAGGGCTTCCTCATATGATAATTATGTTGAGGAAATCTTTATTCAGCAGGAAGGCAAATAGCCATCCCAGTGAGAGGAGGAGTCTCCAGGCTTCATTAACACAGAGACCCAGGAGGTCACATAATCTAAGAAGGTGCTTTTTTTTTTTTCCTCCAAAGCAAGGTGGAAGTTCAGAAACGTAATTTTAAAACATTTTTATTTGCAAACCCTAAAATGTGTTTATTTTGGTACTTGTGTTCTTTTGCTAAATTTGGTGAATGTACAGTTGTCTGTTTTAAACCTGAGTAATAAACCTTGAAACCTTTATCAGAACTGGATATAATTACAAAAGAAATAGGAGTCATGTTAGTGTCTACACAGGAGTAACAGTTCATTTTGAGGAATGTGAGGGGTTCAGATCTTTTCACTTTCTACTTCAGTCAAGAAAGGACCATGGTCTTGTGTATCTGTTATTAATATTCACTTTGTTAATTTCCCAGGTGTTTTATGATCAGAGAAAGGGAAGTGTCTCAATATAGTGTAAACTATATCTGGGACAGTTGTTGCTGCCTCATAGTTCTAAGTCTACTCTGATTTTAGTTGCTCATATCAATCCTTTCTAAGGAGGTGAGCATCCCTAGTTAGGAAAGGTTCCAGGGGTCCGTCAGTCCAAAGATGGCTCAGCCTGCCAGCTCTCACGCTGCTGCCATTCCAAGCAAGCCAGTTGTATACTTTTAACATCTCTTGAAAGTTGAACAGCTCCATATCTTACCATAAACAGACATATTCTTTTCTAATTGTTTGGCAACATCGGTTTCCTAAAATATTCATCATTTCATGTTCACTGACCATTTTTTTCATTCAGTTCATATTGAAAACCTGCTATATAATTAGAGTCCTACTAAACACAGTGAGACATTTCAAAGAATTATAAAATGTGAGCCCAGATGGCAAGGAGATCACAGTATACTTGGGGAGAAAAGATTAAAATATTCAAAGAGAGAGAATATACTTTACAGTTAGTTTGGGACATGTAAATTCTATGTCCTGTGGAAATGCTGGGGAGATCAGGTGAGGCTGGGGCTGTCAGCTCAGCCTTCATGGGAGAGTGAACTTGAGCTTGAGCTAGAGGATGGCTGGTATTTCATTGGGTGAAGGACAAGAAGGGGAATGATTAGCAAGAGGAACAGTGTGAGGAAAGGCTTTGGGCTCTAGTTAGCTGTGCGCCATAGAAAGTGAGAACCTGAACCTGATTTCTTTAGGTGGATAGGATAAGGTCAGATGATAGAAGACTTATAAAAAGGTTGGGCAAAGCAGTTCGATTTCGTGTGCCAGTTGACCAGAAGCTCCCGAATATTTGCCAGAGCTGGCACGTAGAAAGTAGGGATTCACCCAGGAGCAGTATAAACTGTCAGTTTTGAGATGTGAACTCATGGTTGCACTTGCTTGACACATGAGTTTTAGGCTTAAGATCCCAAAGTGACCTCTCTTTTATACAGAGGCCAGATCAACGTAGCATCTTCTGTTCTGTGAAGGGACATAGAGTCATGATAGGCCAGTACAGTAATCACTGAACGTTTTGTAAATCCACCAGGAGTCTTAGGGGCTTCTTGTTCATTCTAGGAGAAATACCAAAGGAAGGGGACTATAAAATATTTTTTTTTACCTACACCTTTTAAAAAAACTGTCTTTGAAATTCCAAAAGGTGATGTAATTATGCCATTCCATCAATGAAGCCTAGAAACACTTTGGCTCTGATGCTTTGAAAATGATTACTGTTGATTGGACTTGCCTCAGTTTTAGGCCTGATGTATTCTCTATGTATTTGCCTGAGCAAAGTCTCTGCAAGTTGTGTCATCGAAATACATTTGCTGCTTAATGTGCTCGATTTGTTGTATAACATGGTCAGTTACAAAGCGGCTTCTCCAGAATGGATTCTCAATGTACTTCACTTTGTTTCTGGTATGATATAGAAAATATCAGGAGCATATATGCACATTTCTATTTCCAAGTACTCTTTCTGAGCCTTCCATATCAACCCCTCTTTTATAACTTGCATTAAATATACATTCAGCCTCCTTCATATGAAGTCATCATGGCTAGAATATTTCTAATTAATGATGACACTTTTCCCAGTAACATTCTGTTTTCTACAGAAGAGGATTCTTTGCAGTAAGAAGCATTTTTTTTTTAATCCAACCAGCAGTTATCCAACAGTTTTGGATTGAACTCCCAAGGATAAAGAATCTAGTAAGCCTTGCCCGATATTAGTGGGTTATTTTAATTCCATTGAAACTTTTTAGGGCTGTCTAATATTTATATCACCTAGTCCCTGTTCACCAGTTATTTCTCAATTCCAGAAGAAATAAGTTAGAGTAGAATCATAGAACGTTAGGAGAAGCTTTAGGCTTCATTGCTTCCAAGGTTTCCTAACAGGTGGCCAGCAGCCTCAAGTTGTTTGCCGTGAATTTTCTATTCTGCTCGAGTATATAAATGTCTTTAGGTTAGATGTAAGGATGCAGTCTGGTTTACTTAAGTCCTGAACACTCCCTGCCACCTTGCACCTAGCTGCTTCCTACCTGATGGTACCTACTGTGAAAGAGTTTGTATTTGTGTCTCTGTAGAGATTCTCCTCTTTTTTTTAAGTGATTAAAAATATTAGGCTGAGAGGGTGTGAAAGATCTCCTCCAAAGTAATTTCTGAAATCTAAAAATTGTGGAGTCTCTACTTGGCTCCGAATATATCTAGGATGACGATATAACATACTCTTCACCACACTGTGATTTACTTGATATTTTTCATGTGCATAATTCATTGCCATCCATTGCCAATTTATACATAAGGAAAACTTACGAAAGTTGCATTTTATTAACGTTGCACCTGCCATCTAAATCGAAGCGAGATCCTCGAGGTGCTGCAAAATATTTAAATAAGTCATTTTCTTTTGTTATTTTTAAAAATTGTTACTATTTATAAGAAATTGATTCTATCTGGAATTAGAAAAAGAAAGTTAACAGTTCTCTTTACCTCTGATCACACCTGGATGCACTGGCTGGAATGCTTTGAGGGGCTCCTGAGATGTCTGACGTTTGGTTGACTTGTGTGATTAGACCTAATTCTGTTAGGATGTGACGCTTCTGGTACTTGAGACTCCTTGAAAGGGCTACACCTTTCAGTGTGTGCCCAGGACTTTGTTCCCCTCTGAGTTGCCTTCTTCTTGAGAAACTCAAATACCTTTTCAAGGAGAAACTTTGAAGCATTTTTTTTTTTTTTTTTTGTGGCTAGTTCACACTGAAAGCACAGCAAGGGCTGGCAGAGAGAAGCAGAGCCTGTGTAAAGGTATAAAGGAGAACAGGTGGCTCATGAGCTGCGTAAGCTGCGGGAGATAACCGGCTTTGACTCCTACTCATGAGACGTCTTCAGAAACGTGGTCATGGAACTCCCGGGTTCTGCCTTCCACTGCCCTACTTTCACCATGCCACCCTGCCCTCTCTTCCTTCCTGCAGTGGTAGATCATCTGAGCGTAAAAGCAGAAAGATGCTCCTCAGTGCTAAGAAGAGTGAGATGGCAAGAAGTCAGTGAGGCATTGGGAAAGACATCGGTTCCAGAAATTGGATTCTAGGCATGTAGTGCCAGGGTGGAGGACTTTTATTTAATTTTCTAGAAAAATGTTCGGGTTATTTTACACTGAGATGTGAAATCTCATTTGCAACTAAGCCCCGGAGGGAGTGAAAGAAACTAGGAGAGCTCATAAAGACAAGCGTAATAGGATTAATAAGAAAAAGGCCAAAGACATAAGCCTTTATTGTAGAAACTCAGCGCTAAATTTTAGCATTGATGAAGGGGGAAATGTCGATACTTAGCCAAACATTTGTGCCTTCAGGGTACAACAGCTGAGGGACGGTGCCTTCATAGGTCGGTGCTGCTTGGGTAGGTTATCTGCTCTTCCCAGGAGAGAGGGCCACTCTGTTAGAACAAGGAAAGAAAATAACTGCGTGGCAGAAATTCCTGAAACCTCATTCACAGAAATAATTCTCAGAATGTATTCTGTGTAATTAAAGCAACATTTAGGGTTGAATATTAATCCATTGAATTAAGAATTGGAAACTCATTTGACAATCAAGGGCCTGAATGTTAAATTATCTGTTTATAAACCTATGGCTTGAATGAAAGAAAAAAGAAACACAAATAGAATTCTCAATCTAAAGAGTCAATTTATATGAGAGTTCCAGGTCACTCATGAACACGGATTATAGTCTAAGGTGGTAATCAAATTGTCAGCTTCATAGTTGGTTCTTTTTCCTCTTTTATAAAGGTCGATTGCTACAAAATAATTTGGGCTGAAAATGTGGCCGCTGAAGCAATTTAAATAACTGTACCGAAGTGAACATTATCTAGTTATTTCAACTGCATAGTCATACCTATTTTCAGGGTAATGTTTGCAGCACCTATTTGATAACTGGGTAAAGAAGAGGATGTTGACTCTAGGCTAAAGGATAGTCAGGTGCTGATGATTTCAGTTCCCAAAAGGCTTCATTCATTCTTCTAATTTATGGCACTGAATTGATTTTTCCCAGTATTACTTTCCTAATAAGATCAGTGTATTTTTTAAAAGTATTCTTTTTAAAGCAGTATTAATGCTGCCAAATTGACAGTTGAAGTGAACAGAAGTATCATAGTTTTCAGGGGAACCAGTTTGAGTATTTTATATACTACAGAGAACAATGTAATTTAAGTGTAGAAATAGTGCTTGGCATGATCGGACACCACGTATCTATTCCTAGCATCTTTGTCTATTTAACCATCAGGATTCCTATTATAATAAAAGACATACATTATGATTATACAAATATAATTATATATAAACAGATGTATTATGTAATTTCCATATTCCAGAATTTATATTTTAATTTTGTACAAGGCAAGAACATAAAAAATGGTTTTCTGGATTTTAGTTTTATTCAGATAAAAACATTTGCAAATTCGGTCTTCTTGATAATCTGATAATAACATCAATGCATTCATATATAGGAGGGACGTGTCTGTATGGCTTTTATAAGATGACCTTAAGGTGGTGCCGATTAGAATGGCCAAATCATTTTTCCATGTTTCATTCAACAATATTTATCTATAAACGGAAGACCACCTGCTTTTAATGTGGGAAGACTACTGTCCAGTAGTGACGCAGAGTCCTGAAGGGTTTATTGAAAAGATCGATTTGCAAAGAGGTCACAGATTTTGGTTTAGTTATGAGGAGGCACTGTTTTCTAAGGTTTGGAGGTATAAACTAGAGTCCTTTTTAGGAAAGGTGGCCACTAAGTTCTTTAAATCCATTTAGAAAAGTTCACTGAGGAAGAGGAGGCCCTGATATACCCTATTTTCCGAGTCTGTCTCCATCGTGGTTGTCATAGTTAACATGGTGATCTTTTTGTCATCACTGTTAATGATTTTCAGCACATCACCATCCTCAGACCTTAGATCTCATGATGAAAAATGATCCCCGTGTGCACAGCCAAATCTATTAGGACCAAAATAGCCAGTCTAGCTGTTTCTTGAGAGGCTGTTTTGGCCTCACATGCAGATGCTGGGTCCAATGTTTTGAGTATTCACCATGTGGCTTGGTTCTAAAGATGAATCTCAGCCAATGTGAGGCACGGAATGTTCTGGCCCCACCGTATTTATACAGACTCAGCCATAGTCTTCATTTCAGCTGTACTCACTGGCTCATACTTGTTGAAGATGGTAAATAAAAATGAGATATGTCCGGCAATTTGTCCATTTCTATTTAAGTGGGTCGTCAGTACAGCCGTGCAAATGACAAGGTCCTGTAAACATCAGGCGCTCTTGTGACTGGGCTGCCTTAATGGGTCAATTGGAATGACTACATCCAATTCAAACAGGGACACAGGGCTGAGGTCTAGACTTTTGCCAAATCATGCTACTCCCGGCCCTCTAATTTTGCTGCATTTTTATTTGAACTTCCTTTTCAACATTCAACCCTAATTACTCAGTGCACTCCTCCTGGAAATGCTTTCTCTCTCTCCCTTTATGAGCCAAACAATGAAACCCTTTGATCCTGCCTTCCTTTCCTACCTTTTTTTTCTCAACACACCAGGACTCTTGCATCAACAGTCAATTTTAGGAGAAGGCTCTGCTCCTTTCTTATTTGAATAAAGGACTCATTGAGAAATGGATAAGAGACCTTGGACAAAGGAGAGAAAATGCAATTGGGTGCCTGAAGGAAGGAGTGAATCCGTACCCTCGTCTATCACTGATTAGCTGCAGTATGAGAGAGAGAGAGAGAGAGAGAGAGAGAGAGAGAGAGAGACCGGAAATAACAAATGGATTCGCAGGAGAGGCTGGGCTTCACTGCCTGGTTTTTCTGGCCCATCCATCATGTCCATTGTGGCTGATGTGTGGCTCTGTCACTCCTACCTCCATCCCGCCCACCAGAGAATCAGGAACTGTGACAGGCAGCCCCTGGTCCACAGTCTTTTCAGAAGCAACGGTATATTCAGCCCCTGCACGAAACGTCTGCGAGTCGGTATCTTACTGTCTGATGTTTCTATTGCAGTTTACCTTAGGAAAAGTGTGTTTCCATGATGTCAGTCATTCTCTCAAGCTCTGGCCTTGCCAATCCCTCCTCGGGGCGAGTGCTGACAGCGTGCCCATCATGTTCATCGTGCCCACACAACTGATAGGCCGATGTTACATAAAACGTTTACAGGAGGTGGGGTAGGGGGTAGGAGGGTTCCTAAGAATGTTGCAGCCGTCCAAGTGTGAAATGGAAAGATGAAGAAGGGTGATTCCTGAAGCCGTTTATATCTGTCATCTGTTCTGGGTCTCACTCTTAATGTGTCTCCTGTTTGGTCTCTTCCTCCCCCCTTGCTCCTTAAGCTGGATCCTTCTCTGGGAAGACACATCTGGAGAGACGTAGTGGAGAGAAGAGAGGCATCTTTGTATATAACGAAAACTTTTGTAGCAAAGTCTTCTGCTGACATCGTTCCTTCTCCAAGGGGCTCAGTAGCATAGCGTTCAGGCACACACGCGGAGTGGTTACCAGATCACACGGTTTCACATTTGAAATGTGTGAGGGAGAGCATGTATGTTTCCATTTAATTGTGGTTATATCAGCTGTGAAGGAACATCATACCACTTTGTACCACTTAGAACAAAATGATGAAGCCACTCTGTCAAGACACCATCCCTTTACTTCACCCTAGTCCTTGGTTCCATTTTCACTTTTCCCTAAATTAGAGACCATAAATACACTAATCTCACAGATTGATAGGAATTCTCAATCTGGGCAGGGCGACTCTTCAGTGTAGATGAGCTATTTGTATATTTTGCATTTGTCTTTACTCTCAGAGAATTTTTCCTGCTGAACAAGACGTGGGTGAGCTTCAGTGAGGTAGAAGGGGAGGCACCCACACTGAATGCTTGCTATCAGACAATGACTAATAGTATTTTCTTTTGATCTTTATAATATCTGCGTGAATTGGGAGTTATTAGTTTTACCTTACACACATGGAAAGTGACGCCTGGTCATGGACTAAAAACACAGCAATGGCTTCTTCTGATGCGAGCTTGCCTACTGACTCAACTGTTACGCAGTGATGCCTTTGCTGTCTGCTACCCCTTTAGCTCTTCAAGCATGGCGTGCCTACTCTATTAACGCTGTAGTCATCCTTTTGGAAAACACTCAAGGGCTAATGTCTGTTGGATTCACCTTCAGGAATTACAGATTTTACTCTCAGCCTCTTCCCAGCCCAGGCAATTAGAAGTTAAGACTATAAAATAATGGGATTAAGGCTTGACTAAGTAAACTAAAACATATACATAGAAATGACTATTGTAGATTTCCAGGTCACTATTCTAGTAATGCTGTGATTGCGCATATTACGGAAATTGTTTTTGGAGGAGTATAATTATATTAACGATCACATGGGAAATCAATCGGATTATTTTAAAATCACCCTTTAGTTTTGACCCATATAGTGTTACCCAGGTTGAGCAACCACAGTTTATTTATGGCTTGATTCAAGATTACTTTTTTCTTATCATAAGAACATTCTGGTTATGGAGGTCAGAGAGTTCCGAGATTTATATCGTGGTTCAACCACTTACCAGTTGTGTGTTCTTGGGTCAGTTGGTTAATCGGTTAATATCTCTGATTCCCAGTTTTTTCATCTGTGAAATGGCTCTAGTGATATCTGTGTTTTAGGATGCTCAAGGATTAAATGATGTGATGCAATATATCTTACAAACTTAGTATGGTGCTTAATATATAGTAGGAGTTAAATGCCAGATTCTACACCTTAAAAAATGACATTTTTAATCACTGGAAATTCCAAAGAATGTATAAGAGATCTTTTAAATCACTAGCAAAAGAGAAATGTGATATTATCAAGTGATTTTTAAAAAAGGGTATAAAACATGCATAATATACAGGATCCTGATTTGCTTAGAGATGTATCTGCTTGGTTAAGAATTCAGTTCTTTTATTTAGAGCTAATTAGACTCATAAAGCATATGCTGGGTGGGCAGTAAAGAAGAGTGACTCACTAATTTTATGGTCTGTAGATAAATTTAGAGTAGGATTGGCTGGAAAATTTGTGAACATGTATGCACAGAACATGAATATGAAAAGAAAATCATTCATATTTACTATTTATTCTATTGTATGTTTCAATGTTTTCATCATCAGTGTGTCTGTTCTTAAATGGAAAACCCATAAAGGCAAGGACCACCTCTTTGTATGCATGGCACCCAGTGTGAAACCCACTGTGGGTGTGTTTGAATAAACTTTCTGTTCTGTCCATTTATCTGAAACTATGTCTTTCTGTGGTCAAGTTTAAGAATGACTGGATATATCAATCTTCTCAACAACTTTGCTGGATTAATGGGTAAGTAATTAATTACTCTATATTCTGCTTGCCTATAGTCAATTAAAGATACTGGGATAAATCCATCTTTTGCCTACATACGCCTTAGAGGATTGACCCCACTTTAAGAAAATCCAGTATGGGACACTTTACAAGTATATCAGGGGCCAAGGTTTACATTCTAAAAAGACACATCACAGTGTGTATCCATATGGTGTTTAAAATAAGCATATCTAGGAATACAGTTACAGTGTTGAGGTGAGAAATGCTTGTTATTAAGCTGCATCATCATAACAGCCATTGTTGCATATTTTTGTGGCACCAACTCTTAATCTTCACACTGTATTTCTAAATCAGTGTAGTTGGCATATGTATATATTTTTCACTCTCCATATCCTGGTTTCTCACAGGAATTTTATTTCTCCAATTGGAGGATTTAAACTAAGGTATAATAAACTGGCAGGGAGATACCTTCACACGTTTAGGCTGGTAAAGAGGAAGTCTGTTCCCGTGGGTATAGTTGCTCTGCCTGAGACCGTGCCAGGTTTGGAGTTGTGTGTGTAGCTATAGAAAGTGCAGTAGCAACTCCCAAAACTCACTCCCTACTCCACTACTTACTTGGGGCTGTCATAGGGCTTTCCTGAGGTATTATATCCAGAGACATAGGAAAATAAAATCCTTAAAACTGGGCCAACGCAAGAGAAGGCAACAGTTGACTGACGTTGTGATGGCTGTGTCCACCAGGACCTGTTCATTTTTACTGTTTTCAAATATGGCCTCTAGAAAGTTTTAAATGACATCTATAGCCTACATTATATTTCTTTGGTGGAATGCTCTTCTCGGGTCAGACTGACTTAGATTTAAATACTGCTTCTGCCCTTTCCTGCTGAATTTAGTCAAAACTTCTTAACCATTCAGAGCTTCAGTAGCTTATAAACACCAATAAAGAACGCTAAAATCATATCTTATAAGACATTGTGAGAACCGAGATAAAATATGAACTCAGCAGATGCCTTCAAAAGAGCCAGCATTTCATAAATGTTAGTTTATTCTCACATTTATCCCCTAAACACATGCACACGTACATAGAAATAGATGTGTGTGTGTGTGTGGGTTTGTATAAAATTAGTGTATGTGTGTGTGTCTTGGCCTTCAGGGACAACAACAATACTGTTTTTAAAAACTCCTGTTCTTTTCAAGCCCTCCTTTCAAACACAGCTCTTTCACTCAAAAGTTGTATAATTTGAAGCAGTTTATGTGTATATACTACTAAAGGGTTAATAACACACCTACCTCCCAGACATGTTGTATGAATTAGAAAAGATCTTTGTAAAATACCAAACACATAGCTGAACACAGCATTCACTTTTAATAAGCTCATATACTGTCATCATCATAAACCTTCGCCATCACTCGACAGAGCAGCTGGAATCTGACTGTGGATGTAGCCTGCTGTTCTTTGTGCAGCCTCACTGACAGGGAAGCCAGTGTAATTTTGCCACGGCCCTGATTTGTTTATGTGTAAACTGAGAGATACCTTGAAGAGATAAAAAGAAGTGTGTGTGGGCCGAGTAACAGTCACTTGGTGGGCATTTTAGTCCAAGTTGTTTCCTAGAACTTGGTGTACTTTTTCCTCCATGATTTGTAGCAAGACTAGTGTGCAGTCCTTCTATGCTGGTGTGATTTTTCTCTGAACGATTCTTTTCCTTTTTTCCCTCTCTCTCTCCCCTCTTAGATTTCCTTTGCTGTATTCCCACATTTCCTGTGTCCCAACCTGTCCCTTTTCTCTCTCTTTCAAGTTTTCTACTCTGCACATAGAACAAACGAACTTGCCTATAGTCCTTTGGTTAGTCAATTAAGATATCATGTTGTAAGGCTGTGTGTGTGTGTGTGTGTGTGTGTGTGTGTGTGTGTGTGTGTGTGTGTGTGAGTGTGTGTGTGTGTGTGTTTTCCTTATGACTAGCTATTATTTTTCCTGACTGTGACTTGGCAACCGTATATATTTGAAAAAAAAAAAAGTGGTGTAATTTGCCTTTCTAATTTTCAGAGAGAGCTCTCCGGGTTACCTGGGGGTCGAATTTTCAAATGGCTGTGTCAGGAAGCTGGAAGTGCACACAGAGCTCTGTGCTAGGCAAGGAAATACTTCATTAGACTTGTATTCCACGAAGACGCTTTTGCTTTGTAACACCTGTGATTTTAATTAAAACCTGAAAAGTAAAGAATCCCCTGGTTGTATTAATGCTTCCATTTCCATTAGGATGGTGGAGTTTATAAACACTATCTGGGTTTATAAATTAGTCCTCATGTGAATAATAAGTACCCGATGTCGCATAGAAAGCAAAACTCTGCTGGCCCACCTGTTCCTCTCCCATGTTTTTCTTCCATGGTTGTTTTCCTTTTTGGAAACTCTTACAGGAGTGATCCTCGATTTCTTTCATCTCTATCTCTGTCACCCATATCTTTTAACTGTGTCTCATTGGAATGAGTATCCTAAAGCCAGATTTTATTCTGGATTGATAGAAGGGGACATTAGTGGTTCGTGTGGATGTAAATCTAAAATAAAACTAAGTGAGAATTCAACCATTAAATTCACATAGCAGACAAGATCTTCTTCTAAAAGTCTAAATTTCTTGGAATATTTAGATTTTCATAATAAAAAATGGTGTGTGTGTACACAGATATATATATATGTATATATATGTGTATATATATGTGTATATATATGTGTGTATATATACATATATATGTGTATATATATATGTGTATATATACATGTATATATACAATCACACATACACCCACACAAACACATACATATCTATCTTTCCAAAGAAGCAAGGTCACCAGACGCATGTACTTGTTAATACACAATGTTTGATTAATGTCTCATCATTTTCCTTCATGTGCATCAATAGATGTAACCAGGTAAACAAGTACAGAATTATAGTTGAGATTGTGGCAAAAATACATAGCATTACTATTATAAGAAATGGCTATGCATGCAAAAGCAAATAATAGTATCATTCTCAGTGAAAACTTTCAATTAGGAAAATTGACATGGGGATCAAAATGAATCAGGAACTGGACAGAAGTCAGTTCTATAGCCATATTGGTCTCTTGAATCCCTTTTGAATGTAGGGCAGTAGAAATTATAAATAAATGTCGACATACTTAAAGAAGCAAGTGTTCTCTGGGGAGGAATAACCCCCTAGAACGGCCTTATATTGATTAGAGACTTAGGTGACTTCCGTTCCATGAGCACCTCAGGAATATTGCTGCTTCTAGGGCTCAGAGGAATTGATTATAAAGTTATAGATACTTTTTGCAGGTATTTGCTGAGAATTCGGCCTGGGATGGGCTATGTAACTTTTTGGTTGAGAGAACTCTCAACTGCTGTGTGTATCTGCCTCCATTTGAAATAAGTGGGCAACACAAAGAAGTGACCTTTTTTTCATTGAAGTACAGTTGATTTACAATGTTGTGTTAATTTCTGCTGTACAGCAAAGTGATTCAGTTATACATATATATACATTCTTTATTAATATTCTTTTCCATTATGGTTTATCACAGGATATTGAATATAGTTCCCTGCGCTAGACAGTAGGACCTTGTTATCCATTTTATATATAATAGTTTGCATCTGTTATTCCCAAACTCCCACTCCATCCCTCCTCCACCGCCCTTCCAGCCCTTTTGCAGGTATCAGGAGGACATATGAGTGTCCACATGGAGTAGCTGTGCCACATGTGGGTGTAGGACTCTCCCCTCTGAATAGGTTCTTGTACGTTCAGCTCTTTTCTCACAGGGAGTAAGGTCCAGGCTCGGTATGTCCATGCCTCACAAATGTAGGAGTGTCTTAGGGAGGAGGGCCCTTGGTACTCTCTGAACATGCCTGGCGCCAACAGACAGAACATAATACCACTAATAGGCACGTCTGCCGTGAAATGTGCTGAAAATGAACATGTTTCCTCATAACAAAATATGCATAGCACAACAAACATATGTATGGCCGTGTGATTTAAGAACACTGCACGTTACCATAATTACCAAGTACCAAATTATCATAGTATATACTTTTTATTATCAGAAAAACTATGTGGGCCTTTTATTCACTGAAGAAGGAGCATCTTAGAGGTACTTAAAAGAACCTTTATGATCTTGATTCAACTTTTTGCCATATTCTCCATTCATTTTCTCCCACTGATCTCTTAATCTCTTATGAATGTAGGCATTTGAGATAAAGTAATAATACCTTCCATACTGGTATTTTTAATAGCACTTTACTATTTTCAAAGAGTTTTATCACATATGTTATCTCTTTATTAACGATATTTCTCAGCTAGTGAGTAAGTGAGCATGTGTGTGTGTGTATGTATAAATATATGTGAGAGATGAGAGTTTGGTCACTGGTGCTAACACCAAGTTGATATAAAGTTCCTAAAACATGAGTGTGTTGTGTGATTATATCTCTCATTATTCCGTTTGCTTATTTGAAAAGCGCTTCTATGTGTTGCCTTATTTTCAGTGCTCGGAACACGTTGACCCAGGGACCGTTTTCCTACTCTACTCCCACCTAACTGCTTATTGCCGTGTTTACAGGTTATCGTTTTCCTGCCAGCAGTATAGCATCTATCTCCAAAGGGTACAAAAACCATTTTATTCACATGATAACCAGACTATTGGTACTGTAATTATTTGTGTTTCCAAGGAGCTCTCAGTCAATAGGATCTCTCTTCTCATCCTGGGTTCTGGGCAAGTTAAGAAAAAAATGAAGGGAAAACAGTTGCTACAATTTCACCTTAGTGCTGAAAACGGCGAAGCAAGTGGTTGTGGCCATGGACCTGTTAGCCACGTGGTTTACTGAGTCCCTGACTTAGAGGAGGTACCCCTGCTGAGCATGGCAGGACTGGCCCCTGGAGGTGGCCCCATGTGGGTAGGCTCCTGCCAGTGACTGACAGAGAGGACGAGGAAGCTTTGATCTTGGTGGGTAGGACCCTTCCCAACGGGAGAAGAGTGAAACTGAGCCAACTGTGTGTTATTCTTCCAAAATTTAACCATCAGGAGAGCCACACCACCTATCTGGGGCAAGAAGTGAATGGATGGGGAGAACCCAGGGGTTTCCTAGGGAGAATCTCCCCACGTGTTAATAAGGAGCAGAGTAAAGGCATTCCTCGCTGACAGTGTATTTACCCAACGACTCATATATTCACAAAATCATCTGCAAGATTTGGGCTGAGGAAATATGGCACGGCCTCATTTAAAACAAATCTTGGGGGCTTCCCTGGTGGCGCAGTGGTTGAGAGTCCGCCTGCCGATGCAGGGGATGCGGGTTCGTGCCCCGGTTCGGGAAGATCCCACATGCCGCGGAGCGGCTGGGCCCGTGAGCCATGGCCGCTGAGCCTGCGCGTCCGGAGTCTGTGCTTCGCAACGGGAGAGGCCACAACAGTGAGAGGCCCGCGTACCGCAAAAAAAAAAAAAAAAAAAAAAATCTTGGTAAATCTTAAGCAAGGTCTGTTTTTACAAGGGGTATGTAGTATTTGGATTTTCCGAAGATTGGTTTGAACTGGAAGTGGAGATGGGCCATATATTTATTTTTGGGAGCATGTGTATAGTTTTTGGTCTATTACTGAGCCTTATTGTGATTAATTGATTTAAACTAATCCTTTAAAATGGGTACTTACCAGTGTCACTCAGTGCTCAGCAGCTGTCTGTCCTGCTTGTTAACCTGATAAGTACCTGAAGACAGGCTCTTCTGTCGAAGGTCCTCAGTCTCTGTAGCCTCTGTAAGATCAACCAGGATTGAAGGCTGGGTGCAGAGAAAAGGGCAGATGGATTCTCATCTTCTGTCTTGTGGCGCTCACCAAAGGACGTTATTGAGATATCCTTCCAAGTAGTTTAAATAGAAGTGTCTGGTGGCAAAATGAAAACAAGTGGAGAAGCCAGCGAGTCCCACACAGGGGGCTCAGTTTCCTGCCGCCTGCAACCCCTGTGGGAGAGGCAAGCTGGCATTTCCATCCAGAGGGATGCATCTCAGGGCGGGAGCTGTCAGAATTAGCAGGGAGGAGGAGGTGTTGTTCCCTGATCATTTTCTGAGCTCCCTGGGATTCTCTGACATTGCCTAATCTGTTGGAGGCTGATATTCAGGCAGCTTGAGGAAATGGGCTTTTTGACTCCCAAAGGAGTCCAAACTTATCCATCAGTCTGAACGGGCTATCTCCCTTAGAAGCACCGTCTCGATCCCGCACAGATGTAACAGTTCCATGCTCGCTGCTTTCTTTGACCATTCGCATGTTAGGCGAAGCTGAGGGGAACACGCAGCTTGCTGGTTCCCTTCAGGACGTGTTGAGGAAGCACTTCCTCTCTCATTTCCATTGCAGCGCTCAGTGCGGCTCTCTGCTGAGACCCCTTTCTCCTCCTTTTCTGCCCCTTCCTCCACCTCTCTCACAAAAAGCAGCACTAGACTTGTCTGGGTATTACCGTCTTAACATCTGAGGATTTTGAGAAGAATGCCCGACCCAGAACTTCACTTCTACACCGATCCTCTGCCTATTGACTGCTGGTGCCTAAAAATGGGGCTAGTTTCTTGGTCCAGGCTGTTGTTTCAGCAGGCTTATAACTAGACCCCTGTAGGAGGTAGAGATTGAGGAAGCCTGGGTTGTATCGAGAGTGCAAAACGAGAAGCCATGGAAGAAACTATTCTGGTGAGAACATGAGCATGTGAGAAAATTACTGATAGCCTCTGTTTCGTCAAAGGAACAGAAAATGAGGCTTTTATCAGGTCAAGCGCAATAATCAGAGAGGGGAAAAAAGATCGTTTTGACCATGCACACTAAACAGTACACATTTGGATGCCAGGATTTTTGTTAAAATGCCTGAGTGTTTAGGACGAACATTAATAAAAGCAGAAGGGCTCTTATTTCCTGTAGTTTTACCTTCCTCAGTTGCTAGTGAATTGCACGCTCTTAAATTGATTAGAAAGGTTAGGAGAGTAGAACTCTGGTTTTAAAGAGCAGAATGCCATGTCAGGCATGTCATAGCGACCTGACTCACACATCCAAATTTCACTCGTACCTGTCCTCAAACACCAAAGGGTAGAGAGGGTTTGTGGGACAAAGTGTATGATAAAGACAAAGTGTTAACTTTTTCAGGGCTCTTTTGGAGGCTAATTGAAGTTTTCTACCATAAGCACGTGAGACTGGTGGAAAACCAAGAAAGAAAATAATCATAATTTAAAACTATGCCGGATATTCTGTTTGCGATTGTTTTCCTCTGCCCCCTGAAAAAAAATACTAGCTATAAAGCCCTTTCATATATACTATCTCACTAAATTTTCACAACATACTTGTGAAATAAGGACTAGATTATTTTTAACTTAATTCCTCTGTGCCCTTGTTCCCATATTTGTAAAATGAGGATAATTACACTCATTTCATAGGCTTATTATGAGAATGAAATGAGATCATTTCATTCAGTTGTTTGGTATGTTTCAGTTTGGGTCGTCAACGAACAGACACCAAGACGGGATGAGAAGCACAGGTGAGAAATACAGAGGGAGGGAGCAGAGCAGGTGACGGGAGCTGTTAGACTGCAATGCAGGTTTGAAACCCGTGAACAGAGGAATGAATAAGAAGGGATGGGTTGGAAGAGCGTCAGATTGCAGTGCAGTTCTGAGAAAGACTCAGTCCAAGCAGCAAGTTGCCTCCGACAGTAGTCTGGCACTGGGTAGAAAAAGCCCTGTACCAGTACCGTGCTGAGTCATTGTCTGTGAACAGCCTGGGGGAAGCATGGCCTCAGCACAAGTACCAATGGACCCCAAGGTGTGGCAGCTGGAGCCTCCCAGTGAACTTGACCTGCCTGCAGCATATTCTCTTGAATGACCCCTCCAGGACCCTCTTAGCACAGGTGCCTGGAATATATCTTGCTGCTTGAAATATCTTAGCTGTTCTCGCTCCCATTTTACAGGTAAAGAAACTGTGCTCCCAAATCACAATGCGTGATTTGGTTAGCATCACTTGTAACAGAGTCAAGACTTAAACTGGTAGTTGTTTCTGCCTCTAGATCTTCTGCTCTGTCAAGCGCATGATACAGGTGCTCTCCAACAGCCTGTACTTACCACATTTCCTTTTGTGATGAAGTAGATACTAATTCCATTGGGAACAATAAAACTCTGTCCTGAGCCCTTTGGGTTGTGTAGGTTGCTGCCTTTGAGAAAGCCTTGGTGTATTCTCATGGCTTCTCGGGCACGGCACTGTGCCCTTAGCTTCCAAAGAGCCCAGTTCCTGGGATGTGAGCCAAGGCAAACTCTAAGGCTGCGTCCCAGCTCCCAGGAAGGCCATACCACTCTTGGCTTCAGTGTCCAGAAGGACAACATGCAAAGCTGCTTTCTGCGTGCATGGAGAGGGGTGTGGGTCTCTTCTGGTGCCATACTGTGTTGGGATTTCATTGCATCTAATTTTCACTTAACTCTCCGAATGATGTGCCAAGTCCTTTTAAGCAACTAAATAAAGTCACCTTCTCTGGCCTCTAATCTGTTTTTCCCTGAACAGATTTTAATTTTCCCATTTTATCTAAAAATATCTTTTAAGATATATGTGTTAACAAGTCCTTTTCAATGTCTGAAGAGAGTTTCACTAGATGCAGTTATTTAGTTCGTTTCTGAGAGAGAAGAATGTAACGCAGCCAGTCTCCAGTGAGGCTGTGCTTAGATTACAGCAGGCTAGCTTCTCACTGTCTTAGCAGACATTCAGCTGCATGCCTGTTTCTTGAGCCAAAAGCACAAAAAGAGTAGAACTTCTGTGTTTTGTCATGTTTAAATAATTATGAGCTCTTTTAAAAATAGAATCGAATATCCCTGAATTGGGAGATGAGAAGTTAAATGTGCCCATACATATACATGGAGACACACGCACATACCTGCCATTTTTGGCTAGCGGGTAGAAACTGGGGACAAGCTTGAGAGAAATCTGGTGCCAATATAATCAGGCTTTCCGGTGGAGGTTTGCAGTACCCCTCTGTGTTGGAATGGAACTTTGCAGGATTATGTGAGTAAAGACTAAAGGGCATGCCCTCCTTCTTGTGGAGAGTCTGGTATAAAAGCTTTAGTCCTACTGCTGCAGTGTTCTCACAGGCCCCCAAAGCTGTTTGGAAACTTTCAGTAATAATTCTCTCCAGGATCACCAGCTGGGAATTGGACGGCTACCTGATGATCCAGTAAATGCGTATTTCTGAATCTTTTTCTCCAACCTACTCAAAAACGGCCTTAGGACCTGAAACTGTTTGTAGGCGTTCTTGACCAAATAAAGCATAAGCGTCCTTGGTAGAGCTCTAAATAATCAACCTACAAGGAACACTGGAAAAACAACCGAGCCATGCTTGTTGTTGGGAGTGGGGTTGCCTCAAAGGATCTGAGGATGGGGAGCAAGACGGCTATGCCAGTGAGTTTTCACCTGCACCAGCTGTGGCACGTCTTTATTCAGTGTGCGGTGCCTTCCTTCACCTCAGCCCCGTGGCTCTAGCTTTATCTAGGAGACTGACAGAGAAAGCTGGGGGGTTTCTTTCCTTAACCTCTTGCTTTTTTCCCTGGCATAGTTCCCTTACCACCCTCCACACAAGATGACATTTTAAACATTTGAACTGAGACCACAGGAGAATTCCAGTGGCAGCCAGTCCCAGTCCCAGTACAACAACAGCAACAAAATGTCTGTACTCCATCCACATGGCCAACTTTACAGAGCAGTATTTAGTGAGAATTAAGTAGATAGGGTAGTTCCTTGGAGTTTGTTTATAAGGATTTAACCTACATAATTTATTTTTGTGACTTGTGCTTACTAAAGGATGTTTTTGATCACTGAATTCTAATTCCCTAGTCTCTTCTCCCTTACTGTGTCCCTGTATTTAGTCATCTGGTTCGAGAGTCAACAATACTTACTTACAGCAACATGGATGGACTTGGAGGGTATTATGCTAAGTGAAATAAGTCAGAGGAAGACAAATACTGTATGGTATCACTTACATGTAGAATATAAAAATTAAAACAAGCTAGTGAATGTAACAAAAAAGAAACAGACTCAGATATAGAGAACAAACTAGTGGTCACCAGTGGGGAGAGGGAAAGGGGAGGAGCAAGATAGGGGTAGGTGATTAAGGATACAAACTATTAGATATACAATAAACTACAAGGATATGTTGTACAGCACAAGGAATATAGCCAATATGTTATAGTAACTATAAATGGAGTATAACCTTTAAAAATTGTGACTCACTATGTTGTATACCTGTAACTTATATCAATATAATATTGTACATTAACTATACTTCAATTTAAAGGAAAAAAAAAAAGTAAACCAGATGAGGTCATTTCCCTACTCAGAAACCTTCGAAAGATTCCCCTCTGTAGAGTAAAATCCAAATCCTTGCCATGACCTCATTTAACTAAGAATGTGACCTCATCTCGTCCCGCCCTTCTCTGCCCTTAACAAACTCAAGCCACAGTGGCCTTCTCTCTATTCCTTGAGCACAAGGTTTATCCTCACCTTTACAGCCTTTCCTACTTGCTGTTCCCTCTCCCTGAAACTGTCTGTTGTGAGGTTTTCGCATTGTTTGTTCCTTCTTGTTATTCAGGTCTCAGTTCAAATGTCATACAGCTTTAGAGGTACATGTGTCAAATCAAATTTCTTTATGGTACACATTATCAGAAATGATCTCTTTATTTTCTTTGCTTGCCTGCATGTCTATTTTATATCCCCTATCAAAAAACACACCATCAAGTAATAAACGACACAAGAGCTGAGATTTTGTCTCTCTTATTCTTTGTGGAGTCCCTAACAGCTAGGACACTGCCTGAAAATCTGGTATATAGTAGATGCTTCACTTCAAAAGCTAACTTAAAAACTGTCATTTCTCAAAATGTTCATAAAATCTTCAGACTTTCATGAAAAGGTAAATATTAACTTATACAATAAAGCTTTCATGATATAATGCTAAATGACTGTGCACAAAATTATAGTCCCGTTGTAAATGTATGCAAAGACTGGCACGAAACAGACCCAGTACTAACAAAATAACGCTATCTTCTTTTGTGTACTGTTATGTATTTTCTCAGTTTTCTATAGTGATATAATCAGGAAAAAGATTACTTTTAAAGCACAAGAAATAAAATGGAAAGGAGTAAAGCTATTTCTCAGTACTGAAAGGACTGTTTCCTAAATTGACTCAGCTTTTCAGTGGGTGTTAATATTCACCTGTTCCCCAGGTCACATGGCCTCATTTTTCCACTGTGTCTTATGTGATGGTTCGGGGTTTCTCTCTCAAGAATGTATTTCAGTTTATTTATATCTCTGCAGGACTCAGCATTGTGTATAATTCTCTAGGAATGATGTAAATGTTTCAGAGTAAAGTGGAATTATCTTCTCCCACTTTCTAGATAATTCCTAGATGTTTGTTGCTGCCTAAGTTTGCAACAGATATTTTTGGCAGCTCATGTTGTGGAATTAGAAACCTAGGCCATTTCCCCCCATAGGCATAGCTATTATGCCTGCACTCCTTCCCCGCATACTTAATACGTTTAGTTTGGTTTGTATTCACCAACAAGACGTGACATTGTATTTAAAATGTTTCATTGATTTAAATTTGTCTCATTCTTCTAGTTATTGAGTTATTCTAAATGCCCAATTTTATCACCCAGATGATCCCTTCTTCCTGCCCCCCTATTCATCTTATTTACAAATGTGATCTTCGCTTAATTGAATTATTTTTTTAAATGTTGAATAGATTAGGATCCAGAACAGAGCTCAGTGTCAACCTTTTAGATACTGTTTAGTTAATACCGATCCCATTCATCAGATACACCCTACGGTTGTCACTGCTCAATCAGTTACAAATCCAGCTAATATTACAATCCAGTCCTATCTTGATCTTCAACAATAAGGAGATCGTGACGACGGGCAGAGCACTTTACTAAAATCCAGATGAATCATACCTATTGCTTTTCTCATGGATCTAAATTCTTAATAATTATGTAGGGAGAAAAAAAGCGTTTTGGACACTCTGAATTGGTCTTTTCTTAGTGAATCCATGATATCTCATAATAAGCATTGCATTATTTTTCTCAGACTCAACATCAAAATTATTCAGTTCAAACAATTCGTATTTTCTCTTCTGAAAATCAGCTACTTTGCCTATCTTTGGTCACCCTTGTACTTCTCCATTATTTCTTTGAAAACACTCAAAGTAATTAATTTACTTCAGTTGTGAGATTTATCAATACTCCAAGGTTGTAATTTGTCTCAGCAGGAAGACTCGACCTCATTTAAAGTAATTGGATATTTTTTTTTCCCATTTCTTCACCCATCTTGAGCGACATTTCTCTAAGCTTAAGTGACAAATTTGACTATTTGTCTATTGACTACTCTGTGACTGTTTCATACTCAAGTACATCATTCTCTTTAACAGAGAAGCCATTAGAATCAAATTAAAATTGTTCTGTTTCTTCCTGTCGTTTTGCAACATTATAATCCCTGTACTCTGTAGCAGGAACCTCCTTTCCTTATCTTACTTTTCCTAACAGAGACCTTAACATTTCTTGGTGTGATGTCATTGTAGACTTCATCTTACCCTCTCTTCCTCACCTTGCCTCTTGTTCGATTCAGAAGCTTAGCTATCTGTTTATTGCTACACTTAATTCTATCATTAACTAAACCAATATATTTATTGGGGTTTGGCTCCAACCAAAATATTTTTCTGGGTACCATGGGGAATATCAAGAGTAATAGAAGGTGGCCCTGGCTCTCAAGGAACTTACGAGATTTTTAAACTGGTGTAGAGCAAGTTTTGTTTATGGTATGGATGATTTTACAGAAGAGGCGTTAATTATTCTTCACCAGTGATGCAGCACCAGAGGTGATGCCCATTGTAATATTTGCAGCCACTGTGAATGTTATAAAGTGAATTTGTATTCATTATCATATTTGAGTCCTTTTACCATGGAGTCACAAGGAGACATCCTGTTTGTAGCTACTCTGCATAGGTTTATTAACTTACTGTCTGTATGTCTTAGGCTTATGTCTTGGCCAAATCTTACAAAAGTTTCCCATTCTTGATCTTTTTATGCATTCATTGTTTTGGAAATAGTTGAACAGGGATGAGAAACGAGAGTAATGGCAAGCTTTACATTTAATACCTTACATTATACTTTTAACTTCTCAACCTTTGGCAGTATCTGAGACACTGGAGACTCAATGGCTAAGGGTACCAAATGGGCCCACTGCTAATGCCTGTCGTGAATCGTACCAGGTGCCAAATAATGTATTCAAAAAAAATAATAGTAAGCTGACTAAGCCCTGTGGATGCTGATAAAATTTGAACATGCCCTCTGGTTTCTAAGGTGGCTGAGATTTTCTTATCTTCTGAATTTTCCTGCAAGGCAGAGTTGGATTTCCCACCTACCAGTATATAATTTCACTGAATGTACATAGGCATTGGCGTGGAAGGGATGAAGACTGGCAGTTTGACTCTCTGGATGCCCGGGGACATCTACTCTAGGCAACATAGCATTACAGTGGTCATGAGACATATTAGAAAAATAACCATTGAGGGGAAGACAACGTATTTTTCAAACTCTAGGCAAGCCCAGATGCTTCTTTGGGAAGAAATTCTAAAGCTCAGACAACTGCAAATGCTTCTTTTTTCAGACTATCATCTTCTTGACATTTAAAAATATAAATACACATTAAAGGCTTCCTCAAATTGCAGCTGGCTAGTATAAATCAGAGGTTTGGTGATGGGCAGTGTGTTATGTGGAATACTCTCACCCATTAGGAATGACCCATTTTTATACTTTCCAGGGTTTTGTTTCTTTCTTCCACTTAGAAGATATTTTATTACCCTCCTCCATGTAATTTATTTTCTATTCATACATATACTATCTATGCAAAGGTTTTATTTATGCTGATTTACTCACCTCATTCTGTATTCACCACATTCTTACTCCAGTCTCTAAAGAACTTAGGTGCCATTATTCCAATTTCACAGATGACGAAACTGAGGTAGAGAAAATGAGGTATTTGTAACTTCAAAATAAATAAGATTATACCCTAGGAACATTTGCATCTTTAATACCACAGCAGTCTTCTCATTACATAGTTCCAGTCTATTTTCAAACTCAAATTTAATCCTGTTGACTTTTGACTTCTTTCTTTTGTATCTGAGGCTGTGCTTACGTGTGACTAGTCTCTGATTGCTTTTAGGACATGTATCTCTTTTCATCGTTCTTAACTACCCATTTCTTAACCATCGTTGAAGAGGGCATACAGTCAAGGTATTGTTTGTGAGATAGTTCAGGTATATAATCCTTCGATCTAGTATGTTTATTCCTAGATTAATGTCTGTTTTGGTGACATCAGAAATCCAGATCAGGAAATGACACTGTGGGCATTTTAAACATTATTCAAACGTGAAATTCAGTATCAAGCCCATCCATTTATTTATGTGTTTGCTGCTGTCCTTTTTGGTGTCTTTATCAGCTCACACTTCTCATGCGCCAGCAGCAAGTAATTTTCAAAGTTGAATTGCAATCCGTATGCGGTATGGTGTTCCATAGGGATACCTGTGAGCTGAGGCCAGAGCCCAGAGGGAGCATAGAGCCTGCTAACAGGCACCTGGTGATTCTTTCCCCTCGCAGTTCCAACCATGCATTCTTAAGCCATATGCAGATCTGACTCTAGTGTGTTATCTGAGGAAACACACATACGATGATATTCCTCACTCAGTATTGTTTCCAGAATTCCCATAAAAATTCCATAAGACACTGATTTCTCAGCAAGCTTATAAAGAACAAGGAATATCTTATCCCCAGTGGGCTTATTCTAAGTAGCGATCTCAGTGGATCTAGGCAGAGTGTCATGGGGGACATGCCACTGAGTAGGGTGGTAGTATGTCCTCTACATAGTATTGCAGCAGTGAAAGGAAGGGTGGGGGAATGGTGCATATAAACTGGTGCATGTAAGCTGGGTTGATTTTCAAGGGATTTGGGAGGACTATTGAGGAGGAACGATGTGTGTTTTTGTCCAGAAATTTTCAGAGACCTGATCTATTGGGAGACTGTGCTAAGGGATTTATTGCACTTGAGACCATGATCATAGTTAGACCTCAAGCGTATCTGCATTATCTTTCTGAATCACCAAAGCAAGTCTCGATTGGTCTTCTCCAGAGATGATAAAATGGGTTTCTTAATACCCTAATGTTTCAGTTGGAGGAAGAACCTCTCTGTATCCATTCCCTTGGAGGAAACCTAGCAAGCTATGTTGAGGACCATAAGGTGTGTAACCATGAGATCTTCATGCAGCAGAAAGAAAACGTAATTGTTTACAAAATAACAGGGTGTGACGTTATAGGGACTAATGGGAAAAGGGTTTAACTAGAGCTTATATGCCCTGACTAAAGGTTTGCAAATTGAGCCAACAACGGAAAAGTAAAAAGCCAGGTACTAGACAAACCAACTGCATAAACCAGCTAGATTTTGCCTTCAAGCATCTATTTGGAGACCCTTGCTAAACACTATGTCATTTTCTCTAATGTATGGCCTGAAAGTGATGACTTACTGGGTTTCTTTTCAGCCTGCGTAAGAGTATAAGAGCCCCTTTCTTTGATCTCAGGGATTGTATTTATAATTTTGTCACAACTAATTCATAATAGCTGATATTTATTGAGTTGCTTCCTATGCGCCAGACCTAGCATTAAGTACTTTCCATATATGTTTTTAATTTCATCATTTTATAGGTGAGGAAATTAGTGCTTTAAGGAAGCTAAATGAGTTGCTGAAAGCCAAACTACTCTCCTAATTTGAAACACACACATATGTACATATATATATACACACCTGTACATATATATACACACACACAGATGCATGTATATATGTTATATTGTTGTATCTTAAATGAAATAATCCATTAAAATCAAACATTTTGTTACCATCAGAGCACAGTCTGTGTTCCTCAAACCTGAGAGGCTCAAGAGAGCTGAGAGAGAACTAATTGTAAGGAACCTTAGGGAAGGATGAGATGTGAATCTCAAAAATCAAATACCATGTTTTCACCTGTGTTGCACCCCTACCTCCCGTGGAAAAATCTGACGCATCTCTTATCACATTTGCTTAAAGCCCATCAATGGCTTCTCAATGCACTTACAGCAAAAGCCACAGGCTACAAAGTTCCTGTCAGATTAGGCCCCTGCTCTGACCTCAGCTTACTCTTCTCTCTCCATTGCTCCAGGAGGAAACCCCTGGGCTCTCTTTCAGCTTCCCAAGTTGCAAGTTCTTTCCCAGTTCGAAGACATTGCACATGCTGTGCATCTTCACATACTGCCTCTCCACTCACTCTTCGCCTTGGTCTTACGTGTCCTTCAGGCCTGATCCTAACGTGGCCCCACTATGAGAATCTACCACGAGCCATTCATCGAAATTCTCTCCCACTCCAACTCGAGACCCTTTATTATCTTTCATTGTTTGTACTCATTATGTATGTTTGAAATGGTCGAAGAGACTCCTTACTGAGGACAGGACAACTGCTACAGGCTCGTAGCAGTTGCTTTGTTGCCAAACATTACAATGAATGGTTGTACTGGGTACTACCGTGCAGTTGAGGATGTCAAGGCTTACAGAGGTTAAATGACTTGTGCCAAGTGACACTCCCAGCAAGTGGCAGAGCTGGGATGTGAACCTAGGGCTGTTCAATTCCAGAGTCTATGTTCCCCTTGGTTCTTTAGAAATTTCAAGGGTCAAAGGCTCTATTTAACGTGCCAGAGTATCAAAGAAGCCCAGGTGATTCTATTTCTAAAATAGTCAAAGCATTGGTTTGTTGCCATGTGCATTAACTAGCTGGTTGATGGATTGATTTGGGCCATCACCATTCCTCAGAGGCAGACCTGGTCTAACGTCGTAGAGGAGTGGAAAGTGGATCAGCTGTAGTCATGTTGAGGCTTAATTATTCTAAATTGTGGTTTTATAATACCTTGTTCTGATGTTTTAAAAGAATATTATGAAATGGGCTTTTCCTTTTATTCATAAACCACATTATGTATAGATTTCCACTTTTATTTATTGAAAGTATGAGGAAAGAAAAATTAGGTAGAAGTAGAAAGTAAAAGAAAACAAACAGATCTCTCACTGCCTACATGTCTATGACTATTTAAATATGAAAACTCCTTACCTAACTGGAGACTGATTTCTAGCTACTTGAACACGTCGGGGGCCATGAGCTGCTTAGGGAAGAGCACAGATTTTATAGCCAAACAGACCTGGCTTTGAATCTCTTGCCACTTACGATCTGTGTGTAGCTAGGTAAGTGACTGAATTTTTCTAAGCCTCAGTTTTCTCATATGAAAATGGGAATAAAAATGAATGCCTAGGACACAAGCTTATTGTAAGGATTCTATCAGTTGGCTCTCCCAAGTTCTTAGAAAAAAAGGTAGACAACCAACAGTGTTTATTCCCTCTTCTAGGAAACAGGCTATGCCCCAGCTGCCAAAGTTGGCAGGGGCTTTCTGTTTTGGGAAATAGCCAAATATGTCATACTATTAATAAAATGTATTACTGTACATTAAATGTTTTCTGTGTGCTTATATATGTGAGTTTTTTTGAGAAGTAAAATTTTATTTTATTTATTTTTTAACATCTTTATTGGAGTATAATTGCTTTACAATGGTGTGTTAGTTTCTGCTGTATAACAAAGTGAATCAGCTATACATATACATACATCCCCATATCTCCTCCCTCTTGCGTCTTCCTCCCACCCTCCCTATCCCACCCCTCTAGGTGGACACAAAGCACCTAGCTGAGCTCCCTGTGCTATCTGGCTGCTTCCCACTAGCTATCTATTTTACATTTGGTAGTGTATATATGTCCATGCCACTCTCTCACTTCGTCCCAGCTTACTCTTCCCCCTCCCCGTGTCCTCAAGTCCATTCTCTACATCTCCATCTTTATTCCTGTCCTGCCCCTAGTTCTTCAGAACCTTTTTTTTTTATTTTAGATTCCATATATATGTGTTAGCATATATATATGTTTTTTATCTTCAATGCTTTACACCCATTATCTTGTATAATCTTAAAAAAACAGACAGGAATCTAAGATTCTGAGACAATATAAAATTTCCCTAAGATACATAGTCAGTAAGTGGCCATAAACGCTTGAACTGAAATATAAACTTGTTCCATTTCTTGATGAAATACACTTGACCCTTGAACAATGTGTGGGTTAGGTGTGTTGATCCCCGCACAGTCAAGAATATGTGTATAACTTTTGACTCCCCCTGAAATTAACTGTTATTAGCTTACTGTTGACCAGAAGCCTTAGTGATAGCGTAAACAATTGATTAACACGTATTTGGTATGTTATGTATATCATATACTCTGTTTTTACAGTAAAGTAAGCTAGAGAAAGGAACATTTTATTAAAATCATAAGGAAGAGAAAATTCATTTATAGTAAATATATGTATTGAAAAAAATCCACATATAAGTGGACCTACATGGTTCAGACCCATGTTGTTCAAGAGTCAGGTGTATTTCCAAAGACTCCAAAGACTGTTGCTTACGTGGCAGCAAGCAGCTGTCACAGTAGGTACTGTTATTCCCACTTGACAAATGGGAGACTGAGGTTCAGAACAACTGTTCTTCACGGCCTTTCATATTCTAGCTCAGCATTGCTACCTACATGCTTGACTTAATCTCGGCTTCAAGTCGAGGGCGGGGGGATGCTCTTTCTCCTCTTTTTGCCTCTCTGAATATCACAACCCATCTCAGGCACTGTCTTCTCTTTGGGCCTCTAACCCACAATGCTCTCCATTTTTTTCTGAATCTATAGTTCATGTCCGACACTGCATTACGGGCTATTTTGCTTAATAACTGGCCTCCCCAACCATGCAGGGGATTCTGGTGGGTCAGTAAACATAAACTAATACACAAATCAAGAGTGCCTGTTGCAGGAAAAAGTCTGTGCTTGATGTGGCCTGAGTGTATAAAGTTAAGTAAGATGTTGTCCAGCTCTCAAGAAGTTCGCATCCTCACCTGCTGACCACCATGGATTTTTTAAAGTCTCGAGTACTTGGGATGAATAAATAGATGGACGAAAAAATGCTGTGGCAAAGGTAGTTTTTCTAGACACCAAGGAGATTTCATAAAATAGAATATACACTCTTTTCCTTCTTATGATTTACAGTCAAGTTGAAGAGAGAATACAAACACTATGCAGTGGGTAGACTCAATTACTTTTCACCACCTTAATGGGGAAATTGTGACCCTTTGGGTTCAGAGCAATCTTCTGAGTGAAACCACAATGTGACCTTGAATAGAAACAAATTGGCGTATTTGCTTCTGACTAAAAAGAAGCCAGCTCTGGAGTTTGTGGGAAGCTGATGTGAAGGAACCACTAAAGAGCTTCCACTTTGCATCATCACCCATTTTATAAAGCAGGAAGACGCTTAATGTTAGTTCTGTAATTTGAACGTTAACACTGTGGTTTCACATCCTGTAAATTAAAGCTGTATGATGACCCAAGAGCTGGCGTGCAAAGCACTGGACACCTTACCTCAGGACGTACACAGCTCAAGACATGGGCCGAGAACAAATGGCCTGGCCATCCCATGGGTCTGCTTTGCTTCCTGGAATGAACAGCGACGCCCTTCTTTCCTACAGTTTCTTTGCCCCAGCCGTCCCTTTGACATTTTCTTTTCAGCTCTCCAGTTTGTACTTGATTAATTTACACTTGCCAATATGTTGCCGTGGATTGAACAGAAGCTAGCTGTTAATACAACTTCAGAGAGCTAAGCCTCAAAATAGTACATGCATTGACTTTGTGTAGAAAAAGAAACACAATGGTTTTCTTACAGTCCAGCTCACTTTGATACTTTGTTGGTCCCAACCACAGTGGTCATGGTTCAAGGTGTTCTGGAAATGCTCTTAGAGACCTTTGCTTGTTCAGAATTAGACACCAGATCTCTGAAGGAACTCTCCTCCTTTCATATCTGAATCAAGAAGTAATAAAGGTAGACATCCTTTCTGACTTCCTCAGGGGTGGCCGAAGATTGGTCACTGTTCTGTAACTAACGAAGACCCCAAGAGTGTAACATAAATTACACAAAATGGAATTACAAGTGAAACCTCTGTCATAAAAAGTCCTGGTCATTTTCCTGGAAATGTTTTAGGGAAATGCTCTAGTTGGCATGAAAGTAGTCATTTTCTTGATGCAGGCATTCAGAACCATGGGTTCAATCTTTCAGCCTTTTTCTAGGTTAATGTGTATTTTTACCTTTCAGAGTTGCTTTTGGATTAAGTCAGGGATAAGAAGATTTGGCCTTATAATTTTAGGAAAGTATGAGTAGATTTTAAGTGCTATCAATGTGGGGACCACTCTGTCTGTCATGTTTATTTCTGCATTTTTTTTCCCTAGCAGATAGTAAATGCTTGATACATATTTACTAACCAAGTGAAAAAGAAATACCTGGGGCTTCTAGGTGTATTCTAGAGATATTGTTGGCAATTTATAATACAAAAGGGTGTGATACCACTTCATATATCTCTCCTCAAGGGAAGATGGGACACATTGCCACAAGACAGCTTTCAGGGTGGAGGAGAGGGTGGGGAAAGGGGACTGGAATCCAGAAGTAGCATAAATAATCTTGCTAAAATTGATCTCTCTGGACCCAGGCCTCTCGCTATGTTATTGAGAAAACCAGTATATCTTAACGGACTCGAGAGTAGTAAGTCACTAGTACAAATTGAAGAGACCTTCAAAGTACACCTATTTCAGAAGATGACCAGGACTTTTTATGACAGAGGTTTCACTTGTAATTCCATTTTGTGTAATTTATGTTACACTCTTGGGGTCTTCGTTAGTTACAGAACAGTGACCAATCTTCGGCCACCCCTGAGGAAGTCAGAAAGGATGTCTACCTTTATTACTTCTTGATTCAGATATGAAAGGAGGAGAGTCCCTTCAGAGATTTGGTGTTTAATTCTGGACAAGCAAAGGTCTCTAAATCTTAGAGTTTCATGTCATGAATTTTATCACATGGAAAGGATCCCACTTTATATTTCTCTGTGCTAAACAGGTAAGGTTTCATTAAGGCTTGTAGTAGTGATAGTAAAATTACATGTTTTAACCCAAATGCTATGGAACTACTAAAGTGAGGGCAGTCATTTTCGTAGGGAATGTATGCCTCAAAGCGGAGAGGTATGTTTTGAGAGAGTGGCAATGAAATGATTTTGAAGGAGAAGGGTGTATACTTTGCCTTAGACAATGGCTAGTGGGGGAAGCATTTATAACCTACAGTCAGAATTAGGATGTACCAAAAATGACCCATGAATACAAAGTCTGGTGAGAACTGAAACAGACAGTCTTAAGGAGGGCTGCATAGCAGCAAACTTCACTTTTTAAAATTTTCATCTTTCTGGCAACCTCTTTGTACTGCAAAGTGTGCCAAGGTAGGTGTTACAATGTATCAGAGACTATAGTTGCTAACTGAAATGGACAAGTTTCTGAGGCTATGCTTTAGCCCCTAGTTTTGCAATTGGGAGAGAGCAGTATTGATGCCATAATTAACTAGCTGGTTTGCATTGCATTAGGACACCATTTCTAACACCCACATGACGCTCTCTTTAGGCCCAACAAGATCAAGAGGAGAGGACTGAGAATATATGTTCTATGACTGTTTCTGCTGTTGACGAGTCTGTTAATGGGCTCTTAAAGGGTGTAGGGTCACAGCAACATGATCCCGAGCAGCAGCTTTTGGGGATCCCCTTCAGAGACAGGCACATGCAACCAACCCATCCTCACAGGTCTGCTTGGGGTGACACCGCACCCAGCTTTGTTTGAGACCAACCTGTCTTCTTGGATGAAACAGGTGGTATTCAGTGTCGCTTCTCACCACTGAGGAACTGATATGAATAATTTTTTAAAGACACAATTTTATAGTTCATAAAAACACATATTTCAATATTGAAATTATTGCAACTAGTGTTTATTTGACATTTCAGATATAAATGTGCTGTAGCCAATATGTCATCTAAAATCTTCCTTTTCAAAAAGGCAGCTTAGAAGAGCTCAGCCTTGTGTAGTGGTCAGTGGGGGAAAGAGAACCTGAAGATGATGGCTTTGAAGGTTGACTCAGGCAAGACAGAAGAGGAGGCAAAACAGTTGCCATGATAAATCTGGGAAAGAGTAGGAAAATTTGAGTTGACTCTATACTTCAAAACTTGTAGCAGAATATAGTGTTTTGCTTTGTTTCTGAAAATCTATCTCAGCATTTAGAGGGGATTAATGGAAAATAATTATTATCATTTTAAATATTAATCAGTAGGAATTTCTGAAGTGGCTACTCTGTAGAGAGTACTGTAAAGGTACCGGGAGCGTTGAATACCTCACCTCTGTCCTGATGGAGCATATTAACCTAGTGGTATAAACAAGATGAGAATACTTGAATCAGTTAGAGAGCAATAAAAGCCATCTATGATTAAAGGATGCACTGTGTATTACACACTCTAAATTATGCAGATATTCAGTGACGGGAGATTAGAGAAAGATGGAATATTCAGGAAAAGAACAGGAAGAAGTGATGGTAGGAATAGGAAAATGTTTCTTAACAGTGAAATCCTTGGTGAATGTGATTGCCGAGCCCTAGCGTAACAATTATAAAACCCTTTCACAACGTGCAAGGCTTTTTGTGATCTGGTTCTTATCATCCCTACAGCTTCAGTACCAACTTCTACCCACTTTTACCCCTCCAACCATATAAAGTAATTTTCAGTTTCCTGAAGGCACCTGCAGCTACCTGATTCTATTCTCGGCTTATCTGAGTCCTTATGCTAGAATGGCTACTTCTCCTCTCTGTCATTCAATTGAGAAGTTCTTTCTCATCTTTTAAGGTCCAGTGGAAGTACTACTTTGGAAAAATTCACTCAAGTCCCCTTCTCTTCGATATTTCTGTCTCTCATGCTACCACTGAACTTTGCTGCAAGTTGCCTTATGTCACATACAAGGTCTTGACATTATTTATTGTAATGACTTCTCCCTCACCAGCCTGTGGGTGTCCTGAGAAGAGAAACCACATGGTTGTTCTCCCCATTCTTGGCTCATAGCGCCAAGGAATGTTGGATGAATGAATGAGTATATGAATGTAAAAGAGGATTTTGAAAGTCAGATGGCCTGGTTAATTAGGATTGCTAATTAACTGAACATTAAAGTTTCATTTTCATTTTAACCCTTGTGATAAAAATATTTTCAATAAAGAATTTGTCTACTTCCCTGCCTAATGACATGACACACGATCCAGTGATTCTTTTTTCTTTTTAAGCCTTGAAGATGTTGATTTGTTTCGTTTTGAACATCAAATTTCTCACTTTGGATTTTCTTGGAGAAAATGTCAGAAGATAGAGTTGAATCTCTACCAGTATAAGCCGTACCTGAAAATTAATCTTTTGAATAAATCCCTGACACCAGCTTCTTTTACTGTGATTTATCTGTTTTTTTCCTAAAAGCTGAACATGAGGAAAATTTCTGTTTAATGAAAATTCAAATCAAAATGTGCTTGTCATGAGAATAAAAACACAGTGAATAGCAATTACATAGACAGAGAAGGATAAGGGATTCACTGAGTGCAGTAGGTTTCTCTAGTTGTATTGTGCAGGCCCAGCCGCCCCGTGGCATGTGGGATCCCAGCTCCTGACCAGGGATCCAACCTGCGTCCCGCACGGTGGAAGGCGAACCCTCAACCACTGGACCACCAGGGAAGTCCCTGGGTTACATGGTCTTCATGGACAGGCAGATACGTGTTGGGCACAGGAGGTTAGGAGAGCATTCCAGGTAAAGGTGCAGCCATGGACTTGTGAAGGTCCTGGAGAACATTCTGGAAGAGTCAAGGGCCCTGAGCAAGGCTAGCTGTGACATTGGACCTTACCTGTGCTGAACTTTCCTCCACACCCAGAGGGGAAATGAGTTGATGGAGCAAACTGGCAGCTGGCAACTCCTCCTCGACAAGCCGAGCGTCTGTCTGAGGTTTCCCTGTGGACCTGGCTGAAGGCCGGCCTGGCCCAGCCCCCCTGTTTTAACTTTCGCTCCTTCCAGATCACAGAATGAAATGGAGTTTTCTTCAAAGTGACAGCTAAATCTCAGCCCCTCACCAGCCGCTGTACCAGTGCCGCTTAATTCTGTAATCCTTTTGCCCTCCATTCCTCGCTGTGGTTAGCAAATGCCAGGAAATGTTGGAGTGACAAGTGAGTTCTCTGTGCCTGACACCTCTGCTGGAAGACTTGATAAACTGCAAATACCATCACAGTCATTTTTCAGGTGCAGGCTCATTAACACGCCCAGGGAGGGACCAATCGCTGAAGGTACAAGCTCCCCATCCTTCCTGGCTTCCTTCCCCCGTCTTACATTTCTGTGAACTTGGCGTGTTGCTCAGAGCTGTTTTCCAAGGGAATACGTCTGGGGAATGTTTTCTTTTACATCTTTAAAATTGAGTGAAATCAAATCAGATGCTTCGTTGTCCCTCCATGGACGATACTATCCCCCTACCTGCAGGGGGAGGCGGAGATGGGCTAATGCTGAACTCCCAGAATAGCTAACAGTTGTCATCCCACATCCTATAGCTGCTCAGAGCGCAGAGACTAGGATCTGAGTGGCTAGGATTTCCCCTGCAGTCTATACCCTACGATGCAATTTCCGCACGAGCTTCCTCTACTGGGCAAACTTGAAACCCCTCCTCATTTAACACACTGTCACTCTGTTTTTCACTCTGCTGAGAGAGACATCTGAATTTCTTCCTCTCTCTCCTCCCTCTAACTCACTCTCTCTCTCTCTCTCTCTCCCTCCCTCCTTCCCTCCCTGCCTCTCTCCTCCCTCTCTCTCTTTCTCTAGGGAACAGTATTAGTATTCCGTGGTACACTCTTAAGCAAAACCTGAGAAAGGAATTAATCTGTCACTAGGAATGAATGTACTGGACAGTGATATATGCAGATGCTCTACTTAAAGTGATGGCGTTCATTTCATCTGTACTTCTCCCAGCCCTTCTCGGAGGAAACACACAAACTTGCATTTGAAATAACATCGCAGCTGGGTGACTGTCTGGGTACTGCCTGGAGCCGTGCTGCTCTGGTTCTAGCCACCAGACAAACCCAGCAGAAGGGCAGGCAGGCAGCTCAGGTGGCAGGGTAGGATTCTGGAATTTCCAAATTCACACCACTGCACTCTGTAGGTCTGATGAAGAAGCTGATCGAAGCCCATTCACCTTTCCTCCTCTCGAGCCTGGACTCAGAAATGCCCCCGGAGTCCCTTTGGCCCTTGCCTCTCTTCCACAGCCCTCAGTGCTTTGAGATTCTGGTCATAACCAGGGAAAGATTCATTAGGGCTGGCATTTCTGTTGGCTGGTTGGCTGGCTTCTCCACTGTTTTCTGGCAGCAAGACTGGGAGTCTCCCTGGAGAGCTTATTTTCCTGAAATTCCCCTTGTAGTTTTACATACATAAGTGGGCTGGATGAGGTTGTGAGAAACAGCCTAGCTTTTGAATGCTAATCCGAATGAAACTTCCAAATCCCTTGAAGTTCAGGCTATCGGGAGAAGAAATCCGAAGTAAACAGGCCTCTCACCACGTCCCCACCCAACCCAGCCACTTCCTGGCTCAGGCCCGGCTCCACCTCAGAGCCCAGAAGGCTCTCCTGTTCTGCTCTTACGCTAGCAGGGCAGCAGGCAGGACCTGGGGCCCTGCTCTTCCAGGCACGTAGGTTTCTGCAGACGTTCCTTTTGCTGTTGTGCTTGTGATGACTAGTATTTTCCCTACTCCCTCTGGTGTCTGGAGATTCATCTGGGATTTATGTCCATAATGAGAAAAGGGAGACAGGGAAACGCTGGGGCATTTTTCTCTGACTTAGATTATCTGTCACTTTGATACTCATTTTAAAAGATGCTTTTCAAATATTTAAATGTATGTGTGCTCACATCACAGTCCCTTGGGATGAATTGCTGATGACACAATCACCGCTTTATCTCTCTCATGCTCTAGGCCTCTCTCCTGAACTGATTGCCAGCAGTGACTTGGCCAGAAAAAAGAGGAGGTTAGAAGGAGGAGGGACTCAGATCTTCATGAATAGCAGTTTTCCTAAGTGTATTGGCTTCTTTATCTCTCATCTCCAGGATACCCCGATCCTACTGGAACTGATTGACAGGGAGCACAGCCTGAACTTTAACTGAAATATGCTCTTCCCCCGTAGGGACACACACTTCACAAAACAGAACCAGCTAATTAAGATCCTCTTCCCACTTTTCCAAGTTCTGCCTAGATATTACAGATATAAAGAGAATAAGCCCCATTTATAAGCAACTCCCACTTTATTGATAGTGGATCAATGAGAGCATGTGTAGGTTTAACTGTGCAGGCAGTGAACAGCATTGGAAACACAGAATGTTGAAAGATCCAAGACCGATTATTCTAAAATTGGCGCTTCTGTGTAGAAGAGCCTAAGAGGAGATTAAGAATTCACGTTACTAAAGCACATGGGCTGATTCAGGAGTAAATGAGCACTAGCAGCTTAAAAAGGCCCGCCATCTTTTCCAACAGATATTTTTTGAGTTCCTACTATGTGCCTGCAAATGCCCTGGGTACTGTGGTTACAATGGATAGTAAAAATAAGACTCCCTGTTAAACAGGTTTTAACTGGAGGGGGAGTAAAGAGATAGGAAATGAAGGTATAGCAAATCATAAAGAGCAGTAACCAAAAATACGTGGCTCAGGGATGAAGAGAGCCATATCCTGGCCTCCACTGGAGATGGGACCAGAGAGGGCAGGCAGACCGTGTCAGCTACTTTAAAACTCTAAAAGGCAAGATGCACTCTCTCTTACCAATCTGTGGTGGTTCTAGAAAGGGCACCCCTGATTAATCCTTTGTCATGGCATTAAAGGGGTCAATTTAGGGCAAGATAATGGAGGTCCCATGACCTCCATTATTAGAGAACCAAACTTTGAGCAGAAAATTACAGATCTCTCCCATACAAATGACATATTTCCTAGAAGCAACCTACCTTCTTGGAATTCATGGAAATACCAAGATCATGGAAGCTCTATAGAAACACCAACTCTCCTGTCAATTAACTTCAATAAGTATTAATTTAATGCCTCCTTTGTACAAGGTGCTATGCGGGATACTGATGCATGATGGTGGCTACGATGACTTTCAAATATCCACCGCACTACAGTCTTCCTGGACAACTCATCCATCTCTGTCTTCATCCCGAATTCTCGTATTTCTTCTATTCAAGGCAACAAGCCATCAGGCAATACATGTCTGACCAGCTGCGTGCCCAGTTCTATGTGTGACTCCGAGCAGGCTACGAAAATAGAGACAGTGCAGTTTCTACACTCAAGGTGATTACTATGTGTTTCAGCAGACAAGAGATAATTACATAATAAAACTACAGAATGATCAAGACAGCGTATAACTAAGTTCCGAGCTGTGTGGTATAGCCTAGCATGAACTAGATGCTCAGAAATGTAAAAGTTTTCGGAAATAAAGGCAGCATGAATGGAGCCACAGAGGACGGATGATGAGGATAAGGGTATATGCATGGCATGCCCTTAATTCAGTGTTTCTTCTGCATGGAATATTTTCTTCTGCTTTTCCATTGTTCTAAATCTAGTTCATTGGATTTTTCAATGTCCAGCCCAAGACTTTTTAGGCTGTCCCTAAAAATCTTACTCATCATTTCTCTATTAGAATCTGAATTATTTGAGGTCAGGTTATCTCCCATCTTTACTCATTTTTACGTCCCCTACTGCCTATTGCACAGGACCTGACAAGCAGCAGACCTTCAATAAATACTTGATGGTTGAATGATTTATGTTATTCTATATCCTACAAAGCAGTCCAAGGAAGAGTGATTTCCTAGTAAAATGTCTTCTGAACTGAACTTCTGTGATTTCCTAGTAAATGTCCCCCTGAACCTTGAACTTGGTAACAATGAAAGGTGAAGTCTGGTAGACAGATTTGGGAACAGAAAGTGGTCCTCATGGATCCAAGGGGGACTAGCTAAAGGTTATGGAGGTTGGGGAGGCACTGCATACTCCCAGCAAAGCAGTGGGCGTTGAGAAGGGGGGTCGTATTTCATGAATACGTCCCGGGTGAAAGTGGTGCTGCTTTGGGTTCTTTGCTCTGAAGCGCTTTCATTTTCACATAGCTGACCCATGGTAACTGGGAGGTGTCCTGCATCATATATCATATATATTTATATAAATATTCATAGCCTGTGTGTATACACACACACATGCACTGTTTATATAACCCTTGAACAACACGGAAAGGGAGGGCTGACTTGAAAGTTATATGCAGATTTTGGACTGGGTGGAGGGTCAGTGCCCCTAACCCCTGCATTGCTCAAAGGTCAACTATATATATATATATATATATATATATATATATATATATATATATATATTTCTTTTCCTTCTCTTTATGATTTGTTACACCCTTATTTCATATCTCTTTCCCCTCACTTGAGAGTTTAACCAGGAGTCTTTTTTTTTTTTTTTCTATCTATCTATCTCATGTATCCTGATTATACTCTGACTTTGCTTTAGAGATGATACCCTGGTCTCCTTACTTTCTTTAAAGATTTTTACTCATTAGAATTCCCAGATTAATAATAGCGAGACCTTTATGCTTTCAGTGATTCTTGACTATTTGAGATTGACGTCTAGACTTTCTTTACCCTCAGGTGCACCAAAAAGAACTCTGTACCTACAGTTTGCACTTTGCATCTCCCCAGAAGTTTACTTAATCTTCATGCAGGTGGAAGGCAGGCCCCCCAGGAACACTCCCGTACCAATGGCTTTGGCACAGGCTTCTCAGTTGTCCCTTGTTTGAGCTGCTGGAGGGCACAGGAGCTGAGAGTACTCTCAATGATTCTCAAGGCGGGGCTGCTTTTGGCATTTATGGTTGGCCAGGACGGCCCCCTGCACTGCAGGGCATCTGGCATTCCTAGTTCTAAATACCAGCAGAAGCCTTCAGTTACTGTGCTGATCAAAAATAACCCCACGAATTTCCAAACACTGCTAGCGAGTGGGACCAGTCCTTGTTTAAAACACTGGAATGGCTGAGACTGTTGTTGGAATGACTAAACAAAGCCTCCCTTCTTTCCAGTTGCTAGTGCTGGTGATAGAATTCTCACCCCTGGGATGCGCCATGTGGTGGGTTTTACATCTACAGGTACAAAGAGTAATGGAGCTTTTTCAAGCACACTGTAGACCTTCTCAGACAATTCTGAGAGGCCGTGTGGGGAGCCATGCCAGCAGACACAGATGGGGAGAAATGCCAGCCTTGTCATCCTGATTTACCAATTACACATTGTCTTCAGTGTACCCTTTACTATATTCAGTCTTGTTTCCTAACCCCCCTAAGCACAGTGTTTGTTCTTCTGCCACATCTTTATTATCCTGGATTTATTCTATTCCTGGCTATGTTAAAACCTCTAAACTCCTATGGGAAGATGCAGAACCAGAGAGATTTGTACAATTAGCTGACACAGTTTAGAATGTTTCAAAAGGCTTGACAATATTAGCGTTATAGTTACCACTGATATTTATTTTATTGTATGCCGGGATGTACATTAAAATATTTGTAGCAACTTGATATTGTGGAAAGATTAAGACTTGGGAGACCTAAGTCTCTTACTCCTGGGTTCTGGGTCCTGCCACCAACTAGTTGGGTAGCCTTGGGCAAGTCACTTAACTTCCCTTCTCTGGGCTTCACATGTCTTGTGTGAAAAAATATGGACAGGCTTTTGGAAATTCAAGGATACACATTCTATAAATGTTGAAATAAAAAATGTAGAGCAATTCAGTGGACTGGAATAAACCTTAAAATCCCCAGCTACTAACATAAATTGCCCATCTTTTTATCCCCTCCTTGCTTACCTCCCGCAAACCCCAGCATAAGTGTGATGGACCGTGTTGCCTGAATCTAGAACCAAGTCTTACCTGAAGGCATATGGAGAGATTGCAGTTGTGGTTGTGTGTTGCACACCAAGCATCAGGGAGAGCCACCTAGAGGAGGTTATGTGGAAGAATGATAGCGTAGGGCTGTAACTGGCTTGACTCCCACCTTCTGTTTGGAATTCCCATTTTATTTCCTTACTCTTTCCCTCGTAGACTTCCTGTTCCGTGACAGAAGGTTAAGTGAGAGGGAGTAGATGTTGGTAGCTTTCTTCTTTTCTCTCCACTGCTATGAAGACCCCCCTCATTACCTTCTGTTGTACAAAGATGACTCCACCAATAGCATCCAGTGTGGATATAGCCAGTGAGTTTTCTTATTATAATTTATATCAACCTTTTAAGAATTTCTTATTACGATTCAGATTTTACTGCTGCTTGTTCTTGAATTAAGACCACGGGTTCCTTAGGTCTATTCTAAGTATGTGATTCTTTAAGTGTAAATCACTGAAACAATTCAGATGTTTCAAAAGACTTCTCAGTATCATATAGTGATATCGATAGACAGGGCATACTTTAAGGTAGGGGGAAGAGGTCAAGACTCTCTGAAGATCTCCTGAGGGGGAAAAAAAGATACATAAATGTGCCTAACCATTTTGTATTCAATTTTAGGAGTTTGTCAAACTTCCTGAAGCTTACCATGAATCTTAGCTTTTTTTTTTTTTTTTTTTTTTTTTTTCGGTATGTGGGCCTCTTACTGTTGTGGCCTCTCCCGTTGCAGAGCACAGGCTCCGGACGCGCAGGCTCAGCGGCCATGGCTCACGGGCCCAGCCGCTCCGCGGCATGTGGGATCTTCCCGGACCGGGGCACGAACCCATGTCCCCTGCATCGGCAGGCGGACTCTCAACCACTGCGCCACCAGGGAAGCCCAGCTTTCTTGATTAAAGCCTTTAAGGAAAGGAAAAGTTCATAGAAGTCTTTTCTAGGCTCATTAGAGAATCAAGTGTGTCCCTGTGGCCATCGTCTTCTCTCCCCGCACTACAGCTTAGTCTCTGCCCTCAGGCAATCTGCTGCCCCTCAGCCCAACCATCTGGTCTTAGCGATGAGAGATCAGCGTGGTCGCCATAAATCCTGGCAGACTTTGCAGTCTGGCGGTGGGAGTGACAGCATGCAGTATGGAGCCTTTGGCAAAGGGTGAAGCTGTGGTTACAAATCCAAACACTGTAAAGCAGAAGATGGAGTAGAATGAAGTGCCTGACTTTTTTCTTAAGCACCAGGTGGTATTTCCAGGAGCAACTACACATCTTTGTCAGTGACTGATGAGTTGTAGTTATCATCAAAAAAAAAAAAAAAGAGTGTAGTAGATCCTACCTCTTTCAACCTTTTTCAGCATTTCTCATGCCTCCTTCAGCATAGTTTGTTGTTTAATTTAAAATGTTTATACAGCCCTGCAAAAATAGTTATGTCTTTTTTAGGGTTGGGAGGGGGACCCTTTTATAATTGCCCCCCAAATCATTTCTTTCAACCAACACATTCAACTCAATGCTTTTGAATTCCAACTATATGTACTCTAAGACAGAAAAAAAATAGCCAATTATTTTTAGATCACTTTTTCTTGTGTCGTTAATTTGGTACTAAGTAAAATTGAATAGTCAGCAAACCTGCAAGGCCATTCCTGTTAGCCATGTGGGTTTATCTACTGCAATGAGTGTTCAGGCAGTGTAGGTCTGAGTGGAGGCTGTAGGGATCGTGAAGCTTATTGGTGAGTGGCAGAAGTTAAAGCTGAAGAGGAAGGATGGGGCCAGATCTTAAGTGATGTTAAAGGCTGTATATTTAAAATACATCATGAAGGCTACCAAGAGTCAACCATGGTATAGCTGAGACAGGTTTGCTCTTAAGATGATAAACACCTCATAAAAAGTTTAAGTTTTAGTCAATACTTTAAAAGTCCTTTATGGCTCTCTAAAGGAAGATTCCGTTTAAGTTCCAAATAATAACAAAAAATAGATGTTTACAGGCAAGCCTTAAGATGTAGAGTAGCCAGCATGACATAGTGTCTACAGATACACAGCACGTGATGTGCTTTTTATATTCCAAGAGGACCTGCATCTTCTTGACATTTCATCAGGGGCTCTTTCTTCCCCTCCTGCCCCAATATATATGCAGTTTTTATCTAACCATATGTTAAACCAACAAGCACAAGGATAGGAATTGCTAGCTATATTTTCCATGTATGTGTACACTAAAGGCTGGATACACTAGGCTTGGATTCAAATATATAATTTAAAATATTCAGATGAAAATTCAAGTGTATAGTCAGTCACGTGAATAGTAACGAATATGCGTATAGTTTGGCATTGCATAGGTAAAATATTAATAATATTTTCTGAATTTTTCACCTTACAGATGGGTATTTTGCTAATATTATAAAGATAGCTCTTCACCCCACCCCCAGCAAAAAATTCCAAATACAGAGTATTTTATACCTGTGTTTAAATTTTAATTTTATATACATATTAGAGAATTAAGCATGCTTTAGATACATTTAATTTAGTTTTTTTTTTTCCTCCAAACTGTACATTGAGATTTCCTCAGACTTTTCTAATGACAGCTCTATAAAGTAGTGGTTTCTTCTTTGAGTCAGCTTACTGCAAGAATCAAATCTCTGAACTTTATTCACTCATAGTGTTTATTGAGTATGTAAGGCATTTAAGATACTGTTCTAGGAGCTCAACAAGTACATCTGTCCTGTAGGAGCAGTGCTAATGGCAAATACCAGCCACGGACATTGCTGGCAATGAATTAGGCACCATGAGTCCTGGGACTCGGACTCTGGGCCTGTTTCCACATTGAGCGCTCCCAAACTTCCTTCCCTAACCTGTAAAATGGAAAGAATAACACTTGCTGCTTCTTGAGGAATCAATAAGGTCATAAAATGAAAAATGATAGACATAATTAAGGTCCTTTCTAAACTTAAGCAATATTTACATAATATTATATCATTTTAATATTATAATATGAATATGCATCATAGTTATACATAGTATAGCAATACATGTATAAAAATCAGGTGAGTAAGTTAATGCCCTCCCATGTCCCTTTGATCTGCTTGCTTAACCAGGGAACAAGCACTTTGAGTTTTAGTCAATATTTTAAAAGCAATTCCCTAAAGGAGAGTTCATGTCAGTGTCAAATTATAATTAGATGCTCACACCAAGTTACTAGACTACCAGCATGTTAAAATATATAATGGCCCCAGACATTAAAATTACTACAGTGTTTATTTTTATTATTAATTGCTGGTCCTGCATTATATTGGCTAAGGGAGCCAAAAGGCAAACAAGTTTTTCAGTGTTGAGGTGCAAGTGATTTAACAAATTCCTAAGGGAAATTGACATCTTAATGATGTGTCAGAGAGCCACGTAATAATATTCCCTTCCATCACAAACTGTATTCTTCTCTATGTTTCTAGAGCCCTTTGCGCTTGGTTCTCCTCTGGCAGTGACTAAAATGTTTCCTAAAAGGGTGTTTACAGTTCTCTCCCACGCCTGTTACATCATCAGCACTTTGAGAGCTGGGCGTGTATATGGTAGCTGGCACATGACAGGTACATGGTCAACTTATAGACTTGTAATTAGGTAACATTCTTTGCCCCTCACAATGCTCATTCATGCATAAAATCTCATTTTCATTTTTTCAGCAACTTTCTAGGTAGCCATTATCTCCTCAGGTGACTTGCCCAAGGAAGCTCTGTCGGTAACTGGTAGGACCATAACTTCTGATTCCTAGTCCAGTGTACTTATCGCTGTTGAATCTCACCTCTATGAATCTCTGTGGTCTGAATTTTCGTGTTCTGACTGAGAGGTATTCCTGCCTGGCCAGTGCAGGCGTTATGCTGTTTTACTGTTCCTCATCGACCTGGCCCTGAACCCTCACCCTTTTCTGCTCATCACGTTAGGGCCAGAATTGCTGAGATGTGAAATGAAATCTATGGAAATTTATTACTGTTTATGGGAGACTCTGTGACGTGGCCGAGTCGAGTTGCCTTCTACTGCCTTGCATAAGAAATCTGAAAGCATCGGCACATAGAGTAATTTAAGGCAGCTTTTGCTGACACTGGTTGCCTCTAAATGGATAATGATTTATCAGTAAATTACTCTTTTCTGAGCCAGGTAAGTTCTGATCAACAATGCTCACTCTCATTCTCTCCTCCATCCCCTCCCTTTCTTTTCCTTCCCTCCTTTCCATTTCTCTCTCTCTCTCTCTCTCTCTCACACACACACACACACACTCTTGCACACTCCCCCCAACACACATACACATACATATTCACCCAATATGTATGCCTTCCAAGGTAAGCATTAGTTAAGACATCGTTACATTAATAAAGCCATTTCTATTTGCTAAACCAAACTCAAAATTGAATGTGAATTGCATAAAAACAGGGAGAGGTTATAGTGCCCATTATAAGGAGGGGATGGGTACTAACTAAAGGGGAACAGTCTCTGTGCTATTGCAGTAATCAAAACAAGTTTAGAACTTTATCAGCACTGTAACATTCTTGCAGACCATGAAAAATAGGTGAAACTAGATCTTGGATGTCATCAGCAAACAGTAGGCTTTATAAGTGCCTTGATACCTATGTAGTGTGAGCAACTCTGTTAAACTAACACCCCTCTTGCACTCTGAGAGCCCACCTCCCAAATGTAATGTATGGTATCGTGGAGATGGGCTTGATTTACTTACAAAGAGCTCTGGGAAGGAAAAAATAGCAAAGAATCCAGGGCTTTGGCAAGTCTGAAATGAAATGCTAAGCTGTGGGCTTAGAGAGGCAGGAGAAAGGGAGAAGATTAAAATTTAGGTGGAAAAGTACATTATAGAAGGATTTAAGTGAAATTGTAACTTTGGAATTTTGTTAACTCAGGGTTGCCGGAAACAAATGCCAACTTGTAGTTGAGGTCCTCAAAACATTGATTCCCAGGGATACAACTAGTCTCTCTGACTTTGATAGGTTGTGATGACTTTTCCAAAACAAAACAATCTTAATCCTATACTATGGCATCATAAGCATAATGTATTCCATGGTCATGACCTAATTGCCATGAATTAGTGTTATTCTCTTTCTTCTTTCTTATATTGTCTATCCAGAAAGCAAAACTTTCCCCTGAAGTAAATCTGGACGTCAAAGCCATCTCACCTGTTGAGGAGCTTGAGGAGGAAGGGGGCTGGTTGGTTCACGAGTGCCAGGCAGTATAGGCTGGAAAGGTGTGTTGGGAATCTGTCAGTTTGACTGTAGAGACGGCCATGCCACGGTGGCGTGAATGGCTGAGATTCCCGAGTACTGATTTGAACAAGGAGAAGGAAAGAGCTGTTAGTAGCTTTTATTTTATTGCCTTGAACATTTGAAATCCATTCATATTTGGGATGTGCATTAGTATCTATTAAATGCCTCTCTTGTCCCTGACATTCAACTAATCATTTGGTCTTTGGTGAGGGGAGAATAAAAATAACACCATAGATGACTTTTGTGCCTTGGTCTGTGTGAGCTGCTCTCTATGATTCATGAGTGCAACAGTGCTGTGCTACCAGACTGCAGATTTCTTCAGTGAAAGGTCTGTGCACAGCCCTGGCACATAACTTAGTGCCTCACACCCACAGGGAGTGTATTCCCTGGGAATCACTGAGTAACTGATTCAAGGACTAAACGTGGGTTATATGCTAAGTAGTCGCTGTGCTCGCTTTTTAGTTCATGAGAACCCTGAAGAACAGAGTCATACACACACTCTCAGAACCGGATTATCATCAGAGATGGACTGTGGGAGAGTGGGGGAAGCAAAGTGGGCCTCAAATCGCAAATGAAAGCATCACTGTAGAGGCCTTGCTCTGGGGACAAAGGGACCTTTTGTCGACGTTCCCTACACATGGGCATATGCTCCGAAGCAGCCGGTAGTCACTCAATGTGTTTAGTGTTCAATTTGACCTCCTCGGCCCACCCCTCTTCCTCCACTCTAGGCATCTGTGCTGAGTATACTCCTTAATGCTCTCCCCCAGGCCTGTCTCCTCTCTCTCTTTTCCCATCAATATCTTTTCTAATACCCACTGTCAGAGCCACTAAAAACTGCGAGGTTTGTTTCTTGACAAATATCCCATTTTCACAGGCAGTTGAACTGAACTGCAGCTTGTGCTCCGTTCAGACATGTCAATAAACATTATTGCAAAGACGTAGAAGCAATAATGGGAATGTATAAAACTCACCTTTATTGCTTCTTGCCATGAATTTACATGCTGCTCTAAGCAGCTTTCACTCCCTTAAGAAGAAGCTGCAGGAAATCTGTTTTGGGTTGTGTGGGGGACAGAGAAGCGGATTTGCTTGCAGTCTCCCTTGGAGACTGGAAGCAGAAGGTAGCAGTTGCCCGCCAGCTCAAATGTATGCACGTTATTTCATGCCGTCATGGTCTTGTATGAGTGATGCTGGTTGTTACCAGTGGGACCAGGGTCCTGCAGGGCGAAACATCCGAGGTCATGGAACAGCAGTGCTTGTTACAATAGAGATCACAAGCATGGTGATATTCTCAAGCCAGCTTTCCAGGCCCGTAAATCTGCTTCAGTGGGAGTACCATTGTATGCAGGGAATATACAATGAAGAGACTGGCCGTAGCGGTGGGAGAGGGATTTCACCCTGGTATACCTGACTCTGACACTGGGGACGTGGGGCCTGCAGCTGGTTGGTATCCTCAAGTAAGATGCTTGAGGTAGGTCCTAGAAAGCAAAGTGAGTCTCTGTGGATACAGTGTCCGGATGACGACTGGTATATCCCTGGGGATTGGACGTGTCATGGAATAGTGTGTCCCATGGTGAAATGCCCCAGATGGGTCTCTGAGTAGGGTTGTGACCCTGTAGCAATGGGTCCCACAAACAAGAGACACTCCCTGGAAATCAACCAACCAACATTTGTATAGATCTAAATCTGCAGATGACAAAGTTGAGGCAGAGAGACCCTCCGAGAGGCAGTCAGAATCACCTGTGTTCCTTCCTAGTCAAGTGTGTGTGTGTGTGTGTGTGTGTGTGTGTGTGTGTGTGTGTGTTTACGTGTGTGCATATGTTCCATTATGTGACGCTGTATCGTTTAGATGTCCTGTACTGCTTTACTGCAGGGACTCTGAGACCGTCTACAGCTAATGCCTACTGTAACACTGCCACCGCTTTGACATTTCTCCTTTCCAGAGACATAACAGCACTCGGAATTATATTGATTTCACTTACCAGCTCCTAATATATCAAATTAATTTTGGAATTTTGTAGTGACACTGAGCCAAAAGGCATAGGTTTCTGTATACCATGCTTGGCTACAGTTGGTTTTGATTTGGAACGTAATACAGACCTTAAGAAGAAAACCGTTAAAGAAGAATAGCGTTATCAGAACAATCTGTATTCATTCTGATAAGGTGACAGTATCATTAAGCTAGAACAAATAGTAGATCTAATATATATTAACTTTATTGATAACTTTAATTGTATACGGCATATGTTTCAGCATTGATTCAATCGACCAATATTTACTGAGTACCTGTTATGTGAAAAACAGCGTGTTAGATAATAAGCTGTTTTAGGAAATTAGTTGGAATGGAGCATCTTCTTTTTTCTTGCCTCACTCTAATTCATTAATTAGTTATTTTTAAATCACAGTGAACATTCAGAAATGAGAGGCAGAATTCAGTCACAAGGGTGTCTTCAGCAAAATACTTTTTGTTCTCTATTGAAGATAAGATTAAATAATAATCTGATTACCCCTGTACTGGTTTCTCAGCACTTTGTAGTTTCTTTCTTTTGTTTCCTAAGTCCAAGCCGTAGCCAGCCCCTGCCCTGATGTAAGGTTCCTATACATCACACTCCACAAACACAGACTTGCCTCTGCCCCAACAGACACGGTGGCTTGACTGCTGTTTTTCTAACCTAGATTATTTTATCTGATCACAGTCAATGGGTATTTTTTGAGGCATTTGAGGCACGCAGGGAATGACCGCTTCTGTTCTCTAATGAGAACGTTACAAAATAACGAGCAGATGCAGAGGTACATAGGACAGACGTCATCTCTGCTTTATACTCCAGAGGGGACAGGCATTAGCCTGGCACCTGCTATCAGTACTGTGATGGAGAGGCACTATGGGAGTAGAGGGTAGATAGAAAAACAAAGGCAACATCAGGGAAATGAACTCTAAGTGGAACCTGGAAGCGTGAATAGGAGTTAGTCAACTAATGGAGAAGATTTCAGAGGGAAATGCCCAGAGGGAATAAAAGTGTGGTATTCCTGAGGAACTGGATAAAGGTCCATATGGCCATTGTACACGTATGTAGAGGGCCAGGCAAAAAGGAGGTGTGAGAACAGTGTTAACTCTGGGAAGAAAGCTAGATGCAGAGCCCAGATGCCTGATCAGGGTGCTGACCTAATTTTTAGGGGGATGGAAGTCATAGAAGAATTTAAAGGATGGTGCTGTATTAAAGACAAAATGTATGTACATAAATGTACTTTGTCACAATAGGCGTACAGGATATTTCCTGTGACTTCTCACTTCCTGAGTTCTTCACCCATTTTCCGTCACCCACATTGGCCATCTTTATCTCTTCCCCAATATTTTCTACAGCCAATGCTAAACCCTGCAATTGATTCTTGAAAATCAATGCAGAAGGGAAGGCAAGCCCTGGGATTTTCTGGTACCCACCCCCCCCCACCTCAAAGCTTGTGCTGGACGGAGCCCATAGTCAAGTAACTGACCTCCTTATGGTTTCTGTCGTTCTGGGTAGACTTTCTAGCATAGGTCTGAGGTGAATTTGGTATGTGGAATAAAGTTGGGGCAGAAGTTGGGCCCTTCCAGATCTTACAATAAGAGAGGGCTATTGTGACAAGATTTGGGGACATCAGAAGGATGGGGTGGATAATGATAGAATCTTTGTATCTGTGCTCTTAGTAACATAAAATATTAACATGACTCTTGAAAGAATTCTTTTAGAAACCCAGTATCCTGCCCGTAGTTGGACATTTATTGTTAGTACTATTAAGAAGCAAACCTGACAGTAATTCATGTTACCCCAACTCTCAGAGATTTCAGAGGGAACTTCAGAATGCAATCCTGAAGCCCTATCTCTTAAGTAATGGCTTTGTCAGCTCACAAGAGATAGGTAGTGTAGAGGATAAGAGAAAAGAGTACAAATAAAGAAAAATCTTCAGTGCCCTAGATTATAATCTTCTCAACTCCTCGGGAATTCATTTCTGCACTCATGGTGGTCCTTCTCTTACTGTTCTTGACCTCTGAAGTTTATCCATATAACTGTGGCCATATCAGGTAATAACTAAATTGTAGTTCATCTGATTCATGGTGGCTTATTTGTCTAGTCATGCCATATGAAGGGAATCCTGATATACAGGTCCAGTCATTTTGTATGGCATTAAGACAGCCCCCATTGGCTTGGGTCATTTGAATGTTAAGGTTTCGTAAACAGTGTTCCCACATGGAGATCCCTTTGTAAACTTGGCCACTTTCTCTTTCATTTCCATTCTAGAACTTCCCTAGTTTCCTCAGAGAATTGTTCTGCCAAAGACCTATACAGCCTCTAGCTCTTAGACTCTGGCAATATTGAAGGATGCAGCAGAAGGAACCTAGTACAGATGCTGCATACAAAGAAGCTAAGAGAAGTGAAGCAAAAGGGAAGGACAGGGAGGAGAGGAGCGGAGATTGCTTTGGGAGAATAATAGGAGATGTTTCCCCTAGTGCTTATAGAAGTGAGTTCGTTACTGCTCTGGAAAGTTCTTTCCTTTGGTGATCACATGTAACATTTATCAAGAGGAGTTTCATCTTTGCCATGGAAGCTACTGGAGAGACTCAGATTATCATGAGCATTTTTCACATACAGCCACTATGGAGAACAGTATGGACGTTCCTTAAAGAACTAAAAATAGAGCTGGCATATGACCCAGCAGTCCCACTCCTGGGCATATATCCAGGGCAAACCATAATTCGAAAGGATACATGCACCCCAGTGTTCACTGCAGCACTATTTACAATAACCAGGACATGGAAGCAACCTAACTGTCCATCGATGGAGGAATGGATAAGGAAGATGTGGTACACATATACAATGGAATATTACTCAGCCATAACAAATAATGCCATTTGCAGCAACATGGATGGACCTAGAGGTTGTCATACTGAGTGAAGGAAGTCAGACAGAGAAAGGCAAATATCATATGATATGGCTCGTATGTGGAATCTAAAACAATGGTACAAATGAATCTATTTACAAAACAGAAATAGAGTCACAGATGTAGGAAACAAACTTATGGTTACCAAGGGGGCGAGGGGTAAATTGGGAGAATGGGACTGACATGTACACACTACTGTATGTAAAATAGATAACTAATAAGAACCTACTGCATAGCACAAAGAACTCTATTCAGTATTCTGTAATGACCTATATGGGGATAGAATCTAAAAAAGAGTGGATGTATGTATATGTATAACTGACTTACTTTGCTGTACAGCAGAAACTAACACAACATCGTAAATCAACTATACTCCAATGAAAAATTAATTTAAAAAATAATAAAGGAAGAGGAACCCTTTGCCTTGATAGCATGTAGTCTTAAACGGGCAAAAGAACTTTTAATATACCCAGGTAATAAGAAATAATTTTATTTTTCAGACTGTGACTTTGCTTATGTTGTGTGTTAGTCTTAGGCTTCCTGGTAGATGTTGGAATGGAGAATTTTAAAACACTGTATCTTGACCCTGCAGCACGATGAATTTATTTCAAGAAGTAGGCCAAACTGGAAGAACCCAACCTAGAGCTTGATGTGCTTATGGAGGTGATATGGGTTCTGAGAAAAGATGTCCCAATTCTAGATGATACAGAGTAGGGAAAGCATGCAAGAGCATAGACTGAAAAGCAGAAGGAGGACCATGCATTAGGGAGAAAGACAAAACCAGCATTTCCCTAGATGACTGGGCATCTGGGAATCTCGGAGAGGAGCGATGGCCTCAGGGAAGACTGTGAGCGCGTGGGTCATCCCAGTCTCAGCTCGGGGCTGGGATTCAGTGTAGGGAGGGGAATATGAAGTTCCTAGATGACAGGAAGGAATTGGGTTCCCCAGACAAGTTAGAGTTTCTCTCCAGTATCACTTGGCAAAGGTAGAGCTGGAACCACGACTTCCTTACTGCTTCCAGCGCTCGTCCAGTCTCTCAGGCTGTGCTTGGCTCTTGGGCAGCGGGATGCATGGGGCCTCTAGGCTTCCACTGTAGTAACTTAGATGTTTCCTCTGTGCATCCTCCGTGCCTACCGCCATGGTCCCTGCTCCACCACACTTGGCAGTGTGTACACAGCCCTCACGATGCCATAGGCCTCCTGGTTGGTAGGAAGCTGATAGTCCCTTAGAGACCATTCTGCTCACTTGGCACAGCTCAAATCACGTCTCTTGGCTTTTGCACACCAACCTCCTGTTCTGCTCAAATGCGTCGCCTTTGCCAGTTGGTGGGCTTCCGTTAAACCCACGCTGTGGGTGTTGCCCATCTCATGCTCCTCTGGATATCCGATTTTGCCTTTGGCTCCGCATGGACTGGCTTGCCTTGCTGCCAGTGGGTTGAACTGACCTGATTTAGATGTTTTCCATTGAGCCATCCTGTGCTTGGCTGGCAATGTCGTGCCTGTGCCAGTGGGCACGTTCCTTCCCAGGGGGCTACTTGGGCTCCATCTTCGACTTCCGCTGCCTTTCTCATTTCTTTTACCGTGCTGCTTGGCCAGGCTTACCCCCAGCACTCAATTGCCTCCGCATCGTGGCTGGCCCTCTCTTCTTCCACTGGCTGCTTCCTGGTAACTCTGACTTGTCTGACCCTGGTGCCCCCACCTTTCATGTGTAATGTGTTCTTCACAGCACGTTAAATTCAGTTTGACTGACTCATGGTGGCTAAGAACATTTCACACTATTATGTGGGATGTGCCGCACGTATAAATGGTTATTGGTAAAAACCAGATTCACCCATTATTCAGGTATTATCCTCCCTAACGATATTATCTATCTACTCTCAACCAAGAAGTCAGTTAATATCTACGAAGCACCTACTAATTTTATAGGTTCTGATCTCTCTTTACTGTACAACCTGTTAGCTATGAGAGTCTCTTGGAGACTCTTGGACGATTCATCTCAGGGGAAACTTTAAAGAAAACCCACTCCATTTTTTTACTTTAGACATGGCAACTCCACAATTATTCCAGACAAATGAGTATGTAATTTCTAATGGCCTCAGGAAGAAGCTCTAGGGAACTCATTCTAGTATTTAACAACCTTCTCTGTTAGGAATATGTCAAAACCAATGTAATGTCTTATGCTCCTTTTCACCCCTTTATAAAGTTGGTTGCCTTTCACTCATCAGAGGACATAAACAACAGGTTATTAAATTTTTTTCTTTAAAATGACTTGTTAAAGTAAGAGAAAACGTGTACTAAATGCTGACCTATTTTTTCTTATTTTGTCACGACTACATGGTTCAAATCCCTTTCAGTTTCCTCCTTTAAGGATTTGGTTGATGAGCTCTCTAACTTGTAATATAGAGACTGATTTGGCATACAAGTAAGAGGAAAGCCCTCAACAGGCTCAGAATGCTTAGAAAAAAACAAAACAAATATCAACGAGCCAGCAAAGAATGTAGGGACCATCCACTTGGAAGTCTAGTGTTGGGATGTTAAGGCCACTGCCTGGGACCATGCCACTTCTGTGATTAAACCCATCTGTGGTTTCCCAATGACTATCCTCTGACAGTGCTTCTAGGCACAGCCATGGATCTCTGAAGGATACGGGTCCCTGCCTCCGTCACAAATCTAACTTCTCCTGTCTTCCACTCTGCTCCCGTCTTACTGGGCTGCTTTCAGGTCCACAAATACCCTAAGTAATTTCTACCTCAAGCCTTTCATATGCTGCTGCTTCTACCCGAAACTTTTTCCATATCCCTTCACAAAGCTGATTCTATCTCATCTTTTAGGTTTTCAGATGAAATGTCATAGGGGGTGCCTACTCGATCATCCCCTCTTCTATTTTCTTTGTTGCACTGCTCCCCCTACACCCCTTAATGGGATCTTAAATTGGTAATCGATTACCTTTTCGTTTGCGTATTTATGGTCTCTTGGCCCACCAGAATATGAGCTCCATCAGGGCAGCGACCTTTATTACTAAGCCTAATGTCTGATGTATAATACGCATTTAATAAATACTTACAGGATGAACATCTTAAATAGAATAATGGATCTCTTGGCTGTGAAAGAAAGAGGCCCTGCGAGTTCCTGGTGTTTTTGTGGCATTGGAACAGTACTATCTAAGAATCTGTTCCTGTGTTTGCTGCCTATCTTTCTCAGCCATGCACAAAAGGAGAGATGCTGAAGCCAAGTGCTGCCAGGATTTGCAACAGCAAGCTTGTCCTGGAGCCTATCATCACTTCACACGCTTAAGGCTGTAGTTCATTTAATGCTAGTTAAGCTGGCACCCTGTTTCCACTACAAGGAAGAATGAGATAAAAAGATGCAAACAGAATAAGATAAAGGATCAAGGGGAAATGATAAAGAAATCAACCAGATAGGTTTCATCCTCAGTCACCTGCCCTTTGCTTCTTATGTTATTCCCTTGGAGGAGCTCATTCACTCTCCAACCACTAAATATCTTGTTTCTGATGCTACCCAAAACCTTACCTCCAGTTCCACTTCTTTTTATTAACCGCAGACACAGATCTTTAGATTCTTGCTGTACATTACCAGCTTGGCATCCTTCTACTGATTTAACAGGTCTGGAACTAAACTCAGTAACTTCATTTATTTAATAGTACTTATTGAATCCTTCTAATGTGCCAGGCAGTACTCTGGGTGCTCGGTTGCTCTGATGAACAACATCCATTCTAGCAAGGATGACTGGTAATAAACAAACGATGCCACAATCAACATGCGATTATTATCTGATACATCGTCTGACACATTTTCATTTTCAAGTGAGTTGCAATTATTTTTATTGCGTTGTAGGTGTTCTTTTTGTATCCTGGTTACCAGTCCTTTGTCAGACATATGCTATGTGAATATTTTCTTCCAGCCTATGTTTTCCTATTCATTTTCTTAATATTGTCTTTTGATGAACATTGTTTCTAATTTGGATAGTTTATCATGTTACTTTTCTTCATAAGTTATTGCTTTCTGCATCCTGTTTAAAAATTTTTGTCTATAGCTAAATATAGGATTTTATATTTACTCTCATTACATTTCATATTGTTGGTTTCAGCCCAGTATTTTGGCCTGTCAAGATTATTGTGAGTCTAGCTCCTGTCTTCTGCTATATTAGATATTGCTTTCAGCTTTGAGTCACCTGCAAATTTGACAAGGTATTGAATGTTGAATGGGAAAGAACCTTTTTCCAGTGCAATTAGAATCAAGGATCACATTTCACCATCTTATTTTTCAGGATATCGTAGGAGACAAAGTCAAATTCTCTGCAGAAATCAGTAGCACAGAGGACTGACTGACTGTGGCGGTGATTATATTGGCAAGTTGTATACGATCCAGCATATACAACTTGCTTTCGCTACTCAAGAGCTCCATTTCTGAACTTTGACATTACTTTATTGAGTTACCTATTGCCACCTGGAGGTTACTGATTTCTTTTTTTTTTAATTAGTTTTTATTGGAGTATAGTTGATTTCTTTTCTAAATTTCTTTTTCCAAATTGTCTCTCCGATATAATGTAAGCTTCAGCAGAGCCAACACCTTGTCTCTTAGTTACCAACATGTACCCAGAAACACATGGATACATTAATTAATATTTGTTGAATTCACTAACAAGCACATGTCCAAAATTTATCATTTAATGCTTTTTCCTAGAATTTTGTCAGAAATTGTCCATTTTTTTGACCTGAACTTAGGAAATTTGCCACTTTGTCCTCTCGACATCTGGGGCATTTTCTGGCTATAGTGTTCTGTTAATTACCTTTCTTGTGTTTCCATCATTTTTTTTTCTCCAGCTTTATCGAGGTATAATTTATAAATAAAATTGGAAGATTTAAAGTATACAGGGTGACGATGATTTAATGCAGGTATACATTATGAAAGGATTCTTCTCCAATGAGTTAATTAACACATCCATCCGTTCACGTTTGCCATTTTTTGTGTGAGAATAGCAAATTTCAGTGTTACAGTACAGTGTTATCAGCTATAGTCACCATGTTATACATTAGATCCTCAGACCTTATTCATCTTAAGACTGACATTTCGCATTTTTTACCAACCTCTCCCTATTTTTCCTGGCAACCTACTCTATTTCCATAAATTAGCCATTTATTTAGATGCTACATATAAATGATACCATGTGGCATTTGTCTTTCTCTATCTGGCTTATTCCACTTAGCCTAATGCCCTCTAAGTTTACCCACATTGAGGCAAATGGTAGGGTTTCCTTCTTTTTTTAGGGCCGACTAATAATACCTCATTATATATATTACATTTTCTTGATCCGTTCATCTGTTGACAGATACTTGGTTTGTTTACATACCTTGGCTCTTTTGAATAATGCTGCTATGAACATGGGAATCCAGGTATCACTTGGAGATAATGATTTCATTTCTTGATATGTACACAGTAGTGGGATTGCTGGATCATACACAACTTGCCCATATAATCTAATATTCATTATCAGTATACCTGTATATAACTTTTCTGATATACAAGTATATTGATAATAAACATTTGATTGTATGGCAAGTATCTTTAGAACCTGGGATTTAATTTACCTTGATATGAAGACTTGAATTCATTTGAGGGAGCTAAATTTATTGAGCCCAACCTGAACAGATTCTTTGCTAGATACTAGAGAGACAGAAGTTTAAAAAAAATGAAGTTTCCATGTACAGTTAGTCCACAGCTCAATAATATGTGAGTCTGTATCTGATGATCTGACACAGTTTTCTTACATCCATCCATACTAAGGAATGCCCCTCGGATAATCAAGAGCTGAGTTGAGAACCAGCTGCCTTGTCTTCACTTCCTATCTGGTCTGTTCTGTTCTCCCTCATCCCTCTATACAAGATGCATGTAAATGGAAATAATCACTAAAACCCCCAGTTTTTTGATACAAATACTTTTGTAACTAGTAATCTATAAGTAAACTGGAGATTTGTCATATAGAAACCCAGCTTGAAATTAGATGCTGTATGTAATAAGAAATAAGATTTGACTCCACTCTTGAATAGAAAAATAGCTATAAGAATAATATTTATAAAATTAATAGCAAACTTAAAATTATTAGACCCTGAAGAACTAATAATAAAATTTGCTGACAATTTTGGAAAAGGGAAGGCAGTCTAAATTGATAGAGGTAAGGGAAATCCATGATCAGATTTGTTTGGTTCAGAGAAAGGATGAGGGTGTTCTGGATGTGAGAAAGGGCTGAGTAGAGACTGGTGGGCAGGAATGAGCTTGGTGTATGCGCAGACTGACCAGAGAAAAGTCAGTCTTCTCTGTGAGCCTTGGAAAATATGACTGCAAGAGTCCAATGGGACCTAAAGTACCAGCATGAGGACCTTGTATTTGATCTGAAAGACAAAAATGAAGCGATGTAAATTCTTGTTTAGGAAACTGATTTAATAAAATCAAAATATTTAAAGGATGAAGGTGCTTTTTAATGAAGGTATTGGGTTGGCCAAAAAGTTCTATGACATCTTGTGGAAAAACCCAAATGAACTTTTTGGCCAACCCAGTAGTATGGAAGTGATGCAGAGAAGAGGCAACTATGAGTAGCTATGAGCTAGTGCCATAAAATTAAAGTAATTAGATCAGAAAACATAGGACATTAAGAAGAAATATGGAGAAGCAGTAGACTAGATATTGGCGTGAGAGGGATAAAGAAACACAGGCTTGTCTTAAATTTCAACTTCAGTGAACTAGAAAAATTTCTCCATTGGCTAGAATGGGATAATCTTGGGAAGCAAGTTCAAGTGGTTATAAATATGAGATTGAGGTAATAGTAAATTACCAAGGAAGACATATCTAATAGGTTTGGGAACCTTGAGACAAGTTGGTGCTGGAAAGAAAGATTGGGACGTAATTTGATTAAGGATAATATGAACAAAAAAATACATGAGGCCCTTTCAGAGAAAGCAGTCAAGGGAGGCCAAGAGTTAGTGATTACACCCCAGAGAAAGTCCACAGTTGAGGTCAAGAAGAACTGGAGTTACTGAAGGGAAGACAGAGAAAGTAATTCATGGCCTGAGAGAACAAGGTTGGTGCAGTAATGCAAAAACCAAAGGAAGAGGCTGGCCGAAAAATGTGGCAGAACATTTGAGGAGGATGAGAGAAAGTCACTGGATGTGGTGAGAAGATAATCGTGTCCTTTTTAGAAATAAGGAAGCTGAAGCACCTAGACAAAGCCAATCTAATCCTTCTCCCTGGATTATGTCAAAGAGGCCCGTAGATGAGTTGTTCCCAAATACAAGTTTGTGATAACATTTTCACTGGTCAATGGCAAAATGATAACTATAAACAGTTGGTATGCAATTACATATGGTAGTGAAAATAAATTCCGTCCTGCAGACCTTCCTAATTTACCATGTGTCTTCTGTTATGAAATTATAGAAACCATAGATGATGACTACTCTATATTTAGTTGGAAAAATAAATGATAGCTATATCATTTTCACTCTGTTTTTTTATTAAGGTGAAGTCCGGTAATAGTGATCTGATGATGTATTTGCTTTCCCTGGAACATGAAGTGGGGTGTTTCTGCATAGGTGCTTCCTTCTGTGCTCACAAACCACTGACATTCAGGGGGTAGGATAAGTAATAATTTATTCCACTTGAGCTGTTGAAAGATGCTCACATTAATACAAAAACACCATATCCTGACAGTTTTAAAGCCCAACTGCAGGTTCAGAGCCCTGTCACTTATCTTAAGCTTCTATGGAAAATAAAGATCAAATATCTCTGAAGCAGTGTTTAGTGTCACAGCTATTTCTGTAAGAGACAGGCTTTTTTTCCACCCACTAAATCCCTTGCACTGTATTATCATCTGAGTCTCCATTGTGTGATTTTCTTGAGGTTCTTGGATATGTAAGTGCAGGCAGATTGGCTGTGGTGAAGAATACATCTTTTTGGTTGGAGCCTCAAGAAATAGTTTCTAGTCATAGATCCCTTCACCTCTTTTGTGGTGTGACACTTTATAAGTTGTCTTCTGTGCCTTTGAAATAGGAACTTTAGTAATAATAATACCTAAAATAGGTAACACACCTGTTTTGTTTTGTTTTTTGCGTCATGCCCGATTCTATACCAGTGTTGTACATAGATCAAATCCTTTTCTCTTTCAATAACCTTATAAGCTGAGCTCCTCACTTATCTTCACTTTAAAGATAGGGATGTTAAACATCAGTTAGATTAAACAACTTGCTTGTCAGCATGGCTAATAAACCCCAATGGAAGGTTTTAAACTAAAAGTCTGGCTCTAACATGTCATGTTTTTCACTTTTCACAATTTGCTGCCTCAAGAGGGAAGAAAGCATAAGAAAACACATGCTTACCGTAGGGCATATTCTTATTCCAACTCTTATAATATTCAAGACATCTCCAGAATTCTCTTTTCAGAATCTCTTCTAGACACATTTAAAATATATATATATTCAGTGCTGTTGAAACTCTGTTTGGGGGGATAAAGTTAACATTTGGAAATGATCAATGTCAAAGTCAAAGACATTATTAATGTCAAAAGAGACATTTCTATCAGGGTGTTCTAAAAGTATGTTTGATTGTGAAAAATAATATTTGATGTAAAGATATAACCTCATAAACTGACTGTCTTGCAAAGGAAAGTACTCAATGAATGTTTTGTCTATTGTTAGAAAATCCGTCACATTAGCTATTGGTTATGTAATACTGGATCTCTCCCAAACTGTTCCTAAAGAATACTCTTCTTATCTCATGAACAGAGCCCCAGGTGACCTCTGAATGGGTAGGTCTTTCCTTGCTAGCAGTGCTTCAAGGCAAGCAGGGTTAATATTCCTGCCTACACTCTCAGGTGACCTCTCTACATTGGTGGGAAATCTCAGTGGGTGCAAAAGTCATTCCTATAAAGGAAGACTATGCAGTAAGCACAGTTTTCTCTAGTCTGTTTGCTGATGATGTATAACCTGGCCTGATAGAGCTACTCGTTTTGATTGCAGTAACTTGAGGTCTAGACCAGCTGTATCATTTAACATCTCAGTTCCTTTTCTCTCAAACATTGGATAAGAAATAAAGTTTTCCATGTTATTTTAGAGTAAATCATAACAGTTGGTATGAACTGTATGTGACCAAACATAAATTCATCGATATCCCTTGTGAGAAAGAGAAACAGACAGATCTCTCCATTCTGTCTACTGGGGCGCAGAGAGGTGAACTGACACTTTCAAAGGCACACAAGAGATAAATATCAGGACAGGAAACAGAAGCCAGCACTTAAGCTGTTATTCGGGCAGTGGGTACAACTGAACACCTTTTAAATTCATATAGGATCACTAGAAACTTTCAGTAGACCCTGTGTGAATCACCACGTGCAAATATGGTCCCATCAGAAAACATACATCACTTGTTGCTTGGTAGTAGAAGATGAAAATCAATCATGTGTTCTCAGAAAAGAGGACTCTGGGAATAAGGTCCCAAATAGTTATTTTCAGGCTGATTTGAAGTTACTGATGAGAAGTCAGAGGACAGTTAAATCTTCCATTCAGAGAGAGTAGGACAGACTTGTTTCTTGACTAAGATGAGGAATCATTTTTCACCCTCACCTGTGACACAAACTACATTTACTAGCTGCTAGTTTCCCCTTTCTGTATTCTGTCTGCATAGTACCACCAGCTGACACATGGAAAAGAAAGGAAGAGAAAGAGAGCAAGTTGGCAGGGAGTCGATATATTTCAGTGTTTTTTTTTTACTACGAGACTCTAGTAGCATTTAGTTGGTGAGTCTGAGCAGAGAATGAGTATTTCTAAAGTGACTCCATTATCAGTGGAAATGATTAAAGGCACAACAACAAAATCTATAGATTAATTAGCAGGCCAATGGTGCTTGAGTAGCTATTACTAAATTACATGGTTTGCATGCAAGGGAAAATATTAATCTTTGATGTTTTCCAGCTTGGGTGACGGGTATGTTAGAATCCCAGGTCAGTGAGAAGAGATTCCCATTGATTGGTTGATGGGTAATGAGATCGGAAAAGATAGTATCTGGATTTCCTTCAATTCTACACATTAAAGACTTAATCTTATTTTCTGTCAGTGATACATCCTTCTTGCTACAGTTACTGACAGTGAGATTTGAAGATTTGATTAATAATAAAGAAAGAAAGGACAACTAATGATACTATGTAAGAGGAGAAAAGTCAGGGTCAGGAAAATAAGTGTTGGGTGAAAGCAGGAACGACAAGTTCTAGGAGAGGGAAGGGCAAGTGATAATCTTTTCTTTGGAAGGCTTACAGGTTTCAAGAAGGAGAGCAACAGATTCACTAAGAGGCCCACGTTTCATTAATCCATTTAACAAGTATTTATGGAGACATGCACACACACACACATATATACATATATGCGTGTGTATGTACTTTTTCTATACATAATTTATATATACATGATTTATATATACATATACCTTTTATATAGATACACATACCGCACCGTGTGTGTGTGTGTGTGTGTGTGTATATATATATATATTCTTTCATATATATAAAAATTCTAGTGGGAGAGGCAGAAATACCTAAATAAATTAACTAATAAGTTAATAAGTAAAAAGTGCTAGGAATACAAGAAAAAGTGGAGCCAGTTAAGGGACTGGGCATTTAAAACAGTGGCTGGGGTCAGGTGTCAGGATCAAATAGGGGTGGTCAGGGTAAGCCTCTTTGGAAAGTTAACATTTTAGCAAAGACTTGGAGGAGGTGAAAGAGTTTAGGTGTACAGATATCCTAGGGAAGACTGGTCTAATCAGAGGAAACAGCCAATGCGAATGTCCTATAGTGTTACATGGCTGGGGAGTCAGTGGAGGAGGAAGGATGCCAGTGTGGTTGGAGTGGAATGGGCAGAGGGATGGTGGGGTGGCGGTGGAGATCGTAGAGAATAAGGTCAGAAAGAAAGCAGGGATTAGGTATATAGGTCCTGATGGGCCTCTACAAGGACTCAATTTGGAGGACTGAGCCACAGTTCTGGGTCCCTCTTTCCACCCCAGGTATGAAGAAGGAGCAAGACATTTATGATTGTGCCAGTGAGAGACAGTGTTGCAGTAACATGATACGTGGGATTAATCAGAGGGAAAGAATAACCCTTGGGGCTTTTCCCATAAATGCAACTAACAGCAAACAATCAGGAGAGACATTTATGCAAATAGGGAACTGTACTCTAGGAATCGGGAGCCAACTAGATTGCACTAATGTGCAGAATAATCAAACTGTCAGAGTGCTTTTTTTTAGGTCTGCATCTAGGCAGGCAGTGCTTAGAACATTTTATCTCATTTCCAAGTGACTTTTATGCCCATTAAAATGTTGTTTTCATTTCAATTAATATTTCAGCCAGTAATACAATTATGAAATGGAACTTTTGCTGTTAGCTATTTCTAGAAGGCAGAGTGAAAGGAGTTAGGAAGTGGAAAGGAAATAGAGGGAGGTTTTCCTGGCTAGAACACAGTATGGTATAAGCAGATATTTGAAGATATCGGTAATCAGCCATGTGACATAATCTCCTTCCCATTTTGATTGCAAGGAAATGCGATTAGAGTATGGGGGGCTCAGATTGGAGCTGTACCTTGAACCCCTTTTAAGGGTCTAAGGCTGGAGCAATTGGTTGAGGAAAGCCGTCTTTCAGGCTCCTTTGGCTCAGGTTCGTACTCTTGCACAGAACTTCTCTTCCTAGTGGGAGTGTGAGTGGGCAACCAAAGCCTCTTTCTACTATGGGGACCACATGCATTGGCAGTTTTATGTCACTTAAGCAAAATATCATTCTAGTGAACGTTTCTGGGCTGTATATGTCCGTTCAAAAGATAGATATGCTGCTTGGTTATACTCAGTTTTACAAAGAATGATTTCTCATCTCGAATAGGTGTAGTTCCAGAAATAACTTGGAACGTCTACCATAGCTATAGCTTTAGATCCGTGTGTCCCATTTCACAATGTTGACAGTGTTGATGTTTTTGCATGGGGCTTTCAGGATTATCAACTTTCTGTTCAAACCTCTTTGAATTCACATAGGATCTTTAATGTACCATTCTAGATAAGAGAAGGGGTAATATTTCTCACTGAACCTCTTCAGATGACTAATTGGCAATAATCAGTCACATGGCCCTAAAAGCCATTCCTTAGGTCAGCTGACTTTCTGTTGCTACAGCCAATAATTGTTCACACACAGTGACCTGTCCAGTGGGATACTGTATAAAAGGAAAGAGTAAACAGTGGGTAAGGATACTTGATATTTCTTTCCCATCCTTGCTATAATTGGCTTCTTCTCCCTTTAGGATATGAGGCCACTTAATAAAAGCTCCAGACTAATTTTAGGAAAAAGGATTTTCTTTCTTGCTATCAGAGAACTGTACCTAATGACAGAGAGATTATTACACTAAACTATGTTTCTGATGCCTCCTAACATTGAAAACTAGCTGCAGCTTTCAGCCTTGAAATCGTATTCTTGTCTTTGTTTGCTCAAATAAAAAAATATTAAACGTGTCAAGTAGGATGGATAAGACAAAAGTGGTTTCTTTTAGTGTACTGAGTTATGGGAGTGCCTCTGCAGAACCATTTTTTAAAAATTTTATTGAAGTATAGCTGATTTACAATGTTGTGTTAGTTTCAGGTATACAGCAAAGTGATTCAGTTATGTATATAATATACATATATATTATATATATATATATCCTTTTTCCAGATTCTTTTCCCTTATTATGAAATATTGAGTATAGTTCCTTTTGCTATACAGTAGGTCCTTGTTGGTGATCTATTTTATGTATAGTAGTCTGTATATGTTAATCCCAACCTCCTAATTTATTCCTCCCCCGCCCTCCTTTCCTCTTTGGTAACCCTAAGTTTGTTTTCTGTGTCAGTGGGTCTGTTTCTGTTTTGTAAATAAGTTCATTTGTATCATTTTTTTTTTAGATTCCACACATAAGTGATATCATATGATATTTGTCATTCTCTGGCTTACTTCACTTAGTATGATAATCTCTAGGTCCATCAGTGTTGCTCTGCAGAGCCATTTTGCATAATGTAGGCATCAGGTGTTCCTAGAACTGGGACACTACCCTCATCCCTAAGTGCTGGAGCCTCCCTAAAGCCACAGGGTTAGTTAAGTGAGGCAGCTATCTCATAAACGTGAAACACCTGCTTGCAGAATGGAGGAGGGAGGTGGCCCTGTAATGCCTGTACCTGGAGAGGAAGCAGCTCAGTAACAATCAATCCCAACTTGATGAGTTTTCTGCATAAGTTTCTATAAGCTCAGACCTCTTCGCATGGCAGTATCTTGGCAATTCCTCATAGCTCTTCCCTTCCTATCATCATGAAAACCTATATACAATGTGAAACAGTGGGAGCAGGGCCATTCTCTGAAGATGTGGGAGAGATTAACCTGCATGAGTTACAGTTTCCCCTACTCCAGTTGTGTTTGTTTCCAAGTTTTTTATCCAGACAGTATGTGAACTTGTAATAAACTTAGTTAAGATGCCCATTAAACGCCCAATCCACATTTGAGAGACCTTTTTTGGGTCAGGGCCTCCTGACTTCCTGGTGTAAAGAATATTGGTGGGCATCTCAGGTGTTCTCTCCCCCCAAAAAAGCAAGGAATTGTAGTGCTGAATATCTACCTCTACCCCGTTCATAAAGACAGATCGCAGTTTGTTCAGAGATCAGGGGAATTGTAGGATATCATCAGGATATAAAACACATTTTGCAAAGCAGCGCAAAATGCAGGCCATGGTGGATTTACGCAATACAGAGCCCGTGCCGTTTCTGCTGTTACTCTCTTCCAAGCCTGCACCCACAGGTCAGCAGCACGTCTGCATTAATTGCAGGACTGTGATCCTCTGCCTTGCTTCTCCAGCCCTCGGGTTTTGGTAATGCCATCTCAGAAAACCAGTGAGTGTAAAGTGGAAGTTGGGGCAAGACGAAGAGTCATATCAATTCCTCAGTCTCTACTGATAAGAAATTGTTTAGAGAGGGCAAGACTTTCATCTCAAGGTCCTTTAAAATCACACTGCGCTAAGATGGAGGGAACATGAAAACCATCTCTTAGTTAGGTCAACTGAGGAGTAGAGGGGTTACCCACCGATAATAATGAAAGTTATAATAATAATAATAATAATAATGTGGTATTGCTGGCTGTGGCTTCCTCCACACATTCCTCCCCAAAGTGTGACTCATTAATGATTTGCTATGAGTTAAAAGGGTGTTGGCAATAAATGCTTAAGAGAAACTTCCAAAAATAACACAATGGCGTGAATGTTTCTGAGATCTTGTGTTAGGCATATTTTATGAATTAGTAACACTAATAAGCCTATTACTTCAAAGAAATTCATTTCTTGGAATTTATTCAAAGCAACTCCTTTGTCTCCTTACTTCCCTCTGATAAATTACCTTTTGTCGACTTAAGAGAAATGGCATTTTCCTGAAAAGTTGACAAAGTACCTTACCAACACTAGCACTCTCTTAAAGTAATCACCACTGGTACTATTAGGTTGAAAATAAATCATTTTATATAACTGAATGCATTTCATTTCTAATGAAGTTTCTAAAATTCAACAATATTCTTGGGTGCCTATTACATGCAAGGCCTTCTGCTGTGCCTTCTGGGGAATTCAGAGATAAGCAAGATATGTCCCCAAGTCTCAAGCAACACATAATCAAGTAGGTGGAATCAGACAGTACACAAATCACAAATCATTTTAATGAAAAACAATAGTCTAATTGATCTCTGGCACCTTGAGACTGATGACATCACTAATTTCATTTAAGTTACCAAACAATGGCAGAGTGTAGGGTCTGTTGATTGATATTTACTTAAATGATACGCTGAGAAGTAATAAGTGTGATGGCCTATTTAATTACCAATGTCCTGAGCAATTTTTCCTTTTCATTTTGTATTAATTTCCATTCTTGAATGAAAAATGCCTCTCTACTACAGTTTTCTTGAATGGATTCTTTGGGTGCTTCAGCAAATTTAATTCTGCCCTAGTTTGGCTGGGGTGTGTGTGTGTGTGTGTGTGTGTGTGTGTGTGTGTGTGTGTGTGTGTGTGTGTGTGTGTGTGTGTGTGTGTGTGTGTGTGTGTGTGTGTGTGTGTGTGTGTGTGTGTGTGTGTGTGTGTGTATTAGCGCATGCTCTAATGGAAACACCTGCTTGTTCTTGATTCTCTTAATGAATTGTCCTGGCATTACTAAAGGCACCACAAACCAATTATGATATGCTGTGTAGGAGCCATGCACTGACATTGCTTTCTCGAAGTAGTCCACTTATTTTCTAATCATCTTGAGAATTATGCATGCATGTATACAGGAAAATACAGTAGGCCCTCCAGATCCAACAGTTGCAGATCTACAGATTCAACCAACTACAAATCGAAAATACTCAGAAAAAACTCCAGAAAGTTCCAAAAAGCAAAACTTGGACTTGCCATGTACTGGCAAGTATTTGCATAGCACTTACATTGTATTTACAACTATTTATGTAGCATCTACCTGGTATTAGGTATTATAAGTAATCTAGAGATAATTTGAAGTATATGGGAGGATATGCATAGGTTATATGCAGGTACTGTGCCATCTTAAATAGGGGATTCAAGCATCCATGAATTTTGGTATCCACAGGAGTCCTGGAACCAACTGTGGAAACCTAGGAACAACTGTACTTATATTTTAGTAGCACTTTACAGTTTACAAAGTACTTTCACTATCATAGCTCACCTAAAGCTGCTTCTCCACTTGAATTGATCAATATCATCATGGGTTGATCAAGCTAGAAACGTGGGTATCTTCTTTATCATTACCGCCCTTTTACACCTATACACAGCTTATCTCCAAATGAAGTCAGTTCTGTCATTAAAGCAATTCTCCCACTTCTCTCTATCCCCTTGTCCACTGTCTTGGCTAATCTTGATGTAATGTCTCGCCAGCATTCAGGCTACAACCTCTAATTGTCCTCCCTGCTTCCACTTCTACATTGGCCCCATCATATCCATTTCTCTCTAAGCATTCAGGGTATGCCAATTTGATTATAATGCTTTCCTGTTTAAAACACATTCTTGGATCCTGATTGCTCTTCAGATATATTCTCAAATCCTTATCCTGGCTTACCAAACCCTATTTTATCCAGAACTTCCTTCTTTCTAGGTTTCTCTCTTTACTACGACGCTCATACAGTCATGCAGAATTATTATTTTGAATCATAAAATTGTCATACTACAGATATGGCCGTTGTTCAAACTAAAATAAGCCAGATTTTTTCCTTCTTTTTGCCTTTACATGTACTTTTCCTTCAACCTGTGTATACTTCCTCTGGTTCATTTCAACTCATCATTCAGAAGAAGTCTAGACTGGAAAATTCACCTTGGGAAGCCTTATCTGAGTATAACATCCTTCTTTCTATTCTGAATTAGATATCCCTGCTTTTAGATGCTTACACAAATTGAACTTCATAGGATTAATCATCTCATCTTTCTGTGTTCTCCCACTCTATGTAAACTCCATTAAGACATGGAACAAGCTTCTTTTGATCACACATTTATCTCAAGTGTACAGTGCAACACCTAGTATAGAGCAAGACTTTAATAATAAATGTTGAATAAGGAATAATTAACCTTAAAAAGAACACAGTGAATTAGATATTTCTTTCCATCATCTCATTTGGTTCTCTCAACGAAGGGTGATGTTTCCAGCTTTGGATATCTACTACATATATATATATGGTGTCATCACTAGAGGAAGTTGGGAGAAGGATTCAGGAGGCTCTATGTACTAATTTGTAATTTCCTGTGTGCCTACAGTTATTTCAAAATAAAATCTTTTAAAAAATGGTAGTGTAGATAGGTCAAATATGGTAATTCCCATTTCCATTTGAGAAAAGTAAGGGTTAGAGAGTAAGGTCATTTGTGTAAGGTCACAGACAGACACATGATGTGGACAATTTCAAGGAGAGTCACTCAGATGTTTTTACCTCCTCTGGATCCTCAAGTGGACCTAGCACCAAGTACCATGTTTTGTCCTTGACATACTTAGTATTCTAGCCCAGAGCTCCTATGTTTATTTGTGATCATTTTCCTAACCTGAAGCTGAGTAAGAAGGAAACAGGGTATAACAAATTTAGGTCTCTCCCATAAACCTAGATTCAGTAGTCACTGTAGGCATTCAGCTCCCTCTGTCTTTCCTTTGCTCTGACTTGGGTTCCCTTTACTTATTAGTTAGTTCATTGTTTCGTTCTCTAATCTTTATTGAAATTGGCCATATCCCAGTTCATGCTTTGCTAACAATGGAAAAAACAGGGGGTACAATGCAGACTCTACTCTCTGGAAACTCATATTGTAGCATGTGCATACAAGTGAACGGTTAACTATAGGACAGTGACATACTGTTTTATCAGTAAACACAGGGAGCTAGGCACACAGAAGAAGCAGTTTGCTTGGGCTTGAAAGATGTATAAATGCTTCTTAAAGGAGGTTATTTCTAAACAGAACACCAAAGGTTGGATAGCAAGAGAGAACTGTGTATATAGCAGAACTGAATGGCAAGATGGAGTGGGGTCGGGTGAGAGAGTGGAAAGAAGGGGGGTCATGTGCAAAGATCCTGTGGCAAAGGAGAGAAGGATTGGGAGGAAACACCCAAGGAGCAGATATGCCTCTAATCCAAAGAGCACTGACCCACGCCTTTCCATTCTGAAAGCAAGTTAAGATAGTCTGTCATTTCTCCCACCAGAGACACCTGCAGAGCAAGATGCAAAGAGAGGGTGGGCCTCGTTGTTGTCCGTTGCCGAGGACAGGCATCATCTTCTCCACTGCGTCCATGTGATCTTTGATATCAGTACTGAGACACTGATGAGGCTCTTTCCTGAGAAGTGAAGAGGCTATGAAAAGAGAGGAAAAGGGTGGCAATGAACAAACACAACCTTTCACTTTCAAAGAATTCTATTAAACATTTTCCTCCTATTTTCTCTTTTTATTTTGTCTAGGTAAGTGAAACCAATTTTTACAACAGAACTATGATCACTGGACTGCCTCTGCATATGATGGCTTTCTCCATTGAATATTCCACAAAGCGACATCTTCCATCACTTCTATTTGATTCGTGAGTCTTAACCCTGAAGTGTTAAATAACCTATAAATAATCTAGGATTAAGAAATATTTAAATGGTTGTGTCTATATCTCCATATAATGCTTAGTTGTACCTTTCTTTAAGGTAAGTGAACCCTATTCAAATCTCGATTTTATGCAGAGAAGCACTGAGGGGAATATTATTCCCTTTCTAGCAATATCCATAGTGGTTCCATTAAAGAACATTCTTCTCTCAAGACTTTTTCTTCATTTGATCTACATTAAAAACTTTTGAGAGAATCTCCAGGTATGTGTTTCTTTTATCATTTGAGGTACACCTCTCTGTATTGTTGATACTTTTGTCCCTTTCCTCCCTAAAAGATAGTCTCAACGATATGGAATTGGTATGATTTTTGGTGTGCTCTCGGGTCTAACGCATTAAAATTCATGGCTTCTTTCCCATTGCATTATCCAAACCTACTTGGAGGTTAGGGGTATTAGACTTGAAGAAAATGAGTTCTTAGCAGTACAGTGTAGAGTAGGATTTAGTTGGCAAGATGGCAGATAAATAGTAAAAAGAGGGAAAAGAATACTTGGGAGTTATTAAATATTTGAACAGTGACTGCTCCTGGAAAATTGGCAGTGAATTTTCTCGGCTTCTGGCCTGGGCTTGTCCATTTTCTTCGCTTTTCGCACTTTGCGATTATTCAATTCCTTATTCTGCTTTCCAAATTCAGTTTTCATTTTCTGAATTAGCCACGTTGTATTTGGCTATTTGCATTTACTGAGGGTATCTTCAATGTTCCAATGGACTGACTTGTATATAGCTTGTGTGTAATTTGGTACGGGCACCCCTGCCTCTGCGGGGAAGCAATACACCTCCTTATTCATAACAATTATCCTAGCTGATGGAGCTCAGCGAGCCAGCCCCTCTGCTCACCTGATGGGGACAGATTTTCTGAGGGGCTGCTGATTTCCTGTTTGAATCCTGTCATCAATATCCAGGTGTGAAATTATTGATTACCAAGCACAATGGAATGGTCTTGCAGGAAAGTCTGAACAACTTTCCTTGAAGGTCACTGTTGGAATTGGTCCTCTGTGATCCATTATTATAAACTAAATAAACATTTCATTTTATTCCATTGTTAATTGAATGCCTCACTCAGAGGTTTACTATTGTGTGTCAAAATGGGCCTTGCTATATATGGAAAATGTAGGATGGAAGTATTGCTGTGCATTATGTAGCTTTTAATTTCAGAAGTGGAAAGGCCCAAAGTACCTCTGTCTTAAGGGGAAAAAAAGAACAAAGAGATTAAATGGGAATAATGGTAGTTATTTTCTGAAGTCCAGGTGAGTATGTTAAGAACAAAATTTCATAGGTAATAAATGGTAACTGATATAAAGAAGATGATGATGGCGATAATGATGATGGTGGCGGTGGTGATGGTAATGATGTTCTGAGCTTCTTTGGAAATGTCAATGCCATAGCTTCTTTTAGGCACTTTTTTTTGTTGCTGTGTCTTTACCATTTCCATGCACATGTGGGCCACCACCTAACAAATAATTTTTGTTGCCAAACTTGGTTTTGTTTTCAAAAGTATTATGCAGAGTAAGGATGGTTATATTTTTAGATTATTAGTCATAGGCTCTCAGTGGAAAAGTTCCAGTTGTGATTTCATAATGACCAAACCTGCTGTGTCCTAAAGAAGCAACTTTTCGGGTATGACTACTGGAATCTCAGCTGGGCTCCTGTGGTTGCAACCTGGGCAAGTGAGCCAATGAATGAAAAAGAGGATGTGTCCAGAATGAAAGTGATGAGGCCATTCTAGCGTTCACTTCTACCCATTCTTCTAGAGAGCTGTGATTTTCTTACCAAGATTCATCTCCATATTTTTGCCATGTTCTTACCTCCACTGTTGACAAGGATAGTAATAAATATTAGCTAACATTTATCTCGTGCTTCCTCTGTGTAAAGCACCATTCTAAGTTTTTTACATGTGTTACTTTATTTAATCTTTACAGCACGTCTTATCAGTGAGGTACTGTTATTGATCTCTTTTTTAGATGGGAAACTTAATCATGGGAAATTGAGTCATTTGTCCAAAATATTTGGTTTTTGAGTCTGTGTTCTAAACCACTATAAAAGCTGATCACAAGATTGAATGATTTAAAATTTCCTTACCTCTTGACTTACTTACTTTGTTGATACCAGTTTTATTATCGGCATAATCATTTCACTATCATTTTTAACCTCCTAAGACTTATATCCCAGGTAACATAAACACCTTATCTCATTTAACTTTCACAAAAAATAGACTCTATTGTTTTTTTCCATCTTATAGTTGAAGAAACCAGCAGTCAGAGAAGTGACACAAGTCTTATATGTACAGCTAGAGAGTGGCAGTACCTGATTTGAAGGCAGATCTGTGTGACTACAAGGCCACACCCTCACCCACTGTGTCACACTGACCCTTATACAACGTTGCATAGAATATCCTTAATATATTGTGACTACTCTGGTATTTGATGATGCTGTGGGAACTTGTGTGTTTCAGGGATGTGTTCTTTTTGTGGTCTCCCAGCTTGGTGTGATACGTATCCCTTTGCAGAATAGCTCTGTGACAGACCCTAGGTCTGTGTATCCAGGGCCATAATGACAACAGGCACTAGATTTTACATAATTGCTGACCATTTGATTATGCTGAGTAAGCTTCCGTCGGGCAACTGTATAGCACTGTTCATTTCATTATGTAATTCAGTGTTGTGCAGATCTGTGCTAAGATGTATCTGTAATTTGGGTGCATCTCCAGCATCTTCTGGTTTCATTTCAACTGCCTCTCCTCTATGACAGTCCAGAATGGGAGAGTAGCAAAGACCATGTGAAAAATATTTACATTTTCAGTGTCACCCAAGAGAATTTATAAGTCCTCATTACTTCCTTTCTTTTGATTATGTTTTTCTATGTGGAAGCCTTCAGAGAGACTGAATTTGGATTCGTAAGATATGCTTCCACAAAACTCTATTCTTTAGTTAATGTCTACACCCCTCTGAACTGAATCCTTTGAGTACAGGCTTTGATACTTCTTAAAACCTCTGCTGGAAATTTACACATTTGTTGGAATGAGTTTATAAAATTATTTCTCAAAGTGGTTTTTGTCAGGTCATGGAGAGTGAGATCATGAAGGTCCTGGGTATCTGGGGAAGTTTGGGAGGCAGGGGTCCTTCTGCTGGAAAGGAAAAGAGGAAAGAGGACTACATAATGAGGTAGGAGGCATTTTGCCTACTATGCAATTTCCCCTGGGGCTAACTCTGTGTATATCATTTCTGTCATACTTTCTGTCTTTTTGAGTAAGGGAGACGGTTCCTGGTAATAATGATCTGCTCTCAGAAAGTATATGTATGATGAAATTGTCTGCCTCAGGCTACATGTATTGATTGTTTTCAGGAAAATGTGTGATGAGCTGGGAATGCATCTTGGCATTACATTATGCTGTCTTTTCCAAACTGGGTTTATTTTTCTCAGTTCTGCTGGCTTTCTAGAGGTCAAGGTAGGGGTGGAAGTATAGTAGAACTGATAGTAAAGTATGTGTTTTCATAGTTTTAGGACTGAAAATAAACAAAAACCTTCAAACAATAATGTAAAAGTGCTTTTAAAACTTTATAGTAATGTACAAATATTGGTCACTTTTATGGGTTTTATCATTTCCTCTCATACTAGAGACTGAAGGAAGTCCGTAGAAACCACACTTATAATCATGTGTAGAAATGTTCTACCTAAATCTGGAGAAGTTTGATGTGTGATACCTTTAAGGATTAGTAGAGAAAGGGATCCTCATTTGTCCTGTATTCTTACAAAATGGAATCATGATAAAGTGATTACACACAGAAACATCTTCTGTCAAACTAATACAGTGATCTAGCATAGTCAACTGATTTTTGAAGGACTCATCATACACAAACACATATAAACGCAATGAATTTTCCCCTAATACTGAAGTGATTAATACCTGAGACTTTATGGAGGGATTATATATTTTCTTTAATCTTCACTGATAAAATGTGTTGAGTATTTTCCAGTTAGTCAATATCCTTCAAGTTGAGATGGAGAATTGAACTTAGCATTCCAGATGTTGTCTGGCCAGGGCAGCTCAAATTTACGCAATGAATAAATGACTGCTCCAGGAATAGATAGCAGGTATTGTGTCTGATCCCCAGAGGAGGATACTTTTTTAGCCATACCTCAAGTTAGGCTGTTGAAGAGAGTAGTCTAGGTTGATATGTACCTGTACACTGCAGTTAGGTGGCCTCCATTCGTGTCTTAATCCTCCACTTAGCAGTTCGTTGGACTTTACCTCTTTATTGTGGGGATGAATAGATTAATTCATAGAAATCATTCAGGTGATTTTGGTTAGTATTCTATGGTCAGTAGTAAGTACTCAAGAAATACTCTTGTAATCAGAATCCAAGCAGGATTCTAAAAGAGATTCTCACATACCTTTCAGGGTCTTTCTTATCTTCATCGTTAGCACCAACGCCATCATCATTCTATAGGACAAGTAGTTCCTCTGGAGCCTTTCTGCTTCTGACAGTGGAGATGGCTCTATAGATTAATTATGGAGTTTTGCTTCTGCGAGGCACCACATTTTTAACATTCATATTTCTTCCTGAAGGAAGAGAAATATTTTTGACTTGAGTTTTTAAACTATAATACTTAACTTCTCATTTGCACAATTAATCAAGTGTTTTCATAATCTGGTTACTCTCTTGGACTTGTAGAATTTCGAATTAGGGAGGCTAGAATTGTAAATTACTTTTAGCTATCCAAGCTGGGCCATATGTGTAGAGGGAAGTAGAAAAAAATAAAGGAATAACTTAGATTGCTGAAGAGAAGAAAATTCCATAGTTCAGAATTTCTTCAATTATTTGGCTACTTTGGGTTTAAGATTTAGTATGAATGATTTACCTTCACAAATGAATATCAAACAACACAGAATAGGATTTGTGAGGCTCAGAGGTCATCTGAACTCAAATTTAAGTCTTGTTGAGCCCTGTGTGGCATCTTTATCTAGTGATCATCCAACCTGTGTCAGGATACTTCCCTCATTTCCAGGAAGGTCTCCATTCTTTCTTTGGATGAGTCCATTAGAAAATGCTTTCATCTTGAGACCTATGTTCTCTCTTCTGGTACTTTGCATCTTTAGTCCTTCTCTTCCTCCACAGGGCCATCGACCCTAGCTTTAGAAATATATTTTAAAACATTGAATATATGTATCCCTGTCTTTCTTACTATGTTGTGTTTCACATTCACCAAATGATTTAACTAATTTCACTGATCCTCAATATATTATGTAATTAACCACTAGGAGTTTTACTTGAGAACCCAAAACAACCAGGTAGCCGAATGCTACTCCTACAGAGAATGGCAATCTTAGTGTTTTCATGGGGGCATAGGGCAGACATGCTGCTTCAGACCCCTAGCAGCTTTCTGATTCAATTTTGATAGGGCAAAGTTATCTCAGGACAAATGGCTACAGATGTTGCCTTTTTCAGAAAAGTATCACAGGACTGTACTTCTTGGGAAATCAGTTTTATTTCTTGGCTTAAAGTCGTTACCTTTCATTCCCTTGAGAAAGCTCTTCCCTGAAGAGCCTCTGGTTTGAACATGGATTTCAGATTACAAAAACAAAAACTGAGGAGAAGAAAAAGGAAAGTGAATAAGGGAACAGAGGGAAAGAGAGAGGGAAGGAAAAGGGAATAGGAAGGGGGAAATGAAGAAGTAATTCAAACATATTTGTGATGGAGAACTGACCTAAATCCATAACTCAGAGAGTAAAAAGGTTTAAGCAAAGAACCTCCTTGATTTACAATAGTAACTTGAACACTTTATACATGGTGAATGTTTTCTAACGGCTTTATATAAATTCACTTTCCTAGTCCTCCCTAAAACCCCTTGAGGTAGGTTAATCATCTTCATTTCTGTAATTGAGGCAACTGAGATACACAGAAGTCAAGTAACTTGCTTAAAATCTCTCAGCTAAGAAATGATGGGGCTGGAGTCCATCGCAGGGAATATTGTTTCAGAAACTATAATTTTAACATGATCTCCACCAACAACAGTGGCTAACATTTTTTGATCACTAGTCTGTTTTCTTGACTGACATGACTCCATGGTTACCCAAATGCTCACAGTCTCCCAACTTCCCCTGAAGAGAGGGGAGCTTTACTATGTCCAAGTCTTTACATGGTCAGTTTTGCATTGGACCTGTGTTTTATAATGTAACTTCTGTATCAGTTGCCTTTCCACTCTTTTTTAAGTCCTTTCTGCCCTTCATCTTTGAACCTGCCCCCCCAACCCGTGAAACTCAAACCAGACTTCTCCCTCTTTGGATCCACTCTTCATTTAATTAACTGTGCCATAAGTTCTCACACCTCTTTGGGAATGGATTTCACAAAAATAAAATTGATGTAATAATCTCAAAATAAAGGGAAGTCCTTTACATTGAAAAAAAATTACTTTCATGAAAATATGTCAAGGTTTTTCCTTGTCATCATGGGCCAGACTTTGGGAAACACTGAACTAATATTCCTGTAGATATGCTGCGATACCCATAGCCTTCTGTACCTATTATAAAAGACCTCTTAGCAAAAGCCATTTCTTAAGGATTTGTGGTTGTACCTGACCTAGTCATATCATTGTTTCTACAGCTTAAAGCAATGAGGTCATAGTCTCATAAATCATGAGAGTGTTTGGGAGCTGTTGAGATCATTGTCTTCATCTTCTTTTCCTATGACTTGAGGGCCGTGGACTATCTTATATAGATTACCTAAAGCTAGTTACTTCTGGGTGTCATTTTTATTTAACAGGTATTTATCCCTACTATATGTCAGCCCCTGTGTTATGTCTAGGGTTTACAAAGAAGACTAAAGTGGCATCTTTGCCCTTGGGTATTCACTAACTGTACTTCACACCTAGCTGCCTGTCTGCCCTTTGGATATTATTACTCCCTGCGTCTTATTGCCTCTCGTAGCTGAGCTGAGACTTATTAGTGAGGTGAGGCCCAGAGAACCCGTGCATCAGAGGAAAGGGTGATGAAAAATTACTGAGTGCCCATTATGTCTAGGCTTTTTACATACTATATCAGTTTTTATTATCAAGAAAACCTTTTGAGAGGGTATGCTTTTCAATAATTTACAGATGAGGCAGCCGCATAAGAGAGGTTTGTCTGTGGTTTCTCCTAGGCAGCCTTAGGACTGTTCCCAAGATTTGTTTGTCCTGATGTTTTTACTACATCTAGATGCCTTGAAGAGAGGATAATACAAAGATCCAATTTATAAACCTAGTGGAGGCTGAGCCAGTGTGGTTCCCATTATGTATAATCTTTATATTTATATAATTATCCTTTGTCTTACCTTCCAGATATTTCACTTGCTGCTTTACCTATCTTTACAAGGCTTTTTTTTTTTTTAATTAGCAGATACGTTTCAGTTCACATTTTGCTCTTCAGTGAAACAATCTGAACCATTCTCCCTACATAGTTACTTCCTTATCACTCTATCTTCTTTGCACGTTGTAATGTTTAGCACACTCATTACAATCTGAAATTATCTTATATAATTGTCTGTCTGTTTCCCCAAAAGAATGTAACTCCTTGAAAGCAGAGTTCTTGACTGATATAAACAACTGTATTCCTAACATGTAGAATAGTATCTCACAGAGAGTATGCCCTCAATAAAATTGTTGGAGAAATGAATGCATTTTCAGATAAAATTAGCATTGTTGCTCATTCTTTATTAGAATATCACATTATCTTTGAGAATTCTTGATATTCTTGTTCTCACATTAGGTTGTGCAATGTTTCATAGTTTTAAAAAATAAATCAAAATAGTAATTTTATATTGTACAAGACAATTATTTAGAAGATCTATAAACCTGAAGCAAAATAAAAATCCCTGTGTGTAGCAAATCGCCATCGTTTAAGAATTCACCTTTATGCATTCATCTTATGGTGATGCATCTTCCACATTTGAGAAAGGTGACCAGGCTAATGAGGAAAATTATGTCTTCAGTTTCTGGTAAGTAATGGCAACCTGGGTGCAATTCTCCTTTGCCGTCAGCAGGGGTCTCAAAAAGCTTTTTACCCACCAAAATGTCTCTTGAAAGGAAATTTGTGGATATATAATTTTTTTCGTTATTGTTAACAGAATGGAACACACGTACTCTAAAATGTATTAAATAAACTTAAACTTAATTAGAAAAGCCTCTCTTTTAAAATGATACATTATGGGCTTTTTGCTTCACTAGCATGGATAACTTACGCTTACCTAGCACTAAGTTGGTAAGTATATCTTAACAAGTATCAGAAAACACCATGTGAAAATTGTGCTGATTTATTTGTGTTTCTAGAGTTCACAAATTCAAAGTTCTTAACATATTTCCTGTCTTTAAACATATCTGAGGAATTGTGTAAAATGACTAGGATTGGTATAAAAACAGCCTGCAACTCTTCAGTCTCTCTCTTTCTGAATTATTCAGTGACTTGTTTGGGAAGCAGCTATTGCACTTGTCTTTCAGAAAATGCCCTCTGCTTAGCTTCACTAAGATTCTCCAGGCACAGTACAAGCCTCCCTGCCACTCATAATCCTTGCAGCACTGATTTCAGGAAGGGTAGCAGAGATCCCAGCAGCATATGGACCTGTCTTCCGCTGTATGCTGCTAGTTTGTACATTTTCCCTCTTCTCTCCATCCCCTAGCAAGTAAGAAAGAAAAATCTCCCAAGCAGACCATTCCTCTCTTTTTTTTTTTCTCCTAAAGCATCCATTTATGTTTGCTTATTATTCACAGCACTTGACACCCTTTCTTCAGGTTGCCTGCCTTTTACCCCTATAACTGATAGGCATAAGCAGTTGCAAACAATCATTACAAAAATTAGCATCTCCAAAGCACATTTATACATGTACCTCCATAAGTTTTGTGATAAGGCATTCTCCCAAATTAAGTGCTGATTGTTGATGTATCCCTGTTTCACTACACCTATCTTTATACTGTCAGACAGAAAGATGGATAGATGAATAGATGGATGAGTGGATGGATGATAGATGGATGGATGGATAGATAAATATATATGTTTATATATTATATGTTTGAGGGGCATATATGCATAATATACATTATATACACATACTGCATATAACACTATATATACATATATATACACACACATACTATATATAACTCTATATTTCTGCATTTATCTATCAACCTATCCATTGATATAGTAAAACCTAGGGATACTATGAATTGATTATTAACCTGGGAGACAAGGTCTCCCTCTGTGTTGGCCATTGAACTGGGCGAGGAAGGTTAAAAAACCTGCCTTCACCCCTTATCATTTAAGGAAGTTTATAAACCTTAGAATATGAAAACCACATGAACACTTACAAATGACATGTATCTAAATTTGGGCACTGTGTAAAGCACATATGTGCTGAGAGAAAAGAAATGACAACACCATAGTACTAAGGTGGGATTCCTAATGGAAGATATCCCAATGAAGGAGTGTTATAAGCCCAAATTTGAAGTAATGAGTCAATCACAGGTTGTCTTAGAAGGTGAACATTTATGTCCAGAAAGAAAGGATGCAGCAGGGAGAGACTGGAAGAAAGTCTGAAGGATGTGAGAGTCTTAGCTTGGATTCTTAGCTTGGGTCTCTAGACTTTCTCATCCTTGAGAGGTTATGGGCTCAGACTGGTGACTTTCACACTTGTGAAGAATGAATTACTTAGGAAGCACTGACTGAAAAATCATTGCCAGTTCATTCATTCTTTCATTTATGAATTTACCCAAACTCTCTCTCCCTTGCCACTGTACTTCAGGTACACCTCAGCCTCTTTTTCTCCCTAGGGCTTTTGCACACACCCTTCTTTCCCATATTTCTTCACATGATGGATCCATTTTTCTTTCTCAGGTCTTAATTGTTTTAATTCCTCAAAGTGGCTTTTCCTAGACAAATTTTATCACAACACCCTGAGTGTTTCTCAGAAACCTCATAATTTACAATTATTTTATGCATTTGTTTACCTATTTATTGTTTATCTTTCCCAGGAGTTTGAAAATCCATGAGAGCTGGAATAATGTCTGTTCCCCTCACCACTTTGTGCCCACGGCCCAGGATGGTGCCTGGCACATAGTACATACTCAGTTAATATTGGTGTAGATGAGTGTGTGTCTGGATGGAGAAAACAATGAGAGTAAATATGAAGAGATTCAAAGTAAAAAAGTATTTTTGCAGAGTCTGAAATGAAAATCAAATCTAGATTTAATGTAACCATGACTTGAAGAAAAACAATTCCATGTGCTTATATAGAAACTGTGTTATGTATTGAAAGTGTATATAGTCTGTAGATAAATATTTAAAGTATAAACGTATGCAGATATTTACTGGGGCATGACTCCATATTTCCCAGAGGTACAACTACCAAAGGAAAAAAAAAGATATATGCTGTAATATTTAAAGGCTCCTGGGATATTGGAACCAATGTTAGAATGCCTTTGTCTTATAAGATTAATATCCTCATCTTTATAATACTCTTTCTAATGTATAAGATTTGTCATCATTGGCAGCAATATCAGCATCATGAATATTTATTAATTACTCTACAAGGAGTTGTGCAGTCTGGTTTAGAAGTAATCCCTGACTGTGTGGAAATTTGCAAGCTATATAGCAAATGACATTTGTATGGGTGACAAGGTGAATTTCTATGAACCAGCAAATGTCCATCAACAATGAACATATTAGTAGATTATGCCTGTGTTGACACTTCCAGTCTCAATAAATGTTTTGCATCATTATCCAGTGGTTGTTATTGAGTTATTAGAGCTATCCCATGCATCAGAGCAATTGTTTATTGAGGCAAGTAAAGTTGTGAATTAAGTATGTGCTTCCTTCCTTCTTTGTTCCCAAGAATAATTTCTGCTTTCTTATCCTATGCTGAAGGGAAAGTAAGCTCCCTCAGGACAGGGAATTGGTTTGTTGGGTTTACAGCTCCATCTCCATCTCCCAGCACCATTCTCATAACAAATTACGGTTCAATAAGTATGTGTTAAACAGATGGAAAAGTTCAAATTTTTCCATTAAACATTGAGTGCCCACCATGTGCAGACACTAAGCTAGGCACTTTACATTTACAGTTGACCTTGAACAACATGGGTTTGATCTGTGCAGGTCCACTTATATGTGGATTTTTTTTCCCATAAATACCGCTATAGTACTACATGATCTGAGGTTGGTTGATAGATATGTTGCTTCTCTTTTTCTTTTTATAAATTCCATATAAAACTCTCCCTTGTTAAAAAAAAATAAAAATCTCCCTTGTAAGTATATTTATATTTATATATGTATACACACACACACACACACACACACACACACACACACACACACACAGGCATATATCAATATCCTTCTCGTAGGATGAATTTCTGAATGTGGACAGACTTCGTCGAAGGGTTTGAAAAGTTTTATGACACCTGAACTTGTCCCAGTTTGTCAGCAGCAATTCATGAGTATGCCGTGTTTCAGATCACTTTCTATAGAGTCATTATCATTATGTATTTGTCCTCCTCTCATTAGTATCAGCTGATATCTCAGTGTAGTATGGGCTTATGTTTGAGATGTCAGGTTTATCATTTCCAGTAACTCTTCTTGCATAAAAGAATTTTTCCGATTAGCCTTTGTCCATTTAGCTATTGATATCTTTATTTTATTTTATTTATATGAAAGGGACATTTACATAATACAAACTTTAAAAATTTAACCTTTTAATTTTCCTATCTTCCATTTTATATTGCAATTTTTCTTTCTTAGAAGTTTAACTTTATGTAGAAAAATAGACTGACTTCTTCCTTTTTGATTTCTTTTAAAGTCTTAGAAATTTCAGTTTCTTCACAGACCTAATAAGTCTTTGTAAGTATGTTCTGCTACATATTTTTCTTTACCTAAAAATATAATTATTTGGGTATATGGTATAATGTGAGTATCTTCTCTTTCAAGTGAAATGCAAAACCCTTTTCCCAGCATCATTTATTTAATTAAATTTTCCCTACCCATTGTTTCATGATGCTTGCTTTGTCATATATTATATGCTTATATATAATTGGATTTCTTTCTAGGCCTTTTAAAAACAGGATTTGACCTATGTAAAATTATGATGACTGGACATTGCTCTGAGATATTGATTGAATGCTTCTGAGTGGTATCTTCTCTATGGCAGGTTGTTAATATTTGAATGTTTTATAGAAGTGAATTCTTAAAAAGATGTTGGTGAGTGCATTGGAAACCTTTTAAGATGGCTGTAATGAGCTACTCTGGGAGAATATTACAGGCTTTGATGGGTCCCTCAGTGGCAGTTCCACTGGCCTATCCTATTGACTGACAAAAGATTGTTGGGGAATATTTAATGTTGTTTTAATTAACTGATTTTTTCTTTTAGGCGTTTTTATCTTCCATTAGCCTGAGGCCTTATCTTTCCAAAATTTTCCCTCACCCCCTTTAAAATGGTACATAGAAAATTATTTCTTTTATTTCCCCATAGACGTGCGTCATCTTTTGGAAATGAGACCAGTGTTTAGTTTTTACATCCTCAGTTAATGATGATTTTAAGTCTAGCAAAAAGAAAAAAAGAAATTATATTGCCTTCAAAATATCTACCTGGCAGGGCTTCCCTGGTGGTGCAGTGGTTGAGAGTCCACCTGCCGATGCAGGGACACGGGTTCGTGCCCTGGTCTGGGAAGATCCCACATGCCGCGGAGCGGCTGGGCCCGTGAGCCATGGCCGCTGAGCCTGCGCGTCCGGAGCCTGTGCTCCGCAACGGGAGAGGCCACAGCAGTGAGAGGCCTGCGTACCGCAAAAAAAAAAAAAAAAAAAAAATATATATATATATATATATATATATATATATCTACCTGGCAATGATAGGGATTTGATTTTGGATATCTGTTCTCGAAAGATGAAACAGGACAGTATGACAATCACAGAGTGTAATTAAACAGTTATAAATGTTGCCGTAGAAAGGAATTAGCAATAAAGTTATCCACAGGGAAAACAAACAGACAGTAAATGATCTTTTAGATGCAGGCTATCATACCTGAGATTGGAGAAAGGTGAGGTTCTAGATGCCATTTCCTGAATACGTGGGATTTGGAGTGAAACAGAGTTTGGGTGTCGTCCTGATTTCTCTACTTATTGTGTATGGCTTTGGGCAAATAATGTAGCCTCAGTTTTTCACGTGACAACAGTGGGACTTACCTCATAGAATTGTTGTCAGGATTAAGGGCAGAGCTCACTCCTCAGTGTCTGTCACATGGATCAGCGAACTGTGGCTTTCGTCATCACTGGCTGTATCAGATGTGCATTTTAACATCTAGATGCAGAGACTATCAGGAGGATATTTCAAATAGAAACATTGTTATCTCTGGGCTTTTGCTCTTGCTAATATCTCTGCTTGTATTGAAGAGTTTAGTTGGGCATTGCAGAGTGGTTAAAAAAAAAAAGTTCCAATCAAGGAGTTTTAAAATTTAATGCAGCATTTATGAGCATATTTTTCTATTTTCTTATTGTCGTATGTCAGAGAGTATGTCATTGCTTAAGAGAAAAATGCCAGACTATAAGTTATCAGGCTCATTGGTACAATGAAACCATCCAGATACCATGGTTGCCTGGGTTGGCCCATGGCTCGTCTTTGACAGTTGTCACCTTCCTACTTAAACTTTTGTAAGTTCAGGTACTTATGAGCTGACAAGAGATTCTTCAATATGGATAACAATCTTTTAGTTAAAAGTCAGAAAGTGATAGGTGCTTAGGGCCCTCAAATAGTCACCTTAAGAGGTCTGTTTAAGCAGATTTCTTAGCAACAGGAAAACAAAATTTTTAATTGGGCAAATGAGCAACTAGAGAATGTGAGAGAAATTATTTCATCCATTTTAGAAATTGCAAATAAATTGCATTCCTCTAATAATATTCACACTGCATAAATGTGTTAATAATAATAAAAAACTTTTACTGTACCTCCAGTACTGAAGGAAGAACTTTATGTATTAACCCACTTATATATCAGAACAAAACTAGGAAATAGGTACTGTTTTTAACCCTTTCTTACTGACAAGGTATCTGTTTGCCCAAGGTGAAACCTGAATTTGACCTCAGCAGTCGGGCCCCAGAAGAGCTGCTCTTAACCCATAAACTTCCTGTCTCTCTACATTAAAGTAGGCTCAGCTCTTAGTAAACTAGGTCCTTGGGTCTAAAGGGCCAAACTGGTGGTAGTTAGGCTGCTTGCCTAACTTGCCTGCTTGCCTAAGAAATCTTGCCCAGATTTCTCCAAATCTATCTCTGGAATTGTTCAGCCCCTTCTGAGGGGCTGAGCAGATCTGTCCTTTTCCAAAGTTATAAAGTAGACATCATTGTCTGTTCTTGAATTTCACACGTGTCCTGACACCATCCCATGTTATTCCTGGCCTTCCTGAATATTTCCCATTATGTCCTCAAAAAAATTGCAGGAAATATTCTCTTTGGTTACAAAATTTTGGTTACAAATATTCTCTTTTGGTTACAAAATTTTTTTTCACACTTCTTTATTCCTAAGGCTTTAGAGTTTGCCACCCCTGCCATGGTAACCAGGGTCATCAATATAATCGCAGCTGCTCTTCCATTCCTTTTTTTTTTTTTGTCTGTTTGTTTGTTTGGTGCCACAGCTGGCTTATTGTGGCCAACGTGTTGTGAGAGCAATGACTTCCACATATCACACCTGCTCCTGAATTCATCTTTAGAAGTCTGTCGGCACAGGCGGTGAAAGAGAAAAGAGAGGCCTGAAGGGCAAACCAAAAGCAGAAATGGGGTAAGGGGTGTGGAAAAGAGGAGGGGAGGAGGAAAGAACCAACAGGCACAGGGCAGCATCCAATCTGTCCTACAGGCTACATGTTCCAGGGAGTTTTCTCTGGAACATATAGCTTGGCTAACTCTTGAAAGAAGAAACGATAGGAAGTGAAAATGAGAAATGTATAGGGAAAGGTGAGTGTGATGAGCTGAGCAGTGAGCGTGTTGAATAAATTGCTTTTTAAAAAATTGACTTGATTTCACACAAGGGTCTTAAGTTGAAAAACTCCTTTCGTTCTTTTCCTTCCCTGCACGAGGCCAATTTTGTAACAAGGCAAGATAAAAAGGTTATTATTCTCAAAGTGTCTCTGCACCTTTTCCCCTCTGATAGGGACTTAATGAGGTGTTGGGTATAAGGGACTGACCCCAAAGCATCAGTCTCATTATGTCCTGTTTCATTCCAATCCCTGGTAGCTCACCTCTCTCCTCAAGCCTCAGTGAGTTGAACGACACTGGGCTTTTTGTACAGCTCCATACTCAGGATCTTGTTCGGTTAAAGAATTTACTTCTAAGGCTTCCTGGTAAATGCCTGGAAAAAAAGAAAACTTACAATACCACAGTACAGATTGCTTTTCACCTGACTGCTTTCATTAAAACAGATAAAGAATCTTTAAGTGATAGAGAAATTGCTCTCTAACCATTGTTAAGCAGTTACTGGGACACTCAGGGACTAGTGACACTATAATTATGCAAATGGCTGATGTAGTCTCTGACTGGGTTATAAATGATAGCTAGATGCCTACCTATGTTATGATAAAGGAGAAGTATTATGAAGACAGGAAAGGGTGCATGTAGTCATCATCATCATCATGATAATAAAACATATTGCAATAGAATAGGAGTGTCGTAGTAGTCATACTAGTAGCAGCACCGCTTTTTGAGAGCCTACCAAAAGCTAGACCCAAGGGTAGGCTTTTTTTTTTTTTACTGTGACTTTAATTAAAACAACAGGAAATTGAGAATCAGAAATTTGAGTTAACTTGCCTTAGTTCATTCTGTCTTTTAATTAGCCAGCAAAGATTTTACACCATTTATGCCTGACACCAAAATCCATTTCCTCTCTGCCTCTTCCTTGAAAACTCTACGTGGTTCTCATAACGGTTCAGCAGCACAGTAAAGAAGGAAGGGATGGCTCAACTGATATTTCAAGAGTGCGTGTCATCAAATGTCTTAGCTACTGGCTGGGTAAAAGTAGTCATCCTTGTCCAAAGGTGTGTAGACTTGAGAGAGCTCATCTTATCCTCCTGACTCTGGATGCAGCTGTAGTGTTTGTAAAGCGTGCGTAAGGGGTGTAACATAGGTACATCTAGGAAATAGCATGGCCAGCCAAGTTATTCCATGACAAAAACACCGTAATGATTTCGTGCTAAAAAAAAAAATCCGAGCGTGTCTCAATTCTTTCAGCATCATTTCCAGACCTCAGGGGGAAACAGTGTTTAGCCTCATATTGAAATAAGGAAATGTTCAGCCTTCAGTGGTTTATATTTCTCATCATCTGCCATGATGTAGAGGGCAAGGGACAAAGGCAGGAGATCCCCGGCAGAAAATAACTTAGCTGACTCCTTTGCTAGTATTAATATTTCCCAATAAGTATATAATTTCAGAGATACCTTCGGGCTGATATTTTAACTAAGAATATTTGTAATATTTATATAATTTTAGTATAAATCCTTGGAATGATTGTTTTACCTCCAGTAGTTTCTCAATAGTAATCAGGTGACACACCAGATAATAAAAGTGTACTGTGTACAATTTTCTACACACACACACACACACACACACACACACACACACACACACACAAACTTTCCTCCCAAATCTCATCTGTAACTATATTAAAAATTAAGTTCAAGTTGATTTTTTATAACTTTATATTGCTCCCTTCAGTTTACCAATGACGCGAGCTTTCAGTGTACATCAGCCCACACAGTTGAAGGGATGAGAGAAAAGCCTAGTTATACTCATGGCATGTTAGATCACCTTTAAAAATACTTGTATGTAAAGAAGGGGCAGCTGTTCACCTGAGGGAGGGTTCTTAATTTTTAGAAAGTAGACATGCTCCCCATGTTTATTTCTTAAAGGAGAATGAGAGCAGTGACTGCCCTTCCCCAGTCCTCTTGGCAAGAAGGCATGGACATTGGGGTATCAGTTTTCTTTGTGGCTGTGGTCCCCTGAGGGACTGCAAATTCAGGAACTTGGAGGAATATTCATGAATAAATCCCAGTATAAAATTAACTTAAATCAGGAAGTCACATAAAAGGATTGTGATTTAAGACACAAAAGTTTGCAGAATTTGGGGTATTGTAAGTGCCCCTAGTTCTCCACCCACCCAATTCCTCTAGATTGAGAAATGGGAGGGGGGTAATAATAAAATAAAGCATAAAATATTTAAATTACCTTAATACATGAATCTGGGGCTACTATATTGTTATAGTGGTTAGACACAAAATGGTACATAAATTCAGGTGACAATAAATTATTTCTGTCCTGGCCAGTGGAAGAGGGTACTCACCAGGACAGATATGAAGGCTAGACCTTCCTGAAAAACAGTCTCTCTAGATTAATTCATTTATTCACCAACTTAATTATGATGGTTGATTTTTGCCACTTTCAAGTTATAAAATATTATATACTGCCCTGTGATGCTGATGACACCTTCCCCCCACAAAAGAGAAAATGAGCTACAAAATGTAATTTGGTACCAGCCTAATGGACTTAGAGGAACTCTAGGAGCTTATTCTTGTCAATCAGCTTTTGAAAATAAGGCAATTGATGGTCAAGACAGGAAGCCATATATTTTCAATTTCTTTCAGCTCAGAGCCCAAATTATAGAATGATTTATTTTATTGTTTTCCCCAAACGTTGACACATGAAAGAAGGATCATTAACTCAGAATACTTGAGTGAATACAGAAAAACAAAGCTTTGATTTAACAACTTTCTAAACGGTTGATTTAAGAAGAAAAACTTGCAAGTCCCAGATTTTCCAATAGAGCATCCACAATTTCATAGGAAGCCTAGGTCAGAGGTCAGTGGCAGTTTTGCAGCTCCCTGCTGGTGGGCTCTGCCTCTATACCGTGTGAAGGGAGATATGATGCTGGCTCATTTGGAATGCTCTTGGGGACACCTGAACTCATGGTGCCCATGAAGAGTTATCCAGTGGTGAGTGAGAAGATGTTGTTTGAAAAAGTTGTGGTAAGACAAAAGCATTTAAAATAAATATTGGAACAACAGTGTACATGGAACACTTTATAGTCAATTCATGTTTTTTGAAGATATAACTAAATGTTTTCACACGTACTTATTTAGTCTTTACGACACATTTATGATACAGATATTAGTTTTTATCTCTTTGCAGTAGCTTAGCAAGTATTAGTCTAAGTAACTTGATAGAGGCCTTGAAAGGGAGCTGAGACTCAAGCGTGGCCATTGGCCTCCAGGCCTCAAGCATTTTGTAGGACATCACACTGCCTCTTGTAGTGTGTGGTTCCAGTTATCTCAGTCCACCAGACCTCAGCTGACAATTCACTGTTTCCTCTTGGGTCCAGAGTTGCTGATTCACCTGGGCCTGATCCCGGTGGTTCATTGCTAACCTGTTAGCTCCAGTGAGCACATCAGCATGTTTAGAATGATGCCAAAGAGGCAGCGGGGAATAGTGATTAAGAAAAATATATGGACTTGGCAGGCAAATTTCCAGGGTCTAATACCCACAGCTCTGCCACCTTCTAGCTGCATGGCCGGGGGTGTTTTTCCTTAACCTTTCAGTTTGTCACTTTCTGTATAAGAATAGTACTACAGCACTGTCCCATAATGTTGTTGTAAGGATGAAATGAATTAATTAACATAAAGTTTTAATATAGCACCTGACAAATCGTAACCACTAAGGCTTGGCTATTATTTTTATAAACGCCCTGTTCTCCTTGGAAACATGCAATGGAAAATGTTTGGTTTTATCCCCCTCAAGTTTCTCTTTCTTTACGTATACCTTTTTAATTTATCTTTAATAAAACTAACAGAATATATTTTATAATAATACAGCTTTATCGTAGTGGCATGTTCTTTTCTGAGTATTAAAATATAAATGATCCCAAAGTTCTGACCTTGGTTCACCCTAGGAAAGAAATGATTTTCTGATAGTTCTTTTTGTCTGTTGGATTCTTCTTGTGTTTTTGCAGGGATTTTTTTTAAAGATGTTGTGTAATGGGATCACACTTATCACAACTGCTCTTTGTAGCCTATACCCTTTGCGATACAGGTGTTAATTCAGATGAATACAACTGCATGAAGAGACTCTTCTGTGTTTGCACCTCATGCACAGTGGACGAGGTCCTTACCAGCTTCCTGTCAAGCCTCCCAACTCAGTGCTTCAACCTTCTAATTCTGTGTTCCCAGCTGAGCAGCAGTCTTCATTTACTGAACCCAGGGCTTAGAAATGATGATTCTAACTTTGGTCCTAGATAACGATGTGCTCTCAGCTGCTAATTCATTTATGTCTAGTCAATTAAGGAGTACATTTTTCCTCTCTGTCCACCTGCTGTCATCCTCTGTGCAGCACAGAAACAACAAATTATATTTCCCTAACCTCTTTAAATATGTCACTCCCTAGCTTACAAACTTTTGGTGGTAACTCATTACATATGAGATAAAGTGCAAACTCTTTAGTTCAGAGTCATCACCAGAGTCTACCTAGATACACTTAGTTTGTCCCTTTCCCATCTCAGCCTGTGAATGGCCCTCTCCCTTCATCTCTATCCATCTTTATAAATTCTCGCCATCTTTTAAAGCACCCTTATCCCTGAACTTCCCTGTATCCATCCTAAATACAGGTCAGTAGATTGGAAGATTTTTCTGTTGTACCACTTACTTGTAGTGTAACTGTGGTCATGTCACTTAAAACATCTCTAGATCTTACCACATCTGAAAGTTGGAATGAATCTTATGCACCATTCATGGTTAATGCAAGGACTTAATGAGATGATACAGGTGAAAGGGATAGATTTAGTACCAGAAACGTGGTAGTTGGTCAATAACTATCCCTTCCCATTTTTGCATCATGAGTTATTAATACTACTAATTTGATACATGCATTTCTGACCAGTTATAGTTTTTATATGTTATGTTCTATCTTTCCAAAGAGACCCAAGTTCTATAATGCTAAAATTATGTTACTGTATCTTGGCACTCTCTACTTATCCTAACAAAGAGCTTTACATGTTAGAGGCTGAGTCAATGGTTGCAAGATTAACCATAGAAACAGTTTTCCCCCAGCTCCCATGACCATGATATCGACAGAGCAAAAAATGTGTTGGTTGTCCCTGAGAGGGAAGAAGATTCAGGGACCTGAAACACTGGTCTTTGCATGAGCCTATGTTTGGAGAAGAAAGGGCACATTTTAAGCCTTAGAAACATTGGTGCCCACCCAAGACAGTAGCTCCTTGTCCAGTGTCACCTTCGTGTAAGTTTGATTGGCATTGCAAACAGTCACATTTTCTCACCTCATGAATAAAGATGTCTAAATTGCTCATAAGCATATCTTCCTATTTGATCATATCTTTATTCATATACTCAAAATATTTTCCTCAACACCTAGTATGTTCCGAAGGATGGGCTGGGTGTTGTAAATGCCGGCACGAGGACTGGCTTTAAGGAACTGATAGTCAATAAGAAATGTATCTTATTTACTGTGTGATGATCATATTCAGAAGAAATTCTTAAAATTATAGATCGTTGTAGTTATAGGGAAACGTATTAGTCCTAAAGCATTAGTTAATAAAACATTGCTGAACTTTTTTGCAAAATTTCAAAAAATATCAGCATTACTTTGTCTCTTTTACTGTTTGAAAATTTACACACACACACACACACACACACACACACACAGACACACAAACACACTTACTCATTCACTCATTCACTCACAGCTTCTGTTCTGAGGGCTCTGTATTGAGGAACCTTGAGGGTAACTGATCTTTTTTTATTTCAATACTTCATTCCTTTTTATTGCCAAATAATATTCCATTGTATGAATGTAACCTAGTTTATTTATCCATATATCAGTTGATGTATATTTGGGTTGTTCCCACTTTTTGGTTCTATGAATAACGCTGCTATGAACATTTGTGTACAAGTTTTTGTGTGAACAATATGTTTTTAATTCTCTTAGATATACCTGGAGGTGTAGGATTGCTGGGCCATATGGTAACTAACTTGGGGTTTAAGTCTCTGAGGAACTGCCGTACTATTTTTTATTTAATTATTTTTATTTTTATTTTTTAAATTTAATTTTATTTATTTTTTTATACAGCAGGTCCTTATTAGTCATCAGTTTTATACACATCAGTGTATACATGTCAATCCCAATCGCCCAATTCATCACACCACCACCACCCCCCCGCTGCTTTCCCCCCTTGGTGTCTGTACGTTTGTTCTCTACATCTGTGTCCCAATTTCTGCCCTGCAAACGAGTTCATCTGTACCATTTTTCTAGGTTCCACATATATGTGCTAACATACGATATTTGTTTTTCTCTTTCTGACTTACTTCACTCTGTATGACAGTTTCTAGATCCATCCACGACTCTACAAATGACCCAATTTTGTTCCTTTTTACGGCTGAGTAATATTCCATTGTATATATGTAACACATTTTCTTTATCCATTCGTCTTTCGATGGGCATGTAGGTTGCTTCCATGACCTGGCTGTTGTAAAGAGTGCTGCAATGAACATTGGGGTGCATGTGTCTTTCTGAATTATGGTTTTCTCTGGGTATATGCCCAGTAGTGGGATTGCTGGATCATATGATAATTCAATTTTTAGTTTTTGAAGGAACCTCCATAGTGGCTGTATCAATTTACATTCCCACCAACAGTGCAAGAGGGTTCCCTTTTCTCCACACCCTCTCCAGCATTTGTTGTTTGTGGATTTTCTGATGATGCCCATTCTAACTGGTGTGAGGTGATACCTCATTGTAGTTTTGATTTGCATGTTTCTAATAATTAGTGATGTTGAGCAGCTTTTCATGTGCTTCTTGGCCATCTGTATGTCTTCTTTGGAGAAATGTCTGTTTAGGTCTTCTGCCCATTTTTGGATTGGGTTGTTTGTTTTTTTAATATTGAGCTGCATGAGCTGTTTATATATTTTAGAGATTAATCCTTTGTCCGTTGATTCATTTGCAAACATTTTCTCCCATTCTGAGGGTTGTCTTTTCGTCTTGTTTATGATTTCCTTTGCTGTGCGAAAGCTTTGAAGTTTCATTAGGTCCCATTTGTTTATTTTTGTTTTTTATTTCCATTACTCTAGGAGTTGGATCAAAAGCATATTGCTGTGATTTATATCAAAGAATGTTCTTCTTATGTTTTCCTCTAAGAGTTTTAAAGTGTCCAGTCTTACATTTAGGTCTCTAATCCATTTTGAGTTTATATTTCTGTATGGTGTTAGGGAGTGTTCTAATTTCATTCTTTTACATGTAGCTGTCCAGTTTTCCCAGCACCACATATTGAAGAGACTGTCTTTCCTCCATTGCATATCCTTGCCTCCTTTGTCATAGATTAGTTAACCATAGGTGCATGGGTTTATCTCTGGGCTTTCTATCTTGTACCATTGATCTGTGTTTCTGTTTTTGTGCCAGTACCATATTGTCTTGATTACTGTAGCTTTGTAGTATAGTCTGAAGTTAGGGAGTCTGATTCCTCCAGCTTCGTTTTTTTCCCTCAAGACTGCTTTGACTACTTGGGGTCTTTTGTTTCTCCATACAAATTTTAAGATGATTTGTTCTAGTTCTGTAAAAAAATGCCATTGGTAATTTGATAGGGATTGCATTGAATCTATAGATGGCTTTGGGTACTATAGTCATTTTCACAATATTGATTCTTCCAATCCAAGAACATGGTATATCTCTCCATCTGTTGGTATCATCTTTAATTTCTTTCATCAGTGTCTTATAATTTTCTGCATACAGGTCTTTTTTCCCCCTAGGTGGGTTTATTCCTAGGTATTTTATTCTTTTTGTTGCAATGGTAAATGGGAGTGTTTCCTTAATTTCTCTTTCAGATTTTTCATCATTAGTGTATAGGAATGCCAGAGATTTCTGTGCATTCATTTTGTATCCTGCAACTTTACCAAATTCATTGATTAGCTCTAGTAGTTTTCTGGTAGCATCTTTAGGATTCTCTACGTATAGTATCATGTCATCTGCAAACAGTGACAGTTTTACTTCTTCTTTTCGAATTTGTATTCCTTTTATTTCTTCTTCTTCTCTTATTGCTGTGGCTAAGACTTCCAAAACTATGTTGAATAATAGTGGTGATAGTGGACACCCTTGTCTTCTTCCTGATCTTAGAGGAAATGCTTTCAGTTTTTCACCATCGAGAATGATGTTTGCTGTGGGTTTGTCGTATATGGCCTTTATTATGTTGAGGAAAGTTCCCTCTATGCCCAATTTCTGGAGAGTTTTTATCATAAATGAGTGTTGAATTTTGTCAAACGCTTTTTCTGCATCTATTGAGATGATCATATGGTTTTTATTCTTCAATTTGTGAATATGGTTTATCACATTGATTGATTTACGTATATTGAAGAATCCTTGTATCCCTGGGCTAAATCCCACTTGATCATGGTGTATGATCCTTTTAATGTGCTGTTGGATTCTGTTTGCTAGTATTTTGTTGAGGATTTTTGCATCTATATTCATCAGTGATATTCGTCTGTAATTTTCTTTCTTTGTCTGCTTTTGTGATCAGGGTGATGGTGGCCTTATAGAATGAGTTTTGGAGTTTTCCTTCCTCTGCAATTTTTTGGAAGAGTTTAAGAAGGATGGGTGTTAGCTCTTTTCTAAATGTTTAATAGAATTCACCTGTGAAGCCATCTGGTCCTGGACTTTTGTTTGTTGAAAGATTTCTAATCACTGTTTCAATTTCATTACTTGTGATTGGTCTGTTCATATTTTCTATTTCTTCCTGGTTCAGTCTTGGAGGTTATACCTTTCTAAGAATTTGTCCATTTCCTCCAGGTTGTCCATTTTATTGACATAGAATTGCTTGTAGTACTCTCTTAGGATGCTTTGTATTTCTGCGGTGTCTATTGTAACTTCTCCATTTTCATTTCTAATTTTATTGATTTGAGACCTCTCCCTCTTTTTCGTAATGAGTCTGGCTAATGGTTTATCAATTTTGTTTATCTTCTCAAAGAACCATCTTTTACTTTTATTGATCCTTGATATTGTTTTCTTTGTTTCTATTTCATTTATTTCTACTCTGATCTTTATGATTTCTTTCCTTCTGCTAACTTTGGGTTTCGTTTTTTCTTCTTTCTCTAGTTCCTTTAGGTGTAAGGTTAGATTTTTTATTTGAGATTTTTCTTGTTTCCTGAGGTAGGCTTCTATAGCTATAAACTTCCCTCTTAGAACTGCTTTTGCTGCATCCCATAGGTTTTGGATTGTCTATTTTCACTGTCACTTGTCTCAAGGTATTTTTTGATTTCCTCAGTGATCTCTTGGTTATTTAGTAACATATTGTTTAGCCTCCATGTGTTTGTGTTTTTTATGTTTTTTTCCCGTACTTCATTTCTAATCTCATAGCATTGTGGTCAGAAAAGATCCTTGATATGATTTCAGTCTTCTTAAATTTACTGAGGCTTGATTTGTGACCCAAGATGTGATCTATCCTGGATAATGTTCTGTGCACACTTGAGAAGAAAGTGTAATCTGCTGTTTCTGGATGGAATGTCCTATAAATATCAATTAAATCTATCTGGTCTATTGTGTCATTTAAAGCTTCTGTTTCCTTATTTATTTTCATTTTGGATGATCTGTCCATTGGTGTAAGTGAGGTGTTAAAGTCCCCCACTATTGTTGTGTTACTGTCGATTTCCTCTTTTATAGCTATTAGCAGTTGCCTTATGTATTGAGGTGCTCGTATGTTTGGTGCATATATCTTTATAATTGTTATATCTTCTTCTTGGATTGATCCCTTGATCATTATGTAGTGTCCTTCCTTGTCTCTTGTAACATTCTTTATGTTAAAGTCTATTTTATCTGATATGAGTATTGCTACTCCAGCTTTCTTTTGATTTCCATTTGCATAGAATATCTTTTTCCATCCCTTCACTTTCAGTCTGTATGTGTCCCTAGGTCTGAAGTGGGTCTCTTGTAGACAGCATATAGATGGGTCTTGTTTTTGTATCCATTCAGCAAGACTGTGTCTTTTGGTTGGAGCATTTAATCCATTCACGTTTAAGATAATTATCGATATGTATGTTCCTATGACCATTTTCTTAATTCTTTTGGGTTTGTTTTTGTAGGTCCTTTTCTTCTCTTGTGTTTCCCACTTAGAGAAGTTCCTTTTGCATTTGTTGTAGAGCTGGTTTAGTGGTGCTGAATTCTCTTAGCTTTTGCTTGTCTGTTAAGCTTTTGATTTCTCCATCGAATCTGAATGAGATCCTTGCGGTGTAGAGTAATCTTGGTTGTAGGTTCTTCCCTTTCATCACTTTAAGTATATCATGCCACTCCCTTCTGGCTTGTAGAGTTTCTGCTGAGAAATCCGCTGTTAACCTTATGGGAGTTCCCTTGTATGTTATTTGTCATTTTTCCCTAGCTGCTTTCAATAATTTTTCTTTGTCTTTAATTTTTGCCAGTTCGATTACTATGTGTCTCGGCGTGTTTCTCCTTGGATTTATCTTGTATGGGACTTGCTGTGCTTCTTGGACTTGGGTGGCTATTTCCTTTCCCATGTTAGGGAAGTTTTCGACTATAATCTCTTCAAATATTTTCTCGGGTCCTTTCTCTCTCTCTTCTCCTTTTGGGACCCCATAATGCGAATGTTGTTGTGTTTAATGTTGTCCCAGTGGTCTCTTAGGCTGTCTTCATTTCTTTTCATTCTTTTTTCTTTATTCTGTTCCACAGCAGTGAATTCCACCATTCTGTCTTCCAGGTCACTTATCCGTTCTTCTGCCTCAGTTATTCTGCTATCAATTCCTTCTAGTGTAGTTTTCATTTCAGTTATTGTATTGTTCATCTATGTTTGTTTGTTCTTTAATTCTTCTTGGCCTTTGTTATACATTTCTTGCAGCTTCTCGATCTTTGCCTCCATTCCTCTTCCGAGGTCCTGGATCATCTTCACTATCATTATTCTGAATTCTTATTCTGGAAGGTTGCCTAGCTCCACTTCATTTAGTTGTTTTTCTGGGGTTTTATCTTGTTCCTTCATCTGGTACATAGCCCTCTGCCTTTTCATCTTGTCTGTGTTTCTGTGAGTGTGGTTTTTGTTCCACAGGCTGCAGGATTGTAGTTCTTCTGGCTTCTGCTGTCTGCCCTCTGGTGGATGAGGCTTTCTAAGAGGCTTGTGCAAGTTCCCTGATGGGAGGGAGTGGTGGTGGGTAGAGCTGACTGTTGCTCTGGTGGGCAGAGCTCAGTAAAACTTTAATCTGCTTGACTGCTGATGGGTGGGGCTGGGTTTCCTCCCTGTTGGTTGTTTGGCCTGAGGCAACCCTACACTGGAGCCTACCTGGGCTCTTTGGTGGGGCTAGTGGCAGACTCTGGGAGTGCTCACGCCAAGGAGTACTTCCCAGAACTTCTGCTGCCAGTGTCCTTGTCCCCATAGTGAGCCACAGCCACTGCCCGCCTCTGCAGGAGACCCTCCAAAACTAACAGGTAGGTCTGGTTCAGCCTTCCCTGGGGTCACTGCTCCTTCCCCTGGTCCCGATGCGCACAGTACTTTGTGTGTGCCCTCCAAGAGTGGAGTCTCTGTTTCCCCCATTCCTGTCGAAGTCCTGCAATCAAATCCCACCAGCCTTCAGAGTCTGATTCTCTAGGAATTCCTCCTCCCGTTCCCTGACCCCCACGTTGGGAACCTGACGTGGGGCTCAGAACCTTCACTCCAGTGGGTGGACTTCTGTGGTATAAGCGTTCTCCAGTCTGTGAGTCACCCACCCAGCAGTTATGGGATTCGATTTTATTGCGATTGTGCCCCTCCTACCATCTCATTGTGACTTCTCCTTTTTCTTTGGATGTGGGGTATCTTTTTCGGTGAGTTCCAGTGTCTTCCTGTCGATGATTGTCCAGCAGGTAGTTGTGATTCTGGTGTTCTCTCAAGAGAGGGTGAGAGCACGTCCTTCTACTCCGCCATCTTGTTTCCTCACTCGAGGTTAACTGATCTTAATGCTTCCCTTTGCAGATGGGCCAGCTCAGAGGGGAGAAATGTGTTGTCCGGGGTCCTGAAGTTGCCAGGGCAGAGCTAGAAGAAGTGATCTCTTGACTGCAGTCCATCTCTTTTCCACGTGATTATGTTGCCTTATCCAGTATTTTTGGTCAGAGTCAATCTGTTTTCCCCTTTGCTCTGAAATCTCTGAAATGCTATTAGGATGCATCCTCATGCCAACCAGCAGCTGCTTTCTGGAAGTAGCATTAGAATGCAACACTGAATCCTGAGGAGGAAATGGTTTCACTGTGGTTTGTAGTCTTTTCTATACTCTCTCCACCCACATATATTTACATCTCCCGCATTCTTAACTGAATTACAGTCAAATGCTTCATTACAGAGACTCAGCCAGGAGGACATGCCCTGGAGAATTTATTAACAGACAAATGTATTATTCACAAGCTTGATCTGATCATACAAAATTTGCACTATAACCACACACCCTGAGCGAATTCCTTTCATAAACCTCAATGATTAGATGTAAAAGAATGGTGTGGAAGAAAAGAAAGGAAAGTGTAGGGCTGGAAGGGGCTGGAGCTCTTGCCAGTTTGCATTTAGGAAGCCCACAGAGGAACTGGTTCCGAGCCTTCTCCCTCACTTGTTGCCTCCTCTAAGACACTATTTCCTTCTCTTTTTAGAGCCCCCTTTTGATGGTTTGGAGGGAGGAAGGAATGATGAATTAAGTAGAGTTGGTGAATTATTTTAATGATGGTTTCTATGACAACGAGACAAATACTTTCCACCTACTTTGTGTTTAAAGCAAAGAGATACTAGGCAAATAATTTTACTGAATAGTGAATGTGGTAAAAAATTAATAAATCAAACAAAACAAACCTTGTAGGTACTTGGTTACCATCAGGTATGAAAGATTTGTACAGTATTATTCCACCTACAGATAAAAGTCGTTCTACTTAGAATCAAAGTCTACATCTTAATAGCCTGAAAGTCTCCAGTGTTCCTTGATCCAGAGAATGCACCTTAACTTGTACATTGAATTTCTTCAGACTTAGACCTCCCTGGTTTCCTCCTGAGGTAGCTTATAACCTTGCCCATAGTATTTAAGAAAAAGTCTTGATTTCTTTTTTCTTGCAGTTCTTACCTATGCAGGGTTCCCTATGGTCATTCTGGAAGTCCTGCCCTGGCTCTCACTGACCAACTTTAACTGACAGACCAACTGCATTAATGTCACATTTTTGCATTGAGTATTGTTCGGCAGAACGCTGTGCAGTTGATAACTTCTGCTAGTTCCACCCCCAGCTCTGCAGAGAAAAACCTATCTATTATTAAAAACCCTATTAGTACTGTTAAGATTGAACTGTTCTCTCCCACTGTAGCTGCTGAGTGTTATCTAATTGGTTTTTATTACCTGGAAAACCTTGGGAGTGTGGCACTCAAATGCACATTTGCTAACAGTTGTGTTCTTTCCTCTTGTACTCATTGGAGATGCTTTCAGATCGTTTCGATTTTGTCAGCAGAAAAGAGGGGAAATACTAGAGAGCATTTTAGACAGTACCTGGCAAAGGACTGCAGACCCCAGGATAAGGTTTGCTGTGGCTACTCTCAGACTCAAGGACATAAATGCATGTCACATATGTGGCTTTTCCCATTATCATCTGTACCGCAAAGAGTATGTTTGCTTCTAGCTTTGTGGCATTATTAATTTTTCACATGAATGCTATTGTCCATTTTTTATAGATTTGATCTTATTTGTATTTTTTAACTGGTAACTCATAAGATCAGTTTCCTATTACTATTGGTTTATTCATTTAAATGGAAGAATTTATTGATGCTCTTATATGCTTATATTTGCCATGTACAGGATGTCTTCTTCAGACTCACATGTGATATCAGAAAAGATGCATCCTTTGCCCACTTCAGTGATGACTGTCTCCTTTACATTTATTTTCCCTTAAGAGGTACTATGGTTCTTGCTTGAAATAATAATAATTATTAGTAATAGTAGTAATAGTAGCAACAGCAGTAGCATTAGTACTTTCTCTGGTGATGTCTTTTTTCAGAGAGCTTTGCTACTTTTCTTTAAATACTTTGAGCCAGTGTAAACATTCCCAACCATCCCTCTCGTCCCCCGCAACCCCGTTCTTGTGAATCCTGTCCTGTGCTTCGAGGCTTGATTTGTGAATATTCTCCTTGATGTTTGACTTAGTTTACTGTCTCCTTCCTTCTTGACCCCAAGAAATAGGCGTCTGTTTTACCACCTGAATGAAATGACTTTCTATAAAATGATATCCATTGCTTGTATTCAGCGTGCATTTTTTCTTGGTCCCTACCTTGACCTTAACAATGTGCTCCTCAGTAAGCGATGATAACAGCAGAACATTTTGAACACTTCCTATGTACCAAATGCTCTTCTAATCACTTTAAATGTATAGTCAAGTCACTGAAGTATTTCACTAACTCACAATTCTCACAATATCCCATATGGTAAAGAGCACTGTGCTTTCCAATTTACAGACAAAGACATTGAGACAGAACGAAGTAAAGTCACTTGTCCTAAATTTCTCACTTGCTGGGGGGTTGGAGCTCAGACTCCACCCAAGATGGTCTAGCAAGTCCACAGTCTTTGCGTTTGGCCACACTGCGGTGCTGCTCTCAGAATTCCCCCAGACTTGTCATTCTTGATGACGTTGCCTCTCACTCCTCTCAGGCCAAATTCCACTGAGCACACATGGATTGAGTGCCCGACAGGCACCAGCTCCTGTTCTCTTTCAGTCTCCTCTTGTCCCCTTGCCCATTAATTGTATTCAGGAGGGATAGATTAAGGCCAGAATTATGCTGTGGCTTTTAAGGTCTAGGAGCCCTTTTCCAGGTGGCGAGAAGGACCATCCACTGAGAAGCAGCACAACAGTCCTTCCCCATCTCCTAATTACTGATGATTCACTGTGATCTTCTCAATGCCCCAGTCTCATCATCGTAATTTTATGCAATGACTCCCTTTTCTTTGACCTCCAAATCTAATCAGTTATTAAATGTTACTGACCTTCCCCTTTACAATTCATTTCCACGGCCATAACTCTACCCTAGGCTCTAATCGCTTTACTTTTGAATTACAATAATGGGTCTAAGTGGCCTTTGTTCCACCAGGTTCTGTCCATTCCCAGTTGGTTACCTACTCTCCTACACACTAGCCCCCAGAGGACTTCCAGTCGTCTTTTGTGACCTGGATCAAATGCTCACTCCTCTCTGAAGCCTTCACAGATCACTCCATGTTGCTCACCCCTTCATCTTTGGTACCAGTCAAATAATATCCTGTACATGTTTGTCACTTCACTACACCTGAAACTCCTGTGGTCTGGACGGTCTGTTACTTTTCTTTGTAGACACAACATCCAGCAGTGTGTCTGGTACACAATAATGACTAGTTCACCTAAGAATGAATGTATGAATAAATAAATGAAAGAAAAGTGAATGACCCTGCAGGGACTTGCATTTGCCTAACTTACCAAGTCCAAAAGCCTGAGCACAGTCACAGAGACCCAGTGCCCTGCCCTTCCTTCCACTAAGGTTATCGCTAATGCCTACTGGTTTGGACCTGGTTGCTTAAGCAATTGTGTTCACTGTTTTCTTCACATGACATTTTTTTTTTTCTCCTTGTATTAATAGTTCAGGTGTTTCCCTTCTCTACAAAGTCTGTCCCAATCATCTCCACTTTGACCACTCACCATTCCTTTGTTCCCATAAATAATGATCCCATTAGACTGGCGAGGGTCTATTATTTTCATGAAAGCTTACTGAAGTGGAGCTATCCACCAAAGAGTTGGTGTGGTGTCGTCTAACATATTTAGCATCAGGTGTCCAATGAAGAGGATTGCGGTCTCAAATCTAAAATGTGACCTCGGTCCATGTATTATCCACGATCAGCCTTAGTTTACTCATGGGATAAATGGAGATAACAGCTATCAGCTACCTCACAAATTTGTTGTCATGTGGGTGTTTTTCAACACCAACAACCAATGCTCTGATTCTCCAGACACTAACCCAGTGTCCGAAAATCCAATTCCATTTCAAGCACTGTTTATTCAATACCTGGAATTAGATCTCACAAATTAAAGGGGTTAGTCTCATAAGACTGCCCCCCACTTCAGTCACAAGTCCTGGGCCTCTCATACTTCTGACTGACTGGCTGTAATCTGGACTTCCCTTGATCACCTCCTAGGGCTCAGTACTTTGCTAACAGCTCACAGAATTCAGGAAGTCATTTTTTCTTATGCTTAGCTGTTTATTATAAAGGATACAATGAACAGTCAGATGAAGAGGTACATAGGGTGAGATCCAGGAGGGTCCCAGGTGTAAGATCTTATGTCTCCATGGAATTGGGATTTGCCACCCTCCTGACACATGGCTGCATTTGCCAATTCATAAGCCATTAGCTCTCCTCATGCAAGAAATGTAACTCCACATACCACCTACACCACTTCCCAGAGGTCAATGGAAGGGCCTGAAAGTTCCAATCCTCTAATCACTTGGTTTTTCGGTGATTATCTGAGGCTATCTAGGTGTCCTACCCTAAGTCACCTCATTAGAATAAACTAAAGTATGATCAAAAGAGGCTCATTATGAATTACAAAAGACAACACTTCTATCACTCAGAAAATCCCAAGGGTTTTAGGAGCTCTGTGCCAGGAACCACCACCAGGGACAAAGACTGAATATATTTCTTATAAAACCACATAATGATTAAATGAAACTCTCTGTGTAAACTATAATTTAGTAAAATATATTGAAAAGAATTTCATCCACTATAAAGTATTACATAAACGTGGTTGTAATAAGTGCTTATAACTACCCTTCTTCACAAGACTCAAAAATAAAGGGCAAAACAAAAACGCCCTTCACATCATCATGCATCACTTAACTCTATAGTTTCCATGTTTCTAGAAGGCTTTCTTTCAAAATATCTCAACTAAATTAACCTTCCCGACATATAGCCCTTAGTTTTTTAACAAATACACCATTTATGGAGAAACGTCATGATCTCTAAACCTTACAGCAATCCTAGCTGGTCAACATGGTCACCCTCTACTAGTAGAGGAATAAACTGAGGTTCCGTCTAGTCCCCTGAACTTTCACATGGCGACAGGGCTAGTAAGTTTGGAGCTGGGATTTAAATTCAAGGTTCTCTCACAAACAAGTCCATACCCTACTCATGGGACCATGATGCCTCTGTGACATAGGGTTAGGATTTCACATTACTATTTCACTGTTAATCCCATTTTACAGGAAAGGCAGCATCCCTGCAGTTGGCTCCTGGGATATGGAAGGAGACAAAAGAATCGTATGCTGATGTGGGTGTCTGTGCAGAGCACTGTCCTGTTGGGGTCAACAGGTTGGCTTCTTGCCATCCAGGGATGATGTCTTTTATAATGAGGAAGTCAAAAAGATAATTATGGAAATTAATTCCTGAACCGCTATGGCCTGTGAACTCTACCAAGCAGAACTTTGAATGTGAAGGGCAGAGCTGCAGTGCAGAGCTGAAACAGGAAAACCTTACCTTTGCAGTCTCTTAGGGGGTGAGCTGAACAATTTTCATACAACCCCACACAGTCGTCCTTAACAAGAGTGTTACGTGTGAGTGTGTGTGTGTATGCATGCTGTGGTCTGATTACATGCCTGTGAGCATTCCTGTCACCTGATGCATACAGATGTTCTATTAACCAATTAATTTATTGAGCTAAGTAGGCTAAATCAGACTAAATGACATCAACTTGATCTACAAGGATAGAAATAAATTAGGGTAAGTGTTTTAAATGCCAGTCAGAATGAATGGGTGAAAAAGGAAAGGAAAGAAAAGAGAAAAGAGAATCTAATCCCTAATCTCCTCATTTCTTCTCAATCCCAGAACCTGCCTAATCTACTTTTGCAGGTAGATTGGAAAATACCCCAGCTTGCAAAAGCTTGTCAGCACCCTACCACATTGCACGCTAAGCCCATGCCAAGCTCAAGCCATGAAGAAATTCAAGATCAGTGCTGAGAACTGCCTTTCCTAGGTTTTTAAATAGTCTCTGGTCATAATCTGATTTCTTTTCAACCAATCCAAACTCTTTCCAGCTCTGTGCTTCAGCTAATATGAAGGGCAATAAGCACACGCCAAATGTGGATTCTGAGAAATCACTTCAGAAACATTCTTCCTGGAATTCTGTACGGTTTAGTGGGGAACGTCCACCAGTAATACCCATGTATCACTAAAAATGGAAGGAGAAAGGACCACAGATTTCTATTTTCTAATACTGCCAAGGTGCACACCTCCTATAATTTTCAGAGACCCACACTATAATTCACTCTGTCCTATCATCTACCTCTTTTCTCTCTCGCATTAGATTTAATTCAGTAATCACACCCTACAAGCCATTCAGGCAGAAATACCCTTGCTGACTGCAACTTTCACCAGCTAGTCCATGAATATTGCTGTAATGTTTGTGTATCTATGTGTCTGTGTGTATCTGCGTGCGAGAGAAAGGAAAATATTGTCTTCATCAGCGGCTGCATTCTCTCTCTGTCTTTAATTTGGTCTCTCTACTTTTCCTTCATCCCCACTTTGTGCCCATGGGAGTTAGAATTCCATCCCTCTGGAGTGGCAAGAGACAAATCCTGCCTCTCCAGTCACCACTGAGTGAGAAATTCCTCATCTCCTCTCATTTTTTTCTGTGTTTTTAATTACCTCATCCTTAGGGTAATCACAGGCCATCACCCCTTCTTCTGAAAGATGACTGTTTCTATGACTCTGTTATGCTTTGTACAACTGAGGTTTCTCCCTAGGCCTTTTCCTCTTATATTCTGATGTCTAGCAATGCCTGTTTTTTGTCCATTTTGATTTTTGCGTCTTGCTCAACCTTCAATTTGTTTCCTGTATGTGATTATCTCTTGCTTATCCCCGAGTGAACTTGTGAACATGGTTTCTTTTTGCTTCCCTTACCTCTTGTGTGGCATGTATGTGTCCATTGCCATTTCCTCTGGGAGAGGTGTAAGGAGTGGCAGTTGCTGGATTCTGTGGGCATTTCAGTTCAGAAGATGTATCTGTATCTCTCCACTGCCTTGTTTCATGTCTTTATGCGTGAGTGACATCACTCAAGCCGAACTAAAGCTTAACAGCCTGAAACTGCACAATGCATACCCCATAAAAAACTGGTTCGGGTTCCCAGATGAATATGAAGCATCGATTTGTATGGGAGCAAAGTTAAAAGGTCTAAGGAGGCCAGGGTTCTATATTTTCAATAATTTTCCGCTTTGCAGGGACCTAAAGAATTGTCGATTTACACTTTAAAGGATCAAATAGAAGCCGTAGCGTTTTGTCTCTTCATATTGAGCGGTGAGACTGATCACTCGAAATACATATTCTAACGGAAGAGTAAGATAAGGCGCCGCATCTGAAAGGTGGTGATGATGTCACATGGGGCAGGGGCAGGGCCGCCCCTTCTGACACCGATTTGCTTCATGTGTCCCGCTCTAGCTCTGTGTGTGGCCTCCCGCCATGGTCATACCACTTCCCATTTTCTCTTTCCCAGCATTAAATGAATTTCTCTTTTTGTATTTGGAAATGACAAAAACATGGTGAGAGAGGAGAGGGAGAAATGGAAAAAGGGAAAATGTATAGAAAACAGTTCTGGGATGTTACAGTCTCACATGTACAATGAATAATTTTTAATTTGCAAAAATTTGGATCAGTGCGTACTTTGATCTTGCATTTACATTTCTATATATTTTAGTAAGGGAAGGGTAAACAAAAGGAGACAAGAGTAAGTATATGGCAATAAACACGGAAAATAGTTTTTCCTTAATGGAAAAAGTAATTACATAGATACAAAATGTGTACTGTCAACCCTCAAGAATCTTAGAATGAAAAATATTTATCACTTAATTAAAAGGGCTTTCTAGGAAATGTAACTTAAGAAAATAGAGTGAGGAAGATGGAAAGGGAAATTAATACTTATTAAGCATCTACTATGTATTCAAACACAGAGGTAGCTGTGTTTGTACAGCATAGCTTATCTAATCCTCCCAACAGACTTAGAAAAAGTAGAGTTAGCCCTAATTTTTATAGCTATGGAAACTGGAACTCGGACAAATTTAGTTGTTTACCTAAAATCATACAAGTAACTGGTGAACAGCAGATATGATTTGGCAACTTTTTTTTTTCTATCCATGACTAAATGTCTTCTCTGTTGATTAAGTTACTGTCTGTGGCTAAGAAGAATAGGATCCATGATATGTGACACTCTGTTTTCGCAACCTAGGACATAAATGTAAAATTCTGCTGTTTCATGTTTATAGAAGTTCAGGAATTTCTTAGCTGAGCAGTTTTCTGATTGTAGGCCCAACCTGGTTGCCTGAGGTAGATTAACAGTCTTATGAATTCTTTCCTAGACCCAGGGAGGGTGAGCCCTGTGCTGAGTCCCACACTCCTCTGCCTGGTCCTTCCATGGCCACATCCCTCCTTAGAGGGTGAAGAGTACCTTCTATGACCCTATATGCACCTGGCATCCCAGAACTCCCTGCTCAGAGAATCCCAGACCCATTTCCTAGGTCTGCACTGGCGTCTTTTCTGGGGCTGTCAAAGAGTGTGAACGTGGGGGTAAGGGACCCTCCCAAATGCACTCTAGAGCTGAAGCCAGGACAGGATGAAAAGCAGAGAAATCCATGAACAAGGACCAGTAGTCAGGGTGGCTTTTCCAGCTCCACCTGCCTCCAACATAGAACTTCAAGTAGCTGAGGATTCTAAATGGAGACCTGGCCTTCTAGGAGGATTTATTTATTTTGCGGTACGCGGGCCTCTCACTGCTGTGGCCTCTCCCGTTGCGGAACACAGGCTCCGGACGCACAGGCTCAGCGGCCATGGCTCACGGGCCCAGCCGCTCCACGGCATGTGGGATCTTCCCGGACCGGGGCATGAACCCGCGTCCCCTGCATCGGCAGGCAGACTCTCAACCCCTGCGCCACCAGGGAAGCCCTATGATGGTATTATTTTGATAAATAAGTCTCTATTTGTAATATTGCCCTGGACCTAATATATAATAGACATGGGCCATGCTACTCTGATTATGTTTTACTAAGGAAAAGAGGATCCACCCTGGTACGGTAATTATAATTTTAAACAAATTTCACATAGCACTTGTTTCTCCAGCTTCCTCCAACCTTGGGAATGGGGAAACACAAGTAGCTGTTGGGTTCTGACCTCCTAGAAGCAGGCTCCCTGAGATGCCAGCATCACCACACACGTTTCCTTTCCTCGGCAGCCATACGGGCAATTCATCGCCTCTCCCTGGGTCCCATAAAATGTGACTGTTTATGATGGGGTGAGGGCGTGGTCTCAGCTGCTTCTCGTGATGCTGACCTTTTAGAGTTGTGGTGGAAATTAAATTAAATAAATGTAACATGGTAGTGAGTGCTGTGTTTGACAAAAGAACACACAGACTCACAGAGTAGATAAATGATCATTATCTGCTCACACAAACGGTCATTTCCTTCCTGCCTCTTCCCTTCTACAGGAGCAGACTTTTTATATTAGCCGGAAACATGAGGATTCCATGACTTGGGTCAGTGGGGCTCTGCTCAAATCCCCTCCAGCAACACGTTTACCGCCCTCCATCCTGTCATAAATGGAGGACACTAATGAGGCCTTAGGTACTGTCTTATCAGGCGTCTCACGATCAAACACCCAGCCAGACTCAAGAGCCACCCGCCATGTCCCCTCCTGCTTTTTCTTGTCCTTACCCTTGGTTTTACTCTTAGACCCCACTCTGCCCCCATGCAGACATTTCCCTGAAGTATGGTCACTTCATCTCTGTCATTGGGCTTTTAGTCAGATGAACGTAAAGCACTTATCCAGGAGACCTGGCCTGAGTTGGTACAAAATGTCACAGCCCATCTGCTTAAAAAAGTGAAAATAAAGTCATCTGCACTCTTTATCTCCTGCTTTCCACAGGGAAAGGGCAGTTGCTGATTTTAATCTATTGTGATGTAGTGTTGCTTATTCTAAAAACCACTGCTTTTCTCATACACGGATGCAGAACTGAAACCCACCACAGCAGCCCGGCCGATGGCTTGAACTCGAGGTGCACAAGCTTGTCTTCCCGTAGAGAATTTCCCGTTTCTCTTTCTCTGCTTCTTGTGCTCTTAGCATATTGAGAGGGACTTAGATTCGGGATTGCAGCTCTTCCTTTTTCTGCACTAAATCGGCATGCAGTGCATGGTACATTTGAGATTTAAACATGCAGCTGCTCTGTACAGGGCAAGATGGGAAGAAAACTATGCCCTGTGGTCCTGGCTGTGTTTTGAAACAAAAGTGATGAGAGGAGAGTGTAACCAGGGGCAAGTTTTTTTAAGATACTATTATTAGGGGCATTTCTCTGTTGATTTCTTAAGCAGCCTCTGCATTAACAAGAGTTTCAGTATTAGGATAGCTTAATGAGGCACTAATTAGCGAAGAAGAACTGACCCCTCTGTGAAGTCCCCCAAACTGCATTGTTTACAAGGGGTCAGAAACTCTCTGCATATTTCTACATGAGTAAAATAATTACAGTGCTCTCTAATCTCATTTCAAATAGTATCCAGCCAACCTGTTCTCAGCCTGCACACACACACACACACACACACACACGCATATACACATACACATACACACACCACAGTTTAAGTCAGTACAAACAAAGTGGACTAAAAGTGGATTATAGAAAATGGAAGGAAGTTGATGCCCTCTATTCATTTCTCCTGGATTTAACTGCTGACTTACTGACAATGAAATTGGACTCAGCTTGAATCAGTCACATATTTCACTTGGAACAGACAGGTTGCAGTCTACATATTGGCATCCTGCTGGTATCACATGTGACACACTTGTGACGGCTGCTGCATGCCAGACATGTTCAAGATGAACACCTTCGGGAGAGCTTTTCCCCAAAATTATTAAACTAGAAATAGCACTTGCCTTAAGCCCAAGAGAAGGAAGAAGCTAGGGTGAATTTAGCAACCCTAAGGGAGCCCCTTTGCACACTAAAAACACCTCAGCAGTAACAGAGTATAACTTCCCAACCCACTTAATAACACCCACTTATTTAATAAAGGACTGCTAGTCCTTTGCATAATTAGAAAGCAGGCTTCAATGTAAATATCACTGAAAGGTATGTTGGTTCAACCGAGTCGTGCAAATTTATTTCTGGGGTAAATTAATTAAATACGATTCAACAAAATACTGAGTGTCTATTATGTTTTTGAAAATCCATTTATTTGTCATATGCTATGAAATGTACAAAGGTCATATTTTAAGTAAGCTAGGGCATTTTTTAAACAACATTATGATAATTTCTCATGTGCTTATGGTTACAGTTTTTCACTTTCACTTCACTTCTTCATTTCAGAGTAACTGTTATAAGGAACCGTACAAATATTTCAGTGGCTCAGAGGAGTGATCCCATCCAATTTTGAAGTATAGAGAGACTGTTATGACAAAGCTGGTCCTTAGCTTGGCCCAGAATGATGAAAATCACTTCCTTAAGTGGACTTGGAAGCAGTGTTTCTTAGGTATCCATAATAATAGCAAAAGCCATTGAGATTAAGAAAATTCTAGGTCATTTTTTTTTTGAAGAAGTCTGTAGTTTTATTTAGCTAGAATTTTGGTCATGCTGCTTCAATTCTATGTCACGTAGGGTCTTAGGTGTCAGGTAAAGTAATTAGGATGTAATTGAAAGTAGTGAGTGGCTAATGATGGTTTTTAAGCATAGGATAATAAGATGATAGCTGTATTCTAAGAAGATTAATCTGTCAGCAGTGTGTAGAAGTAAGAAGACCAAGTATTTATGGTAAGGGACAAAATGTGTCTCGATTACAGTGATACTAGTGGGGAAAGGAACTTGTTTTACAGGTCAACTGCCAAGGCTGTGGTGGCACACAGAATGTGACAATATAGGGAAAAGGAAGCATCTGAGATTGAAAGCTGTATAATTCAGAACTGATGCCTGAAATAGTGAGGGCAAAATGAATAGCAAGAGACAGTAAGAGGAGAAGAGAGGAGAAGTAGTAATATAGTTTGGGGTGTTTGATGAATGGATTGTGTCCCAAAGTAATTTTTTTGCCATAGGCACTAAAAACCATGTATAGAGGTGTGCAGGTAAGTTGGGTTAGAGATACAGACTTCATGCCCATATTCAAAGAGATAATATTTAAATAGGGGAATTAATAAATCACTAAGGAAAAGATTACATGCAATGAAGCATGGGAGACATGACATGCTTTAGGGGACACATTTAGGAAGTAAAGAGAAATGCAGTTTGGTGGAACAGTGACAGGGGAGGAGAGTCTGGGGGGGGGAATAAGAGCACTAAAGACAAAGCAAGTAGTTAATGCTCAAGAGAGATTAGAGGCAACGTCTAATCTCGCAATTGGATTAGATTGTTAGAGGCCTCTTGGAGTCTTTCAAGAACACACCTCTTAAAAGAAGTGGAGACTTCAGATGGGAAAGTGGTAAAGAATGAACAACATGAGAAGGTGGAGGCAGTGTTTGTGGAATATGGTTTCTAGAGCTTGCATAAGGGGGTTGAAGGGAGAAGGCGGCCATTTACTGGGGTTGAGGAAGCCAGGGGCCCTGTGCTTGTGTTTGTATGTGTTGTTTGGTTGTTTGATCTGTTTTCGTTGCTTGTAGGTTTGATGGGATAAGGGAACGTGTCTGTGAAAAGTAGACAAAGCAAGTGGAGAAAGGGATATTGAAGATGGAGAGAGAGAGAGAGAGAGAGAGACTCTGATGGATGAAGATTCCTCAAAAAAACAAATTTAAGATTCTCAGTGAGGGTCTTAATTAGGTCTGAAAAGAAAATGGGCTGTTGTTTTTCATACTTGAGTAAAGAGAATAAGGATTGTTGTAGGTGAGGAAATTTACTGGTTCTTTCTTCAGAAGAGTTTTTGATCTAAGAGAGAGACCACGAGGACCATAGTTCCCTAAGGAGGCAGAGGGGAGCTACGAAGAAAAACAGAATAAGAAGTCTTCTTCTTACTGAGCCCCAAACAAACCTCTCTCCTATTTTTCGATTTTGCCTAGGGCTAGCTCTGCTCAGAAATCTTTCAGACCTAGTGTTCTTCTTAACTCAGCCAGGAACATCAATGGACTATATCATATTGACAGCCCTGAATAGAGCAGGGTTGTTCCTGCCCACTTCAGCTGCCGTAGCCTTAGGTCCACAGAGGAACCGTCCTCCACTCCAACCATGAAAAATATAATAACAAGTAAAACTAAACAAAACTTATTTTTTAACGGAACGAACGTGCCCACTCTATACAAATAAGGACAAGGAACGTAAACATTTATTCAGAAGGAGAAAAAAAGATAAAAAGGTGAGATTGACCTAGGAAGAGGACCTGAAGCAGAAAGGAGATAAAACGGAGACCATTCCTTCAGTCTTTAGGAAAATTATATTTTTTTTTGGCAAAGAGGCCAGAGCATTACTGCTGTTGAGTTTTAAGCTAATTAAAATGGGGAGTTTCTCCACTTCCATCTTAGGTAGAAATGGAAGTTTTTGATTGTGGGAATGTCTATGCCTTAACCTGGAAATTTTATTCACAAATATGCTCCATTGGGGTGAAGCTGGTTTTGATGTTTCTGAGGGAAACTGGAGGGAGTAACATTGATTTATCATAGCCAGAATCTGAACAAGTGTGGCCAGATTTATTGTTAGTGTGAGAACTCTTTATAAATATTAACTACCTTAATGGTGTCTGACTTAGGGCTGTGCACTCAATGGCCTGTCCTTGAGTGTTTGTTTCAAAGGCAGCCTTCTCAAAGATGTGAGAATACCATTTAGTCCCTAGGTTAAATGGACAGAATCCAGTTAACATTAGAGGAGTGAATCTAATGTATGAAAACACTTTATCATTTGAAAGTAGATCATAATCAGTCAATTCCACTGGAAGTACAGGGAAAAGTTTGTACGCTATCACCCCAGAGGGGATTTGATTCCCTTTTACCTAATAAATGTGAGAGTGATGTTGCTTAATCAGCAGAGTTCTAAGAAACAAGACAGCTGTTCTTGGATTCAGAACTTTAAAAATTGTGAATACCCATTTCCCCCCTCAGTAATCCTTTCTTCAAAACAAGGAGGGTTTTGTTTGTTTGTTTGTTTTTTGTTTGTTTTTTAAAGAAACTGCATTCTAGGGTCCACTTACCTATCTTATCATAGCGCTAATTGCTATGTCCCAGTAATGTAGCAGCTGGATTTATTGTCCCCAACAAACTCCACAAGGTATGTGGGAATCTGTGAAATAAGTTTGTGGCTTCAGTAACCCTCTATATTCTGGCTAAAACTGAAGCTAGCGTGAGGGACCCATTGCAGTAGGTCTGTGTTTGTATAGAGTCCCCTTTCCTCTACTTTCTGTGCCAGCCAGTTCTCAGGAATGGGGTCTTGGGCCTTAGACGTATTATACACATCTACTGAAGTTCTCTAACTGCTGAGGGTTGACAGAGTGGTCTCATTTGGCATCACCTCTTCCCAATCCCATGCTGATCACTTTACTTTTAAACAATGTGCTTTCGACTGGATGGGAAATTTCATGGGTAGCCCTGTATTAGCTTTTCATTGACATTATTACCCTAGCAATCCAGATTTGGCTCAAGTAACCACCCATTAGACAAGGGTAAAAGAGTCTTCAGAGTTGACTTGGGAATCTCATAACGAATTAATGAATTAGATGTCAGGCCCAGAGAGCTCATCAACTCAACTAAGGTTGCCTTATGGTCAGCCTTCCTGTACCCCTCTGACTGGAAGCCGCTGGAAGGTCAAGCAACCCCAAAGGAGCATTCGATATATTTTTTAGGTCCAAGATAATATACACGTCTGGCAAAGGGAAGATACCAGGCGAGAGGTGATAATTATAGCATTCTATTCTCTTTAGAGTCTTGGAAGCTTCAATTTTTTTTTTTTATTTTTTTTCTTTCTGATTTTGGCTGGGCAGAAACATTTTGTGAGCCAGGCTGGTTAGGGATGGCTGCCTATGTGCTGCAATTTGTGAGAGGGCTGGCCCAGGACTCTGCCGCCAAAGTAGCAGTATCTGCCTTCTTCCCACGGCAACATCTTTCTATTGGATTTTGGCTCATCTGCTTAGGTTGAGAGCACAGTTTCACAGACAGAACACGACCCATAGATTCAAGGTCCTCTGATGGCAGAAAACCGTACAATGTAAGACTAAGATATGTGTTTGAGAGAAAGATTGTTGGTGGATTTCTAAGTCCCTAATGCCGTGCATTGTATTTTATGAATATAATATCACATATTGTATTTGGGTTATGGGGTGTATAAAGGCCTGAATCTTCAGTGAGTTCAGCATATTGTAGTTTAACATAGTAAGCGTGAAGTAGAGATAGATTATGATAAAAGGATTCTACCTCCTCAAAGAGTTGTTTAATTAACTAAGAAACAAGGTGGCAATATATTGACAAAGCATGATGAAGAAGCATATATTGGTTCAAATGATACAGGAATGAAAGTATTATCTTTTTAAAGTTGGTTTGTAAAGAAGACATATTCAAATATCCTGGTAGGGAAAATATATTTTCATTAAGTGAAAATTAGGATTTCATTTTTTAGCATATTAGCATAAACCTCATTTAAAAAAGAAATCTTTACTAAAGTAACAAGGCCAAAGTTAAGTTGGGAAGTTAGTTAAAGAATGGAGTTTAGATTTTGATTAACCAAAATAAATAGAGTATATAACTCTACTATGTTGAGCTTTGTCTTCCTAGTAAAGAAGAAATATCCTTGAACAAGCAATTTATTCATTTTTTGGCTTCCACATAAGGTATTATTAAAGCCATAACTTCATTAAACATATACATTATTTTCTATCCCATGACAAATTATGTGAAAAATTAATTAATTTAACAAAATTTAATAGAGTACTAAAACATGCAGAGTTAACTTTATATACTTATATTTCATTCTAACACCTTGAATCAAATTATGGTCAGCTTTTTTTCCCCAATGGAATAATCTCTTGCATAGTAAGTAATGTCACAAAATTTGGACTACAGATATAATATTACATCTATGAAAACATGCATGCTTTTTTAAAATAGACAACTTAATAGTTTCATGAGACAGCTCATTGAAAAGTTGAGGTCAGGAATTTTTGAAGGTATAAATATTAAGACCAAGTTATATACTAACGTTCCTGCAAGTCATCTGTGAAGAGAATACATAAAATTAATCAGTCTCAGTATGCTTTTAACATAAGAGTAAGTGCAACTCATTTTATTCTATCTTTTAGCTCTAGAGCCACCAATCGTCAGTTATACAAAGACTGTAGAGTTCAAAGCAAGTATTCAAAGACCTGGTGCAGGAGTGGAAATTGCATAATTGGCTTATATGACCCTATCCGTACTTTTTTTTAAAGTAAAAATGCTACACTACCTGGCCCAGGGTCTTTGACACTGTGGCAATGTGAGAGGCAGGCATTAAACTGCTAAATTCCAACCCTATCTGTATGACTTAAATCCTAAGAGATATATTGTCTCTGTTGCCAAGGCCAGAGTCAACCTTAGCTGGCAAATGCTAGACTAAAAGAGGAAGGTACACAGCTTGATGGAGGGGTGGTTCCTGGTGCACCTGTGGTTTTGACAGCTTTTGCTGGTGCTTGAGGAGGAAACAGGTTGCCTGTTTGTTCTTCAGGAGCACTTCTGGCATCCAGGTATTATGCAGGCATGCATTGCCAGCTGTGAGAGATGCTGCTTCCTTGTCACTTCAGAGAAAGATGCTCCTTACAGGAAAATCCCTTTTGCTGTTTCATTCAGGGAGCCTGAGAAAGGAAGACAAAAAGTATCAAATGCAAAGCACAGATCACTAGAGGGGCAGGGTTCTGAAATAACCTTGGTCCATTCTTGCTTTCAAACTGGAGAAAAGTATAATAGACAAGAAGGCCTTACTTGTTGTAACTTTTAAAAGATATGAGTCCACCAATGGATGATTTAAAGAAGGGAATAGCAAGTAAATGCTATATACCTGATTTTCCCGGCCTGTGTCTGCATACATTCAGTGTTCCATCCTGGTGAAGAGGAGTGAGTAGGATAACCTGTATATGTCACGACATCATAAATGCAGGAAAATAAACTATTAAATTATTAGGTCAACCTCTTAAAGTTTTTAACTGAAATGATTCACAGATAGTCTTGCACTGTTGCATATATTATTTATCTCATGATTAAATCAAACACACACATGTACCTTAAGACAGATGTCAAAAATTAAAAAAACATAAAGCATTTTTAATCAATTATTAGATCCATTAGAGAACTTCAATACTTAACACAATGTGGTTTAATTGACATAATGAATCTGTAGAACAGAGAATCTAAGATAAACTAAAAAGTAAAAGAGAATGTCATATATGACAAAAAGAGCCTTTCAAATCAGCCTGAAAAACATAGATTATTCAGTAAATTGTGTGAGACAGCTGGCTAGCTATTAGGAAGAAAGAAAAGCTAGATTCCTTTCTTGTATTAGACTGAAAGTAAAGATGGATGAAAGGCTGAAATGTAAAAATTAGGTAGAATCAGAAAAAAATCAAGATAAAGTGTAAAATCTTTGAGTAAGAAAGTCCATTTTTAAAACATCTTAAGAATTAGAAGCAATAAAGGAAAAGATTTATAAATCGTATACCCCACAAAACTTTTTAGTGACAAAAGAACAACATATGGTAAATTTGAAAGAAAAATGAAAATAAAGAATATTTGCAATAGCATCATGAATAAAGCATTCATATCCTTAATATATAAAAAGCTCTTACCAATCAGTAAGGGTAAAAAAAGTAATCTCAATAGAAAAATTGGCAAAGAAGCTGAATAGGCAATAGACAAAAGATAAAATGTGAGTGGCTAGTAAAGAGATAGGAAGGGAGGGAGAAAGAGAGTAGAGGGACAAGAAGGGTGGAGAGGGGAGAGCAGATTAGAGAAGGCAAAGGAAGAGGGAAAGAACCATTGTTCACTTAACAAATTGGATGAAGATTTGGAGAATGGGCCACTCTTGTGCACTAATATACAATATATTCCAGTGCTAATTGTGCATCGATTTGGCAGTACCAGTTCTAGAAACTTACTGTAGCTAATGTTATGGCTGTAAAAATATTCACAGCAGAATGCTTTATAATAGGAATTATAATAAAGAAAACAACCTAAATATTCATCAAGTATTATTTAATTGAATGATGGCTCATTTTATAATTGGATTTTGTAGTTCCATTTAATTAACGATGTAAATTAATTTATTTGAAAAGATGCCCAGAACATGTTGTTGAGTGGGGGAAAAAAAAAGATTACAGAACAGTGTATAAGACATTTCCCTAGTTATGTATCCTTATGTGTTTATATTAGTGTATGTATATATGCATAAATACCTAAAAGAGTCATTTTGAAACAGTATCAATAATGGTAATTTCTAGGTGGTAGCATTTGAGGTAATACATCATTTTACATTTCTACATTTTTTTATATTATGTGACCTTTTTCTATGAAAGTATATCATTGTTACAAAATGAATAAAAGTTATTTTCAAAAGATGAAAAAAGCACTTTAGTAATTTTATTAATCTGCCTTTTTAGGATTGTTTAAATAACTTGTACTTTTTTACCTTAAGTAAGGTGATTGTCTATGCATTTCTATCCTAGCAACATTTTATCTGGAATTATGTTGCCCAAAGAATTAATCAGGAAAAGCTCTCTGCTCATGTCTTTCTGTATTTACTGGTTGTTCACTCTTGGTGTATTCGGCATTTTGTTTAAACTATAATTCAAATATACTCAGCATATCTTATAAGATTTGATGATCTAGTTTATAATTACTTTCCTTATTGTAAAATCTTGAAATTTGTTAGATCAATAAATAGGGTTATAAATAAATGATTTTCAACCTCTTCTTTACAACAACTCAAAATGCCTCCATTTAGTTTTGAACACATCTCAATATATCCACAAAAAGCCTCTAAACAAAATTAAGTTTAATTCACGCTAAAGGAAATCACTTCTACAGACCGTTTTACGGAAGGGGGGAGCCAATTTAAATAAATTATCAGATACTCATTTTATACAGATGAGTGCTGCTAATTACAATCAGTCTCATCTATTCATTAAAACTAGTCCAGCAAGCTTGGACAACTTTGTCAGCAGTTAGTCACTGCGTTTCTTTGAAAGCCTTAAAACCAGATTCCTTTAAATATATCATATATTTTAGAATGTTTACTTATTTAGATCATTTTTTAGGCATCCCCAAATAGCAAGGTTTTAAAATTTCTGCTTTGTGCATGTTCCTTTTTATTAGGTATATTTAGTCTTTAAGCATTTTTGCTACTCTCTTCTCAGTATTCTCCGTTCTCTCTCTCTATACCTTACTGAAATCTTCAGTTGCTTCAAGTTATCAGGTAGGTATCTAGAGCAAGTCACATGTTTCAGGAGAATCCTCCCATTGTTCTTGCAGCAGTTCAATTGGGTGTAATTCATTTCTTCTTTGACTGACCCAGGGTGGTGTCATCTAAGTTATCACATCCTCTATTCCATTACCTACTAGACCTGTGATGGAAAAGTCAAACAGAATTGGGCTTAACATTTATAAAACTGCAGTGGCATACCACTTGTTTTTCTTTCCTAGATTGATAGTAGAAAATCATGTACTGATTGAGTTTTGTTTTGTTTTATTGTTATTGTCAATTTTCCCCTAAGAACTTATAGTGTAAACTATTCCAAGCAGAGCCAATGGTCTCTTTGTTTAAGCACGCTTCGTCCAAGCACACTTTTGATTCATCGGGTGACTTGCTGGGCTGATACTTTCTTTACATAGCCTGCTTATTATAACAAGCCCACCAAGCCAGAAACCTGATGAAGGATTTCCAAACAGAGAGCCATATGTCTCTGCCACCTTAGACAGTAGCCTAACTTACAACCCCCTACTTTTATAAGTTTTCTACAGCTATGTCCTTGTTACAAGGTAAACTTTGTGTAGACGATTGTATAATGCTTTCATCAGCTAAACATTTTTGTCTGTTTATACTTCTATCTCCAATATCCAGCACACTGTCTGGCACATTGTGGATACCCCCTAAATATTTGTTCGCTGAATAGATGTGTTTTATTTATTAATTTAATGAAGATAGCCTGAAAGTGTAGGAATGTCCTACTCAGTTATCATTTAGGTAGTGAGGGTAACACCCAGGACACAGGACCTTTCTAGAGTCATGGCTGTCTGATGTTTACCAGCAGCAGTGTTATACGTTTTAAAACTTGAGGGTTCCTTGGGAATTCTTTTATCAACTTCACAATTAATTTAAATCTACTGTAATTAATTTTGTTGAAACCTGCAACAAAATTAGCTGGTATTTATAAACCAGCTGGTACTCACTTGGGAGAGTTGGTTGGAATAAATCAGCCTCTATCAGCTAGATATGTTGCCCTGGCATCTGTCCAGATAGAAACAGACTATTTCCAAGTTTCAGGTAATTAAATTCAGCTTTAAAATGCATCTAAAAGTCATTGTCTGACGTACTGGCCCATGGAAATAAATAATTACATATTGTATTAATAGAGTGTTTACCAGGAATTCAAAGTACTGTTTTAATAAGGAGATCTTCATAATAATTTTGTGAAATAGAAAGGAGGTGTGTGTTTCCCAGGTAGATTATTTACTGAAAAATAATATTCATGGAAAGTCATTGGCAGATCATGAGGTACCCATTCTGTGTTGTGGTTCCATATTCTCACCAATAGAACATATCACCCAGCACCGTGTCATCAGTAGGGCAGTGATTTTAGCTTTCTTGTTAAAAAGCAAGTTGCTCCCTGAAAACAGCTGGTACCACCCTCTTTCTGAGCACTTTCTGTAACACCCTTGTTCTCAAAGGCCTAGCCCTGATTGAACTATAGCTACAATGTCATCTAGCAAGTTTCAAGGCTCTATTTCTTCTATACTGAAAACACAGTGCAAACTTGCCTCCTTCCCTTTCCTCTGCCCCACTGTCCTTCATCCTCTGCTCTCTCCATCACCACACACATACACAGTAGGAAACTTGTTTCTGACCTTGTGATCATCACCTAGATGAGAGATTAAAGTTATGTTCTGTTTCTTCTTTCATATTAACCTACTTATTACCTATTTGGTCTTCTGTCAGCCTTCAACTTGCAATCTGCTTGACTACTTGGACTCATAATGACTTCTACCTACCCTGGAAAATTGTAAGTTTCAGAATTTACTTGGCTATTTGCTTTTTCTTTCCTAAATCAGATGATTCGGTAGATAAACTATACATTTGGCCTCCCTGCCAATACCTGCTAGAAAAAGAGCTCCTTGAGGGGTTTGCATCGGCTGCATCGGGTGTCCTGGTCATTCTCTCTGCCTGCAGATGACCTTGTGCTGTTGTCCGTCTAATCAAGAACCATCTTTCTTAAATAGACTCTTATCCTAACTCTTATCAGTGTTCAGTTAAATAGTTACGCATACCCCAACATGACTCTGCAAAAGTGTAGGAACATTGCTTACCACTGAGGCTACTCACAACAGCTATTAGGCTCTTTCTATAAGGAGACAGGAAACAGAATATTTGGAGCTGATGGAATGTAATGAGTACAGAGTTATGCTCAAGAATGACCTGCCCCCAGCCCCCACCAGAAAAACCTTACAGATCTCAGGTAAAGGGGACACAATGTTAAATATAATATTATTCTTATGCCTGATCTGTCGGTGCAGTTGAAAACAGTACATCTTGTATTCTAGGCAATATAATCCTAATTATGAATCACAGTTTATAGAAAAATCCATGAAACATAATGTTCATTTTTCTGTACATGTTGAATTTCAGCAATGTGCATGTATTGATTTTGCAATATTAACTTTTTTTAAATGAGATTGAAACAGAAGAAATTGAGTAATTGTTAGATAAATTTATTCTTCATTAGAGCACTTTCATTTAAACAAGTAAAACCATGAAACCATTCTTAATGTATCTGCCTAAAAACTTAGCAGGGATGAGCTTCTCAGGTAATTTCATCAAGGCCATGGGAAACCAAGAATGAACGTGATACTATATTAATATAAACAAAATCTTCCATTAAAATATGTGAATACTATGTGTCTAAATGTTGGTGTGAACTTTAGTGATAATGTGTTTTTCTTCCCCTTTTATCTTCAGAAGAAGATAAAAGGAAATTCGGTTTGATGATACCAGTTTTGATTTGCGGAAACCCAAAAGGTCCAGAATAAAGGACAAATCATAATAAATTTCAGGGGTTGCAGTCACTGCAGAAAATGGTGATTTGATTCTATTAACTGACTAATTCAATTAAGAGGAGACTAGCAAGAATCATCTTAGGAGAGCTTCTGAGCTCTTTACTTAAAAACTACGGTGTAACCTCAGGGTCTTGCATAAGTGGGTATTGTAGGTATAGAAGTCTCAGATAATTTTCTGCAATTATACCTTGCTAAGCGAGCAGAACTGCAGTTCAGGTAGGAAATGTCTCTGAATTCCTGGTGTCTTAGAAGATGCCTTTGGCCATTTGGGTGTTTTATGTAAATGTAATTCTTCCTGGAGTTTGAGGAACTGATCTAAGCTGAGGAGCAATCCTAGAAAGAGAGCAGAAAATTCCCGGAGGCCCCTTGAAACAATTCTGATTCATCTGCAGCCTAGTTCTAAGTGTCATCACTCTGCCCTTCTCTACTCAAGCACTTGAACCTAAAATACTCCCTTTACAAACAGTTATTGTGATCATAATATGTGCCAGGAACTGCTCAAAAGACTTCCATGTATTGACTCATTTAATCTTCACAACAACAAGACAAAAACTTATTGAGCCCACTACCCACTACTACTTATTTGTTTTAATCCAATCATAAAAACTGTAAACTTCGTACTGAGGTTAGACAGCACATTGGGTTAGATAAGCAACATCTAAATCCATGGCATACTCTTTTAAAATTGATATTATATAATTCACTTTGGATTTTGTTTATCAAATCAAATTAGAAAGCAATGGATTAGCCAGTGAAACTGCAGAGTTCAGCTCTGCTGGAGAACAGACTTTGCCACTCGTGAACCATGCCAACTCATTGATAGGAATGAGAGTAGGCACTTCCAACCCATCTTGGCCTCTTTTATATCTCTCAGCTTCTAAATGGCAACTGAGTGTCTTGCTGAATCTTGTCCAACTGGCAATATAAAGTCTTGGTTCTAATTCAGAAGTTTGCTCAAATATAATTCAAATGTGAGGTCGAATATTCTCTTAGAAAGCCCAGTTATGACTAATATTGGAAGTATCTGCTCTGCTAAGAGCCCTGGGTGGGAAGCATGAGGGCTGAGTTCTAGGCCTGGATCTACTCCCAATTCGTTCTGTCACAGTGGATTAGTTATTTTCATTCACAGAGTCTCACTTCCCTCACATATAGAAAAAGAGGTTGGAGTAAATGATAAGATTTCTTCTAGCTCTGACAGTCTAGGATCCACTGAATTAAAGAAAATATATCCATGGTAAAAAGGCAGTTTTCAAAGCTTTCATATTTAGATGAGTAGAAACAAGAGGGATAACTGAACTTCTAATACTCTGAAACATTTTCCAAGATTTCCACAATATTAATTTCCATCTTTTACTATGTTTAAGACTTAAAAACAAAACTCTCTCTTCCAAGAAAGAGAGAGAGAAAAGAAAATGATCAAGGGCCCTTATTTATTAAGGTTCAAGAAACCAGTTGACACTGTTTTTGGACACTTGAATAAAATGAATTTTTTGCAAGAAGAGTAGACATCCTTCAGCCTGGCCATGGGCAAATACTTGTAACTCCCTATGTCTCATGAAATACCTGGGCTATGGCTGTTCACTGGAGATGTGAATATTCCTAGTGGTGTCCCAGAGTGTGAATGGGCTCTGTGAGCCATTGAAAAACAGGACGCAAGTGCCTGGAGTGTCAGTTTTACTTTCTGATTTCAAGGAAGGGGGTTGTTGTTTCTATATTAAAACAAACCTACATCTCTTATTTAAGAGAATAAAATCATGTACTAATGTTGAAGGAACACATGGATTCCAACATTACGGTCTCTACAGCAGATGCATCAGATGACTACAGCCAGTCCCAAAGGCACACGTTTCTTCTCCTCTCTGTCTCTAGGATACTTTGAAGGAAAAGCCTGAGAAACAGTGTTCCTGCGTATGTAAACTATTTATTGACGTGGTTTGTGATGTAAAGAAAATGTAAAGCTTGTGTTTTATCATCAGATGCAGTTTTGCATAGTGAAAGAGCATTTTTTTTTTTTTTTTAAGTGTCAAACAGAACCAGATCAGACTGGCAGGTCTTTCATTAGCATTGTAGGCTGGGCACATTGCTTCATGTTGCAGAACCTCAGTTTCCTCAGTCAGAAAAGGGTGATGGTAACTTAAGAAGGTTGTCTTGAGAATTACTTTAGATAACTTAGGCAGGGTGCTTTGCTCAGTGTAAGTCTACAATAAATGGGTTTCTCTCTCTTTTCCTTTTCTTGCTTGTGATTTTAATAGACTCTTTCTAGATTATTGAATTCTGACAAGTGAAGTCAGGATTTATGCACTACAGATTTTCAAAGAAAAAATCTGAAATATTGATTAATTACAAAAATGGCGTCAAACCTTTTGTTAAAGCAGTCATCAATTTTCGTGTATGTTTTGCTTTTTACTTACACAGCAATGCTATTCATACACACCATGAAAAATGCATATACATACACCCCCCTCACATTCACAGCCATGAAATACAATGCTAGAAGAAATTTGGAGATAATCAAATCCAGCCATTTCTGAGTAGATACATCTGTGATCCGTAAAGATTGTCCGAGTTGCCTAATTATTGACTCAAATCCTTTAACTCTTTATTGCTATTGAGGTTGCTTCCTTCCCTTCCCTTCCCTTCCCTTCCCTTCCCTTCCCTTCCCTTCCCTTCCCTTCCCTTCCCTTCCCTTCCCTTCCCTTCCCCTTCATCTTCCCTTCCCTTCCCTCTCCCTCTCCCTCTCCCTCTCCCTCGCCTCTCCTCTCCTCCCCTCACAAATATCTTTAAGCACTTATTATGAACCAGCTGTTGTGTTAAGTACTAGGGATACAAACAACTGGAAACCATTCTGGTCCTTAGAGAGCTCATAGAGGAGAAAAGACAAATAAATTAAAAATTATATTATCTTAAAGTAAGTGCTAACAAAACTGTGTACAAAGCACTGGGGTCTAGTAAAGAATGTTCATTCTTCATTCCTAAAATAAGGACCTGGTGTCCAGCTCCTTTTAGATATAAGCTGTACTAGATTTTTCTCTGGGTCCAGAACTTTATAGCTCATACCTAGTTCTTCTCCATGCTGCCATTTATTCAAGAATCTATTGCACAGAGACTTGTGCTAGTCATTGCCATTCATGTAGAAAGCCTATATGTGTGTGTGTGTTGGATGAACGTGCTCTATTAAGAAGAACAAAGTTTGAAGATACAGGGATGCTTGGAGAAGGAAAGTTTGGGCATGCATGATTTCAAAATCAATACCAAAATAGAAATCATTTCTCAAAAGAGTGAAAGTAGAATAACCCATGGAGAGAGGAGATAAAGGAAAAGATGCAAGCAGGGGAAGAAAACATGTAATCATCTATTTTATAAGAGAAAAATACTTTTTGAACAAAATCAACAACGTTGGATGAAGATTACAGATGAAAGATAATAGTTTTAATTTTGCCTTATTCACATTGGAAACATATTTGGAGCTTGTTATCCACTTCTAACTTCTCACACTTAATTAAGTCTCTTTTATTTATGCTTTTGACATTCCTCATAATTTTTCTTTATAGCACATGCAACAATTTTTAACATAGTTAAAACCATAGTTTTGTCAATATCTGCTATCCTTCTCATCAGGTCATAAGCTCCATAAGGGCAGAGTACCTGCCTCTTTTACTCACCTTATCTTCAGCATCCATCCAGTGCCTAGCCTATAGTTGACATACTATAATGAATGAATCAAAGGACAAATGGAGGAGTAGATTTGTACGTTGAGTAAAGGGCAGTGCTAGATATTGAGGTCATATATTAAGATGAAGGCAAGACACATGATCTACTGCCTTCTGAAAGCTTATAGTCTATGTTGGACAGGGAAGGAAAGACAGGGAACATATGTAAGTAACTACTATATGCTATAAGTTATATGTCATACATCATGGGTGAATAAAGCAATGTAGGGGAAGACATTAGTTATTTACAATGTAATTTTAATTGGAATATATACAAACAACTGGCTTACACAAGAATTTTGTAGCATAATATGCCAGGAAATATTCATTTACTTAGGTATAGCCCTCCTGTAATGTTCACTCTTATTTCAAACCTGGTACATAAAATATACCATTAAGCAGAATTCTATTAATCTCTAAATTAATGTCACAATAAATGTCTCTGTACATCTGTGGGATAAGATAATTATTGTATATGGTGCAACAGTGAGACATAGTAAGATATTAAAGTGTCTTCTTTAGGAAAAAAATTAAATTGTGTTCAGTATAGGGTTAAGTGGAAATTATTACCTATAGAATTTTTATATCTTTGTGAAAAGTTGGGTGGGCTTTTTGCAGCATGGATTTGCATTGGAATCCAGCCCTACTAGAGTGGTCTTGAGGAAGTTTTAACTTTTCTTAGATTTATTTTCTTCATCTAAATAGGAGTAAAAAACTAATGTTGTAGGATTGCCGTGAGATAGTAGTTGGTATGTGTGACAGTGCTTAGCACAATCTAGATGCTTAGGAAACATTAGCTTTTATTATAACGATGCTTATGATTATTTTCAAGCACCCACTGTTTGCAAAGAGTTCTGAATTGGTTACTGGAAGTGTAGTAGAAAATTGAATCTGGCTCCGTACTCTTAAAAGAGCTTACAGCCTATGTTAAGGGAAGTTTTAGTTTAACCTGCAGAAAAGGAAGTGAGAGCAATAACAAAGATGACACGAATATCAAAGCAATTTAACATATAATGCAATGTATGTGATTGGAATACTTTGGAGATAATCATAATCATGGAGGATTCCATGAGGAAGGTGTTCATTGAACAGGCTTATTTAAGGGAGTGAAGAAGCCATCTCATTAGTTGGAAAATGTCATGAACCATGTTAAGAGAGGACCTAAAAGTTCAAGAGAAGATTGAAACAACTTCAGGTCTGAGGAGAATGCACAGTGTTCTTTGCAGTGGATGTAGAGTTCATGGTCTCTCTAAATGCCTGATGGGGAACCGCACATGGATGTTCTGTGCGCCTAATATAAATCCCACATGTTTTCCTTCTCTGCCATCTCCCTACCATCTTCCTCCTTCGATAACTTCCACCTCAGTTAAGAGTGCCACTGTGTTCTTTACCTTTAAACTTTAGTTTTCTATTATATTTCCCTCTCCTCTCTGCCTGTTTCCCCTCATCTAGCTATTCTGTTCAGCTCTGTTCTTTGCAGCCCACATGCATTCTCTGCTTTTCATTCCCACAGTCTCATCCTTGCAGAGGCCTTTACCATCCTCATCAGATCATTACAGCAGCCTCAAGTCACTGGTCCCTGCCACCCTCAGAATTGCTGTCCAAAGTGCATATGTTTTCAAACCAACCCCCTATCCCATGGCAACGCTACAAAATAAGTTTTTATTCCCAGTTAGATGAGGAAAATAAAGCTAAAAGAGATTAAAAACGACTTCCCCAAGACCACTCTAGTAGGACTGGGTTCCAATGCAAATCTGTTCTGCTCCAAAACCTACCAATGTTTTCACAGATACAAGGATTCTACATGTAATAATTTCCACTTAACCCTATACTGAACACAATTTAGTTTTTCAAACCAACTTTGCAGATTTCATGTGGTCTACAGGAAAGAATAAACAACTGGATTTCTGTGTTTGCAAAGTTCTCCAAAGTTCAGTTCTGGTTAATCTTTCATTTCTCTTTTCCCATTGCAGATATCTCTCTCCTTCCCTCTGTCCTTTGCATCCTTGGATCTTATTTCTGGTGATACAAGTTTATTCCCTGAACATGATCTACATCTCCTGTCTCTAGGCTTTGGTTTACCAAGCCTCTCTGTCCAATAGCTATTCTGCCCACACGTGCTAGCAAATATATTTTAGCATTTGTGGCCCAATTCAGAATCTGTCTCTTAAGAGAAGTCTTCATAGATCACCTATGTCAAATGAACTGATTTAACAGAGCTTTATTACTTGTTCATCTGCTGGATTACTTAAAAAGTATGCTTGACTCCACCACTATACTCTGAACTCCTCATAGGTAAGGGGCAGTTCATCCTCATCTGTGAACCTTCCTCAGTGTAGAGCTCAGCTACCGCATTGTTGCAGGCACGCAATAAAAATGGAATTGTCTAATCAAATACTGCAAGTCTTAGTTCAATACCTGATTTATATGGTTCCTTATGTGATATATTCATTATATGATACATTTTCATGCTTAGATAAGTCTTTCTTTTTCCCCCCAAAAGCATTTAAGTTTAGAAGATGCATTTAAAGGCCAGTTTGCCCTAAAGCTATGGAAGCTTAAGCTTCATGTATTCTCCCCCTCTCCTGCATGGAGCTCTGCCGAAGCCCTGGAGGGGCCCTAACGATGAGTTTTCATGGTCATGTGATTTTGTAAAGTGGCAAAAGCCTAATCACTAAGCTGCAATGGGTTAAGACTTCTGTGTGCTTTTGCACCTAATTTTGTGTTCTTAAATAGAGTCTTTGAAATATGTAAAGGACTGTATCAGCTCCAGGCCCCACCAGAGCTGGATCTGCCTCTGTGTGTGTGAGGGGAGGCCTCCACCAGGTTGGCCACTGCAAGGCTTATCTCGATGACCAGCTGCTTAGCTGGGATTGACTAGATCTGGGCTGAGATGACTTCACCTCGGTAGAAAGAGGGCACATGTGTTAGAGCTTCACGCCACATCGCTCACCCTCAGTGAGCACTCCTCACCTCAGTATGTGGTGATGTTGGCAGGTCAGGAGGTTTCACTGTGGCAAAATTGGTGACACTCATATTGAGTTGGTGGCTTTTCCATCTGTGGGTAGGTCAGTAATTTTCAGTAACCTGCCTGGGGTTTACCTGGAGGTGGCAGCCTGTGAGTTCACCACTCTGACTACCCTGTTAGCATCAACAGATACGAGGCACCCATTCCAGCACCTGGACCTCCAAAGTATCATGGAGGGTATCAAGAATGGAAAAGGCAGATGCCATCAGGACCTAACCTGAAACTTGATCCTTGTTTTTCTGGAGGGCCTTGAAATATTCAGCCTACAAATATTGTTGAAAATGAGCTGGACTTCACTGGCATCTATCTGAACAGCAAAAGCCCAAATGTGGGCTTTAAGAAAAAGCTTGAGGGAAGCATTGATCTCACAGCCCGTGGCCTTCAGAGGCAGCTGGATGCTGAGACTGCAAAGAGCCTCCTGGTGAGAGACAAGGTCCACAGAACCTAAGTGATTTTGCAGAGTGATGTCACAGCTGATGGCCGCATTGGGGTGATGCAAAGAAGCAGAGTATTTTCCTCTGTATCTCTAGGCTAAATAAAATGGAGCAGATTCTCTACTGAGGAACTGGATATCATCTGTAAAATGATTCCCCAGTGACCCATCTCCATCTGCCACTGTTGGAATTCTTACAACCTATTATTGGAGTAGATCTGGGACTAGTAAGGGTTTATACTAGTCCTGATGGCCAGCTACCAAACAACACATCTTCAGGATTGATCTTTGAGTCAAGGCCACAGTGGAGGAGATTTTAATGAAGGTTTACCAAAAAACAAAAACAAAGAACATTCATAAAACAAAAAGCCCATACACAATGGCCTCCCCACAGTGACCGAACACCCTGTTCCAAGCCCAGTCTTGCCTTTGGGAATTGCTCACCCTGGATTTAGAGAAGAGAGGTAAGGCCCAACCCATGTTTTCATTTTTCTCATCAAGGTGACCACCCCTTTAATGTTGAATTGAATAAAAGACCTAGTCTTTTATGTGGCAAAAATGGGTAGTTACATTATATAAGTAAGTCCCCAAGTCTCAATATACACTATGCCACTTTCTTGGAGTTACTGTCCTCCTTTCCGCCACTTCAGCTTTGAGTTAGGCAAGAAGAGCAACTTGTGAAACAGTCTTTTACTCTAAGCCTATTTGAAACAATGACCTTTTGATTGGGAGAACCGAAGAAAGATCTAAGAGTAAGTTTGAATGAAGATACAGCGTCCTGGTATTCTGATACTTAATATATTCAGCAGAGAGCTGTACTTCTCCACCTGATGGTTACAAGTACTAAACATATTCAGTCTCAGAGAGACAAAGACAGTTAAAGTACGGTGCTCCTGAGAGATCTGGTACACATTCTGACAAGTGACCATTTCACTGTTACAGCCCAAGGTGGAGGGAGTAGATGTGTGGGTGTGAAGTCAGCTTTTCTCCTGCTGTTGGAACCGAGGGGACATGAGAGTAACAGGACTCTTCTATTGTTACCGCTCTGGTGGGGCATTGTAAGAACCGACCACTTCTAACCCTATTACCCCAAAGAGGGTTTTCAAAGTAACAACCAACCATTCTGCTTCTACAGTACCACCAGGGTCTTTATAACCACTGATAATTTCACTGGGCATAAATCAAAAGTTTATTAATTAATGAAAATATGCAGTAATGCTTCCTCAAGGAAAGTTGTCTTTGCAGAATTTGAGACCAAAGGTGCCTGTTAGCTTAGAAGGTGAGTACATGGTGTACACAAAGCCACAGTCCTCAACAGACCCTAAGGTCTTACAGTCGTCTAAATAAAAAGCAATGCCATGTTATCACACTTCTAGCCTTCACGAACACTGAAAAGTACCTGTGTCAGGTAGTGGTAACTCCAGTTTACAGATTGAAAAACAAAACAAAACAAAACTGAGGCTCAGAGAACTTTAGAAACTTGTCAGTTAATGACCACACAGTAGTAGAGTGGAAACGGAATTAGGACATCTGACTTTTAACAAATTATAACTTATTTCAAGGCAGTCCGTCTCTTTTAATGTAAACCCCCTTTGGGAAATGCTGGTATGTGTCAAGGCTGGATCAGAATAAACCAAATACTACTGGAGGATAAACGAAAAATGGAGCCCACTATAAGGATTTAAAAACATTTTTCAGCCTAAAATAGATTCAAGAAAGGTTACAAACCTAGTGAACTATTTATTCTAATGGGGAACAATTTCAGAATTTAAAAGAATAGCTGTAACCCTTTTAATGTGATGGTGATATCATTAGGAAGACATCAATTCATAGCATATTTAAATGTGGTTTTATCTCATGACTATATAGTACCTAACAGTTTTGTTCCAAATTCTGTCAACTTTTCTTACAACGACTGTCCTATGTTTTGAAGTTATAAAAGACTAAAGGACAGTTGTCTTAAAGAACCCTCTGTGAAATCTCTTCAGTTAAAGGCTCCACATCAACTCTCTTGTAAAACAAAAAGAATTATCCTTTGTTGAATAGGGGTATATAAAATTTAGGACCAATGGAGAACCGCCATAGGCACCAGATCAGCCATTTCTTACCCTTGGCTTCAAGAAAATGTTATTTAGACACAGCCCAATAGTGGAATGTTGTTTTAAAATCTTGTCTTGGTTATTGCTAAATGGAACAAAATATAGACACTACAATCCGCACATATTCTATAAGAACTTAGAAAATTGTAGTCCACTGCAGTCATAAGTTCAGAGAATAAATAGCTTGCTTTTAATCTAAATGATCAATTAGTTTATTAATAAAAATCATCATCTTAAAATAATGTTCCTATTTTTACCATTATAGAAGATATCTTATTCCCCTCCCCTCCAGAAGAAGGCGTACATTCCATCCACAGAGAGCTTGGAGTGGGCTCAGAGTTTATGTATGTTAAATAATGATTTGGGGTGAGCAAGGGGGGCAGCTGTCAAGGGAACAGATCAATTGGCCAATTGAAATGTCATTTCTCCACTCGCCGTAGGATGTTGCCATGTCTCTTTGCTGTCTCTCTTTTTCTGTTCTCTTGTATTTTGATTTAGATATAAAAGCTGAGACATAATTTAAACTGACAGCAGAATCAAACAGTGTGACCTTGCCAGTATTGTTTCAGGCTTTCAACACAATCCACTGGGGGTAAAGTGTGGGCAGAGGGAGGGGTGAGTGAGAGCGAATGAGAGGAGAGAGCCAGCCTCTCCATATGGACTTGCTGCTCACATGTTCCTGGAGGGCTGGTCTCAGGTCTGGATGTTTCCAGACCTGTCTGACGTGAGAATAAGAGCTGAAATGAGAAAGGGGAATAGAGGAAAACTCAGGGCAAGAGCAAATGATAAAGACTGGCGCAATAGAGCGGTCATGCTAATATACAAGGCTTGTGTGTGACTGTGTCAGAAATTGAATGGCTGGGATTTAATGTTTCAGAGTTTAGTCTTTCCCTAGCAAGGAGAAATAGACAGTGTCCACCTTGATAACAGGGTAACCAGATAAACACTACCTTGCCAGACGACACATACTGTAAGGACAGCTGGCAGAAGAGCACTTAAGTCCTTGGCTCACAATGGACCCCCCAAATGTTTCTGAGCAATAACTGTCATTTGTCTACCCAGAGGAGGGATGTGTGGCTTAAAAGGTATGTTTGAGATGACTGCAGACAGTATAAGATTGTTTCTGGTTTTTTTTAATAACTCAGAATACCAATATTTTGGGCTTCCCTGGTGGCGCAGTGGTTGAGAGTCCACCTGCCGATGCAGGGGACACAGGTTCGTGCCCCGGTCTGGGAAGATCCCACATGCCGCGGAGCGACTGGGCCCGTGAGTCATGGCCGCTGAGCCTGTGCGTCCGGAGCCTGTGCTCCGCAACAGGAGAGGCCACAACAGTGAGAGGCCCGTGTACTGCAAAAAAAAAAAAAAAAAAAAAAAGGAATACCAATATTTTAATTGGCATCATTGATAACTTTTTCCACCATGCAGCATACATGTGTCTGCCTACAGGATGACTCTCTCCGGATATGATGATGGCTTGGGAAGCCAAAGCACCAGGTGGTTGGGCTTCCCAGGGGAAGCCTGGATGAATCATCCTGCCCCCCCCCCCCATCGAAGAGTACCTTTCTGGTGCCAGTCTTTCTTTGCCCTGGATAATGATGGACAAATCCAGCAACGTTGCCCTTTGGAAGAAACCATTTTCCAAAGATAGGAGAATGGAAAAAGGCAGGGCAGTGTGGTGATGATGGTGAAACATGTCTCAGCAAAAACAGCAGTGGAAAGTCACGGTGTGAGGAAGGATCAGGAATGAGCCTGTGATGGAAGCAAGGTCTCGAACGCATGCATGCCCTGACTAGACTTGTTACTGGACATGAGAGCAGTGAAGATAATAACAACACAAACCACAAGAACAGCTGCCCACGAATGAGTACTTGCTTGGTGCCTGGCCCTGTGTTAAGTGCCCTGTGTGACATTTCATTTAACCCTGCCAGTAATGGGACAAGGTAGGTGCCTGCACAGTGGAAGAGCCAGTATTTGACCATGTAGGTTGATTCCAGAACTTCCTCCCTTTACCCTGAAGGATTCCATCCACTGTCAACCAGTCCGTTCCCTTCACCATTCCCGACTTTGGGCCTAGGATTTGGAAGGTAACAATGAAGCACAGACATAGTCTGTGTCCTTCAAGCAACTTAACATTTTTTACTGCTAAAGAAATACTAAAATGTGAAGCTATCTGAATTTTTCTTTAGAACAAGATGAGATATAAATTAATAATCAAGATCCTTCATGAAATAATTGAAAATAATAGAATTGTGTCCTCAAGGATGCTTTCTGGACACCATACACAACATGAGAATCAGGCCTTGGAGAAAGAGGAAGAGGAGAAGGGCATTCCTAGCAGCAGGGATCACATGCACACAGTTGTGGGAGAGAGCCTGCCGTAGTTAGGGACAGTGAGCTGATTGGTGAGTTGAGAAGGGAGGGCCTGCCTGGGGAGCAAGGAGCTGTAGGCCAGGTTAGGAAAACCATTGAAAGACAGTCTGAGGAGGCAGAAGAGACTTGATATGAGAACAAAGCTATGGTAGGTTTCTGAGCAAATGGGTTACACAGGGGATAAGTGGAATCCCAGGAGACTGTTGTCATAGCCACACTGATGAAAAGGAGATGAGAGAGAAAGTAAGGATGCCATCCTTGGGTACCTCTTCCAATCACTTGGGTATAAGGGGTGAGAGAAGACTTGAGGGCTGTCTGGCTCACAGGGCAGAAAGGGAGGTTGGATTCCAACAGGAACACCTAGATTTTTCCTTCATTTGTCCCCACTGTTCTGCGTCTCCGTCATACTGTGGCTCTGCACGAAGAGGCATGTATTTTGGAATCTGACAAGGCCTCCATGGAGCCAGGGAAGTTCAACAAGTGGAAACACAGGAGGCGCCCTAAGTTTTGGAAGCCCTGAGCTCATGCGAGAGCGTCACACGCCTGGACACCACTTAATTGACAGATGAGGCATTTTATCTCTAGACTCTGAAAACTTCTAACTCCATGTCCAAATCCGCCATAATATGCTATTTGGACTGTGAATTCCCAGTCTTTTATGTTGCACTTGTTGCCACTCCTTCCCCCTTCCTTTTACCACCATCTCTCCCAAGTTAGCTCTCTTGACCTAGGACTTAATCCTTCTTATTAGGACCTTAGTCATCTCTATAATCGCGTGCCATTGAAGGTGGAGAAGAGATGATTAGTGGTAAGTCGATGCAGAAGATGGTTTTAATAGTTGTGGAGTGCACTACATAGTCTGTGTTTGAAAAAAAATTCTCTAAGATGTTAGCATAACTTCTTTGAGATACAACTTTAACATCTGAGCACTCAGCTCTTGCGATGAAAGACAGAAGCCAATAGAGCTTGTGTTCCACACAACAGACATAAGTCAGCCCTGCCTTTTTTACAGTCAGCTTGCATGCCCAAGATATAATATATGGGCTTTGCCTACTGATAGCTCCAGAAATGGGAGTGGGAGGAGGCTGAGGTTGAAAGATGCTAGTTTCGGGCTTGTAGACATACTTTTCAGTGGAAAAGAGCTATTGCGTGTATAGCACGGTCCTCCCCAGCTCTGCCAGTTGAGCCTCATCCTTCAGCTAACTGGAATTACCACATCATTTTACTCCACAGGTTTCCTTGACTTGGCAGTTTTTCTGATCACCTGGCAGTCACAGACCATCTGTCTTTGGCTGATACAGAGACCTGGGGAATGAGGACATTGGAAATGCACTAGCGTGTTCTAGGGATCCGGGCAGAGAGCTGTCCCTGAGCTGGGATGTTTATCGTTGTCGTTGCTGAAGTAGAGGATCAGAGTTGTCTTCTCCCCATTCCTCAGTGGACTCACTTCCCTTTTGCCCCCTCTCCCACCAGCTCCTCTCTGCTCTCCCATTTAACCTTGCCCACCTTAGGCAATCCCTTTGTATATTGGTGAGCGGAAGTTGTCCACAGGTAGCCTGGGGACCTTTCTGAGTGTGTGGTGGGGCTCCATGATTTCTGTTTGAAAGAAACAAAATAACATCTCCATGGTCCACTAGAGCAACCCATGTCCAGAGTGCAGAACCCTTAGAAAAACACATTTCCTCCTTAAAGCTCTTCAGAACCTTTCCTAACCCCACTTTGTCACCGTAGTCTTCCCAGGCGCAGGGTCAAAGAGACCCCCTTTTAACTGAGATGCCCTTGCCCAGTCCTGTTAGGGACTCTGGGAAGTCATGAGAAAATAAAGAGTGAGGCCCCTTTAAAGACACAGCTACCCTCACTGCCTAAATCTAGCACCTTTGCCGTGCTTCCCTTGCACTAACAATTATCCATCAGTTGTTATAAAAGAAGAGAAGGCATCCAACATTTAAAAATATTTGCCACCTTAAAGCTTTCGTTTTAGAGAATTATTAGATCTGCATAAAAACTTTAAAGATAATACAGCAACTTCCCCAAATACCACATGCTTATTTTCCTCTATTGTTAACATCTTATGTTAGTGTGGGACATTTGTCAAAATGAACAAGCCAGTACATTAGTATTAACTGAAGTCCACACTTTATTCAGATTTCCTTGTTTTTTGTACTGAATGTCCTTTTTTTTTGTTCTGGGGACCCCATCTGGACATGACATTGCATTTAGTCATGTCTCCTTAGGCTCCTCTAGACTGTGACAATTTCTCAGACTTTCCTTGTTTCTGATGACCTTGACAGTTTTAAGGAATACTGGTCAGATGCTTTGTAGAGTATCCTTCAATTGAAATTTGTTTGATATTTTTCTCAAAGATTGGGGTTATGGATTTTGGAAAAGAAAACCACAGAGGTAAAGTACCATTTTCAACACATCATGTCAAAATACCATTTTCAACACATATACTATCAACACGACTTATCGTTGTTGATGTTGACCTTGATCCCCTGGCTCAGGAAGTGTTTGGCAGGTTTCTCCACTGTAAAATGACTGTTGTTTTCCCCTTTTCATACTGTCCTCTTTGGAAGAAAATCACTGTACACAGCCCGCACTTAAGGAATAGAAAGTCATATTCCATCTGCTTGAAGGTAAGGCATCTGTATAAATTATTTGCAGCTTCTCTGAACATGAAATTTTTCTATTCTCCACAATGTATTAATAATGCAATCATTTATAACAGTATGGACTCATGGATATTTATGTTTGGATTATAATCTAATACTGTTTTATTTTGTTGTTTAAATTATGTAGCTTTGGCTATTGGGAGGTCATTCAGCTGTCTCTTTTGACCATATACCCATCATTGTGGGGTTTTGGTTGGTTTGATTGTTAGCTATTCCTTTCTTTCAAGTGCTGTAAGGTATTCCAGGTTCATATTGAGTATTTCCTGCCCCATTCCTAGAATGAGCCATTTCTTCAAGGAACCCTGGTTCCTTTGATTGTGGAATTATATTAGAAATCAAGATCTGGGTGCTAGATGGAAACCAAAAATTTTGAGCACCCAAATCTGACATTTTGTGTCAAGATCTGTGGGGTGATGAATATAAATTTCACAATAACCTGTAAGGTGAATGTTAATATTTTATTTTGTAAGATGAAAGTGGAGTAGTAGAGAGTTAAGGAATTTTCCAAGTTTACATAAACAGTGAGAACGAGAGCTAGAATTTGAACTTTGGTTGTCCAATTCTATAACTGTACTTCTCAAACACTTAAATTGCATCATACACTGGCCACATCATAAATAAGTGAAATATTTTTAAAAAATGGGTTCAAAGGATGCAAATGAACATGGTTTTGAATCTCATCTTTGTGTGTCTATGTGTGTGTGTCTATATCATAAGGTTATTAGAGCTATACATGCAAAGCTTTCAGGACAATGCCTGGCATGTGGTAAATATTTGAAAAAAGTTTAGCTTCTGCTTTATCATCATCATCTTTATGGTCTTCATTATCTACTGCTGTAAGTTTACGTTTCCCATTCTTCCACCACTGATCATGGGCTTCCTGGAATATCCCTATCTTGACCTTATAGAAAGTACAAGTTAATGAGGCAAATAATTCACCTGTGGGTGTCCAATGTCACCATACACAGTATTTGTTACATAAGTGAATTCCTTGTAACCATGCAATTTCCTCCTCTATGTCGTGTAGTAAAGGAAGGTTTGGAAAAGGCATGGGGAAGGAACATTGGAGGAAAAGACTGGGCTTACCTTTGACTGAAGCAACCAGATTGGTTGGCAAGTTAGCCCAAATCTCCTTTCCTAGAGCCTCCTGAGACTTCTTTCCCAGGCAGGAGTCTATTTGCCACAGTCATCACCGTCTTCAGGTCCCTACATGGGAGTGGGGGGGTGGGTTCTGGGAGGAAACGTGTGTGTGTGTGTGTGTGTGTGTATGTGTGCGCGCGTGCACGCGCACACACACACCCATGTATATCCCACTTCCTCCCTTCTGGAAACACAGAAAACTGCATGCTGGGTGAGGGAGATATGCAAGGATTCATGACAGAAACGGGGTCATAATGATGATAATCTTCATTAATTCTGGTGATAGTCTCATTTCCTAGATAGTAACACTAAGGTACACACAACCATCATTCCCAAGGCTACTTAAGATATGAATCTTCTGTCATTTCTGCTCTAGCTTAGCGGTATCCAGAAAGGCCTACCACAAAGCACATTCCTTAGCCAAGTAGATAGTGATGCTGGGTAAAACATGAGCAGAAAAGGAGAGAAAAGGCAATGTTTCGCTAATGAACTAAGGTTAGGATTTTCCTTTCTTTCAACTGTCATGTTTAGGGCTTAAGCATGTCTGATCTAGAGAAAGAGATCCGAAGATGTTTGAGATACAGGGGTTTCATGAAGTCATTTGACTACTTCTAAGGCAGGGCATGTGATCAGGAGGTCCTAGGCAAGCAGTGCAGGCTTGGCTGACGGATGCATTGTTTTCCACAGTTTATCATGGCCATGCTCAGCCCCAGGTGGTGGCAGGTTATGACATGGGGGTGGTGAGGGATGTGAAAAGAGCTAGATCCAGGTTGAGGACTGGGCCTGATTCACTGCTCTCATCTCTTGTTAATCCTCACTCTGGCCAGTGCCAAAGTTCCTGGCTGCCCTTCAACATAACCTCTGTTCTGTTCTGACAAAAAGAAGAGGGGCCTCCAGGATTCGTTTCCATAGAGCCCCACTGAGCTTCTGATGGCAGCTAAGGCTGGTATTGAAATGAAACAGAACAAAGAAGAAAGAAAGAAGAAAGGAAGGAGGGGGCCAAAGAAAGAAAGAAGGAAAGGGAGTGGTAAACTTGTATAATTGTTCCTGATTAATTATTAAGATAACGTATGTTGAAGATAGAAGATTGTAGAAATGAATACATGGGCGAGTCTACCTGGTTCCAGTCAAGAGGGCGCTTTCTCTCCCTCCTTCTCTCTCTTCTCTGATACTTTCCTTTTTAGAATTATAGAAATGTAAAGAACTGAAAATATCCCAAATCATCTAAAGCAATCTTATTAACAGATGAAAACTTGATTCCTCCGAAACTGAACTCAAGCCCGTAGTCTGGGTTTCCCACCATTGTGTCCAGGGCTCCCCTCCCCATCGGCTTCTGTGTCCTTTGTCTTTCTCCTTCTCATCCCACCACCACTCCCAAGCCCATGCAGGATTAGTCGTGCATTTGTTCCTGTTTCTGCTATATTTGCAACTAACTTACGGGTGGAAGCACGGAGCCTCTCTGATTGCTGGCAGAGCTCTGCCTCTGTGTTGATGAGCACTCCCGGCACTGGGCACCTGTCCAACAGCAGGTGCCTTGCTCAGTGAATGGCTCTGGAGCTGCATCTCAAAGAAAGCAGGTTGAAGTCCAACACTGTGTTCCTGCTGCTTTGAGGTTATGTTCTACCACCATCATTTCTCTCACCAGGTGAGATGTAGTGAGGTGTGGCTGCCAAGGTTAGCAACGCTAGACATGGGAGGTGGCCACAGGGAGCATCTGTGTCAGCTTAAGGATTCTTAGCTTGATGGATGGGTAAGAAGATAAGATGAGACATCTGAGTTTGTTTACATAGGACTATTGTCCATGAACCTGAGTGGGTTGACCTTCAGGTCATGATGAAACGTCTATATGTTTTCTCAAGGTAAGAGCGAAGGGCAGGGTAAGGCTCAGAATTTACATCGTGTTAGGGCTCTTTGGGACAGATTATTCTTGTTTAATAATATGCATTTACTTTTGTACATTACACATTAGTTCAGACACACACAGACCATGTGTGACAGTTACAGGTTTAGAAGAGAAAATGGGAGGTAACGAAAACAAGACTTAAAGTTTATATGAGGCACAATGCCTCAAAGTTAATAAAAAGTTATGGGCACACACAGAGAATGGTACCATGAGATGAATGGCATAAAGGCAGGGAAGTACAAGACGTGTATATTGGCAGAAAAAATATGTTTTGAGAGAACCTAAGGATTTTTGTAGGAGCGTAATGAATGAAAACTTTGAAAAAGATGACATGCCTGGGTAAGGTACATCCTCTTAGATTGGTGAGCCAGTGAAAGTGTTATTTGTTAGAAAGCAATAAAACCATTTAGGGATGTTAATCTGGCAGCATGTAAATAATGCGTTGGAAAGACTAAAGGTGAGAGACAGTGGTTTCAATTAGGAAAGTCTGTGAATTGCCTCAAAATAAGTCATAGGACCTAAATTAGGATGGTGGCAATGAGAAGGAGAGTAAGGATGGGTAGGTGGGTGGATGGGAGAAACATGGCCCAGAAATAATGGAGCAGCCCCATTTACTTCTCTCTTTACTAGGAGAAGAGGGAAAGTATGATGCACAGGTTAGATGTGAGAGTAGTCTGCTTGCAACCTCATTCTCCTAGTTGTGTCAAAGGGGGATTTTTTTTTTATATGATCAAATTAGAGGTTTTGACCTTGGCTGATTAGAAAAATGGCGACATAACTGATTTTTTAAAAAGGCTAAGGGCAGAGGTGTATTACAGAAGAAAAAGAGAGTGAATAATAAGCTGTAGGTAATAACAGAATATGAGCTAGAAGGCTGTGGTAAATGCAGAACCAGTGTTCAGTAAAGGGAACAGGTTGGAGCTAAACGCTCGAAGTTGTTTATATGCAAGTGTAAGTCGTGACCAGAGACAACATATTGAAAGTTGAATGTGTACAGGGCAAAGAGCAGGAACCAAGCAATGAGACTATGTTATAATCTCCCTCAAAGGTCAGGAGGAACAGAAGTGAAGTTTTCGGAGTTGGAACAGCCTGAGAAATGGGAAGAAATCAGAATCACACTCTGCTGGAGATAGAATCCGAGTTACAAGGGGTTAAGGAGAGAATGGACGTAAAAATGAAGGCTACAGGGCTTCCCTGGTGGCGCAGTGGTTGAGAGTCCGCCTGCCGATGCAGGGGACACGGGTTCGTGCCCCGGTCCGGGAAGATCCCACATGCCGCTGAGCGGCTGGGCCCGTGAGCCATGGCCGCTGAGCCTGCGCGTCCGGAGCCTGTGCTCCGCAACGGGAGAGGCCACGACAGTGAGAGGCCCGCGTACCGCAAAAAAAAAAAAAAAAAAAAAAAAAAAAATGAAGGCTACAAGTATAGGCTAAGGTTCAAGACTAGAAAGTTAAGTGCATCCACAATGGTGCACATAAAACCTTCCTATTTGGCGTGAAGCTGGGCTGCCCTCTCATTTCCAATCCCATCCCACGTTTACTTCGGTTTCTCATTTGCATGCAATATTTATTATTGTCTAAGATTTGGCAGACAATCAGATTTATATTTTTCTGTATCTTAAGAAATAGATTGAGTCCGAAGGGTCTCAAATAATTTTCTGCCCCATCAGATGTGCTTCTCTCTCTGGCCTGGGAAGGCCTGATTCCTCTGGGTCTTGTGAAATAGACTCTGCCTCTGGGCTGTGTTTGCATTCTGTGAGCTCCATCTGCCACGTGAAGCCCACCAAGCTTTCTCTTATTTTTCCCTCCAATGGGTCTTGTTTCTCTCACTTTGCATCATTTAACTCCTCTACTCTCCTTGTGTCTGCAAAACTGTTCTGCTCATACTTGCATCCTCATCCACCATTTAAGAAACTAGGATATTAATATATCTCTTTATAATGTTGAAATAACAATATTTTATAGCCTTTATGGTTTCCTAAGAGCTAGTGTGTGTATCTCATTTGGTTTCTGGCACAGCCCAGGAGTGGGGTCCGCCAAACAATTATGTCCACTTCACAGGTGAGGAAACTGATGACCTGACGGAGTTTGTGTAATAAACACACACTGGCAAATACCATGTGACATCACTTATATGTGGAATCTAAAATATGACACAAATGAACTTATCTATGAAACAGAAGCAGACTCACAAACATAGAGAACAGGCTTGGGGTTACCAAGCGGGAGGAGGGGGAGGGGAGGGGGGGATCGGGAGTTTGGGATTCACAAATGCAAAGTATTATATATGTATATGAGTGAATCACTTTGCTGTACACCAGAAATGAATACAACATTGTAAATCAACTATACATCCATAAAATTTCAAAAATACAATAAAAAATACAAAAAACAAAAATGTAAACACACATTGGAATGCAGATTCACATTCATATTTTCTGACTTCTCACCCAGTGCTCTCATCTCATGACCACACCTTGCACATAATCTCTCCCAGAGAAGATCCTCTATCTCACAGTGTAAAGTAATCCTTAAGAGCACTGTTTCCGGGTCACACAGATCTGGTAGTTCTAACTCAGCTGTGTGGCCTTGCAAAGGCTACCTAAACTCTTTGAGTCTCAGTTCCATTACCTGTAGAATGTTGGGAATAATAGTACCCCATCACAGTGTTGCCATGCAAATCAAATAAAATTATGCTGTAGGGACTGCATAGGTCACTGAACAAAGGTTAACAGCAATAAAATTATTTATTTATTATAATAAATATTTATTTATTTATAAATAAATTATTTATTTATTAAATGAATTATTTATTTATTATAAATAAATAATTTATTTAATAAGTTATTTATTTAGGATCAAATATATTGATATTTGATCATGAGCTACCTATTACAAGTGCCCCCCCCCTAAAATTCACATAGCATGCCCTTGAATGTCCTTTTAGAGTAAGTGGAATTTGCATATGGAGGAAGTGAAGCATGTTTTCAGAGACAAGTAATTTATTATATACATTGTTGGAACTGAAATAATAAATTCAGATAAGAGACAGTGGTCTTATTGATTATAAAATCCTTAGTTAAAACAAACTTATTTCAGTCGAGAGGTTAGATTTTTCATTTGTGCTTTGCCTTTTCCCCTGTCCTTGTATTTTCCTTTCCTTCTAAGCCACGGCACATGTAGTTCTTGCACCTCACAAATAGTGAAGACTTTTGGTTCTCAACCGACATCGACAGTTGAGAGGGAGGGACAGAAATCTCACTTGAACACAAACACTTCCATTAATTACTGGCATTAACAGCAAAAAAAGGAAAGTGGAAAATTACAGGCAAGGAAAGCAACTTCTGGTTTTGAATGTTCTGCATCTTTCATCATGATCACAGCTTGAAGTTTCTTTCCTTCCAGGGGCAGGATGAATGGTACAGGAGACTCAGTGGGGTTTGGCACCTTCCAGAAATGTCAAACTCATAGTGTTTCACTGGTTACAGGGTATAACCAGGGTGCACACTTACTCATCTGTGCTCTGTCCTCAGCAAGACACCCAGATGGAAGGTGGTAGAAGGTTCATTGGTAGAGAAGATCAGACAGTCCTGAGTTCTAACCAGGGAAGTGCTGTAACGAGTTCTTTTTGCAATCAACTATCTCCTGAGGCCAGCCAATGAGGCACTCATTCAGGAGGGGGAAACACCCCCAACCTGTGTGAGTTGCTAAATGTTTAAAGGATTAATTAATAGAGGCATACATACTAGGAACTTCAGGATTTCGTTTTTTGGCCATGTTTGGCAAAAGCCAAATCCTACCTATCTGATGAATAGTTTTGTCAGCCACAGCAGATAGGTAAGAGCCCCAGGGCCCACTGGAAGCAGCTAACTCGAACATCTTACATTTGCTCTTCTATTCACAAGCCATGTTATGTTTTGAGTACCTGCCCTTTTAGGGCACTAGCTTTTCACCTACAAAGTTAAGTGGTCTTAGGACCACTTGGGGATGCACTGAAGGTATTTTAAACAGGTATTTAGGAGCTTCTACAGAAGCTCTGGTCTTACTTAGGCATTGGCCTTTTTTTTTTTTTTTTTTTTTAATAGAAAGGCAGTCTCTTTATTTAGGAAACTCAGGTGTTTAAACAGGAGAAGCTGGGAGGTGGGAAACATATAGAGATGAGAGAATGAGGGAAAATGGCCAAGTTGGAGGGAGAGAGAGAAAAATAGATGGGGTCCCAAGTATCGCCAGGTCGTGTGGTGTGGCTTTGGGAGAGATCTGAGCCTTGCTCCCCTGTTCGTTTGACAGCTCTCAGTGAGCAGGGGACCCTGGGCCCTGATGGGAAATGAAAGGAGCAAAGATAATAGCTGCCCTCAAAGACTTTCCCTTGTACTTTTGTCTTAGAATCAGAGAATGGTAGAACCAAATGTGACCTTAGATAGCAGAGCTCAAACCTCTTCATTTCCCAGATGAGACACCTGAGGCACAGGAAGGTGATGTGATTTGCACATTTGTTTTTTTTAGCAAATCTGCCAGTTGCCAAATCAAGACAAAAGCAGACAGTCATAACTCTGAGTTCATTGCTGTTTTTACGCTATCACTTACTTCATACATCTGAGGTGTGTATAGATTTTTGTTCTAAATTCCCTACAGAGGTGGTTTTTTTTTTTTTTTTTTCTTTTTCCTCTCCTCCTGAGGTACAGAGCACTGTGAAGGTGAGGAAACTTCTTCCCACCCAGCCTTTGCTACGATTTATTCAATGCCTTTCATCACCTCCATCCTCCACACAAATTTTTACAGTGCTCATACTATGGTGTTCCCTTGAAATAATTCTCAAAATTGTACAGTCTGCTTGAAGTGAAAACCTGATGTCTCTGCTTATTGGGAGGGAGCCTTAAGGGTTACATCTGTTCCGGGTGGAGCCCCTTCCCACTTGCTTCAGAGGGTCGTTGTCTTCACCAGAGGGGACCTTGACCCAGTGCATCGCGTGGGAGTCAGTGTATACTTGCTAAATATTCCCTCGGTGCATTTCTGGGTCGTATCCACCCAGCGGAACACTCCTCTGCTTTGGGACATCAGATGCCCAGGCCCTTGACCTTAATTAGTAAACATGGAAACAGACACATTTTTAAGTCATATTTTTTGCGTCAGATGAAGTGATTGCCACTCTCCCTATATATGTCTTTACAGTATTTTAATAGAATTTGAATCACTTTATTTTAATGGATATAATATTTTCTTTCATTGACTATCTGGGGACAAATGTGTTGGAAATATATACAAGTGCTGCTCTATGCTAGTTTGATATAAATCCCTTAAAATTCCCAAATCTGTGGTATTGTATATCCTTTGAAATGGGAGAGGCACGAGCTTTTATTTTTCGTGAGTGCACCACAAGTTTATTTGGCAATGATATATTCAGTAAAGTGGTGGCAATCATGATAATAATACATTATATAATTCTCTTTATGTGTTATAAACTCATTAGACTGGTTGGAACCAGTTGCTCAAGTGTACAGTGGTTTACCATTAAAATAAAAATGTCCCTAATTAACACATTCTTTAATAGTGGGAAGTGTGACTAAGCCTCATTTCTAAATTATGCTGGGCACTGAGGTATATAGTCAAATTCATTGTATAGTATAATTATTGCAAAATAATAAAATAGGCTATCTTTTAATGTTGTCAGTCATTTTGGGATGGGTGAAAAGATACAACTGTGAGGCTCTGACGTGTGTTCCTCTTTCCTACTGGCAACATACTGAGATAAATGGAATGTCAGATCCATGTCTGTCTCTTTGTTTGTTTGATTACCAATGGCTTCCAGATACTCATACCAACCTTTGGTATGTTCTGCGATATATATGAGCTTGATGTTATTCCCTATGATACATATATCCAGGATTAAGTGGCTCAACCACAATATTGCTAAAAGGGAAAACCAGTAAAAGTGGGCAAGGTCTTAGGTAAAGCTTGTGGAGATCATTAAGTATACAGAAGAAGCAAACACTGATTTAAGCCAGAGCACTGAAAAATGATCTCCTAAAGATTGTTCTATATGACTGTGTCTGGGGAAGCATTTGAGTGGTCTTAGACACAGGCCATGCTTTCATTAGTGCTATATTGCTGCACACCATTCATACAACTTGAGAATTTTAAAATAATCAATGTCCCTGTTCCCTTCATCTACCCATATCGTGTTACCTTGGCAACAGGTACTGTGTGATTTTAAGAATTTCAGGAATTATCATAACAGCCCATTTCAAGAATGTGCATCTAAGTGAATAAAGTTTAAACAGTAAAAGCAAAACTAAAGGGAACCTCAGCATACATTAAATGAGGACATGAAGGATCCGCATGTCTCATTTAGAGGGTCTTGTAAAAACAGCTCCAGAACCCCTGGTGGTGCCCTCCAGGTGCCAGACTCTTCACGGGCTGTTTATGGGTGGAAGAATCGTTCCATTTCCTCCTCCACTCCAGGAGTGGATTACTTGGCGTGGGTCTCATATAGGATGCTCAGAATGAAGAGTAGGAGGAGGCGCAACAGCAGGAGTAGAAGCAGGAGATTAGGATAGAGGAGGATATTTTGAAGGAAGTGATGATGAAGGTGGTAATGATGGGGAAGATGCTGAGAACATGATGGGGCAGGGGGAGGAAGGAAAGTAGGCAGAAGAAAAGTATGTTCTATGTCAGGCTGATTTAACCAGCAAAAAGGGGGAGATTACTTATTACTATTATTGTGTAAGTTCCCTTGTTCAAGTTACATGAATGGATGCAAGCATGGAGTTAGTTACAGAAATCTACCCATTCAGGGCACCACTAAGGATCCAAACACATGCTCACGTTTGACATTCAGGAAGTGTCTTGAGCTCAGAAAACGGCTCTACTTACCAGAGTGAAAGATAATATGAATTGATGTGGTTTGAAAGAATGTGTGCCCAAACCTCTGGAATATCTAGCAATTATTTATGTCATCATTTCTGATATTTGAACAAATAATCTAGATAGATTCTTTGGTACCCAATATGTGTTAATTATTCTGTTTGTAACTATTCTCATTTTTTAAAAGTAAATATATCTAGCTAAGCTTAAGTAGGTGTTTCAAGGGTTCTCATGTGAAAAAGATTTTCATCAGCAATTCCCTGTTGAAAAATAATACAAAACTATAAAAGAGAAAGAAAGTTCATATCATCGTGAGTGTTTATATGGTATGGGCAATCTTATTTATATTGTTGGTACTGGAAAACAAGAGTTAAATAAATTCTGGGTAGATTATATTGTCTAAATCCTAGTGCTTCTTATTTTTTGAGTTGTTAAATTTGTGGGGACAGGTTTTGACCTAAGATAAAGTTAAATTCTGTAATTGTGATCCATGTTGTAAGAGAGTTCTGAAATCTGTGTAAATACAAACAGTTTAATTAGAATTGAAGGCAGAGTGGAGTCTATCCATGTATCACCGTCATCACATAAGGCCATCTTCACTGGGCTTGTGTGGCTCTTCTGAGCCAGCTAATATGCAACCCTCTGCATCTTGCTCCTGTCTTCAAACTAGTGTCTAAAATAAGAGAGATCAAGAGATAGTTGGAAAAAATACTTGAAAAAAGTTGGGAATTTTCCCTCTAGTCTCTCCTAGGCAATACATGTTTCTATAAACTTGAGAATGCCAGCTAACTTTTCTGGACCTTGGTTCCTTATTTGCACCATGAGATATTTGCAGTGAGTGATGTCTAAGGACCCTTCCTTTGCTGGACTGCTAGGTGGTTTCATCAGTTAAAGTAACTGCTGCAAACCATTCTTGACAGGATACAAAATACTGTGCAAACTTTGTGAGTGTGAACTGAGATGGATACCTCTTCACCCATCTAAATTCGTGGACCCCATATCTCTTGTTCACCACCCCTCTTAATTACCCTTGTTAACTTCTCTGCCTTGCCAAGACTGTTACAACTTAGCAGATTCCCTGACCTTATTTTGAAGGTGTTGTCATCCAAGAATGTATACTGACATTTATCTGCTAAGCCATAGGCAGTACTTTATGTAGGTAATTTATCCAACATCTTCAGTTTATCTCATTCTCTGCCTTGCAATTTCTACATTGCCTTTCAGTCATTAGTAATTTCTCTACTTTCTAAAAGCAACACTTAGCACTCAGAAGCTCTGCTCTGATAGCCAGCTGGATCATGCCTGTTAGCTATTTTAGTGCAGTGCTGATGGGTGGACCGAGCCAATAGTAACATAAATAGAAAGATAGCTAGATAGATAGATAGCTAGATAGATAGATGTGCTTATGAAGACTATTTTCTTTTAGACTTTAAAAATAAAATATAAAATTTCCCCTTCTCTTGACTGTGCACAGGCCATAGTGATTCACTCCTGAAGAATAGAGCATAGAGAGGGGAAATAGTAACTGTATAGTGGAGAAATCTTACAGACAATATCTTAACCAGGTTTTCAAGGTTAACATCAGAGTGACAAGTCTTGTTGATGTCATGTAGCCCTGATACAATGTGGTGAGGGGGGCATGCTACCTGCCTGGTATTCTTCCCCCAAACCTACAATCCCAGTGTAATCACGAGAAAATCAGGCAAACCCAGTTTGAGGATATTGTACAAAACACCTGACCAGTACTCTTGAAAACTGTTATAGTCATGAAAAAAAAAAAAGTATCACAAATAGAGACTAAGAAGACATGATGACTAAATGCAACGTGGAATTCTGAGTTGGGTCCTGGAACATGAAAAAGACATTAGTGGTAAACTGGTGAAATTTGAATAAAGCTTGCATTTTAGTTGCAATATGTTAATATGTCTTAGCTTCTGACTCATGTGCCTTGGTTATACAATATGTCTTAGCTTTTAACTCATGGCCTTGTTTATACAAGCTGCTGACATTAAGAAGAGTTGGGTAGGGCTTCCCTGGTGGCGCAGTGGTTGAGAGTCCGCCTGCCGATGCAGGGGACACGGGTTCATGCCCCGGTCCGGGAAGATCCCACATGCCTCGGAGCGGCTGGGCCCGTGAGCCATGGCCGCTGAGCCTGCGCTCTGCGACGGGAGAGGCCACAACAGTGAGAGGCCCGCGTACTGTAAAAAAAAAAAAAAAAAAAGGAGTTGGGTAAACGTACACGGGAAGTCTCTGTTCATGACCTCCTAAGCTTATGTCTCTTGTGGAAAGAATAACTCCCTTAGGCTGTACGTGCATGTGTTATCTTGCTATAGCTGCTGTAACAAAGTACCACGAACTCAGTGGCTTAAACAACAGAAATTTATTGTCTTAGAGTTCTAGAGGTTTGAAGTCTGAAATCAAGGTGTGGGCACATTTGGTTCCTTCTGAGGGCTGTAAGGGAAGAATCTGGTTCAAGGATCTACCTTGGCTGGTAGATAACTGTCTTCTCCCTGTGTCTCTTCACCTTGTCTTGTCTCTGTTCTTGTCTGTTTCTGTATCCAATCGATCATGTTGGATTAGGGCCCACTCTGATGACCTTCTTTTAACTTGATTACTTCTGTAAGACCCTGTCTCCAAACAAGGTCCCATTCTGAGGTACTAGTAGTCAGGACACCAGCATATTCTGGGGGGAGCACACAATTCAACCTGTAGCAGAACTCAGAATTCTTTAACCTTTTTCTTTCTGAAGGTACCTTTGTTACCTCCCCTTTCATCCCCCACATCCAAAATATGACTAAACCTTACACTTTTACTCACTGGACGTTGCCCAGTTCCATGTACATCCCTTCCTCTGTACCATCACTGTTACCACTCCAGTCCACACTACTATTTCAGTTCATCTGGACCAGGGAAATAGCCTCCTCACTTGTTTCCCACATTCTAGTTCACACTCCACGTTGCAAGCAGAGAAGTCTTTTCACAATACACATCACCTGTGCTTAAAAATCCTTCAAGTCTCCCCACTGTTCTGAGATAAAGACCACAGTCTCTATCTTGGACTCAGGGCCCTGTGTAACCTGGAAGCTTCTTAGCCACAACATGGACTGCTTTCTGCCTCATTCTCTCTGCACAGGCTGTACCAGCCGACTGCAGGTCACGGAAAGCATGGGCCCCCTCCTACCATGGGCTTTTGCTCACGCTGTGCTCTCCTTACCATAACCACCTGGTTACCTCCGTCCTCCCTCACCCTTCAGATCTTAGCACAGGCATCAGTGCCTCAGGAAATCCACCCCTGTGTCATCCCAGACAAGATCAGGTCCCTTGTTCTGTGTTGTCTGAGAAACCTGGCTTTTCCTTCAGAGCACTTAGCACATTTTGAAATTTTATATTTAAACAATGATTATATTAGTGTTTGTCTCCCCCACTGGATGATAAGAGGCTGAGGCAGGAGCCTCATGGTTCTTTTACTCCCTGCCTTAAGTGCAGCACCAAGTGTTTGGCTCATACCTGGTTCTCAAATTCTTAATTAATGCATCTGTGGATTTGTTTCCAATTGATTTCATTAAATTTGACACTTATCCCTTCTCCTGGTCTCTTGATACATTTGCTGATAATATTTAGTTCATCTTATGTCAAATCAATCATACATACGAAGCGAAGAAAAGAATAATCCTTTTTGTGATTTACCAACCTAGTGATAACAGAAGACCAAATTTGGTCTGTTAGTCTAAACAGAAATTTAAACTTAAAATTTTTTCATATTTTTAAATTAACTAATGTCCTTTAATTTTTTTATTAGAATTTAGAGAGATAGGCCTAAAGCTGTATATTTAAGTATATTGAAAAAAGTAATTAAATTATAAGTAACTGGGTACAAAGTTGCTATTTATTACTGACTTTGAAATATGTTTATTAAAGATGTTCTTTGAACCTTTCCTCCACATCGTGGAGAAAGCTCCAGACATTTCTAGAGCACTCACTAGTATTTGTAGCACCAACAAATCTCTTGTAGCGAATGTGTCCTAGAGAAGTTTCCCAGCCCAGGTGAACTGTAGTCAACGTGGAGACGCTCTCCACTCGGTGGTGTATGGATGGGGTCCATTTTTAGATGGACACCGTCTCCTGCCTGGCCACTTCTCCAGGCAGCTCAGAGGGCAAAAACGTTCAGGATATTTTCATCTCTATAAGACTCCAGGGTTTGATCACAGGGTTTGATTTTATATACAATAATGCTATTTTATGCATGTACAAGATGGAGGGAGGGAGAAGCCTGACTGCTCATGGAAGGAAAATATGCTATACTCCAATTAAAATTCATGTGCCAGAATGAGAATTTGAGTGTGAGTAAACATCCCTAACATTTAATGTATTAGTAGAATATATATTTAATGATCATAATATGCTGCCTCTGTGCTTAGTTGGGTATAAATCAGTGGCTCAGGGGCAAGTCCCATGCTCTCATGGAACTTACATCCCAAAGTGGCAACTCCTAATGTATGTCACTCAAGCTTACCAGGAGTTACTTTTGGTTCAGGGGCAATGTCAGAGGTATTGATAAAATTCTCTTCTCTTGCTGTGTCTCTAGCTGTGTGCCTGAGATCAACCCCTTTTGCCAGTAACCTACTTGTCCAAGAGGAGATGGACCCTGCAGACTAAAGGCAGGAAAGCCACAGCCAGGTCACCAGAGTGACTTCTCTTTGGGAGCCTGGGCAAGAGAGAACCCCAGCAGTTGTGACTGTCGGCCCCTCAGTTGCTCCTGCACTATTCAAATGGAACTGCTCCCACTTTGGCAGGATGTGTGGCCTTCTTTTCTTGGAATGATGGGACTCTCCAGAGCCACCCCCTCACTGAAGATTCAATGAGAGTTTGTCCTAATTCTTACACTGCCCACTTGAGGAGAAGTCAGATGGGGGAGAGAGGTAAAATAAAGCAGATTACATGGTCACCCAGGAGACTGGGCTGGTGTATGTTGGCATATCCTAACCCTCTTCTCTGTCTCTCAAATGAATGCTTTTTTTTTTTTGCGAATTTCACCTTCCAATGCTAAATAGGTTAGAGGAGTTCCCCAGATGAGGAATAACCAGTCTGGAGCAGAAATAGGATGAGATGCAGAGGCCACCATTCCTCTCTGGAGAAGGCTTATCCCCTCCGCCACTCGGCCTCACAGGAGGGCATGACTTCTCCCTGCTCCACCCTCACCAAAGACTGCCCTCTGCACCGAATTCTGCCTTCTGCCTCTGTGTCTTCAATCCCAGTTAGGGCATCTCCTCAGGCACAGCCAGTCAAAGGGTATCGTATTTGATCATGTCAAATGTGCAAGTATTTATACATCTTTTCCATCTTGTCAAAATACTCCCTTGGATGTTGTGCTGTATCTTCACACTTGAAATTGGAAGCCTTTTACCTTATTTTGGTGTCTTAGTATCTAGCGTGACCCTAGGCAAGTCAGTGCTTAAACTCTTCATGGAGGATTCCAAATGAGTAAAACATGTAACTTTTTCAGATGGTTAAAAGGCCAGTTGAATCCCTTTATCTTAACCCCACATCACATGAGAATTCAGAGGAATAACTTTAAAGGTATTTTTAGAACACGTGATTCTCTTCATTCCCCTCCTAAGCTTAGGCTTAAGTTCCCAATTGATGTTATACTAATAAGAACCCACACAATACCCCATTCTGTTTGTCAGCCATTGTGTTCTGCCTACAAGAGGAACTTGCAACAAAACTCTGCCATCCACCTTGACAAGCTGTAATACTGCTCAGTTGGCAAGATATGACAAGGTTACTTCTAGAGGTAATGCTAAGTGGCAAGACACCCATTTACTTGGAAATGAGATCAAAAAAGAAGCTTGCTTCATTGTTATTAGACAATATTTAGAGATTGCAGTGTTCGCCCGAGCTATTTCTCAGGAATAGTTTACTCTAACCCTAACCCGATTCTTAAGGATGGCATGTTCACGCATAGCAGCCACAGAATAGAGGCCGTTGTCTTTTATTTCAATGACACGCAGCGGATTCCCTCCATCTAACACGTAGAACATTGCTTTTCTACTTCCTTCCTTTGACAGAAATGAATGCTGGCCAAAAGGGGAAACCAAAATGGCAAAATAAAAATATTTTTCAAGTAGAACAGTTTCAAAACTGGGCACGTGGGTGAGAAATGAAAAATGAATGCCATTCAAATATGTTCTGATCTAACACGTTAAAAATAACTTGCCGTTCTTTCCGTGGGAGGGGGGACGTGAGTTTTCTGGAATTCTGTACAGGAAAGGGAGTTGGTGCAGAGAAGTAACCTCTTTCCCCTTAAGGCCTTGGTGGATTAGTCCTGGTCCAAGCAGAGTGGTGATGTCACAGCCATCAAGAGAAGAGGAATGAGTAGGATGTGGGAAAGGAGGGGGCAGGGACTCATTTACAGTGTGGCCACCACTGAGCTGCCTAGCACACTGGTAAGCTCAAACCAAGGAACCAGTATTCACAACTGATAGATTTCAAGCCTCTGGCAGTTAAGGGAAAATAAGAGAAATGGAACAGAGGGAAGTTTCTCTCACCTTTATAATCTCCATAATGCAGACTATTTGTTGAAGGATTAGAAAAGTTGAAATTTAAGTTGCCCGTGGCCACTTAGGAACCCCTAACTTAGGAACCCCTAACTTAGGAACCCCTAACTTAGGAACCCCTAACTTAGGAACCATTTAACTCAGTTCCCTTAACTGTAAACTCTGACAACATAAGGGACAGTGATTGCAAGTCAAATTCATGTTTTGTTTGGTCCTTGTTTTATTTATTGGATTAAGTGCCAAGTTAAGAAGAGTTTAGGAGATTTGTATTTAGCTCTCCTTGACCAAATCAGTCACTGGGAACATCATTTCTGAATGGTCATGATATGCTTGGACCTGATGAAAATGTCCCTTTTAGGCTTAGACATGGACCATAGTCAACCTGTGCAGGTGTCTTCCACCAGCCACTTCATCAACTTAGGTTATTGCCTGCCCTTAGTAAGCATTTGGGTTTTAAATACTTCTTACCATTACCAGTATCACTTCCAGCTGTAGCAACTGTTATCCCTTGATACTGAGAATTCTTCCTCCTGTGTACTTATAATCCCATTAACAATTGTCCTTGTATATGGTCTGTTCAGTGTGTAAACTTGGGTACAGGAACAGTGGAGATTTAGTTTGCTTTGTGCAGCAGGCATCATAATACCTTGTGTACACGCTTTTCCATGATTTCAACAGATGTGTTTGTTTTCATCTTGTTTCTTTTTTAAAACATCACCTTCATCAGCTTTTTTAGCTACCCTGTCCACGATGCATTTACCATTGCCCCTCCCAGGCAGTTCCTCTGAAGCCTCGTGGGGTGAAGAGCTCTCAGAAATCACTATGAGCGTTTAACCTAAATGTACACAAGTGGTAGGATTTATTAAAATTTAAATTGACCAACTGATTTCATTTAGTTCTGCACCCTGATTTCATTTTAATCTATAGGCATATTTGCATGTGCTAATTTGCATGACCAACACACAGGTGCACATCAATGCATATTTTAAGTAATTTAGAATGTTAATTTTGTAGATATGATAATGCAATTTTAAGTTTAGAAAAATCATGACATGGAAGTATGGCAGCATTGGGAATCTGTAGTGTTCAGTTATACACTTACGCAATATAACCGAAATAACCAAAAATAACTTCTCAATTATACAGATATATTACTTGTATTACTTTTATTATTTAAACAATATACACTTTATATATTATTTTTGACATTATGATATTTCATTTATTCCTCCCTACAAATTCAAGGAAGATGATGTTTTCTAAAAATAGAGAGGGGATGGTTTCAATGAGTATGTCTCTAACTTTCTTTTTTGATGTCAGACTATGATACATATAAAACAGATAAAAGTAGAACTTCCCAAGTTGAAACACACTAAAGGGTTCTGAGCCCAGTTTGTTTGGTGTCCATTCACCACTCTCTTGCTCATCCCAGAAGCCCGAGGCACCTCAGTAGAGCTCCAGGGCTCTTCAAATATCCATTGTCTTTCTGTGTCTGACTGACTTCACTCAGTATGACAATCTCTAGGTCCATCCGTTTTGCTGCAAATGGCATTATTTTGTTCTTTATAAAAAAGAGTAATATTCCATTGTACATATGTACCACACTTCTTTATCCATTCCTCTGTCAATGTACATTTAGGCTGCTTCCATGTCCTGGCTATTGTAAACAGCTGCAATGAACGTTGGGGTGCATGTATCTTTTTGAATTATGGTTTTCTCCGGGTATATGCCCAGTAGTGGGATTGCTGGGTCATATGGTAGTTCTATTTTTAGTTTTTTAAGGAAACTCTATAGTTTTCTGCATAGTGGCTGTATCAATTTACATTCCCACCAACGGTGTAGGAGGGTTCCCTACACTGTTGGTAGGTTCACCACACCCTCTCCACCATTTATTGTTTGTAGATTTTTTGATGGTAAATCAGACACAGAAAGACAAATATCACATGATATCGCTTATACGTGGAATCTAAAAAAACGGTTTATTTACAAAACAGAAGTAGAGTCACAGATGTAGAAAACAAACTTATGGTTACCAGGGGGTTAGGGCTGGGGGAGGGGTAAATTTGGAGATTGGGACTGATGTATACACTACGTACATAAAATAGATAACTAACAAGAACCTGCTTATTAGTTATCTGTAGTATCCCTGTATAGTGCAGGGAACTCTACTCAATACTCTATAACGGCCTATGTGGGAAAAGGACCAAAAAAAAAAGAAAAGTAGATATATGTGTATGTATAACTGAGTCACTTTGCTGTACACCTGAAACTAACACAGCATTGTAAATCAACTATACTCCAATAAAAAATTTAAAAAATCTGTTTGAAGCCACTGGATAGTTTTCTGGGGTTATTTTAGACCAATATTCTGTAAATCTGCATGTCATTTGCATGTATCTTAGATTTCTTTTAGGATGTAATTTCATATCAACAAGTATCTTTAAAAATATTTTAGCCGGACTTTTTTTCTGACGACTAAACAAGAAGAGTGTTAAATTGTCATGAACGCATGAACACTTTTAAATGCTTGCTGCTAAAATGAACTTTGCCATTGGTCTTTAGGGTAAGTTTTTTTTTTCCTCCCTATCATTTTGTGGGGGGCAGGGGGTTAATGAAACACACAGATATGATAAATTATTCTGTATGTGCACATTTTCCAGCTTAAACACGAGTTTCTTCTTTAATTTTTTTAATTGTAAAAGTCACATAATATAAAACATACTATTTTAACCATATTTAACTGTACAGCTCAGTGGCACTAAGTACATTCACATTGTTTTGCAATTCTCACCATCATCCATCTCCCGACTTTTTCACTGAAACTTTGTCACCTTTAAACACTAGCTCCCCATTCCCCCTCCTTACCCCCCAGCCCCTGGCATCTATCAGTGTACTTTCTGACACTATGAATTTGACTATTCTAGGTACCTCGTATAACTGGAATCAAACAGTATTTGTCTGCACCTGATGTATATTGGATTGCATTTTTAAGGTTAACTTAAAATGTGTCCTGCAAACAGATCGTACCTTTTCTTTTCTTTCCCTGTGCTATACAACAGGCCCTCACCAGCCATCTGTTTCATACATAGTGACACTAGAGTTTCTGAAGACCAGCTTTCTGAATTTGATCTGAAAGACATTGCGTCTGACTTACCAGCTCTACCATTGCTTTTATACTGTCATAAAGACTTAATGATGTCCCATCAAGACATATGAACATTTCCCATGAGCTGGTATGATATATAACCTACGTAAATCCTTTAGCTTTTTATAATGTCTCTTCAGTAACTAGCCTTATATTGTAAAGCAAGTGAAGAGCCTGTTTGAGGGGTGCAAATGAGCCATATGAAGCCCATACATTGACTATGCAATAAAGCATGAAAAGACAAGGGGGAAAAAAAACCCTGAAGAAGCTTAAAGGAAGCACTTTCGGGGCATCCAAACGAAAAAGGATGACACGCCTTGTGCCCCTCTGAATGACTGTTACATTGTATACTAGCCCAGGAGCCCATGGCTTCTCTCTCCTGACTGAAGTATAGGCACCCAAGTCAGGGTGGTAGAGAGGATAGAAACCATGAAATTCACTGAAGCGCATATGTATGAATTGGAGCATCGATATTGGATGAAAAACATTCCAGTGCGCAATCTTGCTTCCCTCTTAAAAAATGGACATATTAATATTTTATTTCCTCCAAGCTGTGGATATCATGTTTTGTAGAGTTTCAGAATATCTGTTTTTTCCAGGTCTATTATCTCCCCAGCATTTTACAGTGAGGAGAGCCCTGGAGAGATAATCTTGTATGATTCCAGTGTTCAATAATCATGGGAGAATAGATGGAATGCATGCCTTTTATTTAAGTTCTTCCTAGCTCTGTCATCCTTTGTCCTCTTTTTCTCTCCACCAGCTTCTCCCTCTACTGTTTGTTGGTTCTAGAATTCAGTGAAAGGAAAGGATGGTTGCTTTGTAGAAAAATTTCCAGAGCTTTTAATAAAAGGAGGGGCTATTGGAGACAGCCTCACTGAGACCAGCCCTGTGGGCCTCTCAGTCTTCTTCCTGATCATCTGAACAACATGAAAAAAAGAATGACAAGATGGACAGTGCTGTGACAGAGAGGCATAGAGCAGAGTCACCGTGTCAGTCCCTGTGTTCTGTCACTTCTGTTCTCCTTTGCTGAAGAAGAATGACATAGTGATTGCCTATCATATATTGATCTAGTTTTGGAGATAACTGAAAATAAGCTTGAAGTAGTGATATTACTTCTTAGATAGCCACTCATTTCATATCTAGCAACTTAAATATCTTCTGTCAGTCAAACACAGAGCAAGAGGGATAAACTCCATAGGTTTCTCTTTCCTTTGTGATTGGTTAATGTGAGATTCCAATACCATTCTAAGTATATATATTGTACAAAATCATTTTCTCAGGTGATGTTTTTCAGCAGTCATTCCTGTCCTCAGTTTACTATTTCCTAGCTGTTTGGAGTTGGGATATGGACTAAGGTGGGTAGAGAAATGTGGAAGGATGGAGTTTCCATTGCAACCTTCGGTTCGGATGCCTGGCAGAGCAGTGATGGGCCCAGGCTACAGGGGGATGGGTAATCACTATCATACTTCGATCTTCATGGCAACTCCATCTCTCTCTGTGCCCAGTCACCTTCACTCTGCTGCCGCTTGAAACTAGGATGTGGGAGCACTGAAATGCTGTCTGCATGGTTTAGGGTCCTGGTGTGCCCCTGTATTTAGCTGGTATCCAGAAGAGATATAAGAGTACATGAGACATCTCCTCTGGAAAGTTAGTAAAAGGAGATTTGTCACGTTTTCCTTTGATTCATCCTACCCTTAAATTTTAAGTTCCATTGCTATCTAAATCCATAGATTGCAGCTGTAGTCAACATTTTAGCCATACTTTCCCCATATTCAAGGAATGTGACAGCTTGAATCTTAAGTGTATCTCAAATGGCTCAAGGTAAACAATTCCAATGCCCAGGGTGGGAGAGGAATTGAGTATCTTTATAGATCTGTCTAGTACTTTTCCACTTTCAGCATTCTTTTTCCTGCTTGGACAAACCTTCATCTTAACCACAGACTAACAAATTATTAAAAATCACACAGAACTGGTGAGTGTTTAGCCAAGTCAGGTGGGCCAATTTGTAGGCCCCACATATTTCCTAACTTAGTTACTCTTATTAACTTCACAAAGATGCATGGTTGTCCTTTTCATGACTCTGTCCTTGCAGTTAATTTAATTCACAAGGAATCCCAATCAGCACTTATGTAAGTAAATAAATTAATTACTTAATATGATTTCTCAGTAATAAATCTCACACCCTCCACATCTTGAGATCAATAAATATTTTTCTTGCATAATACCCTCATTTTCACAACTTGAGAATGCTACAGCTACCAGCAGAGTCCCCTTATGGGCTTAAGAACATTAGTCAGCATGACAGGCTTCATCCTGGCTGACAAAGGTTTCATCCTCTACTTTAATCCACCTATTTTTTTATGCTTTCTCTTTTTCTCCTCCTCATCTCTGCTAGTGAAACTGTGCTAATTGCCACTAAGAGAGCTTATCCAGGAGAGGGCCTTTTTGAGGTCCTGATAAAGTTATATCCCTGAAGAAGGATAAAAAGGAATTGCCTAGATAGGCAGCTGGCTGGCCCTATGTTAAGAGTAACTCCATTGACTCACCACTGACTTTCAAGCTTAATTATGTGAGTGTTTAATTTGTGAATAGATGTTTCAAAAGGAATGAATGAATATTATTTTTCCCTACTATCTTAAAAATGATAATTTATAGTTTTAAAAAAATTATATTTGCTTGAATAAAGGATTTTAGTTTAGTTTCCCCCCACCCCGCCAAAAAAATGTCATGTTGACTTCAGTAAGATCTTGGATGGAGAAGCTGACCTTGAGTCCAGTTTATGGCTTACATCATAGATGGTGTTTGAAGTCAAGCAATGCACATGCAGGTGGGAAGCAAACCCACAGTCAGGCAGGATGTAGATCAGTAGAGAAGCTGTCTTAAGGGTAGGAGAGTGCATGATAAGTCAGGAATTGTGGTAGGCATTTGATGTCACGTCGGTTCATAGGTAGGATATAATGGGTGGATTTAATACCAATAAAAACAACTGGTCAGTTGGTCAGCTTCAGGGAGAGAAGGAAAGGCAGAGGGGTTGGGGGCTGCTCACTCCAAGAGAAAGGCTAAGCAAAGGGCTCTTTCCCCTCTTATGTACCATAAGCTCCTTGGAAGTTTGTTAAAGCCAATGGACCCATTCCCAGAATAATGCTTTAATACATAAACAAAAAATATAGGAATTCAGACTTTGACTTCTGGGAAGATTAAGTAGATATGCTTTCTTCTTCTCACACTAAGTATTGGATTGGACAAAAAGTTTGTTTGGGTTTTTCTGTAACATCTGATGGAAAAACCCAAACAAACTTTTTGGCCAACTCAATACAACTGAATACTGGACATTGTATATAAAAGAGACATAAGAAGACTCAAGGATAGAGAGAAGAGGCGGACCAGTTAAGTACCTTGAGACTAAAGAATCAACATTGTGGTAAATTCTCTGGGGCATAAAACAAATCTCAAGAAATTCAGAAGAATTGAAAGCATACAAAGTGTGTTCATTGATCACAGTGGAATCAAATTAGAAAAAAGAAACGAGAAAAAAAGAAGAAATCAGTAACAGAAAGATCACATGAAAAACTCCAAACAATTGGAAGCTAAACAACACACTTAAATAATCCACAGGTCCAAAAGGAAATCCCAAGAGAATGTTTTTTTAAATGCATTAAACTGAAAGAAAATGAATATGTAACATCAAAAAATGTGAAACATGGCTAAGGTAAGTGATGAGAAGGAAATTTATAGCTCTTTAGAAAAGGGGAAAATCTCAAATCAATAATCTAATCTCTTACTTTAAGACCCTACGAAAAGCAGAGCAAAATAAACCTAAAACCAGTAAAAGGAAGGAAATAACAATAGAAATCAATGAAATTGAAAGCAGAAAAACAACAAAGAAAATTATAATACAAAAAGTTTGTTCTTTGATAAATATTTGTAAAACTGACCACTCTCTCCCCAAAGGTAAAAAGAAAGAAGAGCTTTGTGTGATTTTGTCTGTATAGCTTTGCTTTTGCCATTTGTCCTAGGGTTCTGACTGTCCATTTTGCTTTTTTTTTTTTTTTTTTAGTATAGTTTTAGTGCTTGTTATCATTGGTGGATTTCTTTTCTGGTTTGCTTGCTCTCTTCTTTCTTTCTATCTTTTTTTAAATTACTTTCTTACTTCTTTATTTTTAATAAATTTTTTCTATTTTAATAACTTTATTTAATTTTACTTATTCGTCCTTCCTTTCTTCCTTCCTTCCTTTCTTCCTTTTGTCCTTTCTTTTTCTCCTGAGCCAGATGGCCAATAGGATCTTGGTGCTCTGGCAGGGTATCAGGCCTGAACCTCTGAGGTGGGAGAGCCAAGTTCAGGGCATTGGTCCACCAGAGACCTCCTGGCCCCACTTAATATCAAACAGCAAAAGCTCTCCCAGAGAGCTTCATCTCAACGCTAAGACCAGCTCCACTCAAAGACAAGCAAGCTACAGTGCTGGACACCCTATGCCAAACAACTAGCAAGACAGGAACACAAACACATCCATTAGCAGAGAGGCTGCCTAAAATCATACTAAGTTCACAGACACCCCAAAACACACCACCAGGCATGGTCCTTTCCAAAAGAAAGAGAAGATCCAGCCTCATCCACCAGAACACAGGCACCAGTCCCATCCACCAGGAAGCCTATACAACCCACTGAACCAACCTTGACCACCGGGAGCAGACACCAAAAAACAACGGAAACTATGAACCTACAGCCTGCAAAATGGAGACCACAAACACAGCAAGTTAAGCAAAATGAGAAGACAAAGAAATATGCAGGAGATGAAGGAGCAAGGTAAAAATATTATTCTAAAATTTATGCCAAAAAGCAAAGGATCTAGAATAGTTAAAACAATCTTGAAACAGAAAAATAACATGGGATAAACCAGTCTACCTGTTTTTATGATTTATTATATAGCTACAGTAATCAAGACTGCATGGTATTGGCAGAGGGGTGGACTCATAGAACAATGGAATAGACTAGGTAACCCAGAAACATATGCACAAAAATATGCTCAAGAAAATAAAATCTCAGTCTAAACCTCACACCTTATATAGAAATTCACTCAAAATAATCATGAATTTAACTATAAAACATAAAATTATAAAACTTTTAGGGAAAAAAACTTAGGAAATCTTTAGAATTTTGGGCTAAGCAAATAATTTTCGTGCTTGACAAAGCACAGTCCAAAAAAGTAAAAATTGGTAAAAAGGACTTCATCAAAATTAAACTTTTTACTCTGCAAATGACCCTAGTAAGAAGATGAAGGGACATGATACAGATATGGAGGTTCCTCAAAAAGTTAAAAATAGACCTATCATGAGATCCAGCAATCCCACTTCTGAATACATATCCAAAAAACTGATATCAGGATCTCAGAGAGGTATCAACACTCCCATGTTTATTGCAGCATTAATCACAATAGCCAAGACATGGAAGCAAACTAAATGTCATCGATGGATGAGTAAATAAAGAAAATATGATACATACATACAATGGAATATTATTCAACCTAAAAAAAAAGGAAATCCTACTATTTGTTATAATATGGATATATTGGAAACTAAGTGAAATAAGGTAATATTAGAGGGACAAATACTACATAATTCCACTTAAGTGAGCAATCTAAAATAGAAGCACAGAGTAGAATGGTGGTTGCCAGGAAATGGGGAGGGGGCAAGCAGGGAGGTGTTAGTCAAAGGGCACAAAATTTTAGTTACGTGAGATGAATGAATCCTAGATCTAATGTACAACAAATTACCTATAGTTAATAATACTCTGTTGTATGTTTAAAAATTTGCTAAGAGGGTAGATCTTTTGTTAAGTGTTCTTGTCACAAAGCAACTAAATAAATAGGATGAGAGGAAACTTTTAGAGGTGATGGACATATTTATGGCATAGCTTGTGGTGATGGTTTGAAGTGTGTGTATACTTACCTCCAAACTCATCAAATTGTATACATTAAACAGGTACAGCTTTTTTTCAATCATACTTCAGTAAAGTGGTTTAAAAATAATTTAATAAAGTTAGTAATTCAAAATAAATCAATTATTTAAAAAATTATCAGAATATAAAAATTATGATATAAATTTGCTTTATTAATATACTAAATAACAAGATCTAGAAGTGAGTTAAATTAAAATGTATCTTTTAAACAGGGAAAAGTGTAAAATGCAAATTTGAAAATTTGCACCATCTAAGTAATGTAATATGAAAATATTTGTCATTCTGTTGAAGACAACACCAAAGGTACTTTTATTTATTTATTTTTATTGAAGTATAGTTGATTTACAGTGTTGTGCCCATCTCTGCTGTACAGCAAAGTGACTCAATTATACATATATATATATATATATACTTCTTTAATATTCTTTTCCATTTTGGTTTATCATAGGCTATTGAATATAGTTCCCTGTGATATACATTAGGACCTTGTTGTTTATCCATTCTAAATGTAGTAGTTTGCATCTACCAACCCCAAACTCCCTGTCCATCCCTCTCCCTCCCCCCTCCCTCTTGGCAATCACAAGTCTGTGCTCTATGTCTGTGAGTATGTTTCTGTTTTGTGGATAGGTTCATCTGTGCCATATTTTAGATTCCACATATAAGTGATATCATATGGTATTTGTCTTTGTTTGACTTACATAACCTAGTATGACAATCTCTAGTTACATCCATGTTGCTGCAAATAGCATTATTTTGTTCTTTATGCCGGAGTACTATTTCATTGTATATATGTACCACATCTTCTTTATCCACTCGTCTGTCGATGGACATTTAGGTTGTTTCCATGTTTTGGCTATTGTGAACAGTGCTGTTATAAACATAGGGGTGCATGTGTCTTTTTGAATTATAGTTTTGTCTGGGCATATCCCCAGGAGGGGGATTCCTGGATCATATGGTAATTCTATTTTTAGTTTTCTGAGGAACCTCCATACTGTTTTCCATAGTGACTGCACCAACTTACATTCCCACCAACAGTGTAGGAGCGTTCCTTTTTCTCCACCACGGGTACTTTTAATACTACCATAGTTTATTAGATATACTCATAATTGAAGGAAAGTTAAATTCAGTCAGCATTTACTGAAAACAATGATGTAATATGTTTTTCTTGTCCAAATTCACAGATCACTTGTTTAAAAAAAACCTTTGTGTGGAAGGAATATTCAGTAGGCTGTGAAATTATCTAGAAGAATTGTTGCTCCATGTAAGTTCTTGGGGGAGGGGGGTTCTAAAATTTTATTTTTTAATTTTTATCTTATATTGGAGTATCTTTGATTAACAATATTGTGTTAGCTTCAGGTGTACAGCAGAGTGATTTGTTATACATATACATGTATCGATTCTTAATATCTTTCTTCTGAGATCTACAATAATTCAGCCATCCCTGTTTCTCTTTAAAATTCTGGCTGGTAGAGGGTTCTGCTTTCTTTCACCAGATTTTATTTCCATGGATCTATTAAGTTAGCTCTTCCTTAATGGCCTCCTCTCTTCCCAAGACATCTGACACTACATCAGAAGTTAGGACACATTTTCTAGAATGATGGTGGATGGCCCATGTGTGACGTTATCATCTCCCAGGCAAGGGCAGAGGCCTGTTTCAGTTGGGGCTTCCTAGTGATGTAATTGTGTTAGTAGATCTAAAAGAAGAAAAGTTAGTGATATTGTGGCCACAGGAGAGTATTTTTGTTTTTTTAGTGTTGTTTTTGTTGTTGCTATTGCCGTTGTTATAATTAATGAGGGGAGACTTAAGCATATTTAAAAGACATTTGAAAATCTAGGTAAAAGAAGAGGTGGATTATACTTTCCTACTATAGAGGAAAAGTCAGTGGACTCAGAAGTCAGGAGGTGGGTTCAGATCCCAGCTCCTTCCCCACCAACATAAAGTCTGACTTTGGGGAAATTCACTAACCTCCCTGAGCCTCGTTTTTCTCACTGGTAAAATAAAGTGATTGAGAATTCTTTGGTCTCTCCAGTTCAAACTTTCTGTAATTCTAGTTTAAATTTTAGTGCTAAAAACACTGCAATAACATTAAAAAAATTTTTTTTATTCTGCCATATTACATACAGTTAAGATATATTTTTAATGCTTTTCTTTCTTTTAATTTATTTATTTTATTTATTTATTTTTGGCTGCATTGGATCTTCGTTGGTGTGCGCAGGCTTTCTCTAGTTGCGGAGAGCGGGGGCTACTCTTCGTTGCAATAACATATTTTTTTTAAGATTTTTTTATGTGGACCAATTTTAAAGTCTTTATTGAATTTGTTACAGCATTGCTTCTGTTTTATGTTTTGGTTTTTTGGCCCCAAGGCATGTGGGATCTCAGCTCCCCAACCAGGGATTGAACCTGCACCCCCAGCATTGGAAGGTGAAGTCTTAACCACTGGACTGCCAGAGAAGTCCCTGCAATAACATTTTTAATGCTTCACATCTGTAGCTACTTTTCATCCTTTTGAGCACATAAACATTATGTCAAAAACTCCAATTTTCTTTCAGGATTTGGAGCTGGCTAATTTCTCTTTTAACACTTCAAGACTTTGGACTGTCCCCTTTCTAAAAGGTGTGGCTCTACCTGTCACAGATTATACTGGTCTTCTGAGAAATAATAGCATCAATACCTTCTTTCAACACCATTATAATTGACTTATTTCCCCCCATTATTTTTGTCCTTCCCCGGTTATCAGCTGGTGTTTGATCTTTGCCTCTGGAACTTGCCTATAAAAAGAGTGAGTTGGGGCTTCCCTGGTGGCGCAGTGGTTGAGAGTCCGCCTGCCGATGCAGGGGACACGGGTTCGTGCCCCGGTCAGGGAAGATCCCACATGCCGCGGAGCGTCTGGTCCCTTGAGCCATGGCCGCTGAGCCTGCGCGTCCGAAGCCTGTGCTCCACAATGGGAGAGGCCACAACAGTGAGAGCCCCGCGTACCGCAAAAAAAAAAAAAAAAAAAAAAAAGTGAGTTGAAGATAACTTCCTTGCGTGTGCGCATGTGCACGTGTGCCTTTTAAGTTTTCTTATTGATCCAGGGAGTAGGATGTGACAGTGCTTGCATGTAGAGATACTTTAGCATGGTTAAAAGAAGCGTTTTGCAATTATACCAGGTGTATCTTTTAGTACACTATTTCCAAAGCATTTTCTAATTAGGTAAGGATTCAAACAGGAATTGTCAAGTCTCAGAAGCAGTAACAGATGGGAAAACCGTCTCACAGAACTTCAGAAGCCAGAGAGCAATGACTTCAGAAGTTATTGCTGCCACATACATTTTCAGCCGGATTAGCTATTTTGTCTCATTTTCAGTCTGTGTGTTTCACACTATGTGAGAGACTCTCCATTCTGAGGAAATTCAGAACAGTGGGAAACTCTCTTCTCAGTCAGAGCCTTGCCTGACCCAGGCCTCCTTGTTTGCTCTCCTATTTTATTAATGCAGCTGTGAGTACATTTCCAGCACTCTTCACCTGCCGCGGTGACGAGGGATCAGGTACCAGGTAGGGTAATCAATCTGGAGGGCTTTTAGCAGCGCATCCTGCCACTATTTGACAGCATGTCTCCGTCAAGGAGACTGTCTTCCTTAGATCGATAAATCCATCAGTTCTTTTTACATCTTATGAAACCCTCCTCACACCCTGTGTCACTCACGCTGCCCCACACACAAATAGAGAATCAGGGCTGAGGTCGGCCCAAACCTTCTGCATTCACCTTCTATACCATAATCACGTATCCTTCCCTGAAATCAATTTCTGGCACAGTGGTAATGGAACAAAGTCCAGTTCTTCATTCCTTTGAACTGCTGAGTAAATCTGTCTAAAGTGTTGGATGTTGTAGTGTGATTAAAACTAAATAAATCACATCTGTAATTCAAAGGAGACTATTTGCAAGGTTTATGATTAGAACTCTTTAACGGAGTCAGCGATGGTTTCACTAACGCATAGTAGATTCCCCGATTCTACACGAAGGAATCCTAGACTTTCAGAGGCTATCAAAGTTGGGAAGGGGCCAGAGACCACCCAAGGGATCTAAACCAGGTGTCTGCTGCTAGGCACTGAGAAGTTTCCAGCTACCTTGCTGGCGTTGTGTTGGATGAGGGATGGTAGTGGATCCTCTGTCACCCAGAGAAAGCCACTCGCATTTGTGTCATCTGTTGGGTTTGGATCAGAAATACCCCTTACATAATGGCTTCTACCGCTTTGGGGGGAAAAACGAAAAGCAATCATCTACATCATTTCTGGTGTCCTCGTAGTACAAATGTAGAATCTGAAACTCATCTATGTTGTGTATCTGAGTCAAGGTCACACAACTGGTAAATGGAAGAGCTGGAAGAGACCTCCACCCTGACATCTACCCGTACTAAATCCCTTCTAGAAAGTGACCTTGGCTGTTTGGAGTTTTCCTAAGCAGAAATGTTTTCCCTTTCAGAGCATACCAAGGGACGTTGAACGCAGCAATGCCCAACAGTCTCATGTACAGGGTAGGGTATGTTGGAGGAGGAAACTGGCTCTTGTTTGTTGTTACTCCATGCCCAATCGGTCCATTTCTTTGTTAGTGGAAGGAAGCTTGACCTAATGGTAAAGGCATGAGATTTGAAGCTAAACAAATATAGAAATAAAGCCTGCTGCACCCTCTAGCCCCCTACATAGAGCGTTACCAGGCAGAAAATCTTAATGGTTAGTGGAATCAGCTCAAGTGTCAGGCTGTTGAAACACAAATCTGACCCTACCCTTATCACGATGTAACCTTGGGCAAGTGACTTGAGCTGTGTGGAACTGTTTCTCCATCTGCCAGGAGGTGAAGACTAAAAGGACTCCTGTGCATAAAGATAGTAGAGAGCCATCCTGGTGGATGGCAGGCTCCCATCCCCTCATCCCTGTCACCTGTGAGGCCCGTTGTTTCCCAACACCTCCAATGTGGTGTCACGATGCCAGTTTAGAGTGGAAGCTTTAACATCAGCATCACCTTTCTTAAACCCCAAATCTCCAAATTTCAAATAAGAAAATGAAGAAAAACATGTAGACCCCCCCCATCTTCTTTTCAATAATTTGCAATTCATGTTGCCCTTTCTCATAGAGAAACATACAGCTTTCAAGGAAAGTAGCAAGAAATAGCCAGTGAAGGGAAGGACTACAGGTAGGTTGTGATTAGGCTACCAGTGCACGGTTCTGTCCTGGGTGCTGTTCTTTTTAATAGTGTGAGCATCTCAAAGAACTGAGGGCAACTCAGCATTATCGGAACCCAGAACTCATCATACACCATTCCCTTTAAAAAAGTGATAGAAGTATTACATGAAAAGTAGCATTTGTTTAAAATTTTATTTGAAACTAATTTGCTTTGGACTGTTTCCTTATACCTTTTGTAATAGGTCATGGTATGTCATGAAGATAACAGGAAAAGAGGGAGACAGACCATATAACTAGGCCTAAGAATCTGTCCTAGATTAAGGGATAATTTGTAGATTGCACATTTAAAGGGAAAAGGGAGAAGATAACATCTTATTCCTTTTATCTACAGGAGAAAGGAGTAATATCTGAACTGAAATCCAAGAGCAAGGCCCGGATGATTTGGGTGATAACTTGGGGATGATAAGGACTTTCCTACACAGGATACTATCCAACTTTAAGACCAGAAGGGATTTGGGAGGTCACCTGATTCCTCCCCTCGCTCCCTGCCCACCCTTCCTAGAGAGGAGACACCCATGCTACTTACGTATTAGAGGCAGAGTTGGAACAAACCCCGATTCCCCTGATTCTCGCCGAGGGCTCTTTTCAATATACTGTATTATCTCTCCAAGGAGACGTTTGTCCACATATCCATTAGGGTTATCCAAACCCACATTATGGTGACAGGCTGCTGAAATGAGCGTCTAAACTGATCATGATAGTTCATTTCATATGGGCCATAAAGTAGCAGTAACTGTCTTCAGCTTCTTGCTTGAGACGAGACCTATAATCTCAAGATAAATGGCTTTGACTGCTTTTACCAGCCTCCCGAACACACCCGTCTCCCTTGTTCCTCCACTGAGGAGCAGCATATGCTTAATTTTCAGACTAATGAAATGATTTCAAGGAGCTAAGTATACATGATGTATTTAGCAGATTGTTATTAAGTGGATCCTTACAATCCTGATGTTGTTAGATATCTGCCTGCTTGTGTTTCCATTTCCTAATTGCACAGCCTCTCTAAAAGACACATGGTCAACATGTTTGTCTCAGGTTCCATTGTATTCCCCCTTGAATACTGGAACCGCCAAACAAATTAGTTTATCAATCCTCCAAACACTTTTTAAAAAGTAAATGATATACAGGTGTATGTACCCAATGCTTCTATAGTTACAAGCAGGGAAACCACAGCAATATTTGGAGTCCTTAGGCAAATCTAATATAGGATCTAACGTGAGATACATGTGCATGGAACAGTTTTTCTCCAATTATTATTAAATGTAGGCTAACTTTATTTAGTTATAGTTTCTTCAGCAACTTTCATCTTCAGCCTAATTATTCTCTAGATCATTGTTTGGATAATTTTATATTTTTCCTATTCCTATGTAGTCTTGAAAAGTTCTGTGTTTCTTCAAATACTTTACTTTTCTATATCATGTTAAATGTATTTTTGACCTTTGACGTGAGTTTTGTGATAATATTATATATAACATGGTTTTCCTGTGTGTTATAAAAGTAAGTTGTGTTATAAGTACCCAGTTTTAAAGTTCTTGCAGAGGGCCAGGTGTTGTTTTTCACTTGTCTCTATCAAAACCCAGCACATGCATAGAATGCGTTATTTTTGGAGACATTCTACATGGAATACTTAAGACTAGTAGAACCTCTGCAGTTTTCAATTCTGAGTTCTGTGAGCTGTGTGTATATTCAAGGAAGAAATTTGGAACATGGTTCCTGCCTTCAAAGAATTGACAGTTGAGTGAAAAAGACAAGTGTGAGAAAAAAAATGAAGTTATTTTTAAAATATTACAAGATAATATATTAAAGACGCATGCTTACATGTGTAATACCTCTAGACCCTTCTGAAGAACATGAAGAAGTGTTTGTGAGAGTTGAAATGGGAAAATTTGGTAATGGGCCTTGAGCTGAGAGTTTCTAGGTGAGGAGGGTTGGTACAGAGGAGTAGACCGTACTGTAGTTCTCAAATATTCCCTGCTGATCTCTGGAGGAAGACTGTCCTTTGCTGGGCTATTAATATAGGACTTGGATATGTGACTTGCTCTGGTCAGTGAAATGGCTGTCGTTTACAAGAGGAAACTTTAAGGATCAGTGCATGCATTGATATGATGTCTTTTCTTTGTGCTACATAACTGGCAGTGGTTCAGATAAGTCTTCTCAGTGGAATAGAACCACAGCCAAACCATAATGGGCTCATAGCAAGAGAAGAAATCAGCCTTCGTTGCTGTAAGATCACGAGGTCATTGGTTACTGCAATACAAGTCTATCCTGCAATACAAGTCTATCCCAATCTAGTCTATCCTGAATGATGCAGACCGGTTGAAGCAGGCTTTCAAGGTAGAAGGGAAAATGAGAATTAAGCAGCTAGCGTTGCGTTCTCTGAGTGGAATCAGGAGTCCAGTCTAACTTTAGAGAGACTGTTTCTGCAAAAAATAATGATAAACAAAATGTAATTGCTAGAGTGGGACTAGAGATAGACTAACTTTGATCTTGAAATTGAGTTGAAGTTGCTTAAAGACCAAGAGTGTATCTTATTTTTTTCCCCTTTAGGTTCTCATTTCCTAAATATGGTAGCTATTTCTTGTTGAATTTATAGACTGAACTAAGTCGTCAATTTTGTTTGTAAAGGACCAAGAGAAGAAAAAGACAAAACCATGATCTCTAATTGTGTCCTAAGGAGAAGAGTGGTAACAGTTTGTAGAAGGGCAATCATAGGTAATAATGGCAAAATTTTATAAGCAAATATGCTAGAATTCCCATCTGGAAGACAGTTTTTACGTCTTATTATGATACTTTGACCATGGACTGTAAAATGTCTACTGGCAATAAATAAAATACTTCCACTTCTGCAAAGTGATTTATTCTATTATTAATGGAAAAAAATGGCAGATGTAAGTATAATACAAAGATTTGTTCTCTGTTACAGAATTTAAATATTATCAAGGATATTAAGAGATAATCCTAATCAAAGTATGATGTGTATTTGAATGACGGTGGCCATCTGGCCAATCTGTCAGTCTTCAGTGCCAAGCCTATTGCCTCTCAGCTGTCATCCCTACTTCCTGTGGTTTATGCTCACCTCTGCTAGTTGTAAGCATGGGTAGGAATCACTTGTTCCTCCTTCTTCCAGTCTTTTCAGATCTATAGTCCTTTGAACTTACACATGTGGTAAAAATCCTGGGTAATATTTGCATAACCCTAACTCTGTCTCCCTTCAATCCATCATTGAACTTAATAAACTCTGAAGGTCTAGTTCTGGCCTGCGTAAGTTCCGAGCACACACAAATATAATTTCCTTTATGTCCATAGCGACATTCCTTATGAAGATATTAGACCTAGGGTCTTATAATGTTACACTTAAATCAGCCTCTGCTTCATCCCACGCTGTGCCGTATTGGCTGTGTCGAAAGTAAAGTAATTGAATTCTGAATTCAGTTCAGTAGCCAATAGCTAAGTTACACTGAATTCCATAAGGCTCAGGAGGAAATGCCCTTCTAAGCTCACACACTGCTTCACCGCAGAGCCTGATATCAAACAGCGGAGCAGATTTCTTCTTGTGTGCACCTACGTGCTATTTCTGCTCCTGATTCCTTTCTTCCCTGTATCAGTTTTCCTTTCAAAAACAAGAGGAAAACAAATGCACTGAGTTCCTCAGAGAAGGGTCATTTCTTATTAATACTGCATGCTGTACAGGTACAGGACTCTCTGTGTACATTCAAGGACGGGGGTGAGGAATACAGAATAGGGTACAAACGGACGTTAAGCACCGAAAGAGAAATGCAAGCCACTGCTTTCAGCCTGCACCTGGAACATCTGCAAGATGACTGCTGAGTGTCCCAGTAAAAAGGTCACATGTCTGAGAGTGAAAACCCTGATGCTGGTCGACTGGATGGTGGAGAGAGATGCAGAAATCTTGGCTTGGAATTCTCCCTTTAGACTTGAGATATCATGTGGTTGTGTGCTTTCTCAGATTTCTGGCAGTCTGCCTTTTAATAGCAGCTATTCCGCTTCCTTTGCTTTTCTTTGTGCTGACCAGCTCCAAGGATGAAATGAGTACACTATTCAAGATATTCAGGGATGTGCATCTGGGACACCAAAAAGGCCTCCCAAGGCTGGGGTGGTGCCCATTAACCCCCCCTTGGGGTGTGTGCAGGGCTGAGAGGGAGGGCACCTAAGGAGCCCCACCTCCTCCCCTCCTGAACTCACATTCTGTCCCTCTCCTGCCTCTGTTCCAGCAGTAAAATCTTAGAGCCACGTGAAAGACTGAGGGGCTGTGATGAGAGAGAGAATTGGGAGAAATGTATTTCAGAGCTGTGCATCCCAGACTTGGTGTTGATCTCTCTGTGTTCTGCAGTCATGGATTTATTTGTTTATATGTATAGCCTCATGTGTAATGTCCAGTAGGAAAGGAAAACAAAAACCATACTCTTTAGTGGCCTTAATCCATTGCAAATACAGCAGGAGACCTAGAATTAGACAAACCTGTGTTATACTTCCTACATTACCTCTCAATAGTAACATGACCTGGGGTAAGTCGTCTCTGTTTGATAGCTTAGTTATTTATTACTTAAATAAAGTCTCATTGCAAAGAGTTATCGGCATGTTGTGCAGGTCATACATGTTGCATGGGTACAGTTCATAAAGGTGGGACTTTGTACATATATGGGGAGAGTGTGGTATAAACTGTCTTTTAGCACTAAATGGGAACCTTAGGACTCTGTTGGTTGGAATGTAAATTGATACAGCCACTGTGGAAAACAGTATGAAGTTTTCTCAGAAAACTAAAAATAGAACTACCATGTGATCAAACAATCCCATTCCTGGGTATATATCTAAAGAATATTTTGAAAAGATATGTGCCCTTAATGTTCATAGCAGTACGTGTCCATCAACAGATGAATGGATAAAGAAGATGTGATACACACACACACACACACACACACACACACACACACAGGAATATTACTTAGCCATAAAAAATAATGAAACTTTTCCATTTGCAACAATATGGGTGAACCTGGAAGTTATTATGCTTAGTGAAATAAGTCAGAAAAAGATGATATTCCATGTTATCACTCATATGTAGAATTTTAAAAAAATAAACAAATGAATATAACAAAAAAAAGAAAAATAGAAGAAAAATGCAGGCAGTTGCACCAGGGACATAGCAGACTGATGGGATATTCATGTGAAACGATTTGAAAGTGACTCTTTGCTGTTGGACACATGGTAGCTGCTCAAAAATACTATTTTTTTTCCTTTCTTTTTCTTTGCTTTTTTTTTTTCTAATCTCCCCCTACAACCTTTTTACTTCCTAAAAGCCACTTTGTTTAATCAACATTTTCCTTTCATTCACCCTAAGGAAAATATAGGACAGTTCACAGTATGATATTTTTAACCAAGCAGTATTTCCTTTTTATAGTAAAAACTTCCTCCTTTAAAGAGACCAGTGATGACTTTCACTTTAATTTTATCTATCACCAAGCATGATCTTGAAAACCCAACATGAAGCTAAGAACATGCTGTAAATACGTAAAAGAAAGGATTTTATTAAGATCATGACAAGTGAGTAGGTGGAGGAAGGGGAGATGATGATAATAAAACTTAGTAGATAACTCAGGTTTTTAAAAAATCTTTCTCCTCTAGGAAGGGGAAATGACAGTATTTAATATCAGTATTTTAAAGATTATCTAGTGAGCATTTCCTAAGTTTCTGCACGGTTGAGAGGCAGTATGATATAGACAAGCAGCTTTCAAGCGTGGTCTCCAGGCTGGCAGCATCAGCATCACCTGGGAACGTGGAAAGTCTCTGACGTCACCCCAGATCAACTGAATCAGAAACTCTGGGTGTAAGGCCCAGAAATCCGTGTTTTAACAAGCTCTCCATGTTTTTCTGATGCAACCTAAAATTTGAGAATCTCTGATATAGAAAAATACGGGTTTGCCCCGACTTGTCTTAGTTGAGTCATTTCAAGGGTCTCTTTCCCCACTGGAAAAATAAGAAGTTTGGACTAGATATTCAAGTCATTGTCATGTCAGCACTCTGTGATTCTCTGTAGTATGTGAATGATTCGTGGGCAGTGAAGAGATTCCTCTGGGCTCTGGAATGGTTCTTTGAACCTGAAGATCCACTCCTAGAAAATGTCTGGAATCTGAAAAGTCATTATAGATGACGATAATCTATAGATGTTAATAGCACCTATGAAGATTCAAGTCCTTCCCACTAACTGTATGCCTGACCCCAAAAGATGGCTTCCAAATAAAAACCAGTTCAATTACAAATGAATTAGGAACTTCCTCTTTGCTTACAAGCAAGGGCGGCATGCATGCGTGCTTTTATCTACCAGGAGTGCTAAAGAAAGATCAGACAGGGACTTGATCCAAACTCATCACTGTGAGTCAAAAGTCTCTTTCAGTTCCTCCAGGGAAGCTCTTTCAATGACCTCTGGAGAACTGATGACAGAAGTACAACTCTACACTTCCTGGGGTTTATGGAAAGTTTGTATGGCTGTGACTCAGGAGCTTTGGTTCCTGCATTTTGCCCTCTTCTCAGGAGAAAGAATATTTTTTGTGAGTAGGTTGGGTTGGAAGGAGGAGTGATGTAGTTATAATAACAGTTAAGTTTAGAGGAGAAAGAAGAGAAGGGGAAGAAAGGCAGACGAGAACAGCCAGAAAGCTGGATGGTTAAAGGTGGGTGGAACCACAGGATAGGACCTAACTTGAGAATAAAAAGAGTCAAGGAGAGGGGTGTCAGGGGCTCACAGCCTTGCCCACATATGAGTTCCCACGTCAGCAGGGCACTGGTCACTGAGCTCACTGTCACGTTCGCAGAGCATAACTGTTCAGCTAAAATGAAATGCTTGCCTTCTCTTGTTTGCTTTTGTTTCCTTTATTTGAAAGACCTCTGGCTTAAAGAAATTTGGTGTAAAAACAGAGCCATACTCTTTTTCTTAAATTAATTTTTATTAGAGTATAGTTGATTTACAATGTTGTATTAGTTTCAGGCGTACAGCAAAATGAATCAATTTTATATATATATATATATATATATATATATATATATATATATATATATATATCCACTCTTTTTTTAGAGTCTTTTCCCATGTAGGTCATTACAGAGTATTGACTAGAGTTCCCTGTGCTATACAGTAGGTTCTTATTCATTATCTATTTTGTATACAGTAGTGTGTATATGTCAATCCCAATCTCCCAATTTATCTCTCCTCCCTTTTCCCGCTTGGTCACCGTAAGTTTTTTTTCTACATCTGTGACTCTATTTCTGTTTTGTAAATAGGTTTATTTATTTTTTTTTTTTTTTGCGGTATGCGGGCCTCTCACTGCTATGGCCTCTCCCGTTGCGGAGCACAGGCTCCGGACGCGCAGGCTCAGCGGCCATGGCTCACGGGCCCAGCCGCTCCACGGCACGTGGGATCTTCCTGGACTGGGGCACAAACCCGTGTCCCCTGCATCGGCAGGCGGACCCTCAACCACTGCACCACCAGGGAAGCCCTAAATAGGTTCATTTGTACCATTTTTTTAGATTCCACATATGTGATATCGTATGACATTTGTTTCTGTGTCTGATGACTTCACTCACTATGACAATCTCTAAGTCCATCCATGTCGCTGCAAATGGCATTATTTCATTCTTTTTTATGGCTGAGTAATATTCCATTGTATATATGTACCACATCTTCTTTATCCATTCCTCCATCGATTTACATTTAGGTTGCTTCCATGTCCTGGCTGTTGTAAATAGTGCTGCAATGAACATTGGGGTACAAGTATCTTTTCGAATTATGGTTTTCTCCAGATATATACCCAGGAGTGGGGTTGCTGGATCATAAACTTAAAAAGAATATGGTAATATGTCTGCCTTGGGTTTGATCCTCTCATCAAGTTGATGATGATGTTGAGGAGGGCGGAGAGGAGGGTGATGATGATGTATCAATATATGGTGGTGATCGAGATGTTAATAGCACCTATTTAGGACTCCAACTATCTGCCAGGCCTTGTGCCAACAGTCCTGTGAAGTGGGTAATATTTACTTTCATCCTCAGATACATAAACTAAGGGCCAAGGAAGTGAAGGCACTGGCCAGTGCCACACCGTGCTAGTGTTTGGCCAGAAACTGCCACAGCCAGGTTTCAAAGCCCAGTGTTGGCTCCACGGCTGAAGATCTGGCTGCTATAGCAGGCTGCTTCCCTTAAACTAAAGGTACTTCCTGGATTAAAGTGCTATAGTTTACACTCACTTGTGTTGTTTTGGTTACAGTAGAACATGGGAATAAAAGGAGGCATAACAAGCACATGGGTTTTAGCTGAATGAATTGAACAGAAGTGCAGTAGTGCCATTAAGTAACATTTTTAGAAACTTTATTTCAATGAAAGAGCTCCTTAATTGAGGCAAATTCAAATCAGCACAGTCATTGCTGATACAGTGCTTTAACTATATTAGTCTTTTACATGTAATTATTGTTTTTAGGGCCTTTGCCTATCTTTTGCTAAACAGATATTATTCAAGGCATCTGATCCCACGTGAAGGATGTTTATAGCCTCTACCATCGTGGCTTTTCCCCTGCAATTCATCCTACCCACCAGGGGCTAAAGTAATCACTCCTGAACATACAGTTTAACTAACTCAATTTTGCAAATGCTGAGCATTTATTATGTACAGGAGACTGGGTGTACTTTTGTGACTTCTTAGTCTGCCTATGTTCAGAGATGGCATGAATTTCCTCTGGTGTAAAAAGTAAACTCCTCTGCTTGGCTATCAAAACTGCCCCCCACCTTGGGCTTCCCTGGTGGCGCAGTGGTTGAGAGTCCGCCTGCCGATGCAGGGTACACGGGTTCGTGCCCCGGTGCGGGAAGATTCCACATGCCGCGGAGCGGCTGTCCCCGTGAGCCATGGCCACTGAGCCTGCGCGTCCGGAGCCTGTTGCTCCGCAACGGGAGAGGCCACAACAGTGAGAGGCCCGCGTACCGCAAAAAAACCCAAACAAACAAACAAACAAAAAAAACTGCCCCCCTCCCCACTCACTTTCCATCGAATCTGATTTTCTACAATCCCTGGCGTGTATCCTTCATTCTAGTGACACAGGATTTTTTCTCTGCATATTCAAGATGACATGTGTCTATAGTTTTATGCTCTTTTTGCCTAAAAATCATCACCACATTCCAAAGTGGGGGCATACTTCTCTCCTCTAATTCTGCTTGGATTTTTAGACATGGTTCCTGTCCCACTTCTTCCATGAGTTTTGGAGACCATATCTTGTCTAAATTCACATCACACTACTTATACTAACTACTACCCTTTGTTATTACTTCATGATTTTAGGGTCAGTGTTATTTCCAAAGTGAGCTGTTAAGCTGTTTGAAGAGAGTCTCTATATTTCTTATAATGGAGCTTCCCAATCTTTAATGTGTGTATAAACCACCTTAGAAGTGTAGATTCTCATTCAGTAGGTCTGGGTTGGAGCCTGAAATTACACATTTTAAAGAGCTCCCAGGTGATACTAGGGCTGCTTGCCCACAAACCACACTTTGACTCTCAGGACACTACTTTGTATCCTTGACACAGCAAACACAAAATGCTTTGAGAATAGTAGGTGCTCAATAAATGTTTATCGATTAAAAACAAGTGAGGGGTTTCATCTAAAAAAATCTAATTATCAGTACATGAAAGCTAGTATTTTGAGTTCCTATTATGGTAATTAATTATAGAGAGCTCCATGAAGTTTGCTTCTTAGAGTAAATTTGGTCCCATTTGTCAAAAAATGGCAAAGTGACACTGAGTTGAAACATAGTGAATCAATCTTGTGTTTCCTCTTCCCTCCTGAAGATAGCAAGAAGACACTTAAAGGCTCACCTTTGGGAAAAGCTTGTGACAAACTCTAAGCAACTCACCATATTGAAATCACCCAAGTGAGGATGGATGAGGGAAGTCTTACCTTCTTCCTTCTGCTCCTTAGCATATCCTTTGGTGTCACTGCTCTTCTGCTGGTCATTTCCTGCTGCTTGCCGTGTGCTCCCTGGCACTGTTTTCAGCCCTCAGTTGTCATTCTATAAAAGGATGCGACATTTCCTCTCTCATCTTTCCACTTGCAGTTTCTATGAAACATTGTTTACAAAGATCACAGCAACAGTACAGTGTTTGATGTAAAACTTGAACCCACTATGTGTATAGGGGGCTAATAGCTAGGGAGCAATAAGTCTTTTTTTCCTTTTTACCCCCTCAAAGCAAAAAAGAATGCTTCAGATCAGTGCTATTCTTTCATGATTTCTGCTATATTCACTTGCTTTACTGTAAGATTAAAATTTTCTTTAAAGACTGTCTTTTACTTAATGTATTTTTAGTAAACATTTTATTACCACCATGAATAGAAAAACCAGCATGATGTGCCATAAATAAAAGGAAAACGTTAAAAATAATCATTCAATGGAAACAAATGTTACTGAACTTTAGCTGGATACAGTTCCCCCTCAAAAGACTCAGAGCGCAAGCCTGAGTTATTTGTTAAAATGGGAGATTGGCAAGCGGCAGTGGTATTAAATACATAAGGTACCAAAAGAGACCTTCTCCTTGACTTGATCAAAGAATTGCGAGAGAATATGGTACCCATTATAAGATACAAAACATGCAGGGCTGTGATGCTATACCATCTCCAGTTATCTCTTTTACACATATCACATGTTAGGAAACATACTTCTAGATCACAAGGGTTGAGTCATCTGTGGGGAACGTTGACATCACAAGAATAGAAAAAGTGTTCTTGCTTAAGCTTGATATTGACCATTTAAATCCAGAATATGCTTTAAGCCATTGTCTGTCTTGCAGACAAGCACAGGAAATGGTCTGGATGTGTTTTCTTTTTTTTTCTTTTTTTCTTTTTTTTTGCCTCAGAATTATAAGCATCATGATGAAAATTTTAATATAAAGTAGAATTAACAGTGAATATATTTATTCCGAATGTCGGATCTAGAAAAAAGCTCTTCTGGTCAACTCAGGGTAAGCCAGGCTCGTAGCTTACCTGGCCCAATAAGGCAATAGGTGCAACTATACTCTATAATTTGATGCAAAACATGCATTAAAAGTAACACAGTCTAAGTACTACTGTAACATAGAAAGGTGACCCACTTCAGTTGCTTTGGGGAATACAATTCAGTCGAAGTGAATAAAGGAGAAAGAATAGAAAACTAGTTCTGTAATAAGTTTTGTTTTGAAATCAGAGTGATAAACTAATACTTTCCACAGGGAAAGGAAATCAGAGGAAAGGGAATGAATGGGATTCCAGGCTTCCTTTCCTCATCTTCTTGAGGATGATTTCTGTATTCCATCATTGCCCACTGGAGGTAGTTAGGTTTAGATGTAGGTGTAATTATAGATGTGCATTTAAATACATAGATATAAATATATGGATATATATCTATAGATACAGGTATTCAATGTCCCACTTCTGCTTCTGTAGCTCCTATCTGTGTCCTTGACGTGATGAATGATGAAAACACTCAGGATTCTGTTTCTGTTTGTCTTGACCAATGACTTATGGATGACTTATTTAATGAGTCCTACTTGTTTCCTTTTCCTTTTCTTCCCTTTCTTCTTTTTCCCCGCCTTGTAGGCATAGCCAGACAGGTTTCGAAGTACTAATGATGATTAGTTCATTTAAGCCAGCACAGACCAACAATGAGTTTGAAATGTTAATCAGATGAAGGGCTTATTGCTAAACAGCCCACAGAATAGCAAATGAACCAGGAAAGGAAAGCAAGGAGAAAAAGAGGCTGAGTGGAGATTTGACACAAGCATTTTCAGCTGCTGGGCCTCTTTGATGTGTGAGTGGGACAGATGCTCTGCTCTTCTCCTGAGAGAACCCTCTTTGTATACAATAGTGTGCTGATTAATATCACTTCACTCTTCCCTTGAGAGGAGCAAGGCTGGCTCTTAGTCATTCTCTCATTGGGCATCATGGGGCCCTCTTCTCTCTCCTGCTGGTAGGAAACTGTCATTCAGTCTCTCTCCTCTTTATCTAAAAGCTCAGGCCCATGGAAAACCCATTTTCCTTCTGTCATCACAGCTCCAAGTGTGTCTTAAGGTGAGGTCATTTACGTCCTTATATGTTAAGGATACAGTAGATTAAACCATGGATGCCAAGTATATGCATGAGGATACTACTTTAGAGACAGTGGAGAAACTGGGCAGGACAGGGCACCCCCCTCCCCACACTGGTGCTGTGCTCTAGAGCAGAGCTGTCCAGTAGAACTTTCAGCAATGATGGAAATGTTCTGTGTTTGTGCTGTCCAATGTGGTAGCCCCTAGCCCCATGTTAGTGAACACTTGAAATGTGGCTAGTGCTACAGAAGAAATGAATTTTAATATAATTTAATTAATTTAAGTGTAAATCACTACATACATGTGACATTGGCTGCCATGTTGGAGAGCGTACCTCTAAGAGGGTCTAGAGCCTTGCCCATGAATTGTGGCCTGAACACCAGCAGCATTAACACCACCTGGGAACTGGTTAGTAATGCAGAATCGCAGCCTCCACCCCAGACTTTCTGTATCAAATTCTGTACTTAAGGATCTTCCTCTCAGGTGACTTGAGAGCATATTAAATTTTGAGAAGCCTTGCTCCAGAACATGTGTTGAACCCTGGATATACTAAATCTGACAGTTTTCATCAGACGACACAATAATGATTCTTAATTGTCTGGTTATTTGCCTCCTTAAAAAAACACTTTCCCTAAAATATGATGGAGTCATTCTTTGTTTCTGGGAAACCCTTAGGTGGTAATTGGGGTCTGATGTGTGAGGAAGCAACAGTGCTGGCCTTTCAAAGAAAATGGAAATCTGTTAAGGAAAATATTAGAGATGTTTTAGGTTCCCCAAACTACCATGTCGGCGAACTAGCATTTGTACAGTCCTTTACATTTACAAAGCGCTTTTATGTGTGTTATGTTAGATGGGTACTTTATCCCCATTTGAAGTGTGAGGAATGGTCTTGGAGGGTTTATCCCTTGAGCATAGTTACTGAGCATAGTTATACAACCAATGAGTGACATATTTATGGTACAGTTCCAGACTTTCTGCTTCTTGGGTCTTTCCACTCTATAGCAAAATAACAGGAGACCACGTCTCTCTGAGAATCTCATGGTGATAGAATTTTGGAACTAGTTGGATGAGACAACTTTAAGCATGTGTCTAAACCATAAAAAGAAAACAAGACTATAGGCTCTTCTTTCTTCCTTCTCTCAACATAAAATGTCTTCCATGTTATAGCTGCTATAGACATTTGGGTTTTATATCTCATTTACATATAATCAATTACAGTCACTTTTCTTCCTCTTATGAAGACAAGAATGATATATTGTTTTTTTTTAAAAACAAAATATTGAAAGCTATTTCAGAAGTCAGTTGCATTTTATTCAACAGGTATTTCACGTAGTTTCCAAATGAGAAAAACTCAGAAGGCTATAATTCTAGTTTACCAACTTATTAAAGGTCATTGTTGGTGCATTCAATTTCAGGAAGATGAGAGCTGGGCAACTTTCTTAAGTGTGAAAGAGGAAATTTATGGGTCTATAAATAAAAGAAGGACCTATGCCAAAATTAATAAACTTACAGAATCTGTTACCTCAGGAGTTTGTATAGGCGGGTGTGATAGTAACAATTAAACATGTTTGTATACATTTTTTGATGATAAATCAGGATTGTACTATGAGATAAGTATGGCAATATTTGGATACGTACCTCATATTTAAATGCTGATCTGACAGGGCAAGAATTTTTTCCTCATAGATCATCCTGAATTACCTGTGTCAAATTTAATTATTTGGCTAAATATATCATGAATCTGACTTTGTGGTACTTCTTATAGTCCCAGTAAAGGTTCTAATGCAAATTAAATATTTTATTATTTTAACATATGCCAGAGAATTATATTTACTAAGCTTGCAGAACAGTTTCTGATTTTGATTCCTACTGTCAAAAGAGTCCTCAATATTTTTTCATATCCTTCAAGTCTCACATCAGATTGAGATAGGCATGTGGAAATTGATCAGAATTATTTCAATATTATTTGCGGTTCTTACTAAATCTCTTACCAACCGTGCTTTATCTCCATACAACCCTTTGATTAACGTATCATTCTGACGTTCATAGGGGTTCCCTCACTCCAGTGCAAAGAAGGTATCACTCACCAACACAGCAGGATTTCAACAAAACAGAATGAGACCTTAATGACAGGTTTAATGAGGAGAAAGCCCAATCTTCATTTCTTGCTGATTTCCCAGCTGTAGGATGATGTCTGATGATTTCCAATACACTGATGCTTTACTTTCCATCTACTGCTGTCACCACCACCACCACTTTTGTTGGGCAGCTCTCTGCTTGTTGCCCTGTTCCTCTGTGACATACTGGCTCTGAGAAAATGAAAATATCGAACTCAGGTATCCTCTCTGCTTCTACTAGAGAGAAATATCTTAAGAGGGATACGGCACTAGCTTTGCTGAAAAATTGGGGTTAAAAAGAAAATCCATTTCTGATTTTCTAAAATAACACAATGTATATATTATTCATTTCTCTTAAAGTGTTGGAGGTTACATTCTGCTTTTTTATTATATCCCTCTGTTTTCATCTACAAATTTTGGAAAGGTGTCCAGGGGATGAAAATTAGAATTCCCTCTTTCTTTCCCTAGAATATAAAATTTTCAGCCAAGCACTTATTTTTTAAGGTTTGATACTGGGTAAAAAGAAGCAATATAGTTGTGCAGCCTGGTCATCTACTTAACCTCTCTGTGCCTCAGTTTCTTTATCTGTGAAATGGAGATAACAATATTTACCTCATCAGGTTGTTGGTAGAAATAAATGAGATTATTACATGAGAGTGATTAAGGCATAGTTTGTATCATATAGCAAGCTGACAATAAATTTTATTTATCATTTTTAAGAGTATTTACAAGTATTCTCTAATGATCAAGTGTTTATTCAATTTTTGAGAACATGAATTTTATGGCTAAGTTTTCTTCTGCCATGTTTTGTTAAAAAAAGAATAGTAATCCCTAAGTGACTGGAAGAAAACTCATAACTCAGCACATTCAGCTGGCATATCATAAGACCTTGAAAACCTTAGGGAAACCATTTTTCAACAAACAGCTAGCTAAGGAGCAGAAACAGGAGCTGCTATTTCAGGCTATACATGGAAGATACATTGACCTTCAAGCCAACAAACGACATTTTTCTGAGACAGTCATTTTACACTAGCTATCTTATATTTGTAAATACCCAAATAGATTGAAGTGAACTAAAATCTAATCTTGATTAGTGTTAGTATTTCACGACATAAAAGCCTTAAATGGATGCTTTGGAAAGCTAATATATTCTGTTATTCTTTGGCTTAATAGGGTGATAAATATTGAATTGCCATGAATTCTTTTATATTTAATAAACTGGGTTTTCAAGTGCATATATGAGCTCTTATTATTCTTGATATTCTAAATACTCGAGGTCCAAGCCTGAAGTCTTATTTATCTTTGTAGCCAGGCCTCACCAAACACATACACATGTACACAGACACACATACACCACAATATAGCACTGCATATTACATACTAGATGCTGAATATTTACTGAATGTTGGGATAATCTTTTGCGTTTATGAATGTGTTTATTACTTAATCACCCTCTTCCTATCCTTATCATTGTTTGCTTAGTAAACATTTACTCAGCACCTACCACATGCAATACAGATGGTTAAGCCTTCTTTCTTGTTCTTTTCTTCTTCTTCTTAATGAAATATTACTAGAATAGACCATACTTCTACTTCTGCCTTTAGTCTTTACCGTTTTTGTAATCTGTCATGTTCTAACTCTCTGACTCGCCACCACCATCTAGCCATGTAGCTCCTCCTAGTGCTGGTAAGAATGAAATCTGCCTGCTTTTGGACTTTTTATATTCTCTCTTTTTCTCACTCCCAGCACTGTTTCCTGCTCAGCAAGAGTTCTAGAACTAGCTCCCACTATCTTCCTCTGTTAGGGTCACATCTTGCAATGAGGCCTTTCCTGGATCAATAATGTACCTCCTGAGGGCCCAGGTACACTCTACTCCTGCTTTTTTTTTTTTACAGAGTCTAATGCATCATAGGCACCCAACTGTTATTAACAGCAATAATAATGAAACTGCCAAAGCAAAAAAAATTCATCTCTTCACTCTGTGTAGTTCATCTTTTCCACTTTATTTGATCAAATAATCTTACTAGTCAGTTTCATTTTATTTTCAAAGAAACTTTCTATTCGGTTTTTGGTTCCCAGGTGCTGTGTAGTAGTATTTGGATTCACAGAACTGACAAGAAAGTACAAGTAGAACCTGTTGTTATTTGATTTAAAGATATAAAAATACAAGAAATTTTATTCTTAATACATATAAAAATATTTTTTAATTATTGGACTCTTTATGAACTAGGTACTTTTAGGAAAGTAAATTATTTCATTTAGTCCTAATTACAACTCCATATGCTAGATGTTATTAATCCTAATTTACAAATGAGAAAACCAAAGCTCATGGAAGGGAATCAATGTAGAGCTGGCATCCTAACCAAGATCTCCTGGCTTCAAAGCTTGCCCCAGTGGTTCTCAAAGTTTAGTCCCTGAGTCTCCCAAAGTATTTTAAAATATTCTAACTCCCAAATCCTACCTACAGGAGATTCTTATTCAACAAGCTTAGTGTACAATCTCAGGATTTCACTTTGAGAAACTCAACTTTCCCTTTTAGATTTTGAGTTTGAAGTTAAAACCAAAGAATTTTACTGTAAAACAATTTGAGAATGTTCAGCCCCTAACCTGATGAGCCCTATAGCATATTAGGTTAAATATTAACTCCAAAAATATCATGCTATTGGATAAGAATATGTGTTATTGCCACTTTCTTAGACTAGCAGAGAGAATCATTTTGCATGCAGTCATTTTAGCTCTGCCCTATTTTAAAAGATCATTGTAAAAATATATGCCTGTTTTCTCTACTGACTTATTTTAATATGCACCAATAATAAAGGGTATAAAATAACCCCATGATATAATATGATAATGTCATCTGTGGACTTGGGTAAGTCAAAAGTAGCTGCTATAAGATTAGGGTTATTGCATATGAGAAGAAGAGAGCTGAAAGAACATGGGAGATTGTAAAACCACTCCCAAAGAAGCATTTTACCCTTAGAGAAAGAAGGACCAAAAAAGTAATTACATGGGAGGGCGATGATGAATGAATGAGCCCGGGGACAAGAAAGACAGAAAAGAACATTCTTCAAAGGCTCAATTATTGGAAGTTGAACTAATCAATGAATGAATGAATCATGACAAATTTAAAAATGAAAAGAAATCAAATAAAAAAGAAAATGAAACAAGGCAGAAAAGTTGGGCAACTAAAAAGACAAGAAGCAGGAGTCATGGAGAGGGTGAAGAAAATTGGCGATCATGGAAAAACGGAATGATCCTGAATGGACAGAAAAATAGAAGCAGAAGAAAAGTCCTGGCAGGAATGCTTCCCTTTGGGTTCACCGAGGAGGCATTTCCATTCTATAGCAATTCTTTATAACAGTGTTTTGCATATGAAAATCTAGTTAGGCTAACGAAGTCCTTAATTAGGGTTTTTATTATCGTTTAATTCCTTGCTTAAAGGAAAGTGATTACAAAGCTCATCTTTATGATTTAGGAAGCTAATCTTTCATTTTCGAAGTGTTTCTTTCCTTCCCTCTTCACTGATTTTAAAAGAAGAAAAGAAACAATACCCACAGAATGATGCAAAACTGGTCAATAGTCATACACCCATGTATTAGAATTGTCATGAACCACAGAAGTCTTCTGTATTGGAAGGCTATAGAACCTATAGGGGCTCTGCATAAGGTTCTACTAAAATTATCTCTGCAAACCTAGATTCTTTTGCACGCATTCTTAAAGTTTTAATTACAGGGATGTCCATGAACCAAGTTGTCATTCTTTTTTTTTTTTTTTTGCAGTACGTGGGCCTCTCACTGTTGTGGCCTCTCCCGTTGCGGAGCACAGGCTCCGGACGCACAGGCTCAGCGGCCATGACTCATGGGCCCAGCCGCTCCGCGGCATGTGGGATCTTCCCGGACTGGGGCACGAACCCGCGTCCCCTGCATCGGCAGGCGGACTCCCAACCACTGCGCCACCAGGGAAGCCCCCAAGCTGTCATTCTAATGAGAAGAACCTTTATTCTTGTATACCCACATTAGAGCATCTGCTTTCATTCAATGGAGGATCAATCTCCACCCATCCTTTGGGGCCATAAATCAGAACATATTACCCTCTGGCTCCCCTGTCTAGCAGTATTTTCTAGATAAGATCAAATTGAAATAAAGGTCAAAGAGTGGTCTATGAGGAGAAAATAATCCCAAAGCACAATGTTTATTTAATTGGTCTGAAAAAAATTAATGATAGTTTGAGTATTGCCCATTTAAAAGAGGACAGGCAGTTGTAATCCGTTGCCTTTGTTTCAATAGACACATGATTACCATCTGCTAGATGTCAGCTATTCTTCTAAACTTTGTGGGTACAACTGTGAGTAAAATTTATTCACGGAAACAGACATATAACAAAAAAAATACCCACACAGTGCGCAAATTGAGCAATGGATATATGCTAGTTCAAAGGCAGTGGAGTTCAATCTGAAGGTTCAAAGAAGGCTTCTTGGAGAAGATGACATATAAGTAAATAATATTGCACATGATAGTTTTGAGAGGAGCAGGACCGCAGAACAGGAAGGCCAGGTAAAAGACCTTCACAGTATCCTCAGGAAGAAGAGAGCTGTTTCCTAGCTTGTTTGTGAACAAAGAATTAATTGAAATTTGAAAGGTAGGTGCCAGAGACTAGAACATCCACTTTAATTTTCTCCGTCAGGTTTCTGACAGCGCTGTCTAGGGTAAGTGATGACCTAGACAATGGAATTAATAAAAGTGTGATGCTCAAGGTCTAACCACTTACAATACTTTGCAAATGAAAGATAAGTTTTACCTTAAAGTAATAGACATTAGATTTGATGTCAAAATGAGATGAATTTTCAAGTCAAAATGTGCCTGTCCCTTGAGTTTATGAGGCATTGTCAGTGCAGATTATTACTTTTAAGTTACACTTAGACAGTTTTGATTTCTCCTCAGTAATTATCAGTTCTCTCTCAACTTAATAAAACCCTTGAATTTCTTCCCAGGCCTAAATTACAACTTACTCTTATCGTTTTGTGAAAGCCGGGAGCCCCTGGACAAGGCCAGTGACAGTGGGACATCTAAGCTAGTTCAGGTTGTGCTTGGAAAACCCCCCCAGCAGCTGTGCCTGATGCTGGGTTAATTGCCTTCATTAGCTTTCTTACAATAGCCTTTTTTTTTTTACATCTTTATTGGAGTATAATTGCTTTACAATGGTTTGTTAGTTTCTGCTTTATAACAAAGTGAATCAGTTATACATATACATATGTTCCCAATCAGTCCTTATGAGGAGATCTGAAACTCGCATCCTGGTTCCTTTCTCACTATATCCCGACCTTTAAAATACATCAATTCAGTCTTTTTGCGCAACAGCTCTTGAAGTCTAAAATGAAAGATATAAAAAGTAAGGGGGGGGGGGTGTTTCCCTGGTGGCACAGTGGTTGAGAGTCCGCCTACCGATGCAGGGGACACGGGTTCGGGCCCCGGTCCGGGAAGATCCCACATGTTGCGGAGCGGCTGGGTCCGTGAGCCATGGCCGCTGAGCCTGCGTGTCCGGAGCCTGTGCTCCGCAACTGGAGAATCCATAACAATGAGAGGCCCGCGTAGCGCAAAAAAGTAAGGGGGGAAAAAATCTCACTATGTTTTTCCTGTATTCCTCCCCAAACTGTAACCCTTAACTTCTAATCAAGACAGGTTATTCTGACTTCCTAAATTACTAACAGCTAGAGCTTACTTTCTCTTTCTTCTCCGGTGGCTTCCTTAGCCTTCTTTTTTTTTTTTTTTTAATGAGTGCTTAATTAACATTGATACACATCCTTTCTGATGAAGCTTGCAGTTTTCAGTTTGCAGCCTGCTGCAATCTTCCTCATAAAGAGGCTTAACTTTTAGTTATAAAACTTTAAAACTTGTAGACTTTGGTGAAAGCATAAAGACGATGTTATATTTTAGTTTCTGTTGCAGAATTTCATGCAGACCAAAATCTTGATGGTATCAGGCAAGACTATCTCTCTCATTCCCCTACCGTCTGTGACATTAACTTGTCATTCATGAAGTGATTAAACTGATTCAAAAGACTTGATTTTCATAAACCTGTCATACTTGCTATTAACCAATAAAGCTTTTTGTTCTCTGAGATGTATGTTAATTGATATTTTTAAAATTTTCTTTAAATTTTCCTTACACTGCTTCAACAATATTTAAGTAACCATGTATAAATAATATTAATGTGTGTGTTTTGAGTATGTATGTATTTGTGTGCACAGTGTTCTGAATTTATTTTAGGTTGTATTGAAGTTTTCAACTTCTGCACCATCAAATGAGTTTAAAGAAAAAAAAAAAAACTATATGATGCTGTTTCCAGCTAACACAGGGAGAAGGAAAGAGAGGGAGAGAGAAATGAGAGACAGAGATACCAGGAAGCATGCACTATTATTTTATCCATAAATAATTGTACTGGTGTTAATTTCATGTGATGATTTGACTTTATTGAAATATATCACCTTTTATTGCTCATGATGGAACTATTCATCAATAACTTGTTAGAATTAGGTCTTCTTCTCCCTACACCAAACCCCTGCCCCAGTGAACTTTCAAGAAAAAGTGTAATTTGATATGGAGTGCGTTAATGTTCTGAGTGTTCCCTAGGGCAGAGGAGCTGAGGCTGTAACAGAGGTATAAGAAAGATAAGGTATAAGGGATATCTTTTGTGGGTAAGGTGGTGATGAATAAGTGTAGCATGCTACAGGAAAAGAGAGATATGAACTGTTATAAACATAGAAAGAAAAATAATGAATAAAAGCAGAAATAAACAAATTTAAAACCTTTTGCACAGCAAAGGAAACTATAAATAAGATGAAAAGACAACCCTCAGAATGGGAGAAAATATTTGCAAATGAATCAATGTACAAAGGATTAATCTCCAAAATATATAAACAGCTCATGCAGCTCAATATTAATAAAACAAACAACCCAATCCAAAAATGGGCAGAAAACCTAAATAGACATTTCTCCAAAGAAGACATACAGATGGCCAAGAAGCACATGAAGAACTGCTCAACATCACTAATTATTAGAGAAATGCAAATCAAAACTACAGTGAGCTATCACCTCACACCAGTTAAAATGGGCATCATCAGAAAATCTACAAACAGCAAATGCTGGAGAGGATGTGGAGAAAAGGGAACCCTCTTGCACTGTTGGTGGGAATGTAAATTGATACAGCCACTGTGGAGAACAGTATGGAGGTTCCTTAAAAAACTAAAGATAGAATTACCATATGACCCAGCAATCCCACTACTGGGCATATACCCAGAGAAAACCATAAACACACATGTACTCCAATGCTCATTGCAGCACTATTTACAATAGCCGGGTCATGGAAGCAACCTAAATGCCCATCAACAGATGAATGGATAAAGAAGATGTGGTACATATGTACAGTGGAATATTACTCAGCCATAAAAAAGAACAAAATTGGGTCATTTGTAGAGACTAGAGACTGTCATACAGAGTGAAGTAAGTCAGGAAGAGAAAAGCAAATATCGTATATTAACGCATATATGTGGAATCTAGAAAAATGGTAGAGATGAACCGGTTTGCAGGGCAGAAATAGACACAGATGCAGAGAACAAATGTATGGACACCAAGGGGGGAAAGCATGTGGAGAGAGGGGGTTGCTGGTGGGATGAATTGGGAGATTGGGATTGACATGTATACACTAATATGTATAAAATAGATAACTAATAAGAACTTGCTGTACAAAAAATACAATAAAATTCAAATAAAATAGATAATGAAGAGGGTAACAATTTGGGTTTTATGGCTCTGACGTTTCAATATATACTGAGTCCCCAAACAAGTGCTAAATTCTTTGTACAGTTAAAAGCCACAATCTTTATTCAGAGAGCTGATGAAATTATTTAAGTAAAAAGTGATTATTTGAACTTTCAAAATTAAATCGGTAGGCACCATTCACATATTTCCTCCTCAATTTTCTTGACATTCTAAAAATACAAGTCAGCTTAATCATGGATCGCTGTAAATAAAGGACGAAACAAAGGAGTCAAAGTCATTGAGGAAACAGCATCTTCTGATACTTTGCATCATTATTATTATGGCATGTTATTCATTGTTTATTGTGCATCAGGTTGGACCACTGTGAACTGCAAATTAAATTTCAGAAACTTAAGTGCATGCACTTGGAGCAGAGGGTTTTTAATGTAAAATAGTATTGCTCTCACCCAAAAACATCACTTGTCCCAAAGGAAGCAAAAATAAAATCTCTCTAAGAAAAACAATTGTGCTACTTAGTGGCCTGAAATGAACATGTTATGTTAGCTTGTGTATACCCTAAGCAGTGATTGCACTCCTACCCTCTTTGCATGTCAGAACCTTAACTGCAGTTGTCATTTAGGGTCCCCCTGGTTCAGTCATTGATAATAGATTACAATAATACTTGGTAGGAACCTTCAGTTTAGGGACTTAAAAAGACTGAATGCACCCTATGGATTGAAATTTCAGTATAGCTTATTATACCATTAATTTAAGAGTAATGGAATGCAGTAAGCAATATATAATATGAAATGGGTTTCTGATCTTCTAATTTCTTGCTCAGTCTGATATAGCCGCAGTGTGCTGTATCCTTATCTTTTCATCATGTTGGTTTTGTTCATTTTTTTCCCCCTGTCTCCTAGTGTGCGCCCAGGATGATTGCTGCTTCTAGACAGGATCCTTGTTATTAATTGCAGAGAAACCTAAGCCTTGACTTCAGCAATTACTCAGAGTTCAGATCTCTTTTAAAAGAGTCCTCCTTACCTGCTATCGATGAAGAGGGTTACGTCCTGCCTTCCATTGCTTAGAGGTCAAGAATGATTTCTTTTTATTTTTGTGGAACAGATATCCTCTGGCTGTTTTAGAACATTTTCTGTTGTTGTGTGTATGCAGCTGCCACCCGGCATAATTTATTCAGCATTGCTTCTTTTTGAGCCTCCTTGATACTCTTCCCCATGTTTGGCCCATGAGAGAGAGATGGTGTGGGATTTATCCACCCTGCCTATGGGAAGAAGAGTCAATTCCCAACTGAGTATGGACTGAACAGGATTTCTTACGAGCAGAGACATTGCGTGCTATTTGAGGAACAATGTGGAACAGCCGTTTAATCTGTCCTACAAGGATCTGTTTGCACATCCACAGCTGTGTATGCTACACATGTATCAAAGTTCAAGGAATTTTCCCTGCGAACTGTCCTTCAGAGCCTATTACTCTTACATGAGATGATTTGTTTAGACTTGGTTATCGGGTTTTTCAGCCCATGGCTTTTTTTCCCGGCTGTCAGACTACTTACTCTCAGAGCAGAAACAGGAGCTTAAAGTCCATCATTGTAGTTGGGACCTACTTAGAGTCAGGCTAGCCACCCTTACATACTACTGCAGACTGGCTCTTACAGTGGCTATGTTTCATTATGCAGAAAGCTTCATTTATTTAAATACCTCCTCTGGTGATGTCACATAAGTGAGTTTCCTGCAATTAGTAATATCTTTTAAATTATATGGGAGTTTGGCAAGAGCAACCTTTAGTAGATAAACTATACCCATTGTTGAAAATTTACTGCAGCAACCTGATTTGCCCATTCAGAAATACACAAAGAACTCCATGGCCGGTTTTAACAGTCATTGTTTAAGGGAGATCACACAAGCCTAGATGTGGCATTTCAATTATTTAAATATTTTCAGTTCAGCAGGTGATAGAAAGCTGGGATGGACATCTGCTTCTCTATTTCCAGGCCTCTGTGTATCTTATTTCTCTGTTCTCTTGAACAGAGTTGCTCCTGTTCAATATAACTATGAAGTCTTAGCCATTCTAGGCATCTGTACTTGTTCTTCTACTATCAAGGATCCACTCTGCAAAAAATACTTCCTTTGTTTTAAAGACTTTAATTAAATGTAATCTGGGTAGCTGGGGGATTACAGTAGGATCCCCTTTCTGGGAACAAAGTCTAGTTATATGGGCTCAAATCTTAAAATAATGAAATTTCCTGTCCTAGGAGGAACAGATAATTCTACACATCAGATAGCTCAGTGAATACATCTTTTAAGAAGTATATAAATTACTTTATACCTCATTCAGAGTTGTAGCCTGGTGTTGTCCAGCATTCCCAGCCATTGTTTCCACTGTGACACGTATGACAGATGACATTCATATGCTCAACACATTCCCATGGGCATACCCGGATCTTGACAGAACACAAGACATTTATAGTGAAGTCAGGTGCAGCAATAATTTATAGTCAACACAGTTATTAAAGTGGTGTCCGTATACGTTGCTCCCCTATGGGCCCTTCAGGAAGGCTGGATGTTAAGTATAAATAATTGATTTCACACTAGCTGTGCCTTAACCCCCTTTTTATATCACACAGCAAAGAGCCTAACAGTCCAATGAATATGAAAGATATAAAGATATACTTTTGAACCATTCTAAATTGTTTATGTTATTAGTTTTATTTCACAGACTTTGATATTCTGTATAAGTAGCAAATTGCTTACAACCACATACCTCACAACCTGTGAAGTCAAACTACCATTGATTTGGGACCTTATGTGCTGGGGCTGAGGATTCAGTTATGGCATTTATTCTGGAGGGTAGCAAACTCTTGGAACCTCGTTGTTGAAGCTGTTAAAATTGAGATTGTGACCCTGACCTCACTGCAGATTAAATTAGGTACTTTTTATTTATGGATATTTACTTTTATTAAATATGTTAATGATTATACCTCATTCTTTGGTACTTCATGATGACACACACAGACACACAGAACTTCTGTTTGTGTTCTTGGGACCTCTGTAAGATATACATGGTGTTTATTAATCTAATTGATAGATAATGAAACAAACTAAGACTACTGTACTTCACATTAAATAACTTGTCTAAGCTCTGTCTCTTCCCATTCCAATTTGAATATGCCCCAACAGTCCCTACCTCTAGCATGTATACTCTTATATACTTATATTCTTGAGAAGCTTAAGAGAATTTTTAGATCAGAAGTCATTAATATCTTTGCACGGTAAAAAAACTATTAAAATGAATTACTATGTGTTAAAAGAAATAATTTATAATAGGGGATTGAATTAGAAGAAAGAAGAAGAGGAGAAAGAAGCAAGCAATAAGAAAAGAGATAGGAATAAATATACATTTCTATATGTAGAGAAAGGCTAATAATTAAGACTCATAGGAATTACTCCTGGGGCCGGTTTTGATATTGTTATAAATGGTCTAGATGAGGGCATTCACACTGAAATATCTCCTAAAAGCAGACTCTGATAAGTTGTTGATCTGACTTGCTTTGCTGACAGTTTCATCTTTCTTAAAGTAGAAGATGTTACAGTGGGGAATTGTTACTTTGGGCTTAATTTTAATCTCAAGGGAGAACTGGCTGGAGATCTGGTAGGGAAATCCACATCGAGGCATATCTTTATTTTTTTGTCAAGACAACAAGTCTAGTGGACAAGATGAAGGTATGGGTTGGGTGATAGTAAGGGAGATACAGCAATTGCTTGTTGAATCCAGAGTATTAACTTCTAAATTAGCATCAACCTGGAAAGACCTCTCAGAGGGCCCAACCTTAACAAGGCATGGCCTTAGTCAAGATTTTTATCAATGTTATTAACTATGTCATAGAAGTAACTTATCAGTTGTAGATGATAATGTGACAGGAGGTGAATATAAATAATGCGTAAAGGAAAGAGTTAAGACTTAAAACCATCCTGACAGGCTAAACTCTTGGGCCAAAACCGACATGATAAAGATGTATATCCTGAAGATAAGTTTAAAAAAAAAAACCCATAATGCCTGGTGATGTTCTTGATGTTGCTGATGGAATTATAAATTAGTTTGGTATTCCTAGAGGGAAATGTAGAGTTATACAACCAAAGCTGTAAAAGTATTTATGACTTTTAAACCAAGTATTCAACCTGAGAGACTGAGTCTAAGGAAATGATCAGGAAAATGTTTAATGGCAGACAAGCAAAAACAACAAAAACATGAATAGTCAATTGGTCAAACAAATTTTAGCACTACCATATTGAAATACTAAGGAGTCATTAAAATGATATGGTAAACATTGTTTATTGACATGCAAACATGTTAATGACAAAGCAGATAAAAAGACTGCAGATGAAGACTGTGTACTTAATTTTTGTATGATGAGGTTTATGTGTATATACACATACAAATATGTGAAAACAAATGTGTGTGGAGGGATATCTAGGAATATGTCATTGGTTTTTGTAGCTGATAATTTTAGGAATGAGATTTTCTTCTTTATGCTTATCTATGTCTTCTAATTTTTCATAACATACGTATATTGATTGTGTGATAGAAATGTTATCCTAAAAATGTAAGACTGAGCTGACTTCCATTTCAAGTGAACATTTTTCTGGGTTACTTAGAGGGTAAAAGTTACCACCAGAGTGATACAGCAGCTAATAAAAAAGAGGATAATTAGATTGCATAAATAACAATAAAGTTTTAATGGGGGTTGGTGGGAGACAAGTGTCATAGAGCTGTAAACCCACATGGTCATGTGGTATTCCATTACAGGAACCACATTTAAATAAGAACTATAACAATATACATAATTCAAAGGAAGGGAACTTGTCATATAAAGAAAACAAATTTAACTCAAAATGTTTAGCCACAAAATTGATAACTTGGGGTCTGAAGAGGACAAGCCAGGCCAACTCTGCTTAAATTTGAAGGATAACAGAATGAAAGAAAGTTTGATTATCTGTGTAGAGCTTTAAGTAAAAGACTTGAACAAATGGGCAGAAGATTCAAAGAAGGAGATATTCAGAAGAATTTCCTAACATCCAAAAAAACTGTGTAGCAAGCTGCGGTAGAAATAAATGCATTCCCCATCATAGGCCTATCATTTTGGATCCTCTCTGAAGCAAATGATTGAAAACACTGCTCAGAATTATGTTAATCAAAAAGAGAATTTACTGTCTGGGAAACGGCCAGCTTAGTGTAGGCTCAGTCACGCAGAGGCTAGTTGCGTGGGTCTGAGGATACCCACAGGATCCACTTCCCCTCCTTTCCTGTGGTTTCATTCTGAAAGCTTGATTTCAGATGGCAAGATTGTTACAGCCCTGTAGAACTCTCATCCTCTGTTTTACATTCGGGGGAAAGAACTTTACCATTAACAGTAGAGTGAAAAGTCCAGACTTGATTTTCCTTAGCCATAGTTGGCCCCTGTTCCCACTCCTGAACCAGTTACTGTGGCCAGGGTGGAGGGGTGCAGGAGAGTCGTTTTATAATTTAAGTCAATCAGGGCCCACCATGCCCCCCAACTGAGGACGGAGTCTAGTTCAGCCAAACCACCCGGGCTGAGGATATGCAGGAGTAGTTTCCGAAAGGTAATCCAGGGTAATCGTTCATCAGGAAAATGGATGAGTAGACAGTGTACTGCAGAAATGACAGATGTCTATTAAAACTAGGGTGACAAGTGTAACTGGATGATTTCTTAGGTTCTTTCCAGTGCCAAGATTCTATGAGACTGCGATTCAGTTTGCAGTTGGCACTAAGATTTGCAGGGAGAGAAATATAAAAGGATCTGTGAAGGGAATTGTTGAGGAACTCCAGGGAGATATCGCCAGTCTGCAAGAGAATATGGGAAAGCAATGCTGTGGACAGGCAAATGTATTAAAGGGGGAAACGACTTAAAATATAGAAACGCCTCCATCGTTACGAGATTTTGAATTTTGAAAAATTGAGATTCTGTCAGTTAACATGTGTCTCTCCCCCAAAGCATCCGCTCGTTACTCATGTATTTTATACAGCCACAATGCAGGATCTGTATGTTTCCCTCCTTATATACCATCTGAACACATGCGCGCGCACACACACACACACACACTCTCTCTCTCTCTCTCACACCCCTGCCTAGCAGTATGCAAAAGAGAAAAAAGCAGCTATCTCTACAAAAGGGAAACACCACCATCCCACACTTATGCAGATTCCTATGCTCTGAAAAATGTGATCAATCATAGATTATTTAGGTTTGACAAATGCCTTTCAAATTTTATATGACCTCTGGAAGGGTTACAACTCATTCACACTCAGAGTAAATCGTTTGAATCAGCCAATCAGATCACTAGCTCCTTAGGGCTGCCAGCTCAGCAAAATTTCTTCTGCAAATTCTTGCTTTTCCTTTGCAAGTGGGAAGACAGTAGGGAGGGCAGGGTTTGGGATCAGATGGTGATTTGGGATACAGCTTGGGCAGCTAATAGACCTCTTAGATGTAGGAGAACAGAGTGATGGACACCCAGAAATAGGGGCTCTAGAAAGACGGTAACAAAGACAATTTTGCTTAGAATCTTCTCAACTCTATAGGGACCAGCTAGAAATAATGAACATCTCTATTTCCCAAGTCACTGCAGCTCCTCCAGTATCCCATCATCAAGTCCCTACCTTTTTCCTCCTAAGATGGTTAGACACAAGGAGGAAGGGAAGAATAAATAGGCTCACCCTAAAACGAGGAAGAGTTTTTATTCATGTGCCTATCTCCCCTTCCTTTCTATTTTTCATACTATTTCAGGTTACAAACCCTGTGATGTGCCTTTTTTAGGATAACTACATGGCATCCCCCAGGAACACCAAGGGCAATGCCCTTGTACAAAACCTTAGTTCATCTGTACTGTATGTGGTTCTGGTTGATGAACCTTAAAAGAGAGGAAATGGAGCTAGAAAAGGTCTAGAAAAGGGCAGATAGAATGATCAGAGGGATAAAAAAGCTGTATGAGAGCAGATTAAAACGATGACTTTCCTTCATGCTGACCTTCTACATGAGTATGAATGGCGCAGCTAAGGAAAACAGACTAGATGGCCTGCCCCGACAGTACCATAACCGTGGGAAAGCCTCAGGAGTTGGGGGGTACTCTGTTCATAGCAGGGATACATTTATGCAATTCCCCACCCTTAGGCAACAGTATAAACTAGGTAAATTCAAATAGGTTTTGATAAAGTTGTAGTTGGGAAAACCCATAATGAGTTACCCAAACAAGCCATATGACATTGATGAGTACTTCTTTCATTTCGGATGTGGATACCTTAAAACAGTGATCTTCAAGGCTGATTGATCATCAGACTTACCTGGGGGTACTTTCACACTACCTATAGATTCCATAGCCCTGTTTGAGACTTCAAAAATAAAAATTTCTGGGGATAAGATCCCACAATTTACATTTTAAAAACATTTTCCAACTGATTCTGATGTGCATAGGATTTAGGAATACTGGCCTAGAGGCTGACCCCGATACCCTGAAGGCAGCACTGTATAATGGGGAAATAGCACGGCCTGTGGGATCAGGCAGACCTGGATTTAAATTCTGACTGCTCTGTCTCAGAGTGTGACTCAGTCAAGTTACCTACCCTCTCTGAACCTGAATCTATTTTATAGGATTGGGTATTAAGAATCTGATGCATAGAGGTGCCGAGCAAATGTTAGCCTATGCATTCCCCACCCCCCAGCCTCCCACCAGGTCCTATGGATGGTCAAGCACAGAACCCTGGGCTAGCAGAATTAGGGATTTAAGCTCATGGAGAGTTTTCATACAACCAGGTGTCTGAGAGGGAGAGAAGACAGTTTTATAGAAAGGTGTGAATGTAGACATGCCATCTCTTCCCCTGTGCTGTAGCCCTTCTGCATTTCCAGTTACAGGCAGAAGAAAGAAAGAAGCAGCCTATGTTTCAGAACTGTCAGGTTCCACTTACTGGCTTCGTGGTGTTTTCAGGTCATTTGTCTATATTTTGGGTTTGGGGTTCCTGTTGAGGTCTGTACCTTTTAAGATTAGTTTATTGATACTTCTGTGAAATTGAAACTAAAGGGAAAAACAAATCAGTGGGGATCTCAAAATCTGTGTGAACACCTATTGGGTCCGTGTGCACTGAAGCAGCTGGTGAGGAAACAGCAGATTCCCCACCAAAGTGCAGTCAAGATCGTGGGAAATGAGCAGAGAGAAGAAAACCAAGGAATGGGAGGAAACAGAGGGGGCTTCCTTCAAGAAACAGGTCCAGTGAGGCCAGTGCAGGTGTCCCGAGAAAAGAAAAAGAAAGGAGAATGCCAGACTTTTGCTGAGCGGCTGGAGAGGAATGTGAGCTTCTCTGAGATCGGGTGTCCCCCTGCCTCCCCCCCACACCCCGTACACCAGTGGCCTGAAACGAGCTCCAGGATCCCTGTGCCCTGCAGCCAGATTCCAGGAACCGGCTCTACCTGCTAGGAGTCCAGCACCAACCCCAGGACCTGGCTTCACCGGCCAGTGCGTGGGCAACCGCCCCAGGGTCTTCGGGACCCCGACTCCGCCCACCAGGGAGCCGGCACTAGCCACAGGGTCCCTAGGATTCTGCAACCAGTCACCTCGCGACCAGGCCCCGCTAAACAGCAGCACCTGCACAAGGCAGGACCTGGCGACCGACCAGGCTAGAGGCCAACCACGCCTACCAGAGCACCCACATAATCAGCCCATCACAACAGAAGGACCCACGCAGCTCTCTTAGGGGGAACCCCTAGAGCATATAGCTTGGGTGGCAAGAGGGGAGCGCAGTGCTGGGATGCACAGGGCACCTCCTACAGAAGGAAACTTCTCCAAGGTCGAGAAACGTAACTAACCTACCATGAACATAAAAATACAAATGTTTTGGCTTTTAAATAAATCCTCTAAGGTTCTAAAACCACAGGAAAAAAAAAAAAACAACATCTGAGATGCGAGAACCCTGCTCTAGTGCCCAGCTGGTCATGGGGCTGCAGCTGGGTCTTGCGGACAAACAGGTGTTTTCAAACCCCTTTCCCTTGAATGGAAACAAAGACTTGCAGGGAGAGAGTTGCCTTGGGGCTGAGCAGGAAGGACCGTGGAAGCAGTGAACCTATGGCACTGCATCTTCCCCAGGGCCATGCCAGAGGATGGTGTCTGTGGGCTGACCCTTTCTCTTCATTATCCCATTTGGAGCCTCTCAGGGGATTCTGTTCAGCAGTCTCTATAGGGAACCTGTTTCTGTCTCAGGCCCATAGCTAGTTTTGAGGAAGACTGATGCCTAACAGAACAGAGAACAAGAATGTTCCTGTTCTGTTGTAATTGGGGTCACCACCCAAAGCACAGGTCTGAAGGTGCTGAATACCTGTATTCTAGGTTCCAAGAGCCACCAGCTGGTGTGACTAGAAACCTCCCCAAAGAACTTCCCGAGGAGAGGCTCTCTGAGAACCGAGGTGGAAGCCTAGAGTTAGGAAATCAGCACATGTTTGAGAAAGGGTTTCCGATTTGCGTAGTGGGAGATGAGGTGGGAGGAAAGGTCTAGAGGAAAGCAGAGGGGCCCTTAAGTAGTTCATACTTAACTTGGAAGAGAAGTAAGGGGTGCGTTGTCTTCTGTCCTCTGTTTGAGAAAAGGAATCTAGGCTAATTCTTCTTAATTATACCAGAGATACATATATGTATTCTTAGTTTAATTTATTAAAGGAAAAGATAAAACCCCTTTATCAGAACCCTAGACTAAATATATACACGTACACGTAAACATAGATATACATCACACACATACACATAGATGTGTGTATATATATATATATATATTTATATATATAATCTCAAATATCTATAGCAGAGCATGATATCGTATGATATTGGGATTTTTTTTTCTAAATGGCTTTTTAGTATTCAGTTTGTCTTTTTTATAGCAAATTATTCTTTTTGTTAATCTACACAGTTTGAGATAGACCAGAGAAAATGAAGCATATTGTTAAGAGCCTGGATTGTGGAGCCAGATTGCCTAGGTGTGGCCTTGCACAAACTATTAATGTTTCTATTCCCTGGTTCTTCATCTGTAAAATTAGGGTATAAGAGGATTTACCTCACAGGTTTGTTGTGATAATTAAATGAGTTAATACAAGTAAACCACTTAGAACACTACCTGACATACTGTAGGAGCTATATAAATTTTACAAATAGATGAGGTTTGTTCTTTAACTACTACAGCAAATTCTAACACATGAATACATTGTATTTTATTTCGCAAGTCCCCTACTGATTGACATGTTGACTCTTCTAATTTTACATTATTACAGACAATCCTGCAGTAAATGTTTGATCAATTTATAACACATGTTTTGGGAACACGTGTTACAACTAGTATGCCAAATGCTACTATTGCAATACATGCTTTTGAAATCATATTGATGCTAAGAATTTAATGTAACTTCCTGATTTACACACTGGAGAGAAGCTGTATTCCAAATATTTCATGAGGTGATGTCCCTTTTAACTGTCAAGAGCTCCCCATTTTTACACTGATATTCTTTTGATTTGTTGATACTTAATCAGGAACATCAGTGGTGAAATGTCACATAGATATCATTCCAACCCTTCGATATGTAGCTTTAAAGGGAGGATTTTCTCCTTCTCTGCTGGCCCTGTCATTGCCAAGCTTTCCTCTTATTAACCTTGAAGTCACACAGAACAGCCACTCCTGTGATTTCATCGTATCGCCCATCTAAAGAGATGCTATCACACTCCAAAAAAATAAATTAAAAGGACCACATCACCCCTACAGAGGCAGGTCACAGGTTTAATGTCTTTTTTTTTGCCCCACCTGTCACAGACAAGCCTTCACAGACTCCACTGTGGGCCTTATTATCACATCAGTTTGCATAGAACACTTTCATTTTAAAAATTGTTTATGAAATTCTCTTTCTTCTGATGAGGCCTATCTTCTTTGAGCTTTATGGAAAAGGAGTTATCTGTTTTAAAATATTTCTTCAACTTCACGGCGGTGATAACTTTATTAATAGAAATGATAAAACAAATTTTTGTAAAATCTTTCCAACATCTCTGCAGACTGTAGTATAAGAGTGAAAAACATCTTCGTCAGATGTATATGGAAAAATAGCCCCACGTGCAGCTTTTCTTGGATTAGCACCGTTGCTAACATACAGGGCTGACCCCAGGCAAGATGCTGAAGGCTGTGGTGTTTGATGTCAGCATCCTGGACTTTCTCTTCGATGTCCAAAAGCTCCTTCACTCCTTTGGCTTACAGATACTCTCCTGTTTCTCTAATCCTTTTTCAGCCAAACGCCTGTGCTCTCTCTACTACTGGAAATGTCAGAGTAATGAGACAGTGGAAGAATTTCCAGGAGGCGGCAATAATTAGCAAGAAAGGATTGTTGGGGGAGACACAGGGTCCAGAGCATGATCTTGGCATGGGATTAAGGAGAGTTCACCTGAATTGGTAAAGTGGAACAGTTGTCAGCAGCAGACATTTGAGTAAATGTAGAGTTCTGTGTTATTTCCAAAGCATCAGACACTGGCTTTGCACAAAGCTGCAGGTCAAAGCAGGCTGAGGAACAGCCTTGAGTGTAAGGTTGCAAATGAGAAGCTTCCAAGTTTGGGTTGGACTTGAATACAGGCCCACAGTATACCAGGATCAAGTAGGTATCAAGTCTGCAAAAGGTAAAACTCTGGAACACATGAGGGTCAAGGGTCTGGCCTCAGGAGCAGGTAGATTTGTTGTATCATGGCAAGTTGTAATGACTAGTTCTTTTTTGTAAAATTGGTTGTGGAAGGGGATTCCCTTTCACTCAGTTTTATAAAATTCCTGTGTCTGGTAGTGTATATATGTCCATGCCACTCTCTCACTTTGTCCCAGCTTATCCTTCCCCCTCCCCGTATCCTCAAGTCCATTCTCTAGTAGGTCTGTGTCTTTATTCCCGTCTTACCCCTAGGTTCTTCATGACTTTTTTTTTTTTTTGTAGATTCCATATATATGTTAGCATACAGTATTTTTTTTTCTCTTTCTGACTTACTTCATTCTGCATGACAGACTCTAGGTCCATCCACCTCACTACAAATAACTCAATATGTAAAACAGTTAGCTAGTGGGAAGCAGCCGCATAGCAGAGGGAGATCAGCTCGGTGCTTTGTGACCACCTAGAGGGGTGGGATAGGGAGGGTGGGAGGGAGGGAGACACAAGAGGGAAGAGATATGGGGACATATGTATATGTATAACTGATTCACTTTGTTATAAAGCAGAAACTAACACAACATTGTAAAGCAATTATACTCCAATAAAGATGTTTAAAAAATAAATAAAAATTCCTGTGTCATAGGGGTCCTAGAGAACTTGGGACAGAGTTCTCATCTTTTAGCCCTTCCTGGTCACTGCCGTTACTGGCAGAGCCCCTTCTGAAATACTTTGTTTTTGACCAGCTCTGGCACTTTCTGTATACTATATATTGGAGCCCTGGATACCACCCCCCCCCCCAGAGAAATCCTTCAGTCCTGCTGGACATACAGGCATCACTGCCCTTCTTCCCACTCTGAAGCTTCTAACACTACTGGAATGCTGATATATCCCACTACTTCCCACCTCAGTGCCTTCTTTGGGTCGGAGTCAAGCCACCCCATCTGTTACAGCACAGCCCTTTTCTAATCCAAGTAGCCTCCTCCATCCCTCCCACCCTTGGAGGGAGGACTCCTTAGTTATCCCTTTCAGATTCTAACTTTCCACACTCAAGGTTTGTACCTCGACATGAAAAAAAAGCTATCAACATCTACCTAAAAGAAAGCTCCTTTTCATTATTTTGATTACTCAGAAATATATCAGTTAATCTGTCAAGATCTCCCCTTTTATATATATTTGCCTTTTCAACTTTTTCTGTTTGTGAGATAAGAGGATTTTACTCTTTACCTGTAAAGGTTTGGAATCAGGCAAAGGATGGGGCAATTCCATGGGTTTTTATTTATTGTTTTGTCTCTTTTCCATTTAAGATAACATTACACCTCCTAACCTAGCATGGAGAATAAATGTGATTAAGTTATTAGGGTTCCAGGAAAAAAGTCATAAATGATGGTACGTTATAGCACTGGACTTATTTAAGGTTCCTAGAGGTCTAGTCCTATGACTTCCTGAGAGTGGAAGGTTTTTATCCCAGTATCCGGAGCCTCTTCTGCTCTATCATGATTTTGTCCAGAAGACCCTTCTGCCTTTTCCTGTCTTAGCTGCGTTTCCATGCTCCCCTCACTTTCCTCATGCTCTCTTGACTTCAAGACAAACCTTCATCTTCTAACTCGCTCTCACCACTTGTAGGTCTTTATTTTGCATTTTCTGGTACATTTTAATTATTTTTTGATAACATCCATGAATTTTTAAACATTAGACTGCCATTTCTGACATCCCGGAACATTTGCTTTTTATATTATTCCTGCTTTTATTTATGAAGCTCCTGACAAAAAGATGAATTATAATTCTTTTTCCATATTAATGGAGTTGTCTAAACCAACTTTGATCCAAGTTAAAAATGAAAAGGGTGCTTGCTTATTTGATAACTGAAAAGGCAAGCCATGAGCGCACCATTGACAAATTTTAAAATTAAGTTTGTATTAAAACACCTACCGAATAGGTCTTGGCCCAGGAATCAGCATTTTAATCATCATCCCAGGTAATTTTGACACGGGTGGTATTTAGATCATACTTTTTGAGGCATCACAGTGTTTTCTGTTCTCATATAGATATTTTTATCTAGATCAGTGGGTATTTAAGCTAATCTACGCCCTTTCAGTGCAAAAAGAGTTACAGTGTTAGATGAAACATAGTCCTATAAAATGTTCTTTTTGGTAAACTTAACAGAGGAGATTGTTTACACCATGTTGAGCTAAATGTAGAAAAACACCAAACACTGGTGTTTGAAAGAACCGAGCTCTGAATTGCTGCTCTGCTAGTAATTGTGTGTGTTGTTTGGCAAGCCATTTAACTTCTTCCAGCGCCCATTTCCTTATCTGTAAAATGATAATATTAATAATATATGTACTTTAGAAGGTTGCTGAGAAGATGAAATGCATTCATGTATGGAAATCACTTATACTTTCTAGCAAACACTAGGATTTCTGCAAATAATATCTATAATAAACTTTGTTGCTTATTTTCTAACTTCTGTATCTATAGCAGATATAACTTTGGGTGCATATATGAAAACTTGCATGCACACACACAGATATACAAAGGAGGGGGAAGGGAAGAGGGAGAGACACAGGGAGGGAGGGAGGGAGGAGGAGAGAGACAGGGGGCAGGAAAAGAGGGATTGCTTTTGGAAACTCTCTAGTCTCAAGGGTTACATATCTTACCACACAAAAATTCTAGGTAACTATTTTAGGTACATAAATACCAATGTGTATGAGTGTAACTTGAGAGAGAAAAAAGCTAGGAGTACCTGTGAATTTTATCTCTGTAATAAGCACTTTCATCTTTTGATTTACTCTTCCATCAAGTAAGGGATTCCTTCCCATTGCATCTTTCTTTGGAGGGAGTCCTGCAACTTCCTGTACTCTATCACGGAGGTGCTCACATGTGCATATACAACGCCCTTTTACATGAAAAAAAAAATGGAAAGATACTTTCACGTAACCCGAAGAATACAACTTTGGGATCACCCAAGAATGAGTTCTATTTCTCTGTCTGTACTACTGGGAAACCTCTGTTTGCATCAACGCCCTACAATATTATTTGACCTCTATGACTTAAAAAAGATAAAAATATGGGCCTAAAAACGAGTTAACAAAGTTGAGGTGTAAAGTGGTAGTCGAAGTGACCCAGAATATGCTTATGTGGATTCCTTTTCACTTGGTTTCATTTCGTCCAATCAAAAAAAGAAGCAAATGTAAAAATTATTATAGAAGTTGGAGACTTAGAATCCGTGGGAGAAACATGCCTATAAACTGAAGACGGTGAGACTGGCCGGGGAGGATCATTCTGAAACCCAGTGGAATTGAGTATGTCACCTCATGAGTAAATATCATTTTCATAATGGGAAAAATAAAGAAAGGCAGAAAATAGCCAAAGCAGCCCCACAGCAGCTCAGATCTCACATTTCCAAACAGAGAAAAACTCTCGGAAAAACTCTTGAGTTATAGTAGCCAATTACTTCTCTGAGCTCTGTTAAGCAAAGAGAGCTTCCCCGCCATTCCTATTGCCTCTCCTTCTCTCCTCTTTGTTGTGATTCCCATTTAGTCAATTCAGGTTATTCCAGTGATGATGCTAAATTGAAAGTCCTGGGCTGGCATCTCGTTTACCCATAAGCCAGGTAGCGGTGCCAGGGAGCGGGCTGTGGGCTGCATTCCTCTGCGTGCTTGGGCCCTGACCCACAGAGGCTATTAATGAGCAGGAGTTAGTCTCCCTGGTTCATTCAGCCCTTGTGTTCTCTCCTGAGACTGCCAACAAGAGAAGCAATTAGGGCCAATTGTGGTAGTTGGCTGCCTTTTAAAATAGAAACCGTCTCGAAATCCGTCTGAGCTTCCTTACTTTCAGCTTCCTTACAGACTGCAGAGACATTTGGTGACAATGCTGAGAATTACCCAGATTATCCATGGAAGCCTGTAATAGTCCAATTACCAACACTTGTTTACGGTCTTATCGTGAACTTTCTCTGAAGTCGGGAAAGGATACTCCACAGTAGGGATGGAGATGATTGTGGGGGGAGAGGGGGAGGAGAAGGAGGGAGAGAGAAAGCTGGGTTTTTTTGTTTTTTTTTAACATCTTTATTGGAGTATAATTGCTTTACAATGGTGTGTTAGTTTCTGCTTTATAACAAAGTGAATCAGCTGTACATATACGTATATCCCCATATCTCCTCCTTCTTGCATCTCCCTCCCTCCCACCCTTCCTATCCCACCCTCCCTATCCCACCCCTCTAGGTGGTCACAAAGCACCGAGCTGATCTCCCTGTGCTATGCAGCTGCTTCCCACTAGCTATCTATTTTACGTTTGGTAGTGTATATATGTCCATGCCACTCCCTCACTTTGTCACAGTTTACCCTTCCCCCTCCCCATATCCTCAAGTCCATTCTCTAGTAGGTCTGTGTCTTTATTCCCGTCTTACCCCTAGGTTCTTCATGACCTGTTTTGAGGAGGAAATTGTTTTCATCAGCAACTCAAGACTGCAGTAGATTAGGTGACTACCAGAGGCTCTGATGTGTTTTAATAACCTTTACCGTTGTGGAGAAATGGCTTTTCCACAGGCTGTGGAATCTCCCACCAAGCCTGTGTTCATTATATGTTTGTTATGTTGACTTGATGGAAAGTCAGCAGGTTTTGTTTTTTTTTTCCCTCAGATCCTGTTTTCCCCTCCTGAGTTGGATAATACCAAGACATCTAGGAAACTCTAAACAATAGCTGAAAACTAATGCGCTTATCTGTCACCTGCTTTAACACTTTGAATAGGATTTCCTTGCTTTGCATTTAGAGGAATGATGACCCAATTCAGAACAAACTAGAAAGTGAGGCTAAACTGTTACAGACAATTTTTAAAAGTTCCACCATTCAGGGAAAGAAAAAGAAACCAAAATGTATTTTCCTTCTGAGCACATTTTCCCTTGTCAGTTCAAAAAAGGATTATATAGATATCTAGTAAGTGCTTCATTTCCATAATAAAATAAGTGATGCTTTCCCTCTTCTTCTTTTTAAGTAGAGCTATTAATATGCTATTATTTGGAGTCTGTGATCTTCTTACCTCTAGCTGTCTGATAATAAATCAGGAGACATCATTCATGGAGACAAGAGGTGACTACTCAGCTTCACTCAGAATGCTTCTGAACCCTTAGTCTTATCCATTAATTTCTGCAGGGATAAAGGAACCATATGGGAGAATCTTTTCATTTTTTTCTTCTACCAGGCCCATGTTTACATTCAAACTTCACCTTTTAAAACAATTTCTAAGTATTTCTCGTATAGTCAGTATCTTTTAAATTACAATATTAACATATATGTAGACCATCATAGCTGTATTTCTAGAATACTGGAAACTGTGCAATTACGCTCATAAACCATTTGCTTGTCTCTTCTAAGAGCATCTGTGTTTCTCTATGATGGCTCATTCTGTAGTTTATAATTTTCATTTTGGAGCATTCTGTACCCTAGGCCATTCTACACTGGGCAATGGCAGCTGTATCTCTTAAGGATTATATTGAAAAATCCTGGGTTCTGCCAACGAATGACTTGGAAGAAAGGTATAAGGATACGTGTGTTTATGTGTTAATGGAGGTGTTTGTATGTTAACCAGGATATCAACTTATATTTCTCTTATTGTTCCCATCACTCATCTTACTGCTTAGCGTTCACTGCTAGCTCAGGAACCCTCTAGTTACTCTGATCCTGCGCTTTAGAGTACAAACAGAGAGGCTGGTGGCCCCGGACTCGTTTGCAATTTGAATGAATTTGTTCTTCATGTAGAAGGAGACTCGTCTGCCAGAGTTCCAACCTTCATGTGTTACAGATTCAGGAAAAATAGGGTTTTACAAATGTTAGTGGGTTGAACAGTGACCACCCAAAAATAGCAAATTCTACTCCCTGGAATTTGTAAATCTTCTTTTATTTGGAAAAAGGGTCTTTGAAGATGTAATGAAGTTAAGGATCTTGAAATGAGGGCGTTGCTCTGGTTTATTCTGGTGGATCCTAAATGGCATCCCAAGTCCCAGTAGCTAGTTACATGTGTCCTTGTAAGAGAGAGGCAAAGAGCTATAACAGACACACGAGGAGAAGACAGTGTGAAGACAGAGGCAGAGAAGGAGTGAGTGGTGGGGCCGCAAGCCCAGGAATGCCAAGGCCGCCACTAGAAGCTGGAAGAGGCGAGGAAGGGATTCTTCCCTGGAGTCCCCAGAGAGGGTGGCCCTGCTAGATTTGGACTTCTGGCCTCCAGAATTGTTAGAGAATTAGCTGCTGGTGTTTTAAGCCACGAAGTCTGTAGTGATTTGTTACAGCGGCCTCAGGAAACTGATATGTAAGTTGGGGAAGGAGAGAACACAGGATGTCATATTTTGTAAATATTATGCCTCATAGACTTATTAAATTATCATTTAGGATTTTCATCAGCATCACTCTTGGGCATTACCACCCTTCTCTTTACCCTACAGCTGCATTGTTCTGTAGCTACTAGTCGCACGTGGCTATTGAATAATTGAAATGTAGCTACTGAGACTGAGGAATTGAATGTTTAATGTTGTTTAATTTTAATTAACTTAAATTTTTAAAACTTGCAGTTGATTCTGTTATTGGAAAACTTGTAAATATGTTTGGTACACGTTAGGTATGTGAATTCACTTTTTCAACTATAAATTTTATGAAATATAAAATACATCAAATATTATATTTCCAATGAATACTTAATATCCAAATTAAGGTGTGCTCTAAGTATGAAATATATACCACATTTCAAAGACATTATGAAAAAAATACAAACTATCTTACTAATAAGTTTAAAATTGATTACATGTTGAAATGGTAATGCTTTAGATAAGTTATATTAAATGAAATATATTGTTAAAATTCCATTTCTTTTACTTTTTTAGATTTTTACTAAAAAAATCTAAAATTACATACATAAAGCACATACTCTCTTTTGGACCATACTGCCTTACCGTCACTCTTCTGAGTGACCCAGCCAGCTAGTCCTAGCAGTAAATCTGGTTTCCTGTAGCTTATGGACCAAAATATTTACCAATTTGCCATTATCTTGGAAATAACTATGACCACATCTCCATTCTCTTGGATGGTCAACTTATTTGCCTTTTTAATGAAAACAATCTTGTTTGGAACTAGAATTTAAAAATAAACATTTAACATACCTTCACTCATTATATAGCATGTGAAAAGAAAATAATTCAGGATTGTAAGATGGTGTTCTTGACCATGGTTATCCTTTGAAGATGTTTACAGGGTTTGGAGAGTAGATACTCTATCTTGGAGCAGTTGAGTTTCCAGAGCTTTGGAAAAAATATTCCAGTCCCATTTCACGTGTCTCTTGATAGTCCTATGTGAAACAGCAACAGAAATATTTTTATTCTTGTCTTATGTGCTTCATGGATCCTTTTAAATACTTTTAAAAAATAACATTGGGTACTTGTGTAAATAAATAAATTAATTTTAATTAAATTGATTTAAATGCCATTTTACTTGAGAAATACAATATTTCTAATTTCTTTACTATTACACTGAATATAGTCTACGTTTTTAAAGAATTACTAGTTTTATACAGTCACCATAGTGAAAAATAACTCAGTAAAACTAGAATTGTAAGTAGAAAGTTTTTTTGTTGTTTTTTTGTTTTGTTTTGTTTTTTTGCGGTACGCGGGCCTCTCACTGCTGTGGCCTCTCCCGTTGCGGAGCACAGGCTCCAGATGTGCAGGCTCAGCGGCCATGGCTCACGAGCCCAGCCGCTCCGCGGCATGTGGGATCTTCCCAGACCAGGGCACGAACCCGTGTCCCCTGCATCGGCAGGCAGGCTCTCAACCACTGTGCCACCAGGGAAGCCCTAGAAAGTTTTTTTATCTACTCATCTATACTGGACTGATTGTAGAGCTGAAAACTATAAGCAATAAACAACACTTGAGAGAAGAAAACCCCGCGTACTTGGTATTTGAGAGCAGTTCAATTTTGCTTTGCCTCTTTCTCCTCTTGACTCCTCAAATAATGCGCGCTCTCTCATGTGTCCCTCCCACATCACTGCCACACCCACCCCAGATCCTGCTGACTTTACAAGAGACCTAAAAAAGTGAATTGAGAAATATATCACTTACATTACAAAAACTATAGGAGCTAGAAAGGACTTAATGGTTCCCTCATTTCACAGATGATGAACAGTTAAGATTCAGACCAAGACTACAACAAAGGGTCTTCTGACATCACACCTCATTTTCTTTCTGCTAAATCATATTTTTCTGCTACAAATGACCTGACAATACCCTGAATGTTATATTCTTACATGATCTCCTAACTTCCCAAAGAATCTGATCAAAAACGAAAGGCCAGGGCTTCCCGGGTGGCGCAGTGGTTGAGAGTCCGCCTGCCGATGCAGGGAACACGGGTTCGTGCCCCAGTCCAGGAGGATCCCGCGTGCCGCGGAGCGGCTGGGCCCGTGAGCCATGGCCACTGAGCCTGCGCGTCCGGAGCCTGTGCTCCGCAACGGGAGAGGCCACAACAGTGAGAGGCCCGCGTACCTCAAAAAAAAAAAAAAAAAAAAAACAGAAAGGCCAGTTGTTGTGAAAATTATAAACTGGTGGGGGATGCTCTGACACTAGGATAGCTGTGGATATCTGCTGAATTTGCAGTGTGCTCTCTGCTCCCTCACCCCTCATACTTTACCCAGAATGTTTGCTGTTAAAATAAGCTCAATGTTTGTAAGGCAGGCACCCTAAAACACAGGTAGCTCCTACCGTTGTAGTTGCTGTGTCCAGTGGTATTTATAAAGTCCCATGTAAAGTTTCTAAGAGCATAACTAAACTCTTAGTCATATACAAGTGTTCTGGACTAGAAGATTAATATATATGCTCCAAGTTTTTAAAATTAAACTTATTAATATAGTATTCCAACTTTCAAGCTAAATGCTCGTTACATGATTTTCTGGATTCTGACATAATAGCAATATTTAAGGTGCAATTTGAAGAAAAATTAATACCTAAGTCCATATTGTCACACTTTTAAACACTTAAAAAGTGCTATGTATTTAATATCTAAGTTTACTTTTCAGTGTTCATGCATAAACTTCAAAGCTGCATATTGTCCTTCTTAAAACGTTTCTTTCCACTTTACATCTTCCTAGATTATATTTGATGTCCTGTTTGTTCTAATGACCTGATTGTTCGTCCACATGCAGAGATCTTACTACAGTGGGAATATTACTGGGTAGTTTGTATGTTGTCTTGTTGACTCAGTCAGGAAAAGCACACATAACCAGAGGTGTTTGAATGGCTCCAGATACTGGTATGTACTTGTTATATCTACATTTTGGGGCTAGTTGCCTTTCTGAGATTTATATGCCTAGTTTGGAAGGCTAGGATTGTTCTAGGACTGTCTACCTCATGGAGTTGTGAGATAATATGGGATAGTATAATATACTCATGCACACTGTAAAATAAATCAACTATAAAACACTAGTAATTGCATTAGATACTCTATTCTAAAAAGGTATTGAAAGCAAAGGGAAGAGAAGTAAGAGGGAGGGAGAGAATAATATGAACTAAAGAGATAAGTGATAGAGAAGACCAGGGACTTAGAATGAGTCATGCTTATAGTCATGGCATTGATGTGGGAGTCTTATTTTTTCCTTAAAAACTTGGTGTTTCAGCTCACTGTGTATGGCTATGAAAAATGTATTAGATGTTTTCTTACATATTGCAGTAGCAGATTTTGATATAGAGATTGGACAGTGACATTAATCTTATGCTTGGTGCATTATTTAAAAAGATTATGCATGCATACACCGTGCTTTGTAAACTGTAAACATGCATTACAGTCGTATGGCTTATCACTTTATTGTCAAAGGGTGTGTGTGTGGAGTTTCGGTTGTTGAGTGCAGCTTGCATTCCTTGGACAAGGGGGTCTTGTAGATTAAAATGGAGGGCTGCCTGTGACAGGTGATTCTGGGAAGCTACTGTTCCAATCTTTTAAATATCTTGATGTTCAATAAAAGTCCTTTGTTTTTATATGTAAAGTTAGGATCAAAGGTGGGAAAAACAGAAAGAAATAATTCCCTTAGTTGCAGAGTTGATATCCTGTGAGAAACATTTGTGGGGATTATTTTTAACATCTTTATTGGAGTATAATTGCTTTAAAATGTTGTGTTAGTTTCTGCTGTATAAAAAGTGAATCAGCTATACGGATACATATATCCCTATATCCCCTCCCTTTTGTGTCTCCCTCCCACCCTCCCTATCCCACCCCTCTAGGTGGTCGCAAAGCACTGAGCTGATCTCCCTGTGCTATGTGGCTGCTTCCCACTAGCTATCTGTTTTATATTTTGTAGTGTATATATGTCCATGCCACTCTCTCAGTTTGTCCCAGCTTACCCTTCCGCCTCCCCATGTCCTCAAGTCCATTCTCTACATCTGCGTGTTTATTCCTGTCCTGTGCCTAGGTTCCCAGAACCTTTTTTTTTTTTTCAGATTCCATATATATATGTGTTAGCATGCAGTATTTGATTTTCTCTTTCTGACTTACTTCACTCTGTATGACAGACTCTAGGTCCATCTACCTCACTACAAATAACTCAATTTCACTTCTTTTTATGGCTGGGTGATATTCCTTTGTATATATGTGCCACATCTTCTTTATCCATTCATCTGTCAATGGGCACTTAGGTAGATTCCATGTCCTGGCTGTTGTAAATAGAGCTGCAATGAACATTGTGGTACATGACTCTTTTTGAATTATGGTTTTCTCAGGGTATATGCCTAGTAGTTGGATTGCTGGGTCGTATGGTTGTTCTGTTTTTAGTTTTTTAAGGAACCTCCATACTGTTCTCCATAGTGGCTGTATCAATTTACATCTCCATCAACAGTGCAAGAGGGTTCCCTTTTCTCCACACCCTCTCCAGCATTTATTGTTTGTAGATTTTTTGATGATGGCCATTCTGACTGGTGTGAGGTGATACCTCATTGTAGCTTTGATTTTCATTTCTCTAATGATTAGTGATGTTGAGCATCCTTTCATGTGTTTGTTGGCAATCTGTGTATCTTCTTTGGAGAAATGTCTATTTAGGTCTTCTGCCCATTTTTGGATTGGGTTGTTTGTTTTTCTGTTACTGAGCTGCATGAGCTGCTTGTAAATTTTGGAGATTAATCCTTTGTCAGTTGTATCACATTGATTGATTTGCATATATTGAAGAATCCTTGCATTCCTGGGATAAACCCCACTTGATCATGGTGTATGATCTTTTTAATGTGCTGTTAGATTCAGTTTGCTAGTATTTCGTTGAGGATTTTTGCATTTATGCTCATCAGTGATATTGGCCTGTAGATTTTTTGTGTGTGTGTGGCATCTTTTTCTTGTTTTGGTATCAGGGTGATGGTGTCCTTGTAGAATGAGTTTGGGAGTGTTCCTCCCTCTGCTACCTTTTGGAAGAGCTTGAGAAGGATAGGTGTTAGCTCTTCTCTAAATGTTTGATAGAATTTGCCTGTGAAGCCATCTGGTCCTGGGCTTTTGTTTGTTGCAAGATTTTTAATCACTGTCTCAATTTCAGTGCTTGTGATTGGTCTGCTTATGTATTCCATTGCTTCCTGGTTTAGTCTCGGGAGGTGGTGCTTTTCTAAGAATTTGTCCATTTCTTCATGCTTGTCCATTTTATTGGCATAGAGTTGCTTGTAGTAATCTCTCATGATCCTTTGTATTTCTGCAGTGTCGGTTGATACTTCTCCTTTTTCATTTCTAATTCTGTTGATTTGAGTCTTTTCCCTTTTTTTCTTAATGAGTCTGGCTAGTGGTTTATCAATTTTGTTTATCTTCTCAAAGAACCAGCTTTTAGTTTTATTGATCTTTGCTGTTGATTCCTTCATTTCTTTTTTGTTTCTTTTTTTTTTTTTTTTTTTTTTGTGGTACGCGGGCCTCTCACCCTCGCGGCCTGTCCCATTGAGGAGCACAGGCTCCAGACTTGCAGGTTCAGCAGCCATGGCTGTCTGGGGACTACACTTTTTATACGCATTCCAGGTTGCAGAACTGAGATCAGTGGGAATTTACAGGGAAATATATTTGGGTTTTATTTATTTATTTATTTATTTATTTATTGGGCCAGCCATTCCACTGCATGTGGGATCCTCCCGGACCGGGGCACGAACCCATATCCTCTGCATTGGCAGGCAAACTCTCAACCACTGCACCACCAGGGAAGCCCCTTTTATGTTTATTTCTGATCTGATTTTTATGATTTCTTTCCTTCTGCTAACTTTGCGTTATTTTGTTCTTTCTCTAATTGCTTTAGGTGTAAGTTTAAGTTGTTTATTTGAGATTTTTCTTTGTTCTTGAGGTAGGATTGTATTGCTATAAACTTTCCTCTTTGAACTGCTTTTGCTGCATGTCATAGGCTTTGGGTTGTCGTGTTTTCATTGTCGTTTGTTCTAGGTATTTTTTGATTTCCTCTTTGATTTCTTCAGTGATCTCATGTTATTTAGTAGTGTATTGTTTAGCCTCCATTTGTCTGTACTTTTTACAGTTTTTTTCCTGTAATTGATACCTAGTCGCATAGCGTTGTGGTCAGAAAAGATACTTGATATGATTTTAATTTTCTTAAATTTACCAAGGCTTGATTTGTGACCCAAGATTTGATCTATCCTGGAGAATGTTCCATGAGCACTTGAGAAGAGAGTGTATTCTGTTTTTTTTGGATAGAAAGTCTTATAAATATCAATTAAGTCCATCCTGTTTAAGTCCATCTTGTATCATTTAATGCTTGTGTTTCCTTACTTATTTTCATTTTGGATGATCTGTCCATTGGTGAAAGTGGGATGTTAAAGTTCCCTAGTATGACTGTGTTACTGTCAATTTCCCCTTTTATGGCTGTTAGCATTTGCCTTATGTATTGAGGTGCTCCTATGCTGTGTGCATAAATATTTACAATTGTTAAATCTTCTTCTTGGATTGATTCCTTGATCATTATGTAGTGTCCTTTTTTGTCTCTTGTAGTAGTCTTTATTTTAAAGTCTATTTTGTTGAGTTATTTGTAGTTAGGTGGATGGACCCAGAGTCTGTCATACAGAGTGAAGTAAGTCAGAAAAAGAAAAACAAATACTGTATGATAACACATATATATGAAATCTAAAAAAAAACATGGTTATGAAGAAGCTAGGGGCAGGACATGAATAATGATGCAGATGTAGAGAATGGACTTGAGGACACGGGAATTGGGAAGGGTAAACTGGGATGAAGTGAGAGAGTGGAATGGACTAGTATATATTACCAATGTAAAATAGATAGCTAGTGGGAAGCAGCCGCATAGCACAGGGAGATCAACTCTGTGCTTTGTGACCACGTAGAGGAGTGGGATAGGGAGGATGGGAGGGAGATGCAAGACGGAGGAGATAATGGGGATATACGTATATGTATAGCTGATTCACTTTGTTTTAAAGCAGAAAGTAACACACCATTGTAAAACAATTATACTCTAATAAAGATGTTAAAAAAAAAAGTCTTTGGTAAAATAAACATCCCATTGTTTTTAAAAGTCAGTGAAAAAAATAAATAAATAAAGTCTATTTTTTCTGATATGAGAATTGCTACTCCAGCTTTCTTTTGATTTCCATTTGCATGGAATATCTTTTTGCATCCCCTCACTTTCAGTCTGTATGCGACCCTAGGTCTGAAGTGGGTCTCTTGTAGAAAGGATATATATGGGTCTTGTTTTCGTATACATTCAGCCAGTCTATGTCTTTTGGTTGGAGCATTTAATCCATTTACATTTAAGGTAATTATCTATATGTATGTTCTTATTACATTTTCTTAATTGTTTTGGGTTTGTTTTTGTAGGTTTTTTCCTTCTCTTGTGTTTCCTGCCTAGAGAAGTTCCTTTAGCATTTGTTGTAAAGCTGGTTTGGTGGTGCTGAATTCTCTAGCTGTTGCTTGTCTGTAAAGGTTTTAATTTCTCTGTCAAATCTGAATGGGATCCTTGTTGGGTCAAGTAATCTTGGTTGTAGGTTTTTCCCTTTCATCACTTTATGTCCTGCCACTCGCTTGTGTCTTGCAGAGTTTCTGCTGAAAGATCAGTTGTTATCCTTATGGGGAATCCTTTGTATGTTATTTGTTGCTTTTCCCTTGCTGCTTTTAATATTTTTTCTTTGTATTTCATTTTTGGTTAATATGTGTCATGGCATGTTTCTACTTGGATTTATCCTGTGTGGGACTCTGTGCTTCCTGGACTTGATTGACTATCTCCTTTCCCCAATTAGGGAAGTTTTCAACTATAATCTCTTCAAATATTTTCTCAGTCCCTTTCTTTTACTCTTCTTCTTCTGCGACCCCTATAAATTGAATGTTGTTGTGTGTAATGTTGTCCCAGAAGTCTCTGAGACTTTCCTCAATTCTTTTCATTCTTTTTTCTTTATTCTGCTCTGCGGTAGTTATTTCCACTATTTTATCTTCCAGGTTACTTATCCATTCTTGTGCCTCAGTTTTTCTGCTGTTAATTCCTTCTAGAGAATTTTTAATTTCATTTATTGTGTTGTTCATCATTGTTTGTTTGCTCTTTAGTTCTTCTAGGTCCTTGTTAAACGTTTCTTTTTTTTTCTCCATTCTATTTCCAAGATTTTGGATCATCTTTACTATCATTACTCTGAATTCTTTATCAGGTAGACTGCCTATTTCCTCTTCATTTGTTTGGTCTGGTGGGTTTTTACTTTGCTCCTTCATCTGCTGCATATTTCTCTATCTTCTCATTTTGCTTAATTTACTGTGTTTGCGGTCTCCTTTTTTTTTTTTTTTTTTTTTTTGCGCTATGCAGGCCTCTCACCGTTGTGGCCTCTCCCGTTGCAGAGCACAGGCTCTGGACACGCAGGCCCAGTGGCCACGGCTCACGGGCCCAGCTGCTCCGTGACTTGTGGGATCCTCCCAGACCGGGGCACGAACCCGTTTCCCCCACATCGGCAGGCGGACTCTCAACCACTGCACCACCAGGGAAGCCCTGGGGTCTCCTTTTAACAGGCTGCATGTTCGTAGTTCCCGTTGTTTTTGGTGTCTGCCCCTAGTGGATAAGGTTTGTTCCGTGGGTTGTGTAGGCTTCCTGGTGGAGGGGCCTGGTGCCTGTGTTCCGGTGAATGAGGCAGGATCATGTCCAGTGGTGTGTTTTCGGATGTCTGTGAACTTATCATGATTTAGGCAACCTCTCTTCTAATGGGTAGGGTTGTGGTCCTATCTTGCTACTTTTTTAGCATGGAGTGTTCACACTGGCACTTGCTGGTCATTGAGTGGAGCTGGGTCTTAGTGCTGAGATGGAGATCTCTGTGAGAGTTCTCGCCAATTCTTATTCCTTGGGGCCAGGAGGTCTCTGGGGGTCCAGTATCCTCAACTCAGCTCTCCCACCTCAGAGGTTCAGGCCTGACACCTGGCCAGAGCACCAAGACCCTGTCAGCCACATGGCTCAGAAGGACAGGAAGGAAAAAAAGAAGAAAACATAAAATAAAGTTATTAAAATAAACAGTAAAACAATATTATTAAAATAAAAACATTTTAAAGGAATAAAAAAAAGAAAAGAGCAACCAAACCAATAAACATATCCACCAATGATAACAAGCACTAAAAACTATACTAAGAAAACATAAAAATAGAAACTAGTTAGTCACATACAGCAAACCCCAAGTCTACAGTTGCTCCCAAAGTCCACCGCCTCAATTTTGGGATGATTCATTGTCTCTTCAGGTATTCCAGAGATGCAGGGTACATCAAGTTGATTGTGGAGATTTAATCCGCTTCTCCTGAGGCTGCTGGGAGAGATTTCCCTTTCTCTTCTTTGTTAGCACATCTCCTGGGGTTCAGCTTTGGATTTGGCCCCACCTCTGCATGTAGGTCTCCGTCTGGTGTCTGTTCTTTACCCAGACAGGAGGGGGTTAAAGGAGCAGCTGATTCAGGGGCTCCGACTCACTCAGGCCCAGTGGAGAGAGGGGTATGGAATGTGGGGTGAGCTTGCGGTGGCAGAGGGCAGCCTGACTTTGCAACAGCCTGCGGCGTGCTGTGTATTCTCCCGGGGTAGTTGTCCCTGGATCATGGGACACTGGCAGTGGCGGGCTGCACAGGCTCCAGGGAGGGGAGGTGTGGTGCTAAGGCTGCTGCTGCAGCCACCAAGAAGCCTGTGTGCAAGCCTTGTGCTTGCACACAGGCTTCTTGGTGGCTGCAGCAGCAGCCTTGGCATTTCATGCCCGTCTGTGGCATCCGCACTGATAGCTGTGGCTTGCACCCGTCTCTGAAGCTCGTTTAGTTGGTGTTGTGAATCTCCTCTCCTTGTGCACCCCAAAACAATGGTCTCTTGACTCTTAGGCAGTTCCAGACTCTTTCCTGGACTCCCTCCTGGCTAGCTGTGACATACTAGCCCCCTTCAGGCTGTGTTCACACAGCCAACCCCAGTCCTCTCCCTGAGATCTGAATTCCGAAGCCCGAGACTCAGCTCCCAGCCCACACTCACCCTGGTGGTTGAGCAGACAAGCCTCTCAGGCTGGTGAGTGCTGGTCAGCACCGATCCTCTGTGCAAGAATCTCTCTGCTTTTCCCTCTGCACCCCTGTTGCTGTACTCTCCTCCATGGCACCAAAGCTTGCCCCCTACTGCACACCCGCCGTCTTCACCAGTGAAAGGTCTTCCTAGTGTGTGGAAACTTTTCCTCCTTCACAGCTGCCTCCCAGAGGTGCAGGTCCCATCCCTCTTTTTTGTCTCTGTTTTTTCTTTTTTCTTTTGCCCTACCCAGGTATGTGGGGAGTTTCTTGCCTTTTGGGAATCTGAGGTCTTCTGCCAGATTTCAGTAGGTGTTCTGTAGGAGTTGTTCCACGTGTAGATGTATTTCTGATGTATTTGTGAAGAGGAAGGTGATCTCCACGTCTTACTCCACCATCTTGTATGTCCTCCTTGTGGGGATTTTTAAATTTGCTTTTTTGAATCCTAATAGTTTAGTGGTTTTCACATATAATTTTGTATTTTTATTGCTGTTATCATTAACCATTTGTTTTTTTTCTCTTCTCTTTATAAAGTATATTTCCATTTGTTCTTCATCCTGATCAGTGCCTTCTTCAGTCATTATGCCAGATGACCTCTGAAAGTAGCCCTAAATGGACATTTAAACATGATATGTGAATAGAAGTAGTTCAGTCTGATATTTCCTTTGTATACAAAGTTTTCTGCAAAGCAATAACTAAAGCTTTTTGCCCTTTTCAAACCCTCCAATCCTTAGGAGGTTATTTTCAGTGAAGTGGTGAGAAGGAAGAGTTCAAATAGGATTGATTTAATAGAGCTGTGATGTGAAAAATCTCACAACACACCGTCTGCTTGAAGTGGCCAATCATGGAAGCCTTAAACTCAGAGTGGGGAAGGAAGGTGAGGCATCCCAAAGCGGTGCCTGAATTAAAGAATGACAGCAGCTTGCCATTCCTGTGTAGAGAAATAAAAGTATTACAGGATAAGACATAGCCAGACACATTTGAAGGAATCATCATCTGTGAGCTAGGAACAGCCTCAGCCATAAATTTAATGCAAGAAAATGTCCCCACTATTCTCCCCCAACCAATGACCCAAGAAATTACAAGAAAACCTTCATATTTATTTTGTTTATCTGTCTACTTCCTCCATGGGATCTATTTTCTCTTCCTTACCAGTAATTTATTCCTATCATCACAAAATTCTACTCTCTTTAATATTTTAATGGTGTATTTGGTTTCTTTCTTTTGTGTTATTAACTAGTCTCAAAGAGTATTGTTTACCTATGTACTCTTTAAAGCTGCTTATCAGGGCGTGACAAAACAGGGTATGACAAATCTTAGAAAGGGGTTTTCTAAGAGATTATAGTAGTCATCCAGTATTCACAGGGGATTGGCTCCAGGACCCCCGCCCCCATACCAAAATCCATGGATGCTCAAGTCCCTTATAAAATGGCATCGTATTTGCATAGAAGCTACACACATCTTTCCATATATTTTTAACTCATTTCTAGATTATTTATAATACCTGATACCGTGTAAATGCTATGTTAATAGTTGTCAGCAGGCAGCAAATTCAAGTGTTGCTTTTTGAAACTTTCTAGAATTAAAAAATAAATATATTTTTGATCCGTGGTTGGTTGGTTGAATTCAAGAATGCAGAACCCGAGAATACAGAGGGCCGACTGTAATGGCTCACAAGTATGGCGGTAATGACAGCTAGTATGTGGGCTTGCAGATCACTGAAATGCAATGTGAAGTAACGAAATAAAATGTTAGCAATGCATCCTGCTAGAATTGTGCGAATGGGCAGTACTGAATTTTTTGGTGGTTGCCTCTGTACCAAGGTCACTTACCCCAGTAAGGCAAATCTAGAAACTTGGTTATCGGTGGCATGCCATGCATTCATGAAACGTGCAGGAAATTGCTTTGCAGATGAGAATTCCAGTTTAAACAATATATTTTTTATTAAAAATGTATGTGTGTATGAGTATGTACACAAATATAGGGAATGACTTTAAGCATAAAGAAGAAAATAAATAGGTATAATCCTATCCCTTGGAGAGAACTGCAGCTTTTCTAATGTTTAGCTGTATAATCTATGTATACGTAAGTATATCTTCTTTAAAAAGAAGGTGGTGTAATATGCACTTTGATTTATAACCTGCTTTGTCTGGAGTACATTGAGACATGAAGGAAGTAGAGGAAATGTGTACACAGATCTTTGAAGTGTGTCTGTGACTGATCTGGGAAGTAGATTGCAGGGAGAGGGTAGGACTGAAGGATGATTGTCTTGAGATGATGGAAATGAATTGGATCCAAAGAAACTACGAAACTGGGCTTTTGTGGAATGATGGCCACCTCCTCTTTAGTAACAAGTAAGAAGAAGCATGTAGATGCAGGTGGGTTTATAAACAGATAAGTGACAAGAAAATGAATAAAGTTGGTATGAGTGATTTGTTCTTGTCTTTTCTAATGAAGTCCAAGAAAAAGTCTTCAATTAATTGAAAATAGAACAGAGAATGTAGGGGTTTTGAGGAAAGAAGAGAATATATGAAAATGTTTTTGGTGAATAAAAGAGTGAATTTTCTAGTACACTATGCTAAGATTGCCAGACAGTATTGAGTGCCTATTTGAAGTTCATGATCATGCAGTTAAAATGAAACCAGTTGGCTTCATTGTTTAGATGCAAGTACAGAAAAGATGAATGGTATACAATTGACCTTCAAATAACATGAGTTTGAACTGTGAGGGTCCACTTAAATGTGGATTTTTTTTTCAGTAAATACTACAGTACATATTACACCATCCATGGTTGGTTGAATCCTCAGATGCAGAACCTCGGATATGGAGGGCTGACTATGGGACTTGAGCATGATTGGATTTGGGGTATTGGTATCCAGAGTGGGTCCTGGAATCAATCCCCTGCAGATACCAAGGGGTGAGTGTACTTCTGTCAGAGTTGGAGTTTTGCCAAGGGACTGTAACAGAGGAAGCTAAGAGCATTTATAAGAGAATGTAAGTATTCACAGAAAAGCAGGAAAGTAGAGACAGAGGAGGGTAAATGGGATATCTTGGAAATCAAAGAATTGTGGCAGTTGGAGTACCAGAGCAAATCAGGGGGGGTTGTTTAGTAAGTAGTCAAATATCAGAATGATGAAAATTGAGTTTCTTATGAGCACAAAGTGCAGTGTGCCCTTGACCATGTACTTGAATTGATGGGAGGCAATAGAGGAAAATGAATACTTGAAGGAAAAGGAGAAGTGAATTGAAGGATTCATTAATGTGGACATTGAATTCACTGTGAATAATGGCAACCGCTGTGGTGAAGAGGAGCTGTGTGGTATAGTTTTTTGAGGAAATAAAGGGAGTGACAAGAGGTAAGGAAGCAACTGCAGCAAGTTAGGGTAAGACTGTGATTTATCGAGATGATGTGCATTTTAAAGAAGGAGTGGTTTTTGTAAGAGGAGGGGGTAGTAATAGTCTGGAAGCCACAAGGGGAAGCAAGGAGGACACTAACTAACCTCACTTTCTGACCCTAACATAACAGAGTGTATAAGACAAAACACGATCACTACCTGAGAAGGTTAGGGAAGAAATTTTGTTCTCAGAGGAGAATTAGGTTTCAGCTAAGATAGGAGGTAAAGGGAATGTTCTGAGAAACTAATAATAGAAAGAAGCTTGGGAGAGTGAAGAGGTGGGAACTGAGCCTGAATCAGAGATGAGCAGAAAAATAGGGAGATGGGTCTGGGTGAAAACAAACGTTCAGAGAGATCTAGGTTACTGCTGGTGACTGAGGCAAGCAAGGATGAGAGGTGTTGGATCTGAGACAGTATCCACAGGACTGTCGTTCTCTGAGTATGATGGGACTTCTTAGGCTGTAGAGCCCCTAAAGAAGGGGAAGGGCTGAGCCAATGCAGCCTCTCTTCGTCATTTCTGCATATGGGCTTCCTCATAAATTTTTATCTAAAGGGAGTGTCATATGGCTTTAAACAATTTTAAAAACTACTATTCCAGGCCATCCCTCATTAAGCCTAATGTAGACAAATCCCTAGATAAATCAAGAAAGGGACAGATGAACTTTTGTTCTCACATTTTCCCTTTTACACTGAAATGGTAGATTTGATCATAATTGGGTCTGTGGGTAAGAATTGAGGCAGAGGAAGAAAAAATTATCAGAAGACAGGGAGTCAAGTTGAATAAGCAGAGAGCTCTGCTTTTGTTTTTCTTGTCAGACAAGATGTTGGATTTCTTGTCATGGAATAGCATGGCAAGCTGCGGACAACCCTATCCATTAGGAAAGATTTATACACATCAACTTTCATTCCAGGCTGAAAAGAGGGCTGAGAGCTGGGACAGACATGTCTTAATGGTACTGATTCACAAATAAGTTGAAATATGCCCCATTCCCCTCCCTCTCCACTCTGTACAGCAGATGACAGCAGCTTCTATTAGCTAACATTGCATTTGGTGGACAAAGTTTAGGCAGTAAGACAGGCCATTTTACTCTTCCCTGGACGAGTTATTTTCCATCACAGAGGCTGTGCTGTCAGGGACATCAGGGCTTTTCGTCGCCCCCAATCTCCTCCTCCTCCTTATTCTTTTTTTTCAAATCCAAAGTAACAACATCTGGATAATTAGAATGATTAGCGTAGAATGATTAGCATTCTTTTATAGCTAGAATTCTTGAACATTTGTGTTGGCTGAGGTAATGGAATTTCCCCTCACATAATGTCCTATCTTCAGCAATGCTCAGAATCATAATTTTCCTATTATGAGAACTCAGTTCTCCCTTTTGGGGCAAAAATCCAAGTTATCTCTAAGCCTAGATGAGAAGTAATTTCCTAAACCAACACTTGTCAGAGAAGTTTCCCTTTCAGAAGTTTGGGGTTTTTTTAAAAATAAATTACTCTATTATCACTGTGCTTACTTGATCATGCCGATAAGTCTATAATATTAGATATAATTTTGATGTTCCCCTTCCTATCCCTCCTGTTGGACTGACTTTCTCCTCCCTGTCCTTCAGTTCTTCCTCAGAAAAGATTTCCATGATAGCCCTTAGACCAGGTTATGTGCTGTTGTCATTTGTGCCCAGAACACTATATATTTTTTCTTATTTTATCATTTACATAATTTTTTTATTATTGCTTATTTTGTTACCTCTTTGTCTGTGAGAGAGGAACATATACCTTGTTAATTTTTATATCCCCAATATCTTGTCTCAAATATATGCTTAATGAATATTTATTGAATGAATAAATAACACATTTTTGAATTTGGAAAATTAATATTAATAAGAATTTGTCTTGAAACTGCTCATGAAATTACTTAAAAGTAAATTCTCTCACCTTCAACAGATTTATTTCTTTTATTTTCTAACACTAGGCTAATTTTAGTACCAGATATTCAGAGGACACTCAATGTTTGTTGGTGGAACAGTAGAAGTACATTGATAGTGGGTATCCAAAGTTGGGAAAGGTGAGTTCTGAAAATAAAACCAACGACAGTTCTTTTGGAGGCTTAAATAGTTCCAAGGTTATAAGAAACTGCTTCAGAGTTTCACTTCTAGTTCTTTTACCTCCATCCTCTTTCTTCCTCCACTGTGTCTGAAGAAACTAGTTTTTACTGTTAGACTATTTTTATTATTTTCTCCATTCAGGTAATGTCTAGTGAATATTCCTGAACAGATTGATTTTGATCAAGAAAGGACACATTTATTCGGAAAATAGACTCATTTCCTACCTTCCATAAACATTCCATTGAACTTCAAGTCAGGATATAGTACTTATGCTCAGGAAGTGAAATTGGTTCCTGCTGTGCTAAAGGACAAATCAAAAAGTGTGTTCCTTGTGGATGTGAAGCAGTTGTTTCACATAAGGGACAGGATTATGAGTGACAGAACTGTAAGTCGTAGCAGTTGAGGTGTGAAATAGAAAGGCTAACATCAAATCCAGATAATCAGTATAAAACCAGAATTCTGTGCAAATGTCCCTGTGGGAGTAGGATTATCAAGTAAGGAAGAGGCACAGGTAAGCAGATCAGGTTTTTAAAACAGGAAAAAGGTACAAAGATCTTGCTGTCAAATGAACAAGAGCCTTTACCTGCCTTCCTCTCTAGGCTGGGACCCATAGTATGACTGAATCAGGTATGGTTTGGCAACAGATGATGCTTGCCATACCCTGGCCTTTACCATCGAGTCTTTTGTCTTGTAGAATCCACCCACAGAAGAACATACCTGATGTAATGAATTATTTGATGTTTAGGTTCAGAACAGATTTTGATAATTTTGAAATATCAGCGAGTATTTTAAATTTAAGTTGGCCAATGAGCCTATATTTCAGATTTTATATCCTCTTGGAAGCTATGTTACCCTCATTTTATTGAGGGCCCACTATCTACAGACTACTGAGATAGCTACTGGCTCCAGTACCCTTGAACTAAGGATTATATTCTAGTAGAGTGAGAACAGTTATGTAATCAGAAATTCAATATAGTGTATAAAGAGAACATGGAGGAAAAGTACTAAAAGCCAGTCTACAGCTTCAGAATAGGCTGCTTGAGCATGGTAGCTAAACTAATTGTTTAAGGATGAATGGGATTTAGCCTTGTGAGGAAGAAGGGGAAGCTATTCTAAGTAGAGATAACTTTGTGAACTGGGTATGGAGATGTGTGTGTGTGGTGGCGGGGTGTAGGGTACTTAAAAGCCTCTCCAAAGACTATCGGAAAGGTAATGGCGAGTTAATCAGGGCTTTGATTATGAAAGGTCTTTTATGCTATATTAATGAACTTGGAATTTATCCCAAGACAGTGATTTAAACATAAAGGATATGATATCAAATTTTTGTTCAGGAGACTCTGAGGAGTAGATATTTGAAGAATATAAGAAAATATAAGAATATAACACAATTACTTAGAATAGTAATCTAAGCAATAACCTGGGTCAGAACTATAAGCACCCAAAGTAGAGTTTTCTAAAAGGCGGGGGGAGTATTTGTGCCACCAATAATGCAATTATTTCATCATTACTACTTAGTAGGCTTATTATAAGATTTTTTTTTTAAAGTAAAGTATTGGAAATATATTTAGATAAAGTGAATGACATGTACATGTTGGGTTCTTAAACTAAGTAAGGTATTTGAGGGATCACCCATTGAGCTGTACATGAGAATCAAGCCAAGAATAAATTATAAACTGAACTGAGACAGATGAGCTTGAATTTTGTGCCAGGAAGCAGATGATGGTGGAATAGAATTTTTTTTTTTTCATGAACTGAGTCCATAGAAAGCTTCAGTTACTTGTCTGCATAAAAACTACTACAAAACATCCTCTAATATTCCTGTGATATCCATTTACACCTGTCCTAGTATAACACTTTTAACTTAGATACATAAAATTCTCCAGAAGAAAGTAAGTTTACTTTTACTTTAGTACTTAAAGATGTCATTTATATCCTATCTGCCATCAGTTTTGTTAAAACCCCAGCTGTCATTCTTCTAGTTGTTCATTCGAATGCAGTGTCTTTTTTATCCCCCTGTGGCTTCTTTAAACTCTTCACTTTGTCTTTTGTTTTAAGTAGTGCTGCTGTGCTCTTACCTAGGTGTTGTTTTCTTTATATTTATCCTACTTGGGATTTGCATAGCTTCTTGAATCAGTGGCTGAATGTCTTTGATCTGATTTAGAATGTTCTTTGCCAGTATCTCTTCAAATATTGCTTCTGTTTCTATTCTCTCTCCATTACACACATGTTAGAGTTCCATCTACTCTATCTAATCTGTTGTTAACCATATATTGAGTTCATAATTTCATTTATTGCATTTTTTAGTTCTAGAATTCCTATTTTATCATTTCTTAAAAGTTCCATTTCACAGGTGAAATTCTCTATCTGGTTATCTATTTTCTGATTTTAGTCATAGTTATTTTAAATCCGTATCTGACAGCTCCAGTTTTTATTTTTCATTTGGGAGTCTGTTTCTGTTCTTTCATCTTCTTGATTTCTATATTTTCTTCCCATTTCCTGACATAACTGATACTATTTGACTGAGTGCCAGACATTATGCATGGTAAATCATGGAGGCTCTGGATGACGAAAAAATATCTTTCTCCAGAGAAAATTTAATTTTCCTCTGGAAGACAGTTAGACTAGTGTTTCTTAAACTTTTTAAACTAGTTCCTTAATAATGAGGCATTTTGTTTCCTAATTACTCACCCATAAAATTGTAATAACTCAGGTATACTGTATATATGTTTATGAATGTCTGTACATCTGTGTTTTCTACACAGAAAGAGTAAGTGTAAATCTTATTTTTTATTAAATACAGGACTAAAAATGACTAAATAAAAATTAAGAGTAAAAATTTAAAAAGCTATTAACAGTTAACTTTACAACTGTCTTTGCAACTTTTAATGTATTGAATTACAGATGCAAATTAGAAGTTTATGTAAATATATAATAACAGTAATACAATCACATTTAAAAAATCATTTAAAACTACTATTTCTCCACTAAAACAATTAAAAGAATTAAATTAATTTCTTAAAATTATTTTAGTGAATTTAATTTTTAACTTTTGCATGATATGAGAAAATAACTTTTAACTTTAGTATCTGCCAGATATCTTTCAGATATTCTTGACATTTGTTCTTTTAAGCCCTTGACATAATTAATGAAGGTTGAATAACTTTTGTAGAATGAAATAATAAAATATAAACAATTTTGATTTAATTTTCAAAGTGCATGTCACATACAAAAGCCCTGAGGATCAAACATGAAAAAAATCTATAAGCTACTCATGTTTTAGACACATACAAGCTGCCTCTTACAATGACTTCAGTATTGAACAATCAATCAAGAGAAAGTTCTCCAATTATAGCCATCTATTCACCATAGTTTTATAGTACTGATCTTGCATTCATTTTGTGTATCTTCTGTGAATTCAGTGTCAATATTACTCTCGTGATAGTCAAGAAAACCAAATGACAGAAAATAAATATTAAAGGATAAGGTTTTGTTGGGTAGAGTTGAGTTTTTGGAGGGCAGTAAACTAGTATTTAAGATTTCCTCTTACTACCAAAAGGATCAATCTTGACTCCCGTGGGGACAGCATTAGCCCTGTTGAGAATGCATGGATTAGAGGGTGATCTTGATCCAGTGAGGCACTGAGATGATTTGAGACTAGTCTTCAGTCTTTGTGAGAGCACACATTTGGGAAGGTTTGCCCTCCTTTCTAGGCTGTACACTTTCAGAACTCCCAACAAAAAACCTGGGGTATTTATTACTGATTCCTCTTTGGCTGGCCTTGAACTCCAATTTTTGCCTCCCCATTATCTTGAGACTGTTGAAAGCTCTGCTTAACTTTGTAGCCTCTTAATTGCTATTTATTTATTTGTTTATCCCTTTATTCATTCATTCATTCATTCATTCATCCATTCTAGGTCACTTGCCTAGTATAGTTTTGGAATCTTCGAATGCCTCAGAGGAAGAAGTCTATATAAAGGAAGGGTCCCTTCCTTGCAGTTCCCTTTTGCCTTCAATCTCAGCCCCCTAGTGCCCTGACTACCTTGGTAATTCTGAAGTTTGTCTTCCATCTCCCTGGTATCATGAGCTCGTGAGCCTGTCAAAAGTTTTGAACCCCTACTTTTCTGCTTTCACTCTCAACCCTGCACAGTTTACAAGTTGGCAAATGCCTTGTGGGGAAAAGCAGTGGAGAAAGTTGAATTTTCCTCAGTGTGGTTTTCTTCTCAAGGTCTTCGATCATTACACTATAGCCGCCTTGGTTGCTCTCTGATCCATTCGCTTACTTTTTGTATTTTATCCAGGTTTTATAGTTGTTCACAGTGAGACAGTCTGTTACAAGATACTTTATCATAGCTGGAAGTAGAAGGCTCAATCCAGTGATGTGGATTAGTTAGAGGACTGATTAGTTTCTGACAGGAGAATGAGAACATCTCAAAGCTGGGTAGACAGTTGTAATTAACAAAGGTTGAATGTCGATGTAACTATTATAATTTATGTTGATTTTTTCTCTCAGGATGAGCCTCAAATATTTTTCACGGTGTTATTCATATGCTGCATCTTCATAGAAATCAATGGAGAAGTGGAATTAATGTTAAACTTTTTGCTTTATACACACCTTTAAAATGTGTTGAGTATGTGAAATGAAACTGTTGTCTGGTCAGAGTGATAGCAGTATTTTCATAACCAGCCCTGGAAGGCTAAAGTTTTCTTGAATTGTTTGAAGTGGAACACTGAGAAATAGTGTGTTTATATCTGATATCTTTTTTCTAATAATTTGGGATTGGCTCTACACTAAGACCTTTCCAATTCTACCATTATTAGTTGCTTTTTTCTTTTCTTTTATGCCTCTGGTCTAATTCTCTGTCAGCAGTCATAAATGGAAGGTTCATTTCATTTTAGTTTTATCCTGTCTCTGTTCCTCAAGTTGCTCCTGAATGCTATTATAAAACTGTTTCGACTCTTCACTTCCTAATATTGTCTCTTTTTTTGTTCTTTTCAAGAAGATGGTAGAGTGTTCCTGGTCAGTCATAAAGTTTTAATGCTGTTGTCTTCTCTTTGAGGCCTGGTTATAGCACGTAATTCCACTGATAAAATATTGTTTTGTGTGTTGTTATGAAAGGCACTGAGAATAGCTTTTGCTCTTTCTTTCTTTGCATCTTCCTATGAAATAAGTCAAGAGTCCAACTTATTTTCTTAGTCAGTGCTTTGCTACTTTTAAAGTAGTTAATGTCTGTGTGTATATCTAATTAAAGTATTTAATAGTTTCGTTATTTATTTATTTTTTTTTGCGGTACGCGGGCCTCTCACTGTTGTGGCCCCTCCCGTTGCGGAGCACAAGCTCCGGATGCGCAGGCTCAGCAGCCATGGCTCACGGGCCCAGCCGATCCGTGGCATGTGGGATCTTCCCGGACCGGGGCACGAACCCATGTCCCCTGCAACGGCAGGCGGACTCTCAACCACTGCGCCACCAGGGAAGCCCTAGTTTCGTTATTTAAATAAACCAGAGTTGATAGCCTTTTCTCCACGTTCTTTATTAAGTAATTGTAGGTTTTTCTTCATCCCTTCAACATTATAAATTAAGCAGATTAAGCAGTTCCTGTGTTTTAATAGCTCCTGCTCTAGTGGCGTAAACACAATAACAAAGGCACTGTTCTTGGAGCGAGGAGACCAAAGACCCCTAACTGTCTAGAGAAACTGGACAAGGCTGCAGACAGGAGTCAGGACATGTTGCTCCTTTGATCACCTTCTTATAAGAGAGATGGATTATGACAAAAGGTAGAAAGTCAAGGAAAGGAGGTGATTTGAACAAATGCAAAAGTGCTAAAGCCGTTTTAAAGACTGATTGTCCCCTAGTTCTTGGAGAGAATGGACTACAGCTACTGCTGCTGCTTCCTGTACCTGCTTGACCTCTTGGAGTGCGGACTCTGGTGGGAAAGTGATGAGTGCCATGACTGAATATTTGAGTCCCCACTTACATCAAATGTTGAAGCCTCAGTGTGATAATATTTGGAGGCAAGAACTTTGGGAGGTAACACAGTCATGAGGGGATCAGGAAATAGGATCAGTACCCTTAGAAGGAGAGACGCCAGAGAGATGCTCTATCCCTTGGCCAAGTAAGGAAACAGCAGGAAGACGACCATCTGCAAACTAGGAAGTGGAATCTTACTAGACACCAGTTCCACCAGCCCTCAGTCTTGGTCTTCCCAGCCTCCAGAACTGTGAGAAAGAAATGTCTGTTGTTTAAGTCACCTAGTCTTTGTTTTGTTATATAGCAGCCTGAGGTGATTGACAGTGAGCAATAACAAAAGATATCCTCACAAAAGGAGAAAGACCAAAGAAGGGAAGGGACAGTTGCTGAAGGAGGGTGTTGGTCCAGAATCCTTCTGAGGTGTCTGGGAGTAAAAAACAGACTGGCCTACAGAATGGAGTCTTTCCCTCTTGAGAAATATCCATTCTACTAAGTCACAATCTAATTAACAGGGTGTTTGTTTGAGGAGGGTAGGTGTGTATGCAGAAGAGATACTGGTAAAAATTGGGTCTAATTCTTTGTTGTTCAGAGATTTTACAGCTCTCATCATTAGCATTCCCTTTGCTGTATCTATTCCATCATCCACTTAGATGGTGAAACAGACGAGTTGAGTTTGAACCTCAAATTTCATTTTTAGTATAGAAAATGAAAACTTTTATAGAATTCTATGACAATGTGAGAGAAGAATGGAAGAAAATCTGCTTATTCACCTTTTTGTACTTTAATCAAAATAAGAGGTGACCTAAGTTTCTATACATGCAAAAAACTGTAGAATTTTTAAAAATATATATGCTTATAGCCATTGAAATTAGTAGAGATGCACAAAACTTTGTTTCCTAGAAAACCAGAAAAATGATAATTTCTAATTAGAATCAAGAACTTCTGACATGGTGTAAAATTTGTGTTCCTTGTTTTTTTAGATTACAAGCCTGCTCCACTGTTAATGTCATCCCTGCTAGGATAGTAGAAAGTGTCACAAGCTTATCTTCTATTTGCTTTTATTCAATGTATTTCTAAGATGAACCTCGATATTTGTCTGTAGGCTTTATTCTAGATTTTAAAAATCTAGTGAGAAACATGCATTCTGCTCTTTTCGTCTTAATATCCAGCTCTCTGACATAGGCTGAAATCTCAGTACCAAGTGTCGATGATTATCTGTTTTTATTCAAGACAGAGTTTTTTTGAAAGGCATTGGTCCTTTTAATAGCATTTTCTATTACCATGTGTAAACCAAAAGCCTCCAAAACATTTTTTCTCTAGAACTGTAGTCTCAAATACAAGTTCTCTCTGTTAAATTTTCCCATTCTCTCCCCTGTCCCCCCAGATGTCCCCTTCAGTTCATTTCAACAACAGAAGTAATGTTTTCTCACGTGTCTCTGTAGTAACTTTGATTGACTTCTAATGTAGAGCCCTAACAATTTACTGCCCTTTCTTGTTTTGGAGCCTGTTTACCACCCTTTCCCAAGACTATATGTTCTTTGAAAGCAGAGGCTATATGGCATTCATCACACTGATGTATAGTGAGTAGTGTGGTTGGCACTTGATTAATTCACTCCTTTCCTTTCTCCTCATCCAAAATCTTTCTTGGGGAGAGGTTTGAAGCAAACCAAACTATACAAATGGAGGCAAAGTAATGACAAATTATTTTTCTAGGTCAAAAGTCAATGTATAAAACCTTTTTAAGAGCAGTGTTTTACATTGTTCCTTTTTTGATGCAGACAAATGGTAAGGACATGAAAAACAACACTCTGATCGTCCACCTGTGGTGGCTTCTGACTCGGTATCCACTGAGAAGACATGCATGACTTCCCTGGGATGTATGAATAAAGACCGGGTGTATGTGAAAGACCACATGGTCGGACTTTAGGGAGAGGGGCTGCAGTGAGAAAAGAAGATGGAATCTTAAAATGATAGATGCATAAAAAATAATTCTTGTAGTTGATTAACAACTTTATTTCCTTCTGTTGAATTAACTGTAATGCCTAAATCCCGGTTGAGCCTTTGACTGTTCTAGGGGTTGCCATCCCAAGCTTGAAGATTGTTATGTGGGTGAGTCTTTCATTTCTCTACGAGAGTTTATATGTACAGTAGGGGTAATTAAAATGCTGGGAACTTTCTAATCGTGTAGAAATAATGGGGAAAATGCATCATGTAGGTAATCCACATGAAGCATTTCTAGAGTCTTAGCAGACTGACTAAATAGAAAGTGATATTACTTATTTATGCTAAGACACATAGAAGTCTTTTCAAAGCATACAATCCAATGTTAAATCCAGGCCACCATCGGAACAGATCAAATCAATCTAAGAGAGGGGCTCTCACAAGGAAAAGAAGTCAGCAAAGTACTGTACCCCACGCTGATAGGACAGTCACTGCCTGTGATTCCCGTGGTTCCATACAGTTTTTCTTCAGACCTTCCACTGTTGCCTCATCCACTACCCATTTCTTTTTCCTTCCTGCAATCTACTTCATTTTATCAGTTTTTCAATTATTTTCTCATTATTTCTCTCCATCACCTCACTTTTGATTTCCTGTTTCTTTAAACCTGTTTTCACCCTTCCATGTTATTCCTTTATTTCCCTCTCCAACCATTGAACTAAGTCTCCTCTGTGACTGTTCTGTAATATGGCCAATCTTAGGACTGCATCACAATCTATGAGCAAAGAAATCCCAGCAACTCCTTTTTTCAGAAATCAGATAAGAAGCAGGACCCAGTGCAAAGAAATCTGTTAGGCTTGCTCCAAGGTCCTTACTCCAGATCTCTCTTCTTTGTCAGGTGGCTTCTTCACCTCCCTGGGAAGTGTCCTCTGTTCCTGAAGCAATGGCTCAGAAAGAACAAGACCAAACTCCCCCCACATCCCAGTTACACTCTTTTAAAGGAGAAGCGAGATATGCATCAATGGCTTTTTCAGAACCTCTAAAACTGCGTTTTGTTTCAGGATAGCTGTTTAAATATCAGCTTGGAAATGCCAGGCCTTCCCTAAGGACACAGCGGTGAAGGATTATAAAGCAGAACAAGATGGCGATACATCTTCAGTCATGCTACTTGAAAAAAATAAATCATGCTTTATGGATCTAAACTTAGCCTTTCCAAACACACATGTCTGCATACACTGGTGATTAATAGATGACACTGAAGCCCGGCACCACAGGGCCTGATTAATGGCGGTGACATCATGACTTTTAAATATGCTATTAATGCCGGCTCATATGACAAATGCAGATGCGGCACGTGGATTTTCATGGCATTTGCATAGATGCAGAAAACAATTTTTTGATGACCTTTCCCCTTAGATTAATCACTGATATGTAAGGCAGCACCTGAGGACAGTGAGCTCTTCCTCTCCTGGCTTCTTTGGAGGAGATCTTAAGTTGTTCTAGTGGTGTTGGAGTGACTCTTTTCACACCCTTAGGCTGACTCTAGGATACAAATTTTTCTATAGGATTCCCAACAGTGGTCGCTCTCCCAGAAAGTTAGTATCCTTGGAACGTGAGTGCTTGTACTGCACAAATTAAGTCAAACATGCTAGGTGTTCTCTAGTTCATTGTCTTTCTCTATGCTTCCTTGCCCCAGAGAGGAAAGAGGGAAAAGGGGAAATCATTACTCCCATGTTACCAACCAAGAGGAAAGTTCCCCAGCCTGTTCTTACTGAGCTGTAGGGTGTGGATTGTTAACATTGAACTCCTTACGGGATACGGACTTAGCTCTTCCTAGAGATCCTTACCAGGGAACCTAGGACTCAAGTTCAAGTGTTCCTTCCCCACTCAGATACATAATCAAATGGTATATCTGCAGATTGCATGCATGTGCCCACACGCAGCAGTCAGGTTCCTAAAAACTTGTATCTCATTCTATAATGGGGTAAAGAATACTGTTTGTTAAGTAGCTTCCTCAGTACCAGATGATTACCTCCATCATCAATAAACCTCACAGTTCCCTCAAGGTAGGTATGATCATCCCCATTTTTCTATGGAAAATGTGGCATCCTGAGAAAGTATTTGAATTGCTGTAGGATCCAGATATAGGAAATAGTAAAGCTGGGATTCATCTCTAGATTTGTCTGACTTTCCCAGTATGCCTTATTATTTTTGCTTTTTCGTGCAGAATATATGTGAAATTGAAATGATATTATATGATCCATCTGAATTCCTGAGTCATCAGCTGGGTGGTTCACCCTGTTTCCAAAGCCTGGGTCAGGGTCAAGGATATATTTCTGACACCATGATCTCTAAGATCTTGTTTAGCTCTAACATTCTGTAGTTCTATGTGCATTTCTCTTAGTGAATACTATGTCCTGACCTTTCTCTCACCCTGCTGACCTTGTCTTTCACCTCCTGCTCAACCTTTAACTGGCTGCTTCCATTACCTAGGTGCACTCTTCAGTTTGACTACAGGACACACGTTATTTTAAGGAAAAAATAATTGGCTTCTAACTGCAAGTGTAGTAATTGGCATTCACTACAGCCTTTGCCAATTGGGATAGTTGTGACCTGATAAGCTGAGGATCCTGCCCTCTGACTCTAGAGAAGAGCAAAAAGCCTGGCAGAGAGATTGTTTCTATGCAAAAAGTCTACCTTGTAGGGACAGAAACAGGAGGCAGGGTCGGAAGGAGTATATACAGCCTAAAATGCAAGAAATTGAATTTTGCCTCAAAGGATTTAGCATTTCACATCCTCTTCCCTAAACTTCTTGAATATTAGCAGACCCCCAATGGTACTCACAAACACTAAATGCTAAAAATGAACTTAGCGATAGTTCAATCTACCTATGTCACTTTTGATGAAGAAACTGATGTCTAGTAAAGTTGTAGCAACAACAGAAAATCAAAGCCCTAATGACACCTGTACATCTCAGCCTCTTTTTAAATCACAGGTGAAATATTGTAAATTAAGTCATATAAATTTAGCACTAAAAAGTAGCTCTAGTAAGCTCTCCTAGCAATTTCAGTAAAACTTCATACCTGCTCTTTAGCAAAAATGGATGAAATATCAATATTTTCATATTCTAAGAATATGAATATCCTGTGGCATTTCTAATTCTATTGTTTAAAAATACTGTTATCTGTCTAGAAATATCTGTCTAGAAATATCATTACTTGATGTTTTGTTCCAGATGAGTAGCTTGCCATTTTAGGCATTTGTTTTCTGGGATCTCTCTTACAGAGGCAAAATAAAAGTTCTTCATTGCTAGAGAGTTGCTAAGGAACCACTGCTTCTTAGTAAGTATTGACCAGGAAGAAAAGGGGCAATCCTAGGACTCCCTTTAAATATCTTCTGCCTGGCTTTCATTTTTTTTTCTCCCCACTTTCTGGTCTGTAAACAAAAACAGAAAAATGAAGAGAGAAAGATATAACCTTGATTTGGGAGGAAGACTGGCAAGCAGGAGCAAGAGCCCTCTCCTAGTGGAGAGTGAGGTGGAAGACAGTTGATGCAACTGAGAACTCAGGGACAAGTTTAAAAGCACATTTAAAACAATAAAGCAACTGTGAAACAATTGAATGAGTGGTGCTAAGGTTCGGAGGCTTGGAGTCAGGACTGGGGTACTGCAACTTGGAATTTTTCTGACCCCTCTATTTCTCCTGCACCCTGCTTGCCGTCTGTTAGCAAAGGGACTTGGCTTTAACTTCCAAATGTATCCTGGACCTGGTTTCTCACCACCCCTGCCACTGACCCACCTGGTCCCAGGCACCATCACCTCTCACTGTGATTGTTACAGTGCCTCCTAACTGGTCTCTGCTTCCACATTTGCCTCATGTAGTCTAGTCCAGGGGTTGGCAAGTTTTTCCGTAGAGGACTACGAGTAAATATTTTAGGCCTTTTGGGGCCAAGTGATCTTCGTCACAATTACTCCACTGTATCATGATAGCATGAAAATAGCAATAGACAATAGATGAATGAGCATGGCTGCATTCCAAAAAACGTTGACCAAAATACTGAAATTTAACTTCCATGTTATTTCCACATGCCATGGAATATTATTCTTCATTTGATTTTTCTTTGATCAACCACTTAGAAACATAGAAAACATTCTTAGCTTGAAGGTGATACAAAACAGGCTGCAGGCCAGAGTGATCTTGTTAAGTAACAAATAAGTTCCTATTATACCTCTACTCCAGACACCCTCATGCCTCAATATCTCATCTAAAGACCAAAGTATTTATCATGTCCCATGAGGTCCTATGTGATCTGTCCTGTTGACTGTCTGACCTCATCTACTGGTAGCCTTTCCTGACTGTGCTCCAGCCAAACTCTCTCCCTGCTCTTAAATTCATCCGTCATGCTTCCCCTTGGGCCTTTCTGGTTTTTGTCCGCTTTGCTTGGAGTACTCTTCTTCCAGGTATCCCCTTGGTTTGCTCCTTACCTCCTTCAAACCTTTTTCAAAAAGCCCTCTCCTAGTCACCTTTATTCAAAGTTGTGAACTCACTCTTTGAAGAGAATCTTATTCCCAACTTCCCTTTCTCTTTCATGGCAATCCCCTTCTAAGATACTCTAAATTTACTTAAATTATTGTCTGTTTCCACCCGGTGGAATTATAAGATTAAGTTTATAATCTTAATGAGGACAGGCATCTTTACCTATTTGTTTGGTTTCTATAGGCCTAAATCTGGAACACATTGAATACATTCAATAAATACTTGAATAGTTGTTGAATCAATTCCAGTAAGCAAGACCTACTGCTGAATTCTAGAATATGGATCTAAAGAACCTTCTCTAGCTTCTGCCTCAGGTGGCAATTCGTCCTGGAATTTGGTGGTGGAGTTTGGATTGAACAGCTATGAAGAGGCCCAGCATATGTAAAGGGAAAGGGATGAAGATGCTGAGTCTCAGATTTTGCAACCTGATTGCATTTTGAGGGCTTAGACCACAAACATAACACATGCCCAACAGTCATTCTTTCAACTGAATAGATTTAATAGCATCCATTTGTTTGATTTCCACGTGTACAGTATTGACATCACCTGCGCAGCACACAGGAAGCTGTTCCAAGCCAGCCGGTCCCTTATGCGTCACTCTATAGGGCATGGATACTGCTCAGGGCACCACTGTTGACTCTGTGGTGACAGGTGCTCTTGCTGCCGTAGGCAAAGGGGCGGGCAAACCAAGCCATTTTTTAGTTGGTTTCACAAATGAAATGAACTTGATGTGGTCCATGCAGTTTCTCCACACGTGACTGTGTTTATCTTATGTCACTGCACGAGGAGAGAGAGGACATCCTTTGCACCACCGTAGGAATCTAGTCTCCAAGTCTGTAATGGCTATACACTTCATAGATTATCTAAGCTTTCATAGGGTTCCACACTTCCATTACCATTAATTTAATACTTTAACAAAATAGTGAAAGAAGGGAAGTATCCCTTCACATATGCACTATTTTCTAGAAATCATTAGTACTAATGTTGAATATGTTCAGGGCTGTGGACATGGAAGCAGAGATTTTGCTTTAAGTACTAGTTCTGCCATATTCTTCATTTGAAATACTATTTGATACTTCATTTCAAAATACTTCATTTCAAAATACTATTTGAAAATACTATTTAATATAAATAGTGATGATGATAATAATAATCACATTTATCAGAACTTTATTATATGCAAAGTACTTTTAATGAATGATTTCCTTTCATCAACTATCTGGGTTCTGTACTCTTATCCTTATTTCACAGGTGAGGAAACAGTCTAGATTAAGCAACTTGCCAAGATCACATAGCTTGTAAGGGTGAGAATATAGATTCCAGCACAGCCCTACCTGACATCAGAACCCACACTCTTAATTGCTTTCTTATAGCGACACTCCAAGAACTTTTGACACTCTAAGCCATGTGCCAGTCTCTATATTGACTCTTATTTATTTAAAAAAAATTGAATAATAATTTTCTCTTACATTAGGTTATTGGTTTAATTAATATATTAAAGTGGGTTTTGCTATTATTGTTTGGGTGTGCATGTGTGTGTGATAAATATGAGGTACTGTGTATGTGTACATGTGGGAGGTATTTCATCACTGCCATTTAGTGGAGGATGTGGACACTTATTCCATGCCACAGACCCTGACAGGGAAAACCTTTTTCTCTAGGCTCTTTATAAAGCATTGATGCAATAAGGCATCAATTTCTTTTCACTTCCTGTGACTTCTCAAGAGAGCACGGGCATCTGTGTCACTTTTCAGTGGGCTATTTATTCAATTTTACTTATTCTTAACTATATGTCATGGATCCTCAAATGACGAGTACATGTTATATTCAGCTAATTTTTGTATACATCTTGTGCACCCCCTCCTCAATACACACACACTCATTTTTAAAAGGAGCCACTCTAGTAAAAATAGCACCCAAGTGGGTGGTTATTTTTAATTTGTACCCCTCACAGCCACCTTATTCATAAAAAATGATCCAAATTTCCTTAGGTAACTGGAAAAAATGTTCCTATGAACAGATGGTACAAGTCTCCCCACCACGCTGTTCACCCCACCTGTAGCCCCAGCCCTCCTGTCCACGTTCCTGATGGGATGGACTTCAGAAGCATTCCTTCTAATCTAGTAGGTCATCCCCTCATAACAGCCTTATGGGGGCTGACACCAAGCAGAGCTATGTTGGCAAAATGTGACCTGAGCATCATGCTCCCCTGATGTCCTATTGCCCCAGGCATTCTCACTGTGACACTTGAGATTTTTCTCCATATCATAATGTGCGTGTTTGCTTTCCGTGTCCTCAGGGTCTTGTACTCTGTAACTCTCGCTGGTTGTAGCTAATCTCTTCTTTTTAAGTGGTTGGCTAATTGAAAGCTTCCTTCTCAGAGGACAGTGACCCAGTCCACCTAATATTTGAGGGATCTGAAAGATGTGAGAGACCACGGAGGGTAACATCTTTGATTGGACATGACTTGGTTTCTCCTCCATGAGTAGGACTGTTGATGGCCTCATCTAACTCATATTCTGTAGCCATTGAGTAAATAACCATAATAATTATATGCAGAACTCTATTTACCAGGTTTCTGATAAAGTCCTTGTGTGCAGTTTCTCGCTGAATTCTCACCAATATTGGTAAGCTACCTTTAGTGTCACCATCATTGTACGGTTTCTTGTAGAAAACTGGGGATTGTCTAGATTAAGAAAATTCAAACAGCCAATAAGGAATAAAGCCCAGACTGATGTGAAAAATAAATGTCTAAAGAAGGAAATCAACTTGTGACAAATAAATGGAAGTAATTGAGGCAGAGGAGAGTTTGCTTACATTATTTCCTTTGCCCAGAATTCTCTTCTCTCCCACATCATTCCCTGTATCCACCTGCAAAGTTACCATCTCTTGTGGCCTGGTTTCTGGCTCTCACTCTCCCTCCCACTACTGTGTCTCCACAGGGACTCTGTCCTCATCGATTTTAACCCACTCACCACCTGTGTCCAAAAAGATTACTTAGGTATCTCTGAGCAACAGAACTTGAGTTCCTTGCAAGGTAGAAATAAGCCGCCTCATTTTTATCCCCCCCTTTACAGCACTTTTGCTCTCTAAAACTTTGAATGAGTGAAAGAAATCCTAGCAAAATGGATTTTGAAATACAGACAAAGACATAATGGAATTGCCCGCTTATACTTAAGCCAGAATGCCAGGATTAAAGAGGGTCAGATGTCATGTGACCTTAAGTGTCTAGTAATGATTATCGAAAGGCATTTTAGCAGAGAAAAGGCTTTTATGATGTATAAGATTGCAAGTTTTTTGTTCTGCTGTGTCATTACTGATAAAATTGTATCACTCTTTACAGAAGCAATCAGTTCCATTTCTGTTGCTGCCCAGTGGGCTGCTGCAGTTCTTAAGCTGACCTCTCATTAGGACCCCTTCAGATAAACTTGCAAAGTGTCTGATGATTAGATCGGGAGGCTGGTTTCAAGCGTTCTATTTTTATCTCGATTGCTTCCTTTATTGTGTCACCTTGGACAAAACCCTTCATCCAGGTTTACATGTAAGGTTTTCCACTTAAAAACCATGTCTCATGATAAATTCTCATCCAGACAGTAGAAAGCAATCTTCCTAAGAGCTTTACTTAATTGGTTTCCATCCACACATGAACTTCCAAGACTGTACTTACATATCCCATCATGCAATATGGCCTCCATAATTCTCTGCCTCTCAGGAAGGTGCCTGTCTCTGGTAATTTGTTTGTGGCTGGCAATTTCATTCACTGTTGCTTACTCATTATTCCCTGTGCTCCCACCCTGTTAAGCAGACAGCAGTGCATGGCTTGCTAGGAATATGGGTTGGCCCTAAAAAAGTAACTATAAAAATAACTACATCACTATTTTCACCTCAGAGGAATACATTTCCACTTTACCTTAAGGAAGAGGCAGACCGTCTATTCATTCTAAATTCATGTAATAATCACACAATAAGTGGTGATGGGAACTACAACATTGAAGGAAGTCCCTGCATTTAATGAAAGAGTAGTCTAGTGGATACATAAGAAATTATCATTTGTGCGAGAAAGGCATGAGTGCTATGACAGAGTCACTCGGGGGTTCAGGAGATTTCTCTAACACCTAAGGGGTGTTTTAAGAAAATATTGACTTAGAATTAGGCTTTGAAAGAATATAATTTGACCAAGCAGGTAGAAAAGTAATCCAGACAGACGGTTGAGATTAGATCTTAGAATACCTTTTTAATAGACCAAGGGATTGAAAACATACTTGGTAGACATTAGGAAGCCAATGCATGTGTTTGAGAATAGTATGATCTGAGCTATAGTTAAGGAAATGTATGTACAGTACCTTATTTTGGTCAAATTTATAAACAGGGAGATCTTGAAAGCAGGAAGATGAATTATTAAATGATTGAAATAATCTAGTGATAGTTCATAAGACCTGAATTTGGGTGATTGACTTGGAACTGATGAATTAGTGAGGGACTCCAGGTAGGTGGGAACATGGTGACTTATTGAATGGAGGAGTAAAGAGCAAGGGTCAAGGATGACTCAGGGTATGGTCCTGCGTGATGGGTGGTTAGTGGTAGTAAACTTCTAATAGCAAATCTATGAGAGGTAATTGCTTCACTTTGACCTATACTACCCATTTGGGCATCAGAAACATGCAGGTATTGCCAAAGAGCTGGTAGGTAGTGAAAACATAATGCAATTTTTTTAACTTCTGTAAAACCTGTGGCAATTAGAGCCCATCTCTGAATTTATACAAATAGTCTCTGTTGTAAAATCTTCTAGAACTGCTTTCCAAAATCTCTTATGTTTTTCCTCTAAACAATTTAAACAATGTACTTTAAAGTTTTTTTTTTAAGATAGGTTTAAATAAGCTTCATGACATGTATATATAGACTTTAAAGCCTGGAGAGAAAATGAGAAATCACCTAACTTAAAGTTTTATTTAGAAGTTGAGGGAACTGAGGCCTGGAGAGGTAAAGAAAAGTAAATGCCTACAGTCACTCAGTGACAGAAATTAGCTCATGGCTCCTAACTTCAAGCCTTATGTTCTTTTAGGAATACACATATTGGATTTAACCATACTTCATTAACTGTAATTTTTGTTTGAATTTAATTTTATTTATTTACTTTATACAGCAGGTTCTTACTAGTTATCTATTTTATACATATTAGTCATAACTGTAATTTTTAAAGGTCAAAATTTTTAGAATATCTGAAACTACAATCTAATAACAGAACGTTTGACAGAGAGTAAAATATGTGACTACTTGTATATCAGGCTGGAATTTCTCTAATAAGAACTGGTTCAGCCGTATACCTAGTTAGGGAGTAATTTCAGTCACAAGTGGTGGGCACAAATTAAAGTCTTTATTAGAAATCTGGAAAAGCAATAAACAACCTTGATGGTACATTTATTTGAAGGACACTGAACAGGAAGGTGTGACAAACACATTGAAGCTTGAGAAAGCAGAAATTGTTTAGGGTCCTAGACCCAAAATCCTAGAATGAAATTTTTAAAAATCAAGCCAATGCCTTTGGGAAACATCATGTTTTACTCTTTGGTCTGTGAGCCACAGGAAGATTGACATCTGCTCTAGAAAAAAAGGCAAAGTATATAGTGTTGTATAAATGTGTTAATAGTCTTGTTCAGTAGGCAGTGGGGTGGGTCCCCAAGTCACTAGGTGGTTAGGACTTTGTTATTTGGGAGACTACCAGCCAAAGAAATGGCAGGAAGCAGTAGATTCTGACATCAAAACTGAAAACAGGGGCCAGAGGCTAAAGGATTGAGGGGCCAAACAGTTGTGGCTTCATGATAAAGACCTGAAGAGTCTGACATTTGCCTAATGAAATATTTATGCCCTTGATGGATAGAAGTACTACTTGTTTCTGGATAAACATACATCTGTATGGCGTGTGTCTGTATATTGTATATATATGTGCATTAGAGAGAGAGAGGGGGAGAGAGAGAGAAATATGCTGAGGGTGAGCATGTACGAGAGAAGCTTGCTTTTCTTACATATGTGTATAAATATTATACATGTAGAAAAGAAAACACTGTTCGTTCATTCATTCGATGAACACTTATTATGGACCTAATTGGTACATTTTTGTCTCATTTAATCCTAAAAGAAACAAACGCAAATTAACCGAACTAAGAACCTGGGAGGTATGTATGCTGATATTACGGATCAGAAAAGTTGAGTCTCACAGAGAAGTGAAGGCTACAACTTCACATGCCTGTGAAGGACAGAGCCTTTCTTTCGTAACTCCTTTCCACTGAGTCATGTCCAAAATGGAGTTCCCTGACTCTTCAAAGAGAATAGAATATGTTGTAGTCAAACACAGCATAAACCACTGGGAAGTCATGGGGTGAAAGGAGCATAGCCTGGGGCTAGTTAAAGATGATAATCATGCAGTGCTTTGTTATAAGAGCCTTAGAACAGTCCTGTCCTGTTAAAACTTTGCATCTCAATGGAAAAGGAGAGCTCCTCAAGCAGGGAGAAAATAAGATGCTGCTTCCATTCTTCCAAGAAGTAAGGATCACTCTTAGAATTGCACTTGGTGCAGAGGCACAAACACTACACTGGGGATCAGGGGATTAGGAGACCAGTGTATTCGTACTGGCCATACCAGTCATCAACTGTGTGACCCTGGATGTATCTTTTCATCTCTTTGAGACTTGATGACTTCATCAAGGAGGTTGGACTGAAAGAATTTTAAGGTCCTTCTTAGATTTAAGATGCAGAGTTCAAGAGCAAGAATATATTCTCCTCGTTGAATCTTTTCAAGTCTTAATGAAGCTGATGCTGGAAAGAAGATGCTGGTAATGAGCAGTTATTTTCTGTGGCTACCCCGTACCTGCCCATTTGTATGTAGGTGTGCAGATTGCTACCCGCTCCTAACTACATCTCTGTGTCTCAGTGAGGAGCAGACCACCTCCACAGATGGAGAGGAATATAGTGTAAACTAGCTTTCCCAGCATCCTTTGCAGCTGGGGTATAAGCCTAGGACCAACACTTTGACAATCAAGTGTCCTAGGGCCACTTGGTTATGGTTTTGGATTAGACACTTAAAAGAAGGAAGTGGTACAAGTTCTCTCTGTCTGGGGGTAGTCTTTTTTCCATATCAGAACCAGTTCTAAGGTGTTATTTGGGCATTTTTTTCCCAGGAAATTTTGAAACTCGTTCTCTAGCCCTATCATCCATTCTGTGAGCTGCTGAACTTACTTTTAATAAATCACCAGATCTTGTCCTTCAAGGCCTTCTTTAAGTTTTGTCATTTACTTCTTGTACATCATTTGAACATTTACACCCTTAGAACTTGTATAATCTCACTTTTTTTGACAGGCATATTGCTAATACTTAATTTTATCCTGTTCTTATTGTTATCTAAATAAGCAATTGGACTTTTCATTCTGGAGGACAAGTTTGGGGTTTTTTTTTTCCTATGGTATCTAAGAAGATGCTTTTCATTGATACATTTATGCCTCAAGTGTTAGCACCTCTATCACTTAATGATCTTCAATCAGGGAACTGGAGGCAATAGAAGTGAATTTCCTGAATCTTCTTTCTTTTTTTTTTTTTTTTTTTTTTTTTTTTTTTGTGGTACGGGGGCCTCTCACTGTTGTGGCCCCTCCCGCTGCAGAGCACAGGCTCCGGACGTGCAGGCTCAGCGGCCATGGCTCACGGGCCCAGCCGCTCCGCGGCACGTGGGATCCTCCCGGACCGGGGCACGAACCCGCGTTCCCTGCATCGGCAGGCGGACTCTCAACCACTGCGCCACCAGGGAAGCCCCTGAATCTTCTTTTTGAACTGATGGGTCCCTTTGTCATAATCCTCATTTTCAAAACTGCCCTCAGCTCTTGCTACCACATTTTGCTCTTTTGACCTTTGAATCTCAGTTGTCCCCTATAAAATAGTAAAGATTGGACAATAAAACTAATTATGACCGTACTTGATAGAGAAAAGCCTCATCAGCATATTTTAAACAGAAGCAGATAAGTTGATCATAGAAAAAAGGAATCACGGCAAAATGAAAAAAGTGACTCCAGGGAACCTATTAAAGAAAATATATTTATGTAACTTGACTCATTGAAAAGGGTAGCTGGGTAAAATGTTTCAAATTGATATATAAACATTTAAATGCTAAAATGAAATAAAATAAATCTACTACCCTACACAATGGGGCAGAGATACTCACAGAGGAAATAAAATGTCTACAATGCAACAGCCAATGGATTGGGGTTCAGTCTCTCCACAAACTGGAAGAATAGGGTGAAAGATGTGCTGTGCATTTCCACACTACCTTTCCCTGATAAATTTCTGCCCATCATCAGAATTCTTAGACCACGCCATGAAGAAACTGCTTCTGATCCTGAGTTATAGCAGGCGACTCTAAGGCACATAGAGATTGTTATCTGACTAAATTCATGTCCGAGTGGATCCAAGATTTCCTGACCCTAAGGTCTCCTATGTGTCCACGAGGATTATCTGCCTTTCTCAGGTGGGTATCTAGAGACAATGTATTGTGTAGCCATGATCCCTACCCTGGAGGAGTTAGCAACTTAATGTGAAAGGCAGGACCAACATACAAAAATCTCTCTATTATTCACACCAGGGAGAGACAGCTAAACTGGCACATGTAGAAGAAACCATAGGTCTACCTCGACATCTGTCTCTATGTGTATTTTTGTTAACACACTCATACTCATAGGATTAGTCTGGAATGTTTTCAAAACCAAAATGAACTTTGAACATAATTTTAGAAGCCAGTGAGAGATACGGTGGGACCAGAACCAAATTCTCTTTCAGAAATGGGGGAGCAAAATACTGTTCAGCTAAGCATTTCATCCTGTAGTATTTTATCTTCCTGGATCTCCATCCCTGCTGTGCTGGATTTGAGGGGGTGAGGAAGCTCGCTCACACTCCTGATTTCTGATTATGCCCTTAAGTCTACTGAGGTGCTTCATTCTGAATCCCCTGTTCCTAACACCCTTCCACCTCCATGTTTTTTGTGTGTACCTGAACGTGATGATTTATTAATTTAGGTAGGTGAGAAGACTAGGTCCTTCTGTGCACCAACCTACAGAGCTTTAGTGCTTGCATTCTAAGGAGGTCTGCAGTGAAACTCCAATTTATTGAAGCATGTCCACTGATAGATGATGCACTTTGTTTTAAAATGTGGTTTTCATGGACATTTTTCAAGCCCTGAAGACAACCTAAGAGCATCCACTGAGACGTAGCAGCCAACTTGCTTTACTCCGTTTTGATATGGGGTCGGGTTTCAAGTGAACTCCAGACAGTAATACTGGGATGCAACAGCATTTTATTGCCAAATGGATTGTTTGGGATGGTTCATGATGCTGTACAGGAGCTAAAGGAGAAAAGGAAATGGATTGTGTCATCCATGAGAGACAGTGGGTCAATACACACCCACAGAGAGAGGTGCCCCAGTCCTCCCATTCTAACCCCAATTCCTCTTCTCCTCCCTCTCCTCTACACATGCATCTACCAAAGGAGTAATTTTTCTCCACAAACGTGGCAGACCTAAAGAACTTGAAAAAGAGTCTGTGCCTGTGTACACCAGATCAAGTGGTAGTTCCGCCAACCCCTGCAAGTATTGAGACTTTGTGACTGAGGAGTGTTGTAAAGCCATCAGCTGTATGAAGGGTGGGCCAGAAGTGCTGTACAGGCTATGGAGCATTGTGGAAAATGAAGGAGGGAGAGGAAATGAGACTTTCCTGTTTTCTAGTGTCAGCATTTTCCCAAAAAGAACCCAAGATACAAATAAAATGACTCATGCCTTTTAAATCAATGTTAGGATTTTGATGAGAGGCATGTGGATGTCGAGGCATTCTTGTCTCAAAATGCAATTCAGAATGAGGATAGTTACGTGCACATTTTGTCAGCCAGGGGCAGAGAGCCGGAGTGAAAAGCAGAGTTAGGGGAAAAGTGCGAGATAGCTAATCTTTCCTGCATTATCTCAGAATCATCTCGGATTTCGTGGGTATATGATGACTCACTTTCTGCCACAGTGCCAAAGGGTAGCTTTGAGAAACATGAATGATGAGATTGTTCATAAAGGTAAGAACCGTGGCACAGATCTTGGCAGAGGTATAAGGGAAACAGTATAAAGTTAATTGAGAGAAGAGCAAAGCCATCCTAGGAATCCTCAGGTGTGCTGCTATCAAAGCAATGAGTTGAAAAATACATTTTAAAAAGCAGATGCAGATGACTCTGTCCACAGGAACTGAAAGTAGAATCAAGATGTACTTATGTTCTATCAAAAATCAACAAATCATAGTATCTTTGGAGATAGGAACTTTGTCTGTCTTGTTAACTTTAAATCAGAGCATTCCCTTGTGTCAGTTCAGGTCATCCTAGAAGCAGAGATATCAAGACAGGATTTAAAGTGCAAGAGATTTAGGTGGGAAAGGTCTGCGTGGATAAAAGGGGGGAAAGGAGGAGTAGGCAGGGAGTACTTTCAGTCTGCAGTGCCAAAAGGAGACATGGGAGGAAAGATTTTGTAGGAAGAGCTCTAGACTGCAGAGAAATCTTGGCCAGGATGATGGAAACCCAGAAGTCTCCTGTTAGAGAAACCCAATAGTAATGGGCCAGAATCAGTACTGCTGCTCTGCTCATGCATCAGCTGGGAAGAGCCTAGGAGAAAGGTGGTCTTGGCAAGAATGAGGTGGTTGATTCACAGGGGTAGCAGCCAAGGCTGTCTGTCAACTCTGCTCTCTAAAAAGGAAACTTCTCCAGAAGGACATCTAAGTGACGTACTTGTGGCTCCCAAATTAGTGCTCATTTCACTTTGACGTAATCAGTTAAAACATTTAAAGCGAATGTCTGAAGATAAGTCCTTCTGCAGACACACTTCCTGTTCTCTGCCACCTTTCAGTGTCATCCATTCCTTTTAAAGGCTGCTATCAGTTATGGGGTTTCACTTATAAACAGATATTTACGGTAGAAGGGTTGTGATTTAACACCAAGACTGGAACCTACCTTTGTGCTGGCCCTGGAGAGTAGGAAGGGGTCCCATGTCCCCCTCTCTTTTCTAAGACCTTGGTTCACAAGTTTTGCCACATTTCCACATGTATCTTAAAAGAAAGTAGTTCTTTTTTGTGCTTATAAGTATACTCAAGTATTCTTTATATTGTCAAATAATATCCCAGCTCATTTACTTTTTCTATGCTTTTGTCATATTTTACCCCTTACATGTTGGAGCTATCCTGGATCAGCCTTTGACCCTCTTCTATCGTCTGTCTGGTTATGTGCTAATATATCTGAAATTTGTATCTCTAACCAGGAAGTCTTTGCTAAACTTCTAGACCTTTATATCCAGTTGCCACCTGAACAATTCCATTTGAATAGCTCACAGGAAGCTCAAATTCAGAATGGCCAAAACTGAATTCATCAGTTCATACCCAAAACCTTCACTTCAAATAAAAAATCAAGCCTAGTTTCTCTATGTCCTAAATATCTCTGTTCCATTTTCTTTGTTCTATTCCTCCTGATTCTGACTTGGTTTAGTCCCTTGTATTTCCCACCAGGGTTATCCTAATAGGATAATCAGGATAATATCCTAATGGGCCTCTTACTTTTCTCCCTGATGTGAGCAGTGTTCATCTCTAATCCATCCTGTACGTAGTCATCAAAGGAGCTTTTTTAAATAAAGTACGTTTATGTCATCCCCTAGCTTAAAATCATGCAAAGGCCCAGGATAAATTCTTATTCCTTAATGTGACACACAGGGCCCTGCCTCCTCTGTCACAGCTCCTGCCACCCCTCCAGATGCACTGTGCACCCATACTTACGGAAATGCTTTCAGTTCTCTACCTGATGGTGCTTGGATGCCTCTATTCTTGGTAAGCTCCCCATCAGAGTTGTGTTATGCCTCAATACATCTTACACATGCCCTTTAGAAATTAAATTACTCATAATTTGAGATCACTTCCCCAGATCATGACAGGGATAGCTATTTAATAAGGCCATTCCAAGAAATATCAACTTGGAATAGGAAGTTGGTGGCCAACTATATGAGCCTGATCAATCAAGACTTAGAGTCAAATATGTTAAAAAATCATAAAGTATTACTATTAGCCAGGCCCAGTGCTAAGTGATTCTATGTATAACATCTAGTCCACATAACAAACATGTTAGCATATATTAAGGTAAGAGAATCTTACTATCAAAATAGAATGGAAAACCCTTCAGTTAGCCAGGAATAACTGAGATTTTGCCCTCCTGTCCTCCATTCATCACCAAGGATTTGACCTAATAGTTACCTAAATGGCCGAATGGTTTGTATCTCAAGATATCTCATGTAGATCTTCCTTTTGTTACTTGCTTTATTCTGGTTCAGTGATTCTAAACCTTAAAAGTGCTAAAATTATTATACAGAGTGATATAAATTAAAAAAAAGTATGCTACATTTCATGGGAAACTTTTGGGGTTTCCATGGGTAATTTTTACTGCAAGCAAATTTTCCTTACATTTTTTGACACTAAAGGGATCTTAGATTTGTCTCTATTGGATTTTCTCTGCTGGGAACTCTATACCGTTCATGCTTGTTCCTCTACTGTGCCCAAATAACTTCTATTCAAATAGCACCCTTCTTGGAAAGTCTTACTTGACTATTCTTCCCCCTTCTCCCGCCAGCCAAAATGTATTAACTGCCCCGCCCCACCTTCTGCTGCAGTCCTATGGCTGTCTGTCAGTCTATCTCATTGTAATCCTTGGTTTTCTTACTTTTCCCCAAATGGGCTGTGAATTCTTTGAGGGTTGAGATCATTAGTCTAGACTATTCTCTGACATGTAGAATGATGGCTGGCGTCTGGTAGTTCTTAATTAAAGGTTTGTTGAGTGAAAACTAAATAAAAATCAATTTAAGAAGAATATTGTTTGGTGATAGTGAGGAATGAAGAAATCAATTGAAACAGAACAATAATCTCCCTTAGAGTAAGCTCCATAGGTAACATAGGTTATCTAAGTGGCAGAGTTGAGTAATGCTGGCAGCAAATTATCACGCTTTGCATTTTGCCTTGTAGTCACCTAGGAAATTATTTACCAGTAGGAAGTAGAAAAGATAGAAAAGTTTTCCTTTTTGAACAGAATATCACTTCACTGGGCACCCTCTCCTTTTCTCATTTAATAAAGATTGTATGTAGTTGAGGAAAATATCAAAGAAAAATAAGGGAGTTTGACATAAAGTAAAAGTTATTAAGGCTCAAGGTTACCCACTAAGATCTGAAGTAAAGTGCATAAAAGGGACACAAACATAGTGTGAGCATGAAAAACTTATTTGTACAATGAAAGGAGGGGTCATACAGTTTTGTTAATTCATTGTCAGTGTTAGTTTACGTAAACACCACTGAATTTGTAAATCGAAACAAATTTGGAGGTAGTTTAGAACAAATTCGAGTAGGGAGTATTTTCTTGAACTCAAAGAAGCGATACCCCAGAAAACAAATTGCCCTTCAGCTATAACAGTATTTAATTATGATATAAGATATTGTTAATCAAAACAGATGTTTTTCTATGTATTAGATAAGGTTTATTAGTTGTTTTAAGACTTTGAGGTGTTTAGGCCTAACCCTCTACCAGGAACAAAGACTTGAGGTGAAAACTATCCTTTTAATGAAAGGATGCACAGAACCTGTGCAGATGAAAGGAGATTGGAACTGGGGATGTGACCTTTGGGTGTCCAGGAGAAAGTCACATGCTATCATTTGGCTAGTTGTAGAGTCTTCCCTTAGCCCTCCAGGCATGGGGGAAGGCAAGAGGAGGGATAGCAAGCCCCTCTGGCCTCCAAAATAATAATTTCCTGTGGTCCTACCCCAGTTCTCTCCCCTCCTCCCTTCAAGAATTTTTGCTATACCTAGAGGTGAAAAGATCTGACCCTAAGAAAAGTCACTCATTCCTTAGGGACTCTGATGGTCCAGGAAATTAGACAGAAGGACCTGAGGCTAAGAGAGCAGTAAGTGGTTTTTGTTTATTTGTTTGTTTAGTTCTTTTATTTGGGTTTGTTTAAAGCAATTTAATGAAGATATTCATTCTCACTCTGCTTCTCTCCTCTCTATGGTCTCTTTTTTTCACTGTCTGTTAACTTTTCCTTATTGTTTAATAAACAACCTTAATCTGATGAGCAGAGAATGATTATTGAGAATGTGCAGAAGGGAAAGGGTGAGGGATATATAGAAGGTTATATATTTCTCTCTTAAAACTGAACATCATTCATCTTCTTAACCCTCAGTGAATAAAAGAAGCCCTTCACAGTGGGCCCAGAGAGGTCCCTTCTCCACGTTAACTTAAATACTTTCATTTGGGTGTGAGATGTCTGATAATTACTATGTGTTTGTCTGATAGGAACTGCACCTGGTCACTTCTGTGTTTCTCAATCCTGGTTATATATTAGAATCATTTGGGGAGCTTTTAAAAATTGTGACTTCCAGGCCACTCCAAAGATGAATTAAATCAGAAACTCTAGGTATAGGACTGAGGTATCAGATTTTGTCAATGTCTCAAGTGATTCCAAGTCCAGGTGGAGAGCCATTGTTTACGATCAAGGTTTAGGTTCTTCTCAACAAACAGACATAAAATACCCTGAGGCAGGAATCACATAACTATATTCCTTGCCTTATTAAGAGCATAAATATCAGAAAAAAAATCAATCTGTATTTTAAACACTTAGCATTCTATAGGTATGAACATGAAGACATGGTACATAAATACCAGCATGATACTAAACTGATTGAGGAACAAGGACTAGTAAAAGTGTCTTTTAACAAAAGGTTTGAAATATTTGTATCCAGATGATGAATATAGTGTGGGCTAAGACATGGACCAATAGTTTGTTTCCAGTTTGGATTAACTCTAACCTATCCATGAACATAGGACTCAAAAGTCTCATGCTAATGATAGATTCATAGTCTGTTAACCTGAGCTTTTTCATTTACATATTTCACAAACATATTTATGTCCTGTGGATTTATCACTGATGAAACAAAGTTTTATTTATCTTTGTTATTTTATTTAATACAGCTTTTATTATCAGGCTGCCCACAGTGTAAGGCATTGTTTCTCAAAGTCTGGTCAGAATAACCTGGGAAGCTGTAGATACATAGATTCCCTGTAACTCTACGGATACTGATTAAAATTTGGGGTAGAAGCCAGGAATCTTTATATTAATGGACTCTCATGGAGTCAGTGGGAAGATTCATAATGTTAAAGATTCAGAAATAATGTTGGTGTTCATCTAGTCAGTACTTCTCAAACTATCTAAGGTGAAGAATCCATGTTCTTTTTCTTTTCTTTTTAATTTACAGCACATAAAGGACTAAGTAAAATCTAATAAAAATGAACTTCTAAGGAAAAAAGCCATGAAGGAAAAATAGAAGATGCAATCCCTAATTTTTTTTAATTAGATTCAACAGATAAAAAAAAAAAAGAAAAAAATTCCATCAAATTGATATAAAAGTTTTTAAATACCTGCTTTGAATTTTTGTACTTATTTTATCTTAGACTGGTAAATATTGGGTTGGCCAAAAAGTTCCTTCGGTTTTTAAGTAAAAATAAAAGATACGTTTTTCATTTTCACCAAGAACTTTATTGAACAGCGTATTCTCCCTTTTCTTCCACTATCTTCTGCCATTTTTCAGGCAACTTCATAATTCCATCTTCCCCAAACTTTTTATCTTTTCGAGTGAAGAATTGTTCCAGGTGCCTTTTACAGTCTTCCAGGGAATTGAAATTTCTTCTATTAAGAGAATTTTGTAAAGACCAAAATAAATGGAAAGCCAAAGGTGCAATGTCTGGTGAATACGGCGGATGAATCAGAACTTCCCAGCCAAGCTGTAACAGTTTTTGCCTGGTCATCAAAGAAACATGCGGTCTTACGTCATCCTGATGGAAGATTATGCGTTTTCTGTTGACTAATTCTGGACGCTTTTCGTCAAGTGCTACTTTCATTTGGTCTAACTGGGAGCACTACTTGTTGGAATTAATTGTTTTGTTTTCCGGAAGGAGCTCATAATAGAGGACTCCCTTCCAATCCCACCATATACACAACATCACCTTCTTTGGATGAAGACTGGCCTTTGGTGTGGTTGGTGGTGGTTCATTTTGCTTGCCCCATAATCTCTTACATTCCACATAATTGTACAGTATCCACTTTTCATCGCCTGTCACAATTTGTTTTAAAAACGTAACATTTTCATTATGTTTAAGTGGAGAATCGCATGCGGAAATTCAGTCAAGAAGGTTTTCTTCGCTTAACTTATAAGGAACCCAAACATCAAAGCGGTTCATATAACCAAGCTGGTGCAAATGATTTTCAACGCTTGATTTGGATATTTTGAGTATGTCGGCTACCTCCCACATGGTATAACGTTGATTGTTCTCAATTAATGTCTCAATTTGATCGCTATCAACTTCAACTGGTCTACCTGACCATGGAGCATTGTCCAGCGAAAAATCTCCAGCACGAAACTTCATTAAACCACTTTTGACAGGTTTGACCAGTCATAGTACCTTCTCCGTACATTGCACAAATCTTCTTTTGCATTTCTGTTGTTTTTACCTTTCTTGAAATAATAAAGCATAATATGCCAAAAATGTTCTTTTCTTCCATCTTCAATATTAAAATGACTACACAAAAATTCACCAATTTTGATGTCTTTTTTTAAATGCACACTGATATGACAGCTGTCACATACAATCTAAGAAAATTGTTTCAAATGAAGTTAAAGCCAACTAAGTGCTACTAGAGCCATCTTACGGGGAAAAAAACGAACGAACCTTTTGGCCAACTCAATAATTTGCAGGCTAGCACTAGTGTACAAACGAAACATTGAGTAGCAATGTTTCCCATTTTTGTTCAGAATAACATTAATTCTGTATGATACTAATAAGATAGAAACCAAAGGAAAGGAGTCCATTGTCAATCAAGTTTGGGAAATAGTGGGAGAAATAAAGTTCCCTTATGATGAAACATCTTGCAGTATCCACTACACCAATGTGTTTGTGAATGCAAGAGAAGGAAATAGCATGCAGCTTTTCCAGCAGTTTTTCTACCATGGATTTCTTTTCAAGGGCACTGATGAACAACTCTAGGAAACCAGTTTTTAGTTGAATATAATTAAGGAAATACTGACTTAGGTAAGTTTCTTCATTTTATCCTTGAGGAAACAGAAACCTAGAGATGTCAAGAGATTTGTTTATAGTCAAGCAACTATTTCATTTATTAGTTAACTAATAGTTAATTAAACACTTAATGAATGTTTACCATGTGTCAGATAGTCTACCAAGTGCTTTGTCTTCTAAGATGACAGAATCATTTGTAGACATGAAATGACTAACCATCCACCTAGGGAAACCTTGGTTCTAATTTTTCTGCAGACACGTGTATCACTAATATTTCTGCGCTCTTTATTTTGTATGTTTCCATTACTCTTTCTAAGGTTTCCCCTGCTATTTATAACTAAGGGTATTTTTCATGGATGATGTTTACCTAATCTTGGCCAACTTTGTTAAAATTGAGTAGTCATGCAATCTGGTAAAAAAAAGTTAGTGTAGGGAATTTGTGTCTTCATTCAGAGAATATTTGCATACCAGTTACTATGGGTCAGATAATGTTCCCAGCATTTTGCATATGTTAACTGATTTAAGCCTATATCAAAGGTTTGAGATCAGTATTTTTATATGATTTTAGAGATAAAGAAACTGAGGCATAGAAGTATAAAGTGACTTGTCCAGGGTCACAGACCTTATGTAGACCAAGAAGTCAAACCTAAGCAGACTGGTTCCAGAGTCCATGTGATTCCAAGTAGAAAGGTACACCTACTTTATGAGAGTGCCTGTAATGCTGGGTTGAGGTAACAGAAAATTACCCAAGTGAATGAGAATTATTCTAAGGAATTCAGGGTGGTTATTGAAACTGATATTAAATGTTTAGAGGAATGATTTTTTTCCACTGTCGTTCATTTTGGTGAGAGACTGTTTTCCTCAGGAGATATGATAGGGGGCTTTTCAAACACAGTCAATAAAAGTTGTATGGATATTATCTTCGAGGAGCATGATCCTGAAAGACTGTCCTAACCAGAGTTCCTAATTGTGTTCTAGGAGTTGAGCCAACTGTAGGTATCCTATTATAAAATAATGGTTGTATTACGTACGTGTGTAGGGACGCTTAAGTCTAACAAACAGAATGAACAATTTTAAAGCTTTTCTCCTGTGATTTTTTCGCCTTTTGTATTCCATGCACCATGAAAAGTACAACATTGACTAAAATGTGTTCTCTGACCCCACTTAAATCAGTCTACTGAGAGAAGAGACTTGAAAACACATAATTAACAAACAAGTGTGCTGCATGTTACTATTTATCTGCACTACAGTTTATCATGAGGCAGAATGTGACAGCATAGTTCTCAAAATAATAATCTTTTGTTATGTTTCTCCAAGAACACCATGACTTCTAGGTTTGAGCATCACTAGGTTTGGTCCTCACACTTTTAGGAGGTCTTCCAATATGCTCCCACACTACTGTATGCATATCCCTATAAGAATACTTAAATGACATAAGGAAACAAACATTAATTATATTTGTTTCTCTTTCTTAAAATTGTGAGCTCCTTGAAAGAGGGAACTGTGTCTCCTTCACCACCGTTTTCCCTCCATGTGACACAGAACCTGGCACTGGGTAGGTTGGTCCTCAATAAATATTTCTTGATTGACTGACTAAATTACAGTATTCGTTCGTTCAGTGTGTGCCGATTTCCCTTCATTTTGCTACAGTCCTAGCATTGCATGCTACCTCTGGGAAGGTGACCTGTGAAAGCAAAATGTTAACATTTTGTGGCAGGTAATTTTTACCTTAATAGCCAGGATTTAGGTACGGACTTCTTGCTAGAAAGGTCACTTCTCTGTTCCTGTTAAGTTTACAGTTGACATCTTGGAAAATTTCTCTAGAGCATAAAGAGGCCTGACAAAAATATTTATTGTGGCTCTGTTTATAATAGGGAATTGTTAGGATAGCCAAATAAACTGTATTATATCCAAAGTATGAAATACTATGCAACAGTTAGGAAGAACAAGGTATATCTAAGTCTAATAAATTGCTATCCTACTATTGAAGAAACAAAAGCAAGCAGCTAAAAGATACTTTCAGTACGTCTCTTAAGACATATCTTAAGAAAATTGTATTTTCTGTTGGTTCACTTATGACAGAGGCATGTAAATGTGTAGGAAATAGTCTTTGAGGACTCATACCCAACTGAAATCAGTGGCTACATTAGAAAGGGAGAGGGAACGAGGAATAAACCCTACTCATTTGTTCATCATTCATCCATTCTTTCACTTCAGTCATCCTTTCATCTATTCATACATTTCTTCATTCCAACAAAACTTTTTGAGTAAATTTAACATATATGCATAAGGTAACATGCTGAGTTCCCCAGGGATAGAGAATGTATAGACACAGTCCTTTCTTGGCCTTTATCCTAACATAGCTTATAATTGAGCAGGTAGGATTGGACAAGTACACCAGTATATCAATAATACGAGAGAGAATATAGGAGAGATGGAGGGAGAGAGGGAGAGAGAAAGAGAGACATACACGCATACTAAGGCTTTTCAAGGTATGGCTTCTAAATTGAGATCTGAAAAAGGAGTAGAAATTGTAGCCAAATTCTGGGCATGGAATGGGAAAAAATTCCAGGCAGAGGAAATTTTATGTGCAAACAAGTAGAACAAAGAGCTTAAATACTGTGGGAGTAGAAGTAGCTTAGTACTTCTAGAGTGTAAATATTAAACTGTGGTGATGTGGAATCTAGAAAAATGGTACAGATGAACCTATTTTCAAAGCAGAAATAGAGACACAGACATAGAGAACAAACATATGGACACCAAGGGGCTGGTGGGGAAACGGGGGGTGGGATGAATTGGGAGGCTCGGATTGACCATATATACACTACCATGTATAAGATAGATAACTAGTGAGAACCTGCTGTATAGCACAGGAGGCTCTACTTAATGCTCTGTGGTGACCTAAATGGAAAGGAAATCCAAAAAAGAGGGGATATATGTATACATTAACTGATTGACTTTGCTGTACAGCAGAAACTAACACAACATTGGAAAGCAACTATACCCCAATTAAAAAATATATATTAAACTGTGGTGTGAAATGAGAGACATACAGACTTTTACTAATGTGTAGTCTTTATTTTTTATTTTATTTTATTTTATTTTTTGCGGTACGCAGGCCTCTCACTGTTGTGGCCTCTCCCGTTGCGGAGCACAGGCTCCGGACGCGCAGGCTCAGTGGCCACGGCTCACGGGCCCAGCCGCCCACGGCACGTGGGATCTTCCCGGACCAGGGCACGAACCCGTGTCTCCTGCATCGGCAGGCGGACTCTCAACCACTGCGCTACCAGTGAAGCCCCTGTAGTCTTTATTTTAACGCTGTAATTTTGATGGCATCAACCAAAAATTTGTTTCCCTTTTATAGTAACTCACCCATAATTAATGTTATAAGTACCTGATCATCATTTAGTCAACATTTAACAGATACTTATTGAGTCATGACCTAGTGCAGTATGATGTCTTGGGTGTTAAATTCAGATTTCACACAAGGGGGAAAATATTCCTAAATAAGTAGCATTTTTATTCCTTAATACAATTTGGAATGGAGAGATAGCAAGAAAAAGAAGATAGTGCAGATGTGAAAGCAGGGGCCGGATTCAACAAGTCTTTTCCATGAAGAAAATTTAAAATTTTATAGTGGTTTGCAAGACGTATGTTCATGATATTTCAGAAGAAGGATTATTACTAGGGAAAAAAGAACTACCACTAGTTTTATAAACCAAGAATTTTAAATAAGAATATGTTTTGCAATGGAATTTTTTCAATACCCTGTTAATTCCATCACTTTGTGTGACAATCCAAATCATAGGTATCAAATTATTCAAGTAATTTAAAATATATACTTTGTTATATCTATTTCTCTTCTTCCTCTCCTCTCTCTCATCCCTTAAGAATATCTCATTATGTTACATCTTTTTTTTTTTTTTTTTTTTTTGCGGTACGCGGGCCTCTCACTGTTGTGGCTTCTCCCGTTGCGGAGCACAGGCTCCGGACGCGCAGGCTCAGCGGCCGTGGCTCACGGGTCCAGCCGCTCCGCGGCATGTGGGATCTTCCCGGACCGAGGCACGAACCCACGTCCCCTGCATCGGCAGGCGGACTCTCAACCACTGCGCCACCAGGGAAGCCCTATGTTACATCTTAATGATTCTTTAATTTACATTTGGCCAAATAAAATATGAAACAACACTATCACAATAGCCACTTCAGTAATCAAGATGATAATATAATAATGGAATGTTAAAATATTGTCTCATTTAAAATAAATGTAATTTAAAATATCATATCTCTAATTCAGACTGTTTCCAGACAGCCCACTGGACATCTATTTAGAAAGCATGTGGAATATCTCAGTGAAGTGTCACCATGGAGAATATTAGAAAAGGAAAACAAAATTTAAGAGCAGCAGGGGAAAAAGTTTAATGGATTTGAGTTTGAGTTTGTTGAGCAGTGTATTTGGAGTGACCTAGAACATACCTATAAATATCAAGAAGGAATTCATTCAGTCATTTCACAAATATTTATTAAGTGCTTACTTGGTACCTGGCACCATTCTAGATGCTTGTGATTCATCATTGACTAATTCAGTAGCAGCTACAAGTTCCTTTTGGATTTGTGAAATTATTGTCAATACACATTCCCCAGACAACTTCTTTTTAAAATTTTCTTGACATTGAGGGCAAACCTGGGATTGTGAGCTCAGTGGAACACATGCCATCTGACTGATTGACAGTTATGATTTATACTTATTATTTCATATCCTGAAAGCTTAAATGCATTAACTTTTAACTGTAATTCTGCTGATTGTACTTCAAATTCTTCTTGGTTTAGGCTAAATATTTTGTTTTATTCATTAGCTAATTTTTTAAAATTTGTATTTCTAACATTGCATTGATGAAAGTTTTATTCTCAACAGAGATAACTTAGTTTCTCTTTTCCATTTCCATTTATTTTACTAAAATTGAAAACAAAAATGAATGAGGATTAGATTTTAATCCAATCCTAAACTCTTATCCCAATGAAAGACTACAGTATCTTTCTACGACTTCATGAGAGATTTGAGCACAGATTTAAGGTCTGACTTGCTATCACCCCTTCCCTCCCTCATGGCAATTTCATTGGCGATATCATTTCTCTTCAAACTTCACATGATAGAGAAAGAAAAACCAAAGGGAGAAAGTGGATTGGTAGGAAGCTTAAGGGAAAGAAAGGTGTCAAGATCCTTCAGGCATAAAATCAAATTTGAAACACTTGAAACTCCTAAGAGGATAGGAAGCTAGATAAGGGTCTGAGGTTGCATACAGAAAAGATATAATCCATAAGAAGTTATAAGTGGGAAGAAACATAATGCCATAGGTAGAGGAAAAATAAACTACTCCACATAATAGGATATAGTAGAGAATTAGTAGGGAATTATCTTTTTAAGATGTTTTCACACACACCAAACACACGCACACACCCCTACAATGATGTTCAATGGTAGATGGATTCTTTTATATATGTGTGTATGTTTCTTCCTCTCTTCCTCTCCCTCTCTCCCTATCTCCTCCCTCCCTTCCTCTGTCTCTCCTATATTCTCTCTTGTATCATAGATATCCTGGTGTACTTGTCCAATCCTACCTGCTCAACTATAAGCTGCATTAGGGTAAAGGCCAAGAACGGACTGTGTCTGTGCATTCTCTGTCCCTGGGGAGCTCAGCATGTTACCTTACACATAATATGTTAAACTTACGCTAAATATTTTTGTTGGAATGGAGAAATGTATGAATAGATGAATGGATGACTGAGGTGGATGAATGGATGACTGAGGCGAATAAATGGATGAATGCTGAACAAATGAGTAAGTGAAAAAATCAATGAGTAACATATTATGTCTTAGAAACAATGCAATTTAAACTTAAATTGATGGAAATGCTAACGCAAGTCCAGTTTCCTAAGAAGCATACTCTGAGACAAAGATCAAAGTTTATTAGAAATGCTATTGAGATCAAGGCCTGTGGGGAGTGAAGGAAGCATGCTTGGGCAGAGGGAGGAGTTAAACTACAAGTCATTCACAGCAGGAGCCTCAGCTGATCCCATTTGATGCCAGGACTTGCACAGACAAGTCATTGGACAAAGGCTGTCCCCAAAGAAAGGTCACACATTTGGAGAGGGACTAAGTTGATGTCTCAGTGAGAAAGATTTAGTAGCAAAGAAATGAATATTTGTTCCTGTAGATGGAAGATCTAGACGTGTACCATAGCATCCACAAACACATAAAACAAATTATGTTTACCATTTCTCTAGAAGGCAAATCTGGGGACAAGAAACGGAAGGGAGAAAGATTTCCACTCAAAATAAGGAATGATTCAATAATTTTCATCTTTTAAAAATCATTAGAATGGAAATATCCCAACAGAGCCTCTATAGTATTTTTTGTTTATTTTATTTTGTTTTTTATTAAAATATAGTTGATTTACAATCTTGTGTTTATTTCAGGTGTACAGCAAAGTGATTCAATTATGCATATATATTCTTTTTCAGATTCTCTTCCCTTATAGGTTATTATAAAATATGGGGTAGAGTTCCCTGTGCTATACAGTAGGTACTTTTTGGTGATCTGTTTTATATATAGCAGTGTGCGTATGTTAGTCCCAAAGTCTTTTTTGTTTTGTTACATAAGTATTATAAATCAGATAGCAAAGTGAGGAGGCAGGATTTCCCAGCTTAGGGAATCTCATTTTACATTTTTCTGTAAAATGTATCTATCTATATAGAGATAGATAGATGTGTGTATATAGATATAGATACATCACTCTAATTCATACTCAGTGGAATTTAAACAGAAGTTTATAGTGAGATTTTTAAAACGTTGTATCATAAAATAAATTTATCAGAATTCCAGGATGAACCTATGAATAACAGTAATTAGAATCTTGGGCTATGTGGAGAAATGGGTGAATAACACCATATATTTTTCACAAGGGTGGTAAAAATCTAAGGTAGGGAAATAGGAGAATTAAGGAGTAGGAAAAATGAAAGGACATTGAATATTGAGTGAGTTTAATTCAGCTACATTTTTCTGAGGGAAAGCAACTAGGTGCTTTCATATGAGGAAAGGAAACTAGGAATTGTTGAACCCTGCTGAGTGCCAGACCCTGGCTTTATCTATATCATCAGTGTAATAATAGCAAGGTGTTATTTAGCATGAACTGATTACCAGACACTCTTTTAAGCACTTTACATGTATTAATGCATATATTGCACCAAAACCATTTGAGGTACATATACTAATATTATTCTCATTTTATGCTTGGGGAAACTGAGGCATAGAGAGTTTTAGTAACTTGCCCAAGGTCATGGTGCTAGAAAGTGGTAGTGCTGAGATTTGAACCTGGGGTAATATGAGATATTGCCTCTCATCTTATTTAAAAGATTGGTCTTCATTGTTGGCTGCAGAATGATGTGAAGTATACCAAATTGAGAAATAACTCCAAAGTGCTGAGATAAGATTGCCAATCAAAATGAAAGTGGTCCAAAATGAAATGAAAAATTCGCCTTAACAAGGATTTTCTAAAGCAAGTTTGACACATCTCTATTGGTAATAAATCACTCCTTTGTGGCTTTTGAATATGCAGCTTGCATCCTGATAGATTGTATATGTCAAATCTTCCTACTTAAGGGTCCCTAATGTATAAACTATGTTGCTCTTCTGGTTTTCAGTGTTCTCTGCTGCCTCTAATATAGAAAAGCTCCTAAAAAGTTAAAATGATGTGTTCTAGGGAGGAAGAATTGTGTAGTGGAGTTGGTAGGACTGAGGTTTTATTCCAACTTTATCATTCGCTAGTGAAAATTTGGCTAAATTACTCACTCTAAGCCTCAGTTTTCTTGCCTGTTGAATGGATTGTGATACCTACCTTTAAAAAAAGTCATAAAATATTCAGTGAGATAACATATCCATAGCTCTTGGCACATCACATGGGCTGAATACATGCTGTCTTAATTCTCCTTTATCTCTCAGTCCCGTAACTTGCCTCAATCTTTAATTCATAGAAGGTAGTGGATAGATTCCTCTGAAAGGAATTCTAATTCAATAGTCTGAAATATACTAACTCAACACAATTCTCTGAACTATATCCTACCTTGCTGTTTCTTTCGTCCATTTCAATGAGCATTAGTTTTTGGGGGTTTTTTTTCCCCTTGAAGGCTACTTATAAAAGAGAGGGGAGAAATAAAATGTAATATATTTTCTTTCATTACTTTTTTTGATAGGTAGAAAACTAACACTGTCAAAGACGAAAGTGGAAACTCTAAGAAGGTTACAACCGTTAGCTAATGTAAGGCTTTGGTTTTTCTCTATAGATTTATTTATACCACCTCTATCCTTCCCAACCGCAATAAATAAGAAATGGTTGAGGTTATGTTTAGCAGGACAAGTAGGTATATTTTGCTGGACAGCTTGATGATGGGCCAGGAAGATCTTGAATGGAAGCGCCACACTTTCATGGTTCTTTAGTTATTTTATGACAATGATAGGGAAGACTGATGGAGTCACTGCTTTCCTGTTAGTGAGCTGTTCTAGGCTGTGGTGAGTTTATGATTAATCAGTTGACATTGGAAGAATTATAACCTTTGTTTTTAACATTTGACTTTTGGGGCATATTTCATCTCATCAAATTACCTGTTTTGAATGTTATAATTTTTATTATAGACCTATGTATTTTTTTTTAACCAGTAACTTATACATACAATCAACTCTCACTTTGCAGAAGCCAATTATTCAGTCTAATAATTACCTAGTCTCTCTGGTTCCAGGTTTCCCCCTTGTTTGCCCTTCATTGGCCATTCTTCAGCAGCTCTACCCCAGGGAACAGGGAGGAGGTAGGTTACTTAGGTGAGTCTCACATGAGATGGTTGGACTTCAGGGTTTTCAAAGGTCCACTAGTGAAAACATCAAATGCAGGGCTATATAGTGAGATTGCATTTTCAGTGGAGGTTACTTTTCCATGTCAGTATAGAAAATAATATGCAGTCTTCTTGCTCTTAGTATTTAAAGCCAGATTCATAGTTATAACAACAAAAATACTGACTGATGGTGTGTATTTGTGTCTGTGTGTATTTGTGTATCTGTATGTGTAAGAATATATTTTGCCAACACTTTGTCGTTCTTCATGGAATCTTTACAGCGCTGAAGCTGCATCATTCTAATGTCTCATATCACAGATATATTATTTGTAAACATAGCTCATGCATACACCTTTGGCAGGGCAATTGCATCATCTTATTCATCTCAACATCTCCACTGCCTAGAATTTGCCCGACGGTCTTTAGGAAGAGAGTGTTGCTGCTGAACGAGTAAATGAATGAATGATGAATGAATTTTTAAAGAACAAAATCAGAGCACAATTTAAATCACTCTTCATATCACATATGAGATGCCATATTTCTGTTTAGTATTCCCAGCTGAAAAGTTGACTCTGTGGAATTGCCAACATTAATCCTGGAAAACAAACCATTAAAGTAGCAACCCTCCACAGAAGTGCTCTGCGTAATTCAACAATGCATGCTCTCTCTTAGCTACCGCCTGAGCATTGGCACCCGATGCAGAGACTTGGCATCGTTGGGAAGCAGACAAAGAATCCACCAAGAGCCTGGAGACAAGGTTGATGTATTCAGTTCATTCTTCATCTTGCATCATTACTGCCAGTCATGTCCTCACAGCTATGGGGGACTTTGTTCATTTTCTAGCGCCTACATTACTACATAAGCTTTCATAATCTGACTGTCAGAAATATCTCAGGGTGAGCATTGTACCTAGGAAAGATTGGCATAACATGGCCAGGGACACAGCAAGGGATGTGTGAGAAACAACGGTCTGGCCTTGCTTGTGCAGCCTTTTTTTTCTCTCTCTCTTCCTCTGAGTAATCAGGTCCAGGGAAATGTCTGTACTAGTCAGACCCAGTTATACTATGCCAGCCCTTTGTACTATGATCTGATTCTGGCTCCTCTTGCCGCATTAAGGTATTTAAAAATAAAGAAAAGAGGGCTTCCCTGGTGGCTCAGTGGTTGAGAGTCCGCCTGCCGATGCAGGGGACACGGGTTCGTGCCCCGGTCCGGGAAGATCCCACATGCCGCGGAGCGGCTGGGCCCGTGAGCCATGGCCGCTGAACCTGCGCGTCCGGAGCCTGTGCTCCGCAACGGGAGAGACCACAACAGTGAGAGGCCCGCGTACTGCAAAAAAATTAATTAATTAATTAAATAAAATAAAGAAAAGGATTTTTTGAAGAAAATGATGAAAATAACTGGGGAAATTTTTGGATGCTATCATTTTAATGGTTTTCATAGTTATATCATACCACTTACTTTTAGGAAGGGAGAGGAACCCCTGCACATACACACACAACTTCAATTTATATCCATTCCTGTATGTTTATGGAATTTTGATCTTCCATGAGCTATGAAGGCAGCATGTGGAAATTCAGCTGCTCCCCCAAAACTTCCCCACTGAGAAGCCAGGCTGATAATAATTCTAGTTATTTTGTGCCAGACTAATAATAATTCTGACTATTTTGTGCCAAAAAACAGGTTCTTGGTTCTTCACTATTGTGGAGGTTCTGAGCCTTTCCACCTGTCTGTGGACTGCTGGGTGTTGGGCTGAGGTGGGACAAATACAACACGTGCCGGGCGGGGGCCATTCTTCCATCTCCTTCCTCACCTGCCACTCTGCCCTCTCTGAATCACCACCCAGGACTGGAGTAGCTTTGGTCCTAGGCCGGCACCAGCACGATAACACATACTGCCTCATTGCAGTATGATGAATGAAGAGTTTTAGTGAAACTGGCCCAAACTGCGCTGGCAAGCTGCCTTATTTTTGTGTTTTAAATGGGAGTGATCCATCAGCCACGCGCAGCATCTCTGTCTCGGCATCCCTCCCGATGCGCTTGCCGGTCCCTCCTCACCGAGCTCTCTCTTCTGCTCGTCTTCCGTCCTTGACCAGTGGGGCCACGGGTCTGTGCACCCACCGTCCCCCTTCGTATCACTCAGCGCTGCTGATGCCCTGGGTGAGCGGCTGCGTGACCCTGTGCTAGCCACTCCCGACTTCATTCTCCCTAGCCCGGGATGCGGCAAGCTAATGTGGTACAGTGTCTGGCGGATATTAAATACACGTGCCGGCTGCGCCCTCATTAGAGTTGCCTATCTCCCCCGAGAGTGGTTGTAAATCAAACTATGAATCATGACTTTTTAAAAATGGGAAAACGTACATGAACACTAAAGGGGGGGAAATCCTCCAAAAATAATAAATATAAACAAAGAGGAGGGATGACACCTTAATCAAGCTGGCTGGGAGCAGTCAAGCAGCTCAGCGTTTGGCCAGAGTGGAAACGAGAGTTTTGTTAGATGGTTCTTTCTCCTGTTGTTTGTTTCATCATTAAAAAATAAAAAACAAAACAAAACAAGGACATGACAGAGACTTATTTTTCCTTGTTTCTGGGGGTTTGTTGAAAGCAGAGTGTGTGGCAAGAAATGCAAGCGCAGTCTGCATAGTTGTGTGAACGGTCACAGGGTGGCTTGAGTTTCATTAACCAGGAGTTTCAATGAAAGAGAGAGGAAAATAAAGGGAAGAAACCTGAAAGGCTGGATGTTCCTCTCACAGTAGAATTTTCTATAAAATACCATACCTTGAGAATCATAGGCCTGAAATATACTCCAAACCTTTTTTAGACTACGTTCTAACTCATCCCAAACCTTCCATGCTATTGTAAGAATCTCCATCTCTCAGGGTAGCTGTAGGATTACATGGCATCATACAAAAGAAAATATTGTTGAGACTCTAAAGTCATTATTTACATGTTTTTGTGCAGTTTGGGGATGGAGATATCCAGCCAAATAATCAGAGCTATTCATTTTCCTTCAGAAAGTAAGCCTGCATTGCTCAGCCACTGTCTGGTCTGGAGCGTAGCATGCTGTGAAGTGCACCTTTAAATAGGAAAATTTACAGTTGTCTTTATTGGACTTGACTATTTGATGTGGGAGGAAAGTCCGAGGCTGAGTGATGCAGTGTAATCAAGTCACAGGAATTCAGAGGTTAATATGGATTGGTTTGGTTGGAGAAGGGTCCATGTAGAAGGTGGGGCTGAATGTCTTTGGGGAATGAGGGTTGTACCATGAGCAAACCAAATGGAGAAAAGGCCTTAGTGTGTTTGGGGAACAGTGTAGAGGACAGTCCCTTGGGTAGCAGGACAGATAATAGAAGGTGAGACTACTGGCTGGCTCTACTGAGGGTAGCTGAGAGAGAGCTTTCAAGAAAACTCCAAGCAGCACAGGGATTCTAGGTGACATATCTATCACCTGTTTCCTTTTGTTTTGTTTGCCTGTGGGAATAACCACGCCTGGTTATTGGCAGCGTAAGAGGTGGAGAGAGACCCTGGGCTCCATTGCTGTTTTGCTACTAAATTTTGGTCCCATGTGGTGGCAGTAGAAACAATTATTGCTAGGCCTTGGTATATGGAAGAGCCACTTGGGACTTGGGAGACTGGCCATATTGCCCAGTTCCCAATGTGTCATCTGTCTTCCATCTCCGTCTTCAGTACTTTTAAAGACACATGGCCAGGGAACCATGGGAAGAAGTTAGACCATTCACACCGGTCTATACACAGAAAGGTATCAGGCAGAGAGGGGACCACCAGTTGGGTTCAAAGGAAGATTAGTTTGCTAGAGTTGCCATAACAAAGTATCACGAACCAGGATGTTTTGTGTTGGCAGGATTGGTTTCTTCTGAGGACTGTGAGGGAGAATCTGTTCCTTGCTTCTCTCCTAGCTTCAGGTGGTTTGCTGGCCATCTTTTTTTTTTTTTTTTTTTTTGCGGTACGTGGGCCTCTCACTGCTGTGGCCTCTCCCGTTGCGGAGCACAGGATCCGGACACGCAGGCTCAGTGGCCATGGCTCACGGGCCCAGCCGCTCCGCGGCATGTGGGATCTTCCCGGACCGGGGCACGAACCCGTGTCCCCTGCATCGGCAGGTGGACTCTCAACCACTGCGCCACCAGGGAAGCCCTGCTGGCCATCTTTAATGTTCCTTGGCTTGTAGACATATCGCCCCAATCTCTGCCTTCATGTTCACATGGCATTCTCCCTGTGTGTGTGTGTGTGTGTGTGTCTGTGTTCAAATGTCTCCTTTTTATAAGGGCAACAGCCACATTGGGTTAGAGGCCCATCCTACACCAGTATCACCTCATCTTTAACTAATTATATCTGCAACAACCCTATTTCCAAATAAGGTCACATTCTGAGGCACGGGGGGTTAGAACTTCAATGTATTTATTTTGGGAGTGCATGATTCAACCCATGACAGCAAGGATAAGCAATAGTGTTCTTTCCAGTTACACCAGAGATGATTTTTTTTCTCTACAAAATGCAGTAATTAAAGGCTCATTGATTAATTTGATATGCTTTTCAGTAATTATCTAAGTTCATATTTTGGGGGAAGGTGGGGGCCAAGAAGATCTCCCAACAAACTACCCTCTTGTTAATCTCCTCCAGTTTGCTGTAGCAGGACCCTTTTCTGGAAAGGCTTGTACCTTAATCTTTGTCTATAATTGGGTATCCTCCCAGCAGACTGTTTGTTGTCTCACTCACTGAGACCCTCCAGGAAATACAGTTTTCTTTGTACTGGTACGAAAGAAAAAAGGAACGAAGGAAGGAAGGAGAGACCCCAGAGTGGGAGAAAGAGAGAGAGGGGAGGGGAGGGGGGGTAGAGAGGGGGAGAGAGAAAGAAGACAGGAAAGGGAGGGAAGAAATGGCAGGAAGGAAGAACTGAGGGGAGGAAGAAAATGGTCCCCCTCTTCCCACCTGTAAGAACATCCTGCCGGAGTGCCTCTCTCCACTCAGTTCTGAAGCTCGGGGATTGCAGCAGCATCTCTGACTGCATCTATGCAACATCTAAAACAAGGGGGCGCGTTCTAAGTAGTATGGTGATGATTAGAAAGAAGTAAAGGAATTTTTTAAGACATTAACATTGAAAAAATGGCTCTGGGTGTGCTTTATGTAAAAATAATATTTTCAAAACACATCTGCCTATTGAACATTACAGTAAAAACACGTGGCAAACATTTTCACAGTTTTCCACCAGGGGGTGCTCCCCCCAATAGAACGAAATGAGAAAACTTGAAATATTTGATGGTTTGAACGGCCCCAAAGAAAACATTTGTTTCTGCCCAAATCATGAAAACAAACATTTTTTTTTTTCCTTTGGGAAACAAGCATATTGGCTCATGAAATGAGGTTTGGGAAAAAAAACACACACACACACACACAAAATAGCTTCTATAGCGTATATGTGTATATTTTAAGCCTGCCTGAAGGAAGATAAAACTGAGAGCTGGCTGATGATAGGTTTGATTATTTAGAAATTGAAAAAAGAGTCCCAGTGAGATGTCTTAGACCATTTCCATCTTAAGAACTTTTAACTTTTAGAACATTAAATGCAATCAGAGGGACAGAAACCAATTCTCCTGACTCCCATAAAACTCTTAAAAACATGCATTCTACATAACGTAGAGAGTTGAGCCCCCTTAGAAGCTACGTAGGAATTAGTAGTAACAAGTGAGCGTTCCAAGATCTGATTTTGCCCAGATTCTACCAAGCGCCAGTTTGCTATGTCGTATACCTGAGATCCTGCCCTTGAGAAATGTTTATGCAAGTCACCAACAGTCCTACTTTTAAGAACTTAATCTTAAAACTTAGAACCCAGAATTTACTCGTATGGTGTGGAGCTCAAGGAACAGATTTCTTCGAAGCAATTTACATCATGAACCTTCTTGTTTTTATACAAATTTTTTTTTTTTAATTCAAGGCATAAGGTAATACTTTTTGGGGAATATTACTATAGCTCATATGCCCCTGCCCTCACCGAAGAAGAAAATAGGGCTCCTTAAGCTTAAATTAATTGCACTGAAATGTCTAAGGCAGAAGTCAGAAGAAGTGGTCCCCACCTCCTTTCCAGGCTGCTCATTCACTCATGGCCATTCCTGCTTATGAATCAGCTCTGGAGAAGGAAAAGGAAGACGAGGACGCTTTTATGGCTAAAGGAGCCTTGAGTTTCCTTTGCTCTTTATAATACAATAAATTGATAATTCCCTTCACATCTCATAGGCCTGATACACTTAGCCTTACTACCTATTGAGAAAGCTAAAACCATGCCTCCTTTTACAAAGATATATTTTACAATTTCTAGAAAATTCACAGCAACCATATTGCCACAGTGAATCACCTCAGAGAACAATACTGATTTCTGTTCTGGCACACTGTTCCAGAAAACAGCTCTGGGTTCTCACTAGCAAGATAGCAGTTCTATACAGAATCGTTTGTATCATTATGTGGAAAATTATAACCCTAAAAATTTCCCCAACCTGTTTCTTTATTGGATTCTGCTTCCCAAAATGAGGGCAAATAAAAAGGTATCTGAGAATTAGAAGGGTGAGCAGGTGGGGCTTAATTCCATATTGCATGCATGTGATGCTCTCCTTTTTATAGCTCCTGCTTAAATAAGCTTGAAAATAAAGCCATGGATCGATGGCCTGAGATGTATCATTACTGAGAATGCAACCCTGGGATTAACTTAACCAGCTCTTCTTCTATGCAATGAACAGGGCTGACCCTAGGGATCTCAGACATATGCTCTGGCCTGGTGTGCCCCTTTGTACTGCGTGCAACCTAACCTGGGTCCCGCATTACCAGACATTAATGGAGAGGGGAAATGGCAGAAACCTCATTGCAGTAGGAAGATAAATAGGGAGTAATAGTTTTAGGTAGCCTTTTATGGTTTGCTGATTTTAATAGTAACATCAACAACTCTCTTTGAGTGACAAGTATGTGCCAGGTACCTCTCATACATTATTTTTGAGCCTTGCATCACCTCTATAAGCACTAGTTTCAATTTTAGAGATGAAAAATCTTCCAGCCACAAAGAAGTTAAGTAAGTTGTCCAGGAGTCATGCAGCTAGATTGTGGCTAATTTTTATTTGAACCCAGGCCTCTTGTCTTCAAACTCCATTCTCTTTCCCTATGTCAAGTACATGTTACGTGGCACCATCATGGACTTTTATGTTCTTGTGCAAGAGTGGCATTTCATGAAGTGGCTTGGTCACTTATTCTTTGTGTGACTCTGAACAAGTTACTTAGCTCTCTTGATATCCGACTTCTTATTTATAAAATGGGGACAATAATATCACTTAATGCATAGAGTTATAATCAGTATTCATAAGTAAATACATGTGAAGCCTTTTGAAAGTGCTTTGAATGCACTAAGCAATATATAAAACTTAGTTGTTATATTAATAATACTATTGTTGAAATTCAACATATGTGTAAAGAGCCTTCCTGAGGACACTTCAGAAAGGAGTAATATATCTGAGTTATAAGCTCCCAGAGGGCAGACACATGCTTATATGGTAGGAGGGATAAAAGGACTTGCGTCCACACCATTTAGTTTAAAAGGTAGTTAACTGACATCAAAGTAAAGAGAAATTTCAGGAGTGAAACTCTGATATTCTAGGAACTTGGACAAATGTGCTCTGAGTCCATTAAATATTTCACATAACAGTTCTTGCTTTGGCTCCGGGCAGGAACTGCCACGTAGGCCAAATCTTTTATTCTGGACGTAGACAACCAGAGAGGAAAAACGGCATGGCAGAGTGGTGAGGGGTTATGAGACTGAAGTCTCGTGGTGAGCCAATAGAGAAGGGAAAAAAAAAGAAAAACATTAGTACAATATCATTTGTTTATCATGTAAGTTTTGAGAGACTTCATACAATTCATGTTGGGAGACAAATATCTTACCCTCTGATTTTTCCTTCTTCCCTGCCATCCATGCTCCCTGAACTCAGGTTCTTTGTTTCCTCAAAAGGCAGTTAGCTTGACCAGCTTTCCTGATGTTTTCTTTTGAAAACGATAAAGGAAATGGAAAAGCCGCTCTCCCACGGAGAGATAAAGATATGTCACTTTCACACACGTCTTCCTTTTTCTCTGCTGTTTAAATGGTGGTGCTCATAAGGTGGGAGGCTGAGAGTGCCGTCTGCCTTGTGTGACATTCCAGGGAGAGACCCTGCCCTCAAGCCCTGTCCCCTCCCTACCTTATTCAGCCTGACTCAGAACCCGCCTCCCAATCACGTCCTCAGCCACAGCTTAGCTGCCTGGTCACCTCTTTCCAGGGCCTACATTTCAACCTTATTCTGCAGCATCTGTAGCATTCTAGAAACCTCACACTTCTGCCTGTACACCTGCCCTACAATATTTCGTGTTATTCCATTCGGTGACCACACACAAGCTTGTCGCTGAGGTGCTCTAAATCTTGCCCAAACAATCTGGTCATGATTCTATCCTGACAGGTCCATAGCCCTGCAAGTGGGGATTAAAAACACAGAATGTGAGCTCTAAAAGGAAGTCTCAGTATCATCTTGTTTACCAGCTTTCGTTTTCAGTTGAGGCAGCTGATGTCAATGTCATTGTTTGTGAATAACCCCAAACCAGAATCCAGGTTTGCTGCAATGGAGGTACTGTGTCTTCCTTTGTGTCACGTGGCATAACTTCAGGTTAATACTATCCGATTTGTTTTGATTGTTATGACACATAATTCCTGTCTGAAGTGTCTCACTTTTAACTTCAATTATAACCCCTGAGTTCTTTTTTTAAATCTCTCTCTCCTCAGTGTACCCATGGGTAGTCAAAATGAGTGGCATTTTACATGGTATAATTAAAGAAGCTCTAAGAAATTCCTACTGCGTGTATTTCCAGGGACAGCCTAATTCTTGGGACTCAAAAAAATCAATCTTTCTAATCTTAATAATTTATAACTGCATAAAATATTATGCAATTTTATATTTTCAGATTTATAATCAGAAACATAATAGAGTAAGATATTTATTAAGTACTTTTTATTAAAGAATTTTAGATGTGTAAGTAATAGCACCAGTAAATTTTTAAATTTGTCAAGAAACTATGACTGAAATAATTGTGTTCAGGTTCTCGTGAGGAAGCAGTAGAGAGTCCAGTGCTTCCGGGAAATTATATTCATTTCCTTAATCTCTAAATATATAGATAATACTATGGCAGTATATCTATTATGTAATGTATTTATTTTAAGTAGAGTAATTAAAAAAATAAAAACAATGGCTTCAAGTGGTGATTCACATCACATACTTTAGAACGGGAATAAATGTAAAGATGTCTAAATTGAGATTATTTTTCCCTGGCCTGGGCCTAGTAAGTCATCATTATTGGTGTTGGGGCCCTGGAAAATGCATTTAAAGCAGCTAAACAGTTGCTTCTGCTATATCAGAACCTCACTTTGATAAAACCTGGTTTAAAGATTTGTTTGCCCAATGGCAAAGGTTTCCAAATAACATTATATTCATATTCAACCATACTTGCATCAGTTATCAATAAGTATTGGAGAATTTTGCTTTTAAAAATGCTAAGACTACTACGCCAGTTCCTACTTAAAGCCCCTTCTAAGAATGTTGCTGGTCAAAGGGTTGAAGAGCTGGGGCTCAACTATGACCCTATCAGCTTGCCTCTGGAGCCTCAAATGTTTGCTGTGGTGGAGAGGTCGAGTCCTAGGACCGGACAGTGCCAGCAGTGGGAAGTGAGGGGCTTGCTTCCTTAGCCTAGTCTGTCCCCCTGGAGGTCTAGGCTCTCTAATTGACTAGCAAATATTTATCTTCATAATTCCTCTCAATTCTGTTGCTGCATAGAGAGATTGTGGAGAGCTGGGGGAAGGCAACACATAGGACTGTGCTGAGATTATCCTATTAGTGATGAACTCCAGCAGTGTTGAAGCCTAAATGTTTCCATCCCAAGACTGGCCTCAATATAAGTATAATGTAATTGACATACGTAATTTAAAATGTTCTAGTAGACACGTTTCTAAAAATATAAAAATAAATAGGTGAAATTTTATAATGTGTTTTACACATTTATTTTATATTTGTAATAGTCACATTTCAAGTGCTAAATAGCCACATGTAGCCAATAGCTACTGTATTGGACATCAACGTGTCAAAAGATTAGAATTTGTTTTTAATAATTATTTTAGAAACACCAAATAAACACTGGTATCAAAAGTAACTTTGGGGGGCTTCCCTGGTGGCGCAGTGGTTGAGAGTCCGCCTGCCGATGCAGGGGACACGGGTTCGTGCCCCGGTCCGGGAAGATCCCACATGCTGCGGAGGGGCTGGGACCGTGAGCCATGGCCGCTGAGCCTGCGCGTCCGGAGCCTGTGCTCCGCAACGGGAGAGGCCACAACAGTGAGAGGCCCGCGTACCGCAAAAAAAAAAAAAAAAAAGTAACTTTGGGACATTGAAAAATATATGACTTATTAATAACTGATTTAGAAAATACTTTGCCAAATTTCTGAAATTACTAGTGGTGTTTCCCAATTGTGCTTGCCTTTTATTTGCATGAACTTGTCCAAAATATGTGCTCACAGTCAAAGGAAGGAAGGAAGGCAGGTAACAGTAGCTTTTAACTGTCAAAGAGGAATTCTCACTTCAGGCAATAGCTACATGAATCAAGAAGCCCCTATCAGGCTCAGTAGTTCTTTCTGAAAATCTTTGGTTCCTTTACATATTCAAAACCATCAGAATCCCCTGGGAATTGTTTGGAAAAAAAAAAAAAAATCAGAGTGGAGTCTGAACAGAGCAGCAAGCGTGCTGTTTCCGAGAAAGGGTGCTGAGATGGTAAGGAAGGGCCATTTCTGTAGCTCAGATTGCTAGAGAGCTTATCTGACTTTCCACAGGCAGTGACAGCGGACGATTTATTCTGATGCTTCTCAGCTCATGGGAACCAGTAGGGTGTGACAAGAATGGTTTGCCTCAGACACACACATCATAGTTTCCTTTAGGAGTTTTTAAATAATAATACTGTTTATTTCCACAGAAAAGGGCAAACTCAGATATTTTGGGACCTTGGCCTGGGCACACATGACCACCCATTGGGGGTTCTTCACTGGACTGATCTTATGAAAACTCTAAGGAATCACTTCAGATCTGCTCTTGATTGGTGTCCTAACAAAGGTGGCATGTCAGGGGGAGTTCTGTGGAGGCAAAATACCTTTTATTTTCGCTTTAAAATTGTGGGGCAGGAAATACAATGAGTAAATACAGTATTCAGCCGCTCCAGGAGTGCTTTAGCTGCCCTTTATAGTTGTTTTACATCCTAGAGAGAAGTGATCTCAAGGAAATCAGATTCTAAAGCATTACCTGTCTTACAAATTAAAGCCATCACATTAATTGGGCTAATTAGAAGTCCATTACAGCCTAGAGAATACAGGTTGTTTCCGTTGGGTCCATTACCTCTTATAAAAGATTATCAGCAAAATCCCCAACAGAAAGGGTACCACAAAACTCTCTCCTTCATTTGAAAAGGTTTTGGCAGTAAAGAAATCCATCTCTTCAAGGAAGCTTTCCTAGATCATTTCCATCCCTTTCAAACTGCCTTTTCTGTTCTATGATTTCTCAATGGATTACTTTGTGATGGTGACTCACTGCCTAGCCTTGGTACTACCCTAAACCATACAAAACAACAATAAAATCAACACCATAAAAACACAATAGACTTCACATTTTCCTCCAGTAAATATGCTAGTAAATATGTCTTTCTATTTATGAATAGCTTTAGCGCATATTGTATACCAGGCACGATGTTAAGCACCAGAAATCAACATTGAGCATGATAGATATGACATCTGCCCTCAAGGGGCTTACTATCTAGTTGGGAAGATAAGCATTTAACATAATGCCACAAAAGTACTTATTGCTACTGTGAAAAACTCTACAAAGAAAATCATATCAAAGCTTAGAAGTGAAAATTCCAATAGATAAACAATCCAAAAAACATAAGAAATGTTTCAATTCACCAGTAAACAAAATAGAAATTAAGCAATAACTAAATAATTAAATTGGAGATAAATACTCTTGCAATTTGTCTATCATGCATTCCTGGAGGTGTTGTCTATTTGTAAAACACCTTTGGTAAGCAGTTTCACAATCTACGTAAAATACCATAATACCATAAACGTGTTCACACTCTCTGACTACCCACTTCCAAGACTGTGTTCCAAAGGAGTAAGTTTAAATATACAGGGAAAATACATACATGAAACTATTCACCTATTTTATAATGGTTAGAAATTAGAAATGTTCTAAGTGTCAAAAATGGATATAGTTGAGTAAATATGGAAAATCGCAATTATAAGAGCACAAGGCACTAGATTCAGGCAATTCTAGTTGAAATCCTAGCTCTATTTATTAAAAGTTTTCTTGTCTATCAAGTAGAGATAATTTGTAAAATGCTTATGAAAACAGTACATTTAGAAAGCCAATTTATAGAAGGGTGTCCCCCTTTTCCCCCCTGCTCCTAAGCTGAAATCTGTTGTTTTAGGGCAAGCACGAAATACTTGATTTTTTGTTTTTACCTCAGGACGTCTCAGGCAGAGAAGTTAGAGGCCAAGATTTATCTAGAGCCTGTGTGACGGGTACTGGGCTAGGTGCTTTCATTCTTGATTTTGGTTTATTTTGTTTCATGAGAAGGAGGCATTCCTTACATCAGTGTTAGCATAACCTATCCACTACCCTAAATACAAATGGAAAATGACACTCCTGATGAAGGCTTCCCCTAGCCTTTTCCGCAGAAACCAATGCACACACCTGATATTTGGGTGAGAGGTAGCCGAAATCTGAAATCACTGGAAAGCGCTTTCTTATCTTTACCCTATTTTCGTTGGTTGTCATCACAGAAGAGCAAACTCTGGAAGGAACTTAGCACTTTACAGAATCTGACTCCTCCATGCCTTCTTTGCTACTTCCTTTCATCCAGTGTTTTGCATTCCTCGCTGCACATCAGGATGACTTGGGGAGTGTTTTATATAAATGCCTTCCCCTCCCTCCCCAGCCTGGAGAGATTCTGATTTCCTTGGTCTGGCACAGGCTCTGAGTATTAGAATTTTTTTTTTTTTTTGGAAGCTTTGCAAGTGATTCTAGCTGCAACCACATGGCAGAGTTAGCTTTGCTCCAAGACTCTTGAGAAGAGGGACAATAAAAGTTTGTTGTTGTTGTTGTTGTTAGTGAATGTCGAGAATGTGTGGCTCCTTTCCTCCTTTTGTTCCTAACTAGGAGAGTGAAAGACAGACAGTAATTAGCTTGTTTCTACATTTCTGCTCACCCTGGCACTCCAGACTCAGAAGACTCGTGCAGACTTTTATTTCTCTCTTGAAGTATCATGCATCATTTTTCTATTCCCTTCTCAATGAGATAAATTCTATAATCTGTGACACACTTTTCCCCATTCTTGTCAGGTGCTTTAGCCTGCAACATTTTCTTTTGTTCTTCTGTCTTCATAGGCATTTCAGTATTAGCCCATCATCTTCTTGAAGGAAGTAGAAATGTTTTGAATTCTAATTCCCTCCCAGCTATGGAATGCTGCCATTAAACGCAAACCATTTTCTAGAATTTATGACAGTTTATCCACAGGCTTTTGCTTATTTGTAGATAAAACATATTTGATGTTTCTAATATTTGAGCATACTTTTCAGCCATTTAGCACATGGATTAAGTAGGCCAGTTACATCTGACCAGCTGTTAGAATATAGTATGCTGCTTTGCACTAAACAGATTTTATGATCTTGGGGCATAAACACACTAACATGTCGTTTTTATTGTCCTGGAGCAGGAAAAGTCCTCGCCCCCAATTGAAGAAAGCCATGCCGTCAAACATCTAGTGAGGTTTACAATGCGATGAGCCCTGTTCTAGATGCTATGGATACAGTTGAAAGCAAGACAGAAAGAGCACCTAGGTTTTATGGTGCTTAAACTTTAGTATTTCCGTAGGTTAAGTTCCTGGAAGTGGGATTATAAAAAAAAAAAAGAATTGACTCTGAACAGTTAAAATAATTTCCAATAGATAGATACGTGATAAAAACATAACACATTAAACTTTAATTATAAAATTAATTAGGTCTACTCACCCACCGGGGCGGGTGGGGGCTGGGAGCTAAGGCTCAGGCTTCGGTCGGATCCCAGGGAGAGGACTAGGGTTGGCTGCGTGAACACAGCCTGAGGGGGGCTAGTGCACCACAGCTAGCCGGGAGGGAGTCTGGGAAAAATTCTGGGACTGCGTAAGAGGCAAGAGACCATTGTTTCCTGGTGCACAAGGAGAGGGGATTCAGAGCACCGCCTAAATGAGCCCCAGAGATGGGCGCGAGCCGTGGCTATCAGCGCGGACCCCAGAGACAGGCATGAGATGCTAAGGCTGCTGCTGCAGCCACCAAAATGCCTGTGTGCAAGCACAGGTCACTGTCCACACCTCCCTCCCGGGAGCCTCCCGGGAGCTGCAGCCCGCCGCTGCCAGCGTCCTGTGATCCAGGGACAACTTCCCCAGGAGAACACACAGCGCGCCTCAGGCTGGTGCAACGTCACACCGGCCTCTGCCACTGCAGGCTCGCCCCGCATCCGTACCCCTCCCTCCCCACAGCCTGAGTGAGCCAGAGCCCCCGAAGCAGCCGCTCCTTTAACACCGTCCTGTCTGAGCAAAGAACAGACGCTCTCCGGCGACCTATACGCAGAGGCGGGGCCAAATCCAAAGCTGAGCCCCGGGAGCTGTGTGAACAAAGAAGAGAAAGGGAAATCTCTCCCAGCAGCCTCAGGAGCAGTGGATTAAATCTCCACAATCAACTTCACGTACACTGCATCTGTGGAAGACCTGAAGAGACACAGAATCATCCCAAATTAAGGCTGTGGACTTTGTGTGATTTTGTCTGTGTAGCTTTGCTTTTTACCATTTTTCCTAGGGTTCTGTCTGTCCATCTTTTTGTTTGTTTTTCTATAGTTTTTTAGTGCTTGTTACCATTGGTGGATTTCATTTTTGGTTTGGTTGCTCTCTTCTTTCCTTCTTTCTTTTTTTTAATTACTTTTCAATTTATTTTTAATAATTTTATTTCTTATTTTAATAATTTTATTTTATTTTTCTCTCTTTCTTTCTTTTCTTCTCCCTTTTCTTCTAAGCCGTGTAGCTGACAGGGTCTTGGTGCTCCATCCGGGTGTCATGCCTGTGCCTCTGAGGTGGGAGAGCGGAGTTCAGGACATTGGTCCACCAGAGACCTCCCAGCTCCACATAATATCAAACAGCGAAAGCTCTTCCAGAGATCTCCATCTCAATGCTAAGACCCAGCTCCACTCAACGACCGGCAAGCTACAGTGCTGGACACCCTATGCCAAACAACTAGCAAGACAGGAACACAAACCCACCCATTAACAGGGAGGCTGCTTAAAATCATAATAAAGTCACAGAAACCCCAAAACACACAACTGGACACAGTCCTGCCCACCAGAAAGACAAGATCCAGACTCATCCACCAGAACACAGGCAGCAGTCCCCTCCACCAGGAAGCATACACAACCCACTGAACCAACCACACCCACTGGGGGCAGACACCAAAAACAACAGGAACTATGAACCTGCAGCCAATGAAAAGGAGACCCCAAACACAGTAAGTTAAGCAAAATGAGAAGACAGAGAAATACACAGCAGATGAAGGAGCAAGGTAAAAACCCACCAGACCAAACAAATAAAGAGGAAATAGGCAGTCTACTTGCAAAAGAATTCAGAGTAATGATGGTAAAGATGATCCAAAATCTTGGAAACAGAATGAAGAAAATACAAAAACTGTTTACTAAGGATCTAGAAGAACTAAAGAGCAAACAAACAATGATGAACAACACAATAAATGAAATTAAAAATTCTCTAGAATGAATCCATAGCAGAATAACTGAGGCAGAAGAACAGACAAGTGGAAGATAAAATAGTGGAAGTAACTACCGCAGAGCAGAATAAAGAAAAAGAATGAAAAGAATTGAGGAAAGTCTCAGAGACGTCTCGGACAACATTAAATGCAACAACACTCGAATTATAGGGGTCGCAGAAGAAGAAGAGAAAAAGAAAGGGACTGAGAAAATATTTGAAGATAGTATAGTTGAAAACTTCCCTAATATGGGAAAGGAAAGAGTCAATCAAGTCCAGGAACTGCAGAGAGTCCCATACAGGATAAATCCAAGGAGAAATACGCCAAGACACACATTAATCAAAATATCAAAAATTAAATACAAAGAAAAAATATTAAAAGCAGCAAGGAATAAACAAGAAATAACATACAAGGGGATCCCCATAAGATTAACAGTGGACCTTTCAGCAGAAACTCTGCAAGCCACAAGGCAGTGTCAGGACATACTTAAAGTGATGAAAGGGAAAAACCTACAACCAAGATTACTCTACAGCAAGAATCTCATTCAGATTCGATGGAGAGATTAAAACCTTTGTGGACAAGCAAAGGCTAAGAGAATTCAGCACCACCAAACCAGCTTTACAACAAATGCTAAAGGAACTTCTCTAGGGAGGAAACACAAGAGAAGGAAAAGGCCAAAACAATTAAGAAAATGGTAATAGGAACATACATATCGATAATTGCCTTAAATGTGAATGGATTAAATACTCCAACCAAAAGACATGGACAGGCTGAATGGATACAAAAACAAGACCTGTCCATATATATGCTGTCTACAACATACCCATTTCAGACCTAGGACACATACATACTGAAAGTGAGGGGATGGAAAAAGATATTCCATGCAAATGGAAATCAAAAGAAAGCTGGAGTAGCAATTCTCATATCAGACAAAATAGACTTTAAAATAAAGAATATTACAAGAGACAAAGAAGGACACTACATAATGATGAAGGGATAAATCAAAGAAGAAGGTATAACAATTGTAAATATTTATGCACCCAACTAGGAGCACCTCAATACATAAGGCAAATGTAAACAACCATAAAAGTGTAAATCAACAGTAACACATACATCGTAGGGGACTTTAACACCCCACTTTCACCAATAGATCATCCAAAATGAAAACAAATAAGGAAACACAATCTTTATATGATACATTAAAGATGGACTTAATTGACATTTATAGGACATTCCATCATAAAACAACGGAATACACTTTCTTCTCAAGTGCTCATGGAACATTCTTCAGGATAGATCATATCTTGGGTCACAAATCAAGGCTTGGTAAATTTAAGAAAATTGAAATCATATCAAGTATCTTTTCCAACCACAACGCTGTGAGATTAGATATCAATTACAGGAAAAAATCTGTAAAAAAATACAAACATATGGAGGCTAAATAATACCCTACTAAATAACATGAGATCGCTGAAGAAATCAAAGAGGAAATCAAAAAATACCTAGAAATAAATGACAATGAAAACACGATGACCCAAAACCTATGGGATGTAGCAAAAGCATCCCATAAGAGGGAAGTTTATAGCACTACAATCCTACATCAAGAAACAAGGAACATCTCAAATAAACAACGTAACCTTTACACCTAAAGCTGTTAGAGAAAGAAGAACAAAAAATCCCAAAGTTAGCGGAAGGAAAGAAATCATAAAGATCAGATCAGAAATAAATGAACAAGAAATGAAAGAAATGATAGCAAAGGTCAATAAAACTAAAAGCTGATTCTTTGAAAAGATAAACAAACTTGATAAACCATTAACGAGACTCATCAATAAAAAAAGGGAGAAGACTCAAATCAGTAAAATTAGAAGTGAAAAAGGAGAAGTAACAGCTGACACTGCAGAAATACAAAGGATCATGAGAGATTACTACAAGCAACTATATGCCAACAAATTGCACAACCTGAAAGAAATGGACAAATTCTTAGAAAAGCACAATCTTAGGAGACTGAATCAGGAAGAAATAGAAAATAAAAACAGACCAATCACAAGCACTGAAATTGAAACTGTGATTAAAAGTCTCCAAGAAACAAAAGCCCGGGACCAGGTGGATTCACAGGCGAATTCTATTAAACTTTTAGAGAAGAGCTAACACCTATCCTTCTCAAACTCTTCCAAAATACAGCAGAGGGAGGAACACTCCCAAACTCATTCTACGAGGCCACCATCACCCTGATACCAAAACCAGACAAAGATGTCACAAAAAACGAAATCTACAGACCAATATCACCGATGAATATAGATGCAAAAATCCTCAACAAAATACTAGCAAACAGAATCCAACAGCACATTAAAAGGATCATACACCATGATCAAGTGGGGTTTATTCCAAGAATGCAAGGATTCTTCAATATATGCAGATCAATCAATGTGATACAACTGACAAAGGATTCATCTCCAAAATTACAAGCAGCTCATACAGCTCAGTATCTCAAAAAAACAAACAACCCGATCCAAAAATGGGCAGAAGACCTAAATAGACATTTCTCCAAAGAAGATATACAGATTGCCAACAAACACTTGAAAGGATGCTCAACATCACTAATCATTAGAGAAATGCAAATGAAAGCTACAATGAGGTATCACCTCACACCAGTCAGAATGGCCATCATCAAAAAATCTACAAACAATAAATGCTGGAGAGGGTGTGGAGAAAAGGGAACCCTCTTGCACTGTTAGTGGGAATGTAAATTGATACAGCCACTCTGGAGAACAGTATGGAAGTTCCTTAAAAAATGAAAAATAGAACTACCATACGACTCAGCAGTCCCACTACTGGGCATATACCTTGAGAAAACCATAATTCAAAAAGAGTCATGTACCACAGTGTTCATTACAGCTCTATTTACAATAGCCAGGTCATGGAAGCAACCTAAGTGTCCATCAACAGATGAATGGATAAAGAAAATGTGGCACATATATACAATGGAATATTACTCAGCCATAAAAAGAAATGAAATTGAGTTATTTGTAGTGAGGTGGATGGACCTAGGGTCTGTCATACAGAGTGTAGTTAGTCAGAAAGAGAAAAACAAGTACCGTATGCTAACATATATATATGGAATCTAAAGGAAATAAATGGTTCTGATCAACCTAGGGACAGGACAGGAATAAAGACAGACGTAGAGAATGGACTTGAGGACACAGGGAGGGGGAAGGGTAAGCTGGGACGAAGTGAGAGAGTGCCATGGACATATATACACTACCAAATGTAAAATAGATAGCTAGAGGGAAGCAGCCACATAGCACAGGGAGATCAGCTCAGTGCTTTGTGTCCATGTAGAGGGGTGGGGTAGGAAGGGTGGGAGGGTGACACAAGAGGGAGGAGATTTGGGGATATATGTTTATGTACAGCTGATTCACTTTGTTGTACAGCAGAAACTAACACACCATTGTAAAGCAATTATACTCCAATATAGATGTTAAAAAATAAATAAATAAAATTAATTAAAACATTCATTTTAGAATGTTATGTCGTAGGTGTTCACTGCATAATTTTTTTCAACTTTTCTGATGTTTGCACAAAACTGTATTATTAACTTTTCAATGTTGTTTGTTTGGTGGTTTTTTTTTCTGATTCCTCACCCTGACATTTCAGGAGAAGAAAAACATATCTATCAAAATGAAGATTAGTGTTTAAACAAAATTTAAAGGCAAATTTCAGCTTGGGAAAACTTGTCTAGTTCATATAATAAATAAAAGTTTTATTTTCAGAACATACAGTGTGATTACAGGTCACTGGAAAAATATTAGTGCTCCATTAGAAAAGGAATCAAAAACAGTAAGCAGAAAGTATAAAATGAACAATGAGTAAATAAAACAGGATCAATCTTAATAGTAATCAAATACATGCAATTTAAAAAGGAATTTCTTTTAGTGTTTATTCACTGGGCAAATATTTAAGCAAAAAAGAAAACACTTAGTAAGCCTTTGGTGTTGGATGCAGTGGGATTCTTCTTGGGTAGGATGGAAGGTGATAGAGTTTGAATTAGCAACATTTCTAGAAAGCAACTGGGAAAGATATATATCATGAGATTTAAAAACTTTTCTTCCCTTTGACCCTGTAATCCCACTTCTGGAAATGGGTTCTAACAAAATAATTAAAGATAAGATCAGAGATCTACATAGAAGAATATTTATTTAAAAACTCTATATAAAAGCAAAATAGTAGAAACTAAATGTTCAGTAATAGAAGAGTATGTAAACAAATAATAGAACTGTTATAGTAAGATATAATAAGCGATTATTAACCATTTTTAAAGACTATTTGAACCAATGTGTAAATGTGCATGATATAACATTAGGTGAAGAACATTGTATAAAAACCATACCAATTAAAGAAAGAAAACATGTTTATTTCTAGGAAAAATGGAAATACATATTTAAAAACAGTAACCGTGACTTTCATTAAATGATTTTAAACTTAATCCTTATATTTATTTGCTCAGTGAGCACTCGTTATGGTTGTTTTAAAAAAATCTGATTTTCAGCAAACATGCACATAACCAGTGAATTCAAGTAGAGCAGATTCTACAATATTTTGCCTATCTATTAAGTTGCCACTGCAAGTACAGTACTTTGTTTAATAAAGTACGTGAGCATTTAAGAATACTATTGTTCTGTACAACTGAGGAAGGATTAAGAGGAGTGAAAAGTCCTGCACTGCTGCTGAGATACAGGGTGGAAATCACAGATCTGTGATGTGGACCCAGCCCACAGAAGTGCTCATGTGACCTCCTAAAAAGAAGGGGTCTTCTCTCTGCTAATGCACAGAAGAACCATGGTCTCAACAAGGGCTCTTGCACGCACCCCATGCACTTTCCATGCTTTCCCTATTCTGCTGGAATTTTAGAGTCAGGGATGAATAACACTCCGTGCCTCACCCTGAACTCGGCTACATACATTAGCTTACGAGTTAGGTATTGCGATCCCGCACCTTTTTTTTAAGAGGAAACTAGTTCTCCTAGATTTTAAGTAACTTTCTTATTCCCATCAGTCCATGAATGTCGAAGTTGGGACTTTGGCTACTACAGATTCCACTGTTTTTATACTAGGCCAGGCTACCTGCAGGGCTATTATCTCAATCAGGGGGAAATCATTTAGAAATTGAATGCATTATTCTTTAGTTTACATTTCTCAAAGTATGAAATTTTTAAATAATGAAAATGATTATAATTAAAGCAAAATGTTGAGAAACTAGCATTACATTATTCTCTGAAATGTGTTTTTATCCATTTAAGAAAGCACTGTTAACAGTTTAGAGAAAGTTTCATCTGGCTTTCCTAATTGTTAAGTTATCTGATGGGGCAAGGATAGGGATGAAAAGGGCCTGTTAAAGATATAGACTCTCAGGTCACTGCTCTTGGGATGCTCCTTGCTTCAGAAAGTCAGACAGAGCTCTGGAATGTGTAATTTTTATAAGGATCTCAAATGATTCTCATACGTAGGCACCTTAGGGCAAATATGTTTCTAGGCCAATTGATTTCAAACTGTAGGGTGCATATGTATCTCCTAGTAGCTTAAAAGTAAAGATTCTGGTCCAGCAAGCCTAGGGCGGGTCCCAGGATGTGCATACTACACGTGCTTTTAAGGTAATTCCCATGTGGTTGGTCCATAAGAGCCATCTCTAAGAAACCTGCTTTATTTTGATTTTTATAAAGCATCTGCTATAGACGGTATTGGGGGAATATAAAAGTATATGTGTCCTTTGATACAGGACAAAGGGGTTATATCATACAGTTAACAATAACATTTATAAAAATGAAAGAAATTTAAACAAACATGGAAATGGAATTTATATAGGGAGAACATGGCTAGCTGGAGACATATCCAAAGAGGACATGCCCTTAGTCTGGTTCGTTAAGAATGTGTATGATTAATGGGCAGATGAAAGGCTTCCAGACTGAGGAGAGCAGGAAAAGGAATATAAGTAGGAAAGAGCAAGGCATTAGACTCAGGGTGGAAATGAAAAGTATATTTGGAGAGGGAGCATGAGCCCCAATGATAACATGGCCTCTGAGCTTCTCAGCTTAAAACCTCAAAGGGACAGGCAAGGGGGAGGACGGGAAATGATGGATGGTGCCGCCCGTGATATACTGCAGTGTATACATTGACCTTTCAAAGGTTTAGACACCTCTTAAATTAGGGTTGACATATACTGGTTAGACCGGTTGTTGAGCGTTTCTCTGCCCCAACTTTTCACAGCATCCATTGATGGATTCGTGCTTTGCCTTGTCTTCCTAAACTGTTCCTCTCAACATCTGGCTCTTAATCATCTATGAAGGAAGAAAAGAGAAGCTGCAGCTCACAACTTTCTTGGGATATAAACTAAAATGCAGATTTCAGGGTCCTATGACCTGTAGACTGTAGATCTTTCAGGAATCATAATTTAAGACAACGTCCCCAACACATCTTGTATATCCTACAGTTGAGCATTGACTTAAGACTGAGGTTATGTGTTAAAACATGCGGGCAAGTACACAGATTCATAGGCAGCATTCTCAATTAGTCCTTCGAAGTCACCTCAATGAGGAACTTCTTCAAGGATTTTCTCAAGTCATTATAATATGTTTCTGCTTCAGATTATTGCAGGGTATTTTGATATGAGGGAAATTCTCTAAGCTTATGGGTGACCCCTCTCCTCTTTCACTCTCTCTGAATCTATTTACTAAACAATCATTTATTTATTTATACATTTTTAATTGAAGTATAGTTGATTTACAATTTTGTGTTAGTTTCTGTTGTACAGCAAAGTGACTCAGTTATACATGTGTGCATATATATATAATATTCTTTTTATATTCTTTTCCATTATAGTTTATCACAAGACATTGAATATAGTCCCCTGTGCTATGTAGTAGGACCTTATTGTTTATCCATTCTATATGTAATAGTTTGCATCTGCTAACCCAAACTCCCAATCCATCCCTCCCCCAACTCTCGTCCCCCGTGGGAACCACAAGTCTGTTCTCTATATCTGTGAGTCTGTTTTCATAGTAAACAATTTTTAAGAATGAAACTCTGAAAGGACATTCACCATACTGGACCAGTAGTCATTTCACTCCCCAGTGATGGCCAGTATTCCTATTTATGAAGGATGATAAAGCTTTACCCTGACCTGTGCTGAGAAGCTAAAAAAAGAAACTGATTATCTTTATGATATTCACTTTGTAAAATGGCCTTGATCATATAAACAGGTATAGATAATTAGCCATGACTGTATTAATTAATCTTTCAAAGAGATATGAACTTGAGCATATACAACTGTGGATTAAAAAAGATGCATGTTGATTTTAGCTGAATGAGTAAAATAAGTATGTGTGAAGGGGAGAAATATTTGAGAGCAAAAAGTACTCTATATGCTAAGGAATAGCTTTTTATTTAGCAGGCCACATGCTGGGGTGTGTGTGTGCATGTGTGTGTGTGTGTGTGTGTGTATGTGCATGTGTGTGTGGGAGAGGGAGAGGAAGAGGGAGAGGGAGAAAAACAGATTAGACAATTTAAGACTTTGTCATAAGACATTTGGCATATCAGAGATTAATCATTATCTACTATCTTATTTGGAAGTTTCACTGAATAACTAATGAAAATACAGTAGAATTTGTTAGAAATACATTTAACATAAATAAAATGCATCTGTTAAATAACAAGAACATCATAAATATTATTCTGGCATTAAGGAATGTGAATCTTCAAATGAAAGGAGAGGAAGATTTGCTGGACTCAGTTTTGACCTTTATAATTTCAACCTATAGACAGTTGCCATCAGGACTCACATTTCTAATTCAGATGTGCTGGGAGATTACAGTATAAATCTCTGACCAACAAACAGGAGGGAGGACAAGAGGTCTGCATAACGTTCTATTTGGTAAAATGGATGTATTCAGATTGGAATTGGACTCCTCAAGCAGTCTAAATAAACACGTTTGTGCTTGCTTTTGAGGCATAATCAGATAAACGGTAAATCAGATAAACGGTAGGTGATGACCACGGGGAGGAAAGAGGAAAGTTGTTCAGAAAATAATGCTTATGAAGTTAAAATTTCTAGGATGAGAATATATAATATCTAGTCAAATCTGTCCCTTACTGGTTTAACATAAAATCTTACCTGTCCAGCAGTCAAGACAACATATGTGAAAAAGTTAGGACCTGAAATGTCCATGAAGGCTTTTGTTACTTGTGAAGATGCCATTTGTTTTCCAAAATCTACACTAAACAAGTTAAAATAACTAAGCCTCATCTCAATATAAGACCTACTACATACATGGTCATAATGAATTATACAGGGCCTATGAGGCTTTTAGGTAATGCAAACACAACTGTTTTTAGTGCTTATTTCTGAATCACTATTTTTGTGTTTATTTACCCAGCATAGATGTTACGGCTCATTGAGAACCAAATGGTTTGTCTAGGTGGCCATGTTCTCATGGTCAAAACAGCTCATGCAGAGATATGTGTGTTCGCTCCGCTGATGCTCTCACCCTAGGAATAATAATAGGTAGGAATACAGTTTATTATTGAGCATGTATACTATATAAGAGATATTAGGAAAAGAAATCGTTTCTGGTCTCATTTGAAGTGAGGAATCAGGCAGAATAGAGCTTTAAATTGTCTAATTGGAGGGGAATATTCTGTCCAGCAAAATAGTAGCCTTGGTCCTTAGAGCCAGACCCCTGCATTATTAAAAAAGTTCTTAAGCCAGATTGATAGATCTGAGCAGGCATGGAACTCTCCTAGAAGATATGTATTTATAGAGTTTGCAGGCATGGATAGTCAGAGGAAGCCTTGGGCTTCTAACTGGAGACAGTGGTAGAAATTGAGAACATTTTCATGTTATTCCTGACTTCATAAGTGTTCCAGCTACTTCTCCATTTTACTGAGATTCTTCAACAGCTTAGAAGGACGTTGAACCCTGAAAGAAAGCAGAGATGATGAAAAGAACAGGGACCTTACTGTTGACAGTTAGAATCTCCTGGGTGAATCCTACAGTTGATCCAAAGCAAGAGTTGGCAGGAAAGAAATGTATTTTCCACATGGCATCCACATATGCTTGATATTATAGTGGATCTTCAAAGTAACCCTGGACACAGATGATCAATGGACATGCCTCTGTGGCCCTATTTAAATTAATAGAAACATCTCTTGAATTAGATTTTCCTCAGGTACCATATGCCTATACTGTTTCCCGCCCCACCCCAGGGAAATTGCTGTTTATTAAGAACATAGGAAAACAGTGTCGTATGAGATCATCACAGTCAGTGTATACTTAGGATGAAGACATTGCTGGTCTAAAAATAGATGCACTTGGGCCTGAGTTAAAATCATGTGACAAATGTGTTTTCATCTGTCACTTCCTAGAACTGAGCACCAACTCTGAATGCCAAATCAGAAGAAGAAGAGTTGGCCGCTGAGTCCATTCCCCAGTCACTGGCTGGCTCCAGCACATTCTACATGACTTCTGAGGACATCCTTAATGTGACAGAGGTTACAGGCAGAGCTTCAGCAGTAGGAAGAAGTGTAGCACACAGGGTGGGGGCAGGTGGAGATGACACAGGTCACAGGTGGGGCGATAACAAGTGGTGTGGCAGGAGACCAGGCCACAGGCTGGGCGCAGGCAGCAGCTGGGGTGGCAACAACTAGAAACGTGACATTTGCACAGCAAAGAAACCATAAACAAGACAAAAAGACAACCCTCGGAATGGGAGAAAATATTTGCATATGAAACAACGGACAAAGGATTAATCTCCAAAATATACAAACAGCTCATGGAGCTCAATAGCAAAAAAGCAAACAATCCAACTAAAAAATGGGCGGAAGGCCTATACTGTTTTTAACCTGCCTTAATTGGCTGCCTCCACCAAAATACTTAGCAACTTTACTCTTTACATGCAGATGAAATGAGCTCCTTGAAATGGAGAGTGAGGTCAATATGAATGCTTTCTGGGGTGAGCATGGGCTAAGTTTGAATTACTTCTAACAATTGAGTCAGCTCAGGCTGCTATTATAAAACAATATAGACTGGGTGACTTTTACAACAGACATGTGTTTCTCACGGTTCTGGAGGCTGGGAAATCCAAGATCAAGGTGCAGGCAGATTCGGAGAACTCTCGTGTCTTACAGAAGGTCACCTTCTCTCTGTGTCCTCACATAGTGGACAGAGAAAGAGAGAGGAATCAAGCTATCTGGTGTCTGTTCTTATAAAGGCACTAATCCCATCATGAAGGCCCTACCCTCCTGACCTCATCTAAACTCAATACTTCCCAAAGGTCCCAATCTCTGCATTCCATCATAATAGGGGTTAGGGCTTCAGCATATGAATTTGGGGGGAAACACAATTCAATCCATAGCAGTTGGTAACTAAAACAGGTCATTATTTCAGAGAACAATACAAGTATTTTCCTCTGTGTGAAAGCATGGGCTGAAGTTTAAAAGACAGATACTCAGTTGTATCCCCCAAGGTTTATTTGTTTCCTGAATCTTCAGCTGTTTCATCGGCACTTTATCTCTTTCTTTGGTTTAGACCATGAGATGGGTATCAAATTGTTTTAGAATTTCCTTTTAAACAATGATTAAGGAAACTCCCTGTGTAAGAAAGGGTACACAGTGTGAAGAATATTGCTCTGCTACTTGGAAAAACTTCATTCTACATAGCCCAGTGGCTGAAAGGAATATGCTGGAAGTCTGAAATATAGGTGGCTTCTACACCCACTCCCCTCTCTTGCTAGCAATTTCTATCTCTCATCTCTTCCTAAGCACATCTTTTCTCAGAAACCTTTAATGATACTCGCCAATTACCTACTGTTCTAGGCTGGAATACTTATTCTTTAGTTTTATGACTTTAGTACATTTTTTCTTTCCTTAAATCATTGTTGATAGTATAATCCAACTTGTTTGAATTCCTTCAAAGCACTCACTATTTTACCCTTAAGAAGTTCTCCTTAAGTGGATTCATCTAGTCCATTTTAACTTGCATGTCAGGGGTGGGGATGCTCTAGGTCTGGGGATGCTCTAGGTCTGGGACTGAGTTGAGGCCTCCTTGTTCAAGCTTGCTTTAATAATCCAGGAGAAAAGGTCAATTAAGACAAGTCTATCCTAAAAGCTCATAATTATTTGGGGGAAGCTCTGTGTCCAGCATCCCAAGTCTAAGCTTTACGTGCTTGGCTCCATCAACATTTGTTTTGTCCCTTTCTTTCTTCCTTCCTTTCTTTCCTTTCCTCTTTCTTTTTTTCCCTTTCTTTCTTTCTTTCTTTCTTTCTTTCTTTCTTTCTTTCTTTCTTTCTTTCTTTCTTTCTTTCTTTCTTTCTTTTCTTTCTTTCTTTCTCTTTCCTTTCTTTCTTTCTCTTTCTTTCTCTCTCTTTCTTTCTTAGTTCTTTCTTTTTTTCTCTTTCTCTCTCTCTCCATCCTTCCCTCCCTCCCTTTCTTCCTTTCATCTCACTGAAGCATCTGTGAGCCATTAGTCACTGCACTCACATGATTCTTCTAATATCTTACCTATTTATAGAGCCTAGATTTCTAAAATGTTTCATGTTCTTTCCTGTAGAGCCTCCAAACATGACTTTCCTTCTGTCTGGAATACTATTCCAAACTTGTCTTTATGGGATCCTTCAGAATATTCTAATTTCTCCTTGATGATTACCACCTCCAGACAGGTCTTCCTTCACTGTCCTAGCCAATTCATGTCTCTCTTCATTATTCTCTATCCCAGTACCTTCTTATTATCCTGTGACACACACACATGCTTGTTATTACTCACTTTAAAATTTGTTTTGCATTTTCCTGTGTGGTGCTCCCTTAACTGTTTCACTTTCCACACCATGCCTGGCACAGAGTAGCTGCTTGACATACTTTGCTCAGTAAACAAATGAATGAATGAACTAATTTCTGAACATGCATCACTCTCACTATTTAGTCCTATCTAGCACTTAGCCTCAGAAGAATAAAATTAAAATTTGAGGAACCATAAATGGATATTATTTATCTTATTTATTTATTTTGACACTTTTGTGAGTTATAGTGTAAGTAATAACAACGCGGATGAAGACTAGCTTTTAGGGAGTGTTTGATGTGTCTCATTATGTGCTACATAGTTTATTTAACCTTCATTAATTTTTTTAACTGAAAAAGAAGAATACAAAGGTGATGCTTTCAAAGCTTAAGCTTTAGCGTACTCACTTTCACTGCCTCCTTCTAAGAGCCGGGTTGGGATCTGAGCTGTGTACTTATAGTACATTTTGTATGTATGCTTTTGCATAAAGAGACATCCTTTTCACAATTACATAAGCTTCAAGCCCTATACTACCTGAATCTTTTCTGGGAACTTGGAAATATAATTAAAATTCCTCTTTTACAAATGAAGACACTGAACCATAATTTAAGTTAAAAAGAACTAGAAGCAGATGGAAAAGGGGTTCTGAACCCTGACCATATAACACTAGAACTTATGTTTTTAACCATGATACCGGATGGAAGACAGCAAATAAAAACACATTAGTAAAATGTAGGGACTATGAATACATAGCTGGTATTTCTACTAAGATATTCTTTAAAAAATACGGAGCGAATTTTAACACATGGAGTCAAGGGTTGTTGTCCCTTCATTATGTCAGCCCTTTACTGGCTTCAATTTCCTTGAGCCTCTTGCTGAGAACTTTGGCAGGCAGCACTACAATTTGCCCTCATTTCATTTCACACCAGGTCAGCTTTTTGTTGATTTTCCTAAGTTCCCGAAAAGGACAATGTCCTTGCTTACTACTGCCTTGTTCTTCCATTTCATCAAAGCACTATAAATCAAGGTGACAATATCATATGCCAATGTTCTGTTGTGTAACAGCCTTTATGAGTTGCCCATCAGGTTGCACTGTAGGAAGAAGCAGAAACAAAAAACGAAAACAAACAAATAAAAACTTGTATCACAAGCTGTCCTCCAAAGTATGTTTTACTTTAAGAAAATAAATTATTGAAGTATAGTTGATTTACAATATAGCAAAGTCACCAGCAGTAACATGGGGATAATAATACCCACACCCATCCTTCTCATCAGTTGCTTTTAGATAAATGACATAATAGTTTTAAAGGCATTTTGGAATTAGAAATGTAATTTGGACCCAAGAATCATTATATCACCAGTAAGTTGTTGAAAGCTCTTTAGAAATATCAGCATCTTTCTCAAGACAGTAGATATTGGCTATAGTAAATGAGCTTATCTGGGTAGCCCAACAGATTTTGAACAGGTCTTAGTGAAAGTTAAAAAAAAAAAACAAACAAGCAAACAGATTTCAGTATAGTCAGTTTAGATTATTAAAGGTCCTTATTATATTTATTTCATAAAAATTAATGTCTCCTAATCAAATATGGTAACCCCAAATAAAAACTCTTAAAAATGCTGATGCTGGTCATAAAAGGTAGGCGAGAATCTGTGTGTAGTCTGCTCATTGCTCATCCTCATTTCTATAAAAGGGATCCAGATGCTCATTCCTTCATTTATTCATTCATCCAACATACATTATTTAAGAGCTAGTGGTACGTGCCAGACTTCTCTTATGTCCCAAGTACATAGAGGTGAGCAAAATGAGCCACACTCTCTTCCATCATGAAAATTACAGCCTGAGAGGAAAACAGACATTAATCAAATAATCACACTAGTGAATTCATTATTTCAAATGGAGTTAAGTGCTTTGAGGGAGAGGAATGTGGTAATGTAAGAATTGCTAGCAAAATATGTAACTGAGGGGGTCAGGAAAGGCGTGATCTGCTAAAATCCTACAGAGCAGGACGTGACTAGGAGAAGGAGGTGTGGGACACATTCTAAGCAGGGGAAACACCCTGGACAGTGTGGTGCATTCTGCACCAGACAGACAGCCCGTGTGTATGACATGAGCTTCAAAGTTTTCAATCTTTATCAAAAGAGTAATGGGGAAGCCACTGACTGGTTTAAGGGTGTGGTGATAGGATGGAGTAATCATTTCATTTGTGATTGAAAATATGTCTCTGATTTGGTGCACAAAAGGAATTAGAGGGGGCCGGAGTGAATAAAAGGAGACCAAGTAGAAGACTATTATAGGCAAAGATGACACTAGCTTGGACTGAAGTGTTGGCAGATTATACAGAAAGAAGTTGCTTGATTCAGGGGTTACCTATGACTTGGTACTGAACGAGGTATAGAGAATGAGGGGGAGGGAAGGATCAAGGATGTCTCCAAGACCTCAAACACCTAAAGTCTGATGAGATACTTTATATAATACTGTTGTACAAAGAGGAAACATTTACTAATGGACCTGATTTCTTCACTTTATTGATTTCTAAAGATTAGAATGCCCTCTCTGTGCCAATATTTATGCCAGTTGAATGAATAAGATCTTTGCCCTAAAGAGCTCACAGTTCCATTGACTCATCATCTTTAAAGTAGCCACATGTATGTTCTGAGGAAGGTAGACAGAATTCTGTTTTGCATGCACAAGACAGCTGTTTCTTCTGCTGGTAGAACGCTTATTTCAGAGTAAGCCTAATGTCAGTTGTGGTTTTTACCAGAAGAACTAAAAATGTTCTGACTTTGTGGAAAACTCAGCTACCATTATTGTCTTGAGAAAAGTGCCCAAATTTTGTGGTTTATTTCATGAAAAGGCATGGCTGGATATGAGAAATGATTATAGAGGTGTAATGTGCCTACTATCAAATACAGGCCCAAGCAGCAGCAAGAGACCCACAAAGCAACAGGACTTCTTTATCACTAGACCTGACAAGGAAGCAAATTCCTATTTTGAAAGTCTGAAAATTCAGGTTTTCCTGTTTGGTTTTGATTATTTTTGGAAACATACATAAGTGTATTTACTGGGGTGTTTCCATGCTCTGCTATTCTTTTCCATTTATTTTGCTGACAACTAAAGATATATAGTTGGGCATTTTTACTGAACAATTTCTAGATAAGAAGAATATCCAATGCTGAGGTCCAACATGAAGTTACTATACTGAGTACAAACTAACCATAAACTACCAATACCAGTGAACCACATGGTCAGGCCAGAGTGCATTGCATCTTTTCTTAGGAATTACAAGTACTTTTTATAAGAACAAAAAAAGAAGTTTTTATCTACATACCTGGACACGCTTGGTGATTTGGGAAGACAGCTGCATGTGTTTTGGTCCACAGAAACACAGCTGGGATATGCAGAAATAGGTGTCAACTGTCTTTTTTTTTTTTTTTTTTTTTTGCTCTTTAAGCATACATTCGTGTTTTTTACTTGGCAAACCTAACCTTCCATTGTAAATGGAAAATGGTATGATTCCAGATGTTTGCTACTTTCAACAGTATTTAACATTATTTTAATGTTTTCAAGGAAGGAGATTTAAGAAAGTAACTCAAAAGAAAGTAAGCCTCTGTCCTCAAAGAGTTATAGTCTAAAGGAAAATCAGTTAGGTAGCAGTTAAGTAAATATTAAGGACAAACTTCATTTGTCTTGTGGCCCCAGAAATAAAATATTCTCAGGAGTAAAATAAATAAATGATTCAGATTCCTGAGAACTAAGGTTTTTTTCTGTGTGCATCAAGGTTTCCTTTTTTTTTTTGTGGTACGCGGGCTTCTCACTGTTGTGACCTCTCCCGTTGCGGAGCACAGGCTCCGAACGCGCAGGCTCAGTGGCCATGGCTCATGGGCCTAGCCGCTCCGCGGCACATGGGATCTTCCTGGACCGGGGCACGAACCCATGTCCCCTGCATCGGCAGGCGGACCCTCAACCACTGCGCCACCACGGAAGCCCTCCTTTATTTTTTAATATTTAAAAATTAAACATACATTCACCATGGTGGGAATTAATTGAGCTAGTATAAACTTTCATTTTAAAGAATATCTGTCAATAACTAATTATTCATAGCAGTATCATAATAGCCAAGGTAATTTATGACAGTTGGCCCCTGCTAATTCACCTATCAGAAATGGATGTAATAAAATCTGTTTAGATTGAACCCAGTTTCTAATAGATGCTTCCATAATACTGTATACATAACAATTATCTTTTATTTAAAGATCTTACAATAATGAATATCTCCAATTAAATTAGACTTTTGTTTTGCTAAATGTCATTTTGATGACATACTGGTATTCTAGTTCATCTGTTTTTATGTTTTGGCATTCCCTTCTTTAAAAACAAAACCCAAAAAAGACCTGATTTTTTTGTACCTACTAAAACTTTTGGAGGTATAAGATGGTCAGGGCTGAATATTTACTATCTTTAAATATCCACTTCTATTAATGGAATGTGTATTAATTTTCTTACATAGCATGGTTTGATATAATCAGTTAGACATGCCAACGGGTGAGGTGTGCAGTTGGCTACAAAATTAGAACAAGTTTGTATCACTAAAAATAAATGACCTAATAATGAAAATGTTTCAACATTTCTGAGAGTAGGTGGTTAACAATGAAACACATTTCATCAACATACTGACAGTTAATAATAAAAACAATATCCAAAGAGAAAATAAATGTTTAATTTAAATGGAAAACAAAAGAGCTGAGTATGAGCTAGCAAATGCCCTATTGACTCTTTAGCTCAAAATTAAAAATACAGGAAGGGAACAGTGATTTTCTGCTTAATATGAGGCTAGAATTTCCTTCTGAATATTTCATCATACTCCCTTTTCTGGGATGCCTTCTACTTGTATTCAAATTAAAAATAATGTTAATAATAAAGTATTAGCATTGGCTCTGATAAGAAAATTATACAATTTTCTTTGCCTCCAAGACATTTATAAAACCATGAAGTAGATTGTTCTTGTCAACAGAATAAAATTGGCCATTTAATGTTTTGTCTTCTAAGTTAGGAGAAAGAAAATACTTTCCAATTCTTAACACGCTTGAAAATCTAAGTGAAAACCAAATAAAGTAGTAATACCAATTTGCCATTGAAGAGAATTAAAAGAGGAATAAGCTTATTGCTGAAAATCCCAAAGAGTGTATTTTTATCATTTAATTAGGATTTTAAATTTTAAGGTTTTTTTTTTTGTTATGGTTGGCTTGGTTTTCCATGTAAGACTCAAAATGAAGTAGCTGAGGTGTTTAGTTTTTTTGTCTGTTTGCTTTGTATTTTTCCTGGTGTTTTCCACTTTGTGGCTCCTGCATCTTTGTAGTCCTTAGAATGTTGTTTATATTAGGCATTTCTGCAATACTGACAACTAAATTTCTTGTTTTCCTGTGTCTACAATTTGTATGTGCATTTGGTATATAGGGAATATAATGCCTAATTAATTATGTCTTAGTTTTTTTCAGTTGAAACAAATATTTCATTTTTGAAGCCTGCATATGTTTTAACCACATTTTTTTTTTAATATTGAAAAAAAGGAGAGGAGAGAACTCTCAAATATAACTAAGTGAAGCTTAAATGTGGACAAGTCTGACCCTATCTTTTCTATTAATAATTTATTAATAACAAGTTATTAAATATTTCAATTAAAACAATTATTGAGATTGTAAAACATTGTGTTCATTGCATCAGAATAGATCCATTATACATTGTGGATTTTGTATGGTTTCTTAATAACTAATAATCCTTTTATAAGAATTGAGAAGATATTTGTAGCAACTTTGGACCCTAAATATACTTTCTTGTACACATTACTGAAAAGGAAAATAAGGAAATCAAACAAACAAAAACCCTGGCAAACTAATCTGAGAGCATCTGTGTTAAAAGAAGGGTAAAGAGGAAGGATAAAACTAAGGAAAAGTTAACACAAACAGAAAAATAAAATTAAAGTCAAATCTCAGTGCTGCAAATGTTTGTAAGTGAAGAACTATTTTCAATCCCAGAAAAAAATAGTCTACCTATTGTGAACCTGTTTTGATATGTTGAATATAAATTAAAATAGTCACTACTAGGGAGGTAATAATACCTGTTTTGAGTTTTAAAAAATTTTACTTATTACTGATGAGAACAAGCTTCATGTAGTAAGAAAGGAATCAGTGGTAGAGGTGTTTAGAAAATAAATACAAGGAAAATGATTCTTTTATTTTCCCTTCTATTGTGTCCTTTTCAATACTAACCTTTCACATTTACACTACTCTCAGGACTTTGGGGAATAGACACAAAGGATGCATCTGCCCATAGCCTGTATTTAGGCCCTGAAGAGACGTGGCACGAGCCCAGCAGAGCAGCCCTCTTCTCATACTGTGCACAAAAGCCACCCAACTTGTGCATGGTGTAGGATTTCACTCTTTGGCCTCCTCCTACTTATCAAGTGCCTTGGCAGTCATGTTGAACTCAGAAGGGTCTTTATTTTCCACCAAACTGATGCATATTTTTAACAAAATCAGAACTCAATATTTTCTAAATTGGTCCATTAGAAAGTAGCTGTATTTAGTAGATAATGTTCTCATCTTCCTGTTGAAAACCAAACCTTTGACACATCCAGTGATGCATTCAAGGGAAGCATGAAGTATATGCAAATAGTAAAGAAATCCCATTGCTAGGCAACTGTCCTAGGACAGTAAGTTCATTTATTCTTGCTAATTATTTTAAATGTTCTAAATTTCCCAATATTAACAAAAGTCTGTTATCTTCCATCATTTGTTCTTGTCCCTTACAATTTGATTCACATCTTCTTTTCTAAGAAATAGACATATTTGTATTAACTTTATGAACAAGAGCACTTTGTAAAACAGGCCTTGGTACCCATTCCCTAAAGCAGTTGAATTCTGTGTTCACCAGTTAAATGAGCATATGTGCACACTCTGGGTTTGATAAGATAGGGGCTGAGTTACTGATGTGGGCAAGTCACACAGTCAGCTCATACAGCCTTAACTAAACAAGCATTGTGGTTTCTGAATTCCATATGCTAAAATGTAGAGCATCCCTTAGGAACTTTTAAAATACCCAACAGAGCCTTAGCACCTCACTTAGCAACCATTGACTTACGCGAGTGATTTGGATGGATAGTGTTTGGATTCAGTTACTTTGAAATAAGGAAACAAATAGAAGTCAAGTTAATTATCATATTGCTTTAGTTGGGATGCTTTTTTAATTTAGAAAAAGGGGTGGGAGAACAACCTATGATCAACTCTATTCAGTAGTCTTTCAGATACCACGGCGTTCATAGTAAGCAGTAATTTTGTTGCTGGCATCATCTCTGTCCCCAGGAACAATGGCCTCATCATTCACAGCACCAGCATCATCCCTCTAAAAGAAGACTTCCTAGAGTAAAGATACTGCCATGGTTTTTAAAAATCCTGTCTAGTAATAGCAGAACCAGTGAGGTACTTGTTGGTAAAATAAACTTGTGTGTGTGAATTAAGCTGTACTATTTACTGGTGTACTGGAAAATGCTTGGTTGTAAGATCAAACACACCAGTTCATGTTCCAGCTGGGCTCCTTCTTAGTTATACACTGAGAAAGTTACTGGACATCTATGGCCCTCAGAGTCTTTTTTATTTTCTTTTTGTGAAATTGGGCTACTCAGATCTCAAGAGTATTGCTATGAGGACTAATATGACAGCATACAGTCTTGGCAGTATAACTGACACTCGATAAATCAGAGCTTTTGAGGTTAGCAATGTAAGAAGTAAGAAGCAAAAGTTTTAAATCCTAGCATAAATTGCCATTCAAACACACACACACACAGAGTCAACTGTGCACTCAGAGATTTGGTGAGATAGAGCAGAAAGCGTGCTAATCACTTACGCAGTTAAGAACCTGGGCAAGAACATGGCGATTGTGTGCTGTTGGAGGCCAATTGGAGGTTAGTATTGCAAACAACCATCTTGATAAATAGGACGTGGGGCTGAAATCAATAAACAAAGATTCAATAAAAGCAAATGTAAACTGCACAAACTACTATCCCATGGGGATGGAGATGTAAGTTCTAATGAATGGTAGATTGAGTATACATCAACAATATGATAGTGCTGTATAAAACCCTAGACACTGCTTTGGGGTATATTGACAGGGAGAGCATGGATGAACTGAGAGGTAATTATTTAGCCCTACCAGCACTCTTTAGGCCTCAACTGGATAACTGTGTTCAGTATTTATCCCTCAGTTGAAAGGGAATCATAGATAAATTTGAATGAGTTCAGAAGAGAGCAACAAAAATGGTAAAAGCTTTGGAAAATGAGATCTATAAGGAAACGTTAAGGGAATGGGCATGTTCAGACTGGAAGAAAGATAACAGGGAAGCAGAGTAACTACTGGAACACATAGGAAAGAGATACTCTAAATGAGAGAAGGGATCAATTATTCCCACCAGTCATTCAGAATTGAATAAGTTGAGCTTGGGCTGCAGTAGATAAAAACTTAGTTTAAATATTAAGGACACATTTGTGAGTATAAAACATTTTCACATGGAATCAAGGTACCTGTAGTAATTAAGAAAACTTGCTTATTAAATAATTTCAAAGCATCAAACTTGGAATTATCCTTTTGTAGTTTTGAAAGAGTGGAAAAGAGATGACTCAGCTTATCCCCCAACTCTGTTCTACTAATCAAAGCTCTACAAATATGCCTCAGAGTTCATGCCCTGCTGATATAAGTATAGATATAGTCATAATCCTTCTGCTTTTAAAAGGGGATTCTTCTTTAAAATTTATTTATTATTTATATTTGGTTGCATTGGGTCTCTGTTGCTGTGCCTGGGCCCTCTCTAGCTGCGACGAGTGGGGGCCTCTCATTGCGGTGGCTTCTCCTTCTGTGGAGCACGGGCTCTAGGCATGTGGGCTTCAGTAGTTGTGGCACACGGGCTCAGCAGTTGTGGCTCGTGAGCTCTAGAGCGAAGGCTCAGTAGCTGCGGTACATGGGCTTAGCCGCTCCGCATATGTGGGATCTTCCCGGACCAGGGCTTAAACCGGTGTCCCCTGCATTGGCAGGCGGACTCCTAACCACTGCGCCACCATGGAAGCCCTAAAAGGGAATTCTTTTTTTTTTTTTTACATCTTTATTGGAGTATAATTGCTTTACAATGCTGTGTTAGTTTCTGCTTTATAACAAAGTGAATCAGTTATACATATACATATGTCCCCATGTCTCTTCCCTCTTGCATCTTGCTCCCTCCCACCCTCCCTATCCCACCCATCCAGGCAGTCACAAAGCACCGAGCTGATCTCCCTGTGCTATGCGGCTGATTCCCACTAGCTATCTACCTTACATTTGGTAGTGTATATATGTCCATGCCTCTCTCTCGTTTTGTCACAGCTTACCCTTCCCCCTCCTCAAGTCCTTTCTCTAGTAGGTCTGTGTCTTTATTCCTGTCTTACCCCTAGGTCCTTCATGACATTTTTTTTTTCTTAAATTCCATATATATGTGTTAGCATACAGTATTTGTCTTTCTCTTCCTGACTTACTTCACTCTGTATGACAGACTCTAGGTCTATCCACCTCATAACAAATAGCTCAATTTCATTTCTTTTTATGCCTGAGTAATATTCCATTGTATATATGTGCCACATCTTCTTTATCCAAACATCCGATGATGGACACTTAGGTTGTTTCCATCTCCAGGCTATTGTAAATAGAGCTGCAATGAACATTTTGGTACATGACTCTTTTTGAATTATGGTTTTCTTAGGGTATGTGCCCAGTAGTGGGATTGCTGGGTCATACGGTAGTTCTATTTGTAGTTTTTTAAGGAACCTCCATACTGTTCTCCACAGTGGCTGTATCAATTTACATTCCCACCAACAGTGCAAGAGTGTTGCCTTTTCTTCACACCCTCTCCAGCATTTATTGTTTCTAGATTTTTTGATGATGGCCATTCTGACTGGTGTGAGATGATATCTCATTGTAGTTTTGATTTGCATTTCTCTATTGATTAATGATGTTGAGCATTCTTTCATGTGTTTGTTGGCACTCTGTATATCTTCTTTGGAGAAATGTCTATTTAGGTCTTCTGCCCATTTTTGGATTGGGTTGTTTGTTTTTTTGTTATTGAGCTGCATGTGCTGCTGATAAATTTTGGAGATTAATCCTTTGTCAGTTGCTTCATTTGCAAATATTTTCTCCCATTCTGAGGGTTGTCTTTTGGTCTTGTTTATGGTTTCCTTTGCTGTGCAAAAGCTTTGAAGTTTCATTAGGTCCCATTTGTTTATTTTTGTTTTTATTTCCATTTCCCTAGGAGGTGGGTCAAAAAAGGATCTTGCTGTGATTTCCGTCATAGAGTGTTCTGCCTATGTTTTCCTCTAAGAGTTTGATAGTTTCTGGCCTTACATTTAGGTCTTTAATCCATTTTGAGCTTATTTTTGTGTATGGTGTTAGAGAGTGATCTAACCTCATACTTTTACATGTACCTGTCCAGTTTTCCCAGCACCACTTATTGAAGAGGCTGTCCTTTCTCCACTGTACATTCCTCCCTCCTTTATCAAAGATAAGGTGACCATATGTGCGTGGGTTTATCTCTGGGCTTTCTAACCTGTTCCATTGATCTATATTTCTCTTTTTGTGCCAGTACCATACTGTCTTGATTACTGTAGCTTTGTAGTATAGTCTGAAGTCAGGGAGCCTAATTCCTCCAGCTCCGTTTTTTCATTCTCAAGATTGCTTTGGCTATTCGGGGCCTTTTGTGTTTCCATACAAATTGTGAAATTTTTTGTTCTAGTTCTGTAAAAAATGCCAGTGGTAGTTTGATAGGGATTGCATTGAATCTGTAGATTGCTTTGGGTAGTAGAGTCATTTTCACAATGTTGATTCTTCCAATCCAAGAACATGGTATATCTCTCCATCTATTTGTATCATCTTTAATTTCTTTCATCAGTGTCTTATAATTTTCTGCATACAGGTCTTTTGTCTCCTTAGGTAGGTTTAGTCCTAGATATTTTATTCTTTTTGTTGCAATGGTAAATGGGAGTGTTTTCTTGATTTCACTTTCAGATTTTTCATCATTAGTGTATAGGAATGCATGAGATTTTTGTGCATTAATTTTGTATCCTGCCACTTTACCAAATTCATTGATTAGCTCTAGCAGTTTTCTGGTAGCATCTTTAGGATTCTCTATGTATAGGATCATGTCATCTGCAAACAGTGACAGCTTTACTTCTTCTTTTCCAATTTGGATTCCTTTTTATTTCTTTTTCTTCTCTGATTGCTGTGGCTAAAACTTCCAAAACTATGTTGAATAAGAGTGGTGAGAGTGGGCAACCTTGTCTTGTTCCTGATCTTATTGGAAATGCTTTCAGTTTTTCACCATTGAGGACGATGTTGGCTGTGGGTTTGTCATATATGACCTTTATTATGGTGAGGAACGTTCCCTCTATGCCTACTTTCTGCAGGGTTTTTATCATAAATGGGTGTTGAATTTTGTCGAAAGCTTTCTCTGCATCTATTGAGATGATCATATGGCTTTTCTCCTTCAATTTGTTAATATGGTGTATTACATTGATTGATTTGGGTATACTGAAGAATCCTTGCATTCCTGGAATAAACCCCACTTGATCGTGATGTATGATCCGTTTAATGTGCTGTTGGATTCTGTCTGCGAGTATTTTGTTGAGGATTTTTGCATCTATGTTCATCAGTGATATTGGCCTGTAGTTTTCTTTCTTTGTGACATCCTTGTCTGCTTTTGGTATCAGGGTGATGGTGGCCTCGTAGAATGAGTTTGGGAGTGTTCCTCCCTCTGCTATCTCCTGGAAGAGTTTGAGAAGGATAGGTGTTAGCTCTTCTCTAAATGTTTGAAAGAATTCGCCTGTGAATCCACCTTGTCCTGGGCTTTTGTTTGTTGGAAGATTTTTAACCACAGTTTCAATTTCAGTGCTTGTGATTGGTCTGTTCATATTTTCTATTTCTTCCTGATTCAGTCTTGGCAGGTTGTACATTTCAAAGAATTTGTCCATTTCTTCATGCTTGTCCATTTTATTTGCATAGAGTTGCTTGTAGTAATCTCTCATGATCTTTTGTATTTCTACAGTGTCAGTTGTTACTTCTCCTTTTTCATTTCTAATTCTATTGATTTGAGTCTTCTCCCTTTTTTTCTTGATGAGTCTGGCTAATGGTTTATCAATTTTGTTTATCTTCTCAAAGAACCAGCTCTTGGTTTTATTGATCTTTGCTATCGTTTCCTTCATTTCTTTTTCATTTATTTCTGATCTGATCTTTATGATTTCTTTCCTTCTGCTAACTTTGGGTTTTTTTTTGTTCTTCTTTCTCTAATTGCTTTAGGTGCAAGGTTAGTTGTTTATTCAAGATGTTTCCTGTTTCTTAAGGTAGCATTGTATTGCTATAAACTTCCCTCTTAGAACTGCTATTGCTGCATCCCATAGATTTTGGGTTGTTGTGTCTCCATTGTCATGTTTCTAGGTATTTTTTTGTTTCCTCTTTGATTTCTTCAGTGATCACTCCAGTATTAAGTAGTCTATTGTTTAGCCTCCATGTGTTTGTATTTTTTACAGATCTTTTCCTGTAATTGACATCTAGTCTCATAGCATTGTGGTCAGAAAAGATACTTGATACAATTTCAATTTTCTTAAATTTACCAAGGCTTGATTTGTGACCCAAGATATGATCTATCCTGGAGAATGTTCCATGAGCACTTGAGAAGAATGTGTATTCTGTTGTTTTTGGATGGAATGTCCTATAAATATCAATTAAGTCCATCTTGTTTAATGTTTCATTTAGAGCTTGTGTTTCCTTATTTATTTTCATTTTGGATGATCTGTCCATTGGTGAAAGTGGGGTGTGAAAGTCCCCTACTATGAATGTGTTACTGTCGATTTCCCCTTTTATGGCTGTTAGTATTTGCCTTATGTATTGGGGTGCTCCTATGTTGGGTGCATAAATATTTACAATTGTTATATCTTCTTCTTGGATCAATCCCTTGATCATTATGTGGTGTCCTTTGTCTCTTCTAATAGTCTTTATTTTAAAGTCTATTTTGTCTGATATGAGTACTGCTACTCCAGCTTTCTTTTGGTGTCCATTTGCATGAAATATCTTTTTCCATCCCCTTACTTTCAGTCTGTATGTGTCTCTAGGTCTGGAGTGGGTCTCTTGTAGACAGCAAATATATGGGTCTTGTTTTTGTATCCATTCAGCCAATCTGTGTCTTTTGGTGGGAGCATTTAATCCATTTACATTTAAGGTTGTTATTGACATATATGTTCGTATTACCATTTCCTTAATTGTTTTGGGTTTGTTATTGTAGGTCTTTTCCGTTTCTTGTGTTTCTTGACTAGAGAAGTTCCTTTAACATTTGTTGTAAAGCTGGTTTGGTGGTGCTGAACTCTCTAGGCTTTTGATTGTCTGTAAAGAGTTTAATTTCTCCATCAAATCTGAATGAGATCCCTGCTGGGTAGAGTAATCTTGGTTGCAGGTGTTTCTTCTTCATCACTTTAAATATGTCCTGCCAGTCCCTTCTGGCTTGCAGAGTTTCTACTGAAAGATCAGCTGTTAAGCTTATGGGGATTCCCTTGTGTGTTATTTGTTGTTTTTCCCTTGCTGCTTTTAATATGTTTTCTTTGTATTTAATTTTTGACAGTTTGATTAATATGTGTCTTGGCGTATTTCTCCTTGGATTTTTCTTGTATGGGACTCTCTGTGCTTCCTGGACTTGATTAACTATTTCCTTTCCCATATTAGGGAAGGTTTCAACTATAATCTCTTCAAATATTTTCTCAGTCCCTTTCTTTTTCTCTTCTTCTTCTGGATCCCCTATAATTCGAATGTTGGTGCGTTTAATATTGTCCCAGAAGTCTCTGAGTCTGTCCTCAGTTCTTTTCATTCTTTTTCCTTTATTCTGCTCTGCAGTAGTTATTTCCACTATTTTATCTTCCAGGTGACTTATCCGTTCTTCTGCCTCAGTTATTCTGCTATTGATCCCATCTCGAGTATTTTTAATGTCATTTATTGTGTTGTTCATGGTTGTTTGTTTCATCTTTAGTTCTTCTAGGTCCTTGTTAAATGTTTCTTGCATTTTGTCTATTCTATTTCCCAGATTCTGGATCATCTTTACTATCATTATTCTGAATTCTTTTTCAGGTAGACTGCCTATTTCCTCTTCATTTGTTAGGTCTGGTGGGTTTTTATCTGGCTCCTTCATCTGCTGTGTGTTTTTCTGTCTTCTCATTTTGCTTATCTTACTGTGTTTGGGGTCTCCTTTTTGCAGGCTGCTGGTTCGTAGTTCCCGTTGTTTTTTGGTGTCTGTCCCCAGTGGCTATGGTTGGTTCAGTGGGTTGTGTAGGCTTCCTGGTGGAGGGGACTAGTGCCTGTGTTCTGGTGGATGAGGCTGGATCTTGTCTTTCTGGTGGGCAGGTCCATGTGTGGTGGTGTGTTTTGGGGTGTCTGCGGACTTTTTATGATTTTAGGCAGCCTTTCTGCTAATGGGTGGTTGTGTTCCTGTCTTGCTAGTTGTTTGGCATAGGATGTCCAGCACTGTAGCTTGCTGGTCGTTGAGTGAAGCTGGGTGCTGGTGTTGAGATGGAGATCTCTGGGAGATTTTCGCTGTTGATATTGTGTGGAGCTGGGAGGTCTCTTGTGGACTAGTGTCCTGAAGTTGGCTCTCCCACCTCAGAGGCACAGCGCTGACTCCTGACTGCAGCACCAAGAGCCTTTCATCCACTTGGCTCAGAATAAAAGGGAGATAAAGTAGAAAGAGAGAATTAGTAGAAGAAAGAAAGAAAGAAGGAAAGAAAGAAAGAAGGAAAGAAAGAAAGAAGGGAGGGAGGGAGGAAGGAAGGAAGGGGGGACAGAAAAAAAGAAAGAATGAAGATAAAGTGAAATAAAATAAAGTAAGATAAAATATAATAAAGTTATTAAAATAAAAAAATAATATTTAAGAGAAAAAAATTAAAAAAAAACAAAAACAAAAAACTGACGGATAGAACCCTAGGACAAATGGTGGAACCAAAGCTCTACAGACAAAATCTCACACAGAAGCGTACACATATATACTGACAAAAAGAGGAAAAGGGGAAAAAAATCATAAATCTTCCTCTCAGAGTCCACCTCCTCAATTTGGGATGATTCGTTTTCTATTCATGTATTCCACAGATGCAGGGTACATCAAGTTGATTGTGGAGCTTTAATCCGCTGCTTCTGAGGCTGCTGGGAGAGATTTCCCTTTCTCTTCTTTGTACTCACAGCTCCCAGGGGCTCAGCTTTGAACTTGGCCCCGCCTCTGCATGTAGGTCGCTGGAGGGCGTCTGTGTGTCGCTCGGACAGGACAGGGTTAAAGCAGCCGCTGATTCGAGGGCTCTGGCTCACTCAGGCCGGGGGGGAGGGAGGGGCACGGAGTGCGGGGCGGGCCTGCGGCGGCAGAGGCCGGCGTGACGTTGCAGCAGCCTGAGGCGCGCCGTGCGTTCTTCCGGGGAAGTTGTCCCTGGATCCCGGGACCCTGGCAGTGGCGGGCTGCACAGGCTCCCCCGCAGGGAGGTATGGACAGTGACCTGTGCTGGCACACAGGCTTCTTGGCGGCAGTAGCAGCCTTAGCGTCTCATGCCCGTCTCTGGGGTCCGTGCTTTTAGCCGCGGCTCGCGCCCGTCTCTGGAGCTCCTTTAAGCAGCGCTCTTAATCCCCTCTCCTCGTGCACCAGGAAAACAAAAAGGGAAGAAAAAGTCTCTTGCCTCTTCGGCAGGTCCAGACTTTTCCCCGGACTCCCTCCCGGCTAGCCGTGGCGCACTAACCCCCTGCAGGCTGTGTTCATGCTGCGAACCCCAGTCCTCTCCAGGCGCTCCGACCCAAGCCCGAGCCTCAACTCCAGACCCCGCCCGCCCCGGCGGGTGAGCAGACAAGCCTCTCGGACTGGTGAGTGCCTGTCGGCCCTGATACTCTGTGCGGGAATCTCACCGCTTTGCTCTCCGCACCCCTGTTGCTGTGCTCTCCTCCGCTGCTCCGAAGCTTTCCCCCTCCGCCCCCCGCAGTCTCTGCCCGCGAAGGGGCTTCCTAGTGTGTGGAAACTTTCCTCCTTCACAGCTCCCTCACACTGGTGCAGGTCCCGTCCCTATCCTTTTGTCTCTTTATTCTTTTTTCTTTTGCCCTACCCAGGTATTTGGGGGGGGTTCTTGCCTTTTGGGAGGTCTGAGGTCTTCTGCCAGCGTTCAGTAGGTATTCTGTAGGAGTTGTTCCACGTGTAGATGTATTTCTGGTGTATCTATGGGGAGGAAGGTGGTCTCCGTGTCTTACTCTTCCGCCATCTTCCCCAGCAATTCCTAACGTCCGGGAATTTTTTATTATTTAAATATTTTACTTTGTAGAATGTTTGGTCTTAACTTAGGTAGTAGAAATGTTTATTTTTTCTGGCAATAATCTACCATCCTTTGATTTTTCTTCTTCGTACTCTTTATTAGATTCAGATTCTGATAAAATCTTTAATGGTACTAAATGATTTGAGCAAGTTTTCTGAGTCAAAAACTTTAGAACAAGGCTTCCTGTATATTTATGACTTCCTGATGGGCACGTTCAGTAAACTAGGGTAAGTAGAGTACTCATTAGGGGCAGAAAATAGGCTTCCAAAGGCAAGACCTTGGAATCAGTCCTTTTGTGTTAGCCTTATTTATAATTATGATTAATGTAGAATCAAATAAGCACCACAGTGTACTATGTGAACTTACACATAACAAATTGAGATTCAGTTGCTTTTATTGTAAACAGAAAACAGTATCTGTACTTGTAAGGATAGATGAGACTATCTAGAGTTCCTGGTATAAAGTGGGTATTTAATAAACAACTGTTCTTCTGCTTGTCTTTCTTTAAAAATATTTTAAGGGTCACTTCCCTGCACAGAGTCAGTAGTGGCCCTCAGTCTCCCGTGTAGATTTCAGTCTCATTGTAGCTGCCTTCCGGGCTCTCTGTAATCTGACATTACTCTTCCTTTTCAGTCTTAATTTGCTTGATTTTTGGTTGAACAGGAGTTTTGTTGTCAGTTTAATAGGCCATATTTGAAATAGTTAAAACCTAGAACTCTCCAGAGAGCAGGTCATTGAAAAATGACCAACAGGAAGGGATAGTAACGCATACAGAGGCTACATAGGAAGCTTGGACACAGGGTTTAGATGGCATTCTCGTATCCCTTGTTTATTTTTTCTGTCATGGTGTTTATACACATTCACTTAAAGGTATTCACTTCCGTATTCCACGCAGCTCCTTCAGTGGGCACAGCAAGCAGACGCAGTGGGAAATGCACATTTCTGATTGTAGCTTTTATAAGATTTAATTACCAACACCTCTGATCTCTTAAGATTGGTGTTTGGACTTTGTCTTTCTTGTATTCAGATTTTGTTTCCCAGCAGATGTTGGCTGGCAGCCTCAGTAGCTTTCAGTTTCCCATGTTGTTTACAAAGGACACTCCCTCTTCTCACCATGACCCCTAAGAATGGTTCCCTGACCCTGAACGCTCTGCTAACAGCATGGCGACAGTCCTACTTATCCCAAAGGGTAGATTCAAACACCTTACAAGTTGAATACGTTCCAGAGGATCCTTTAGGCTAAGCCTTCAGAGAAGGAGAAGGATCTTTAAAGGTGCAGAGTAGGGTTGGATAGAAAGGGAAAGAATTGAAAGCCAGATGGAGAATGGATCACTTCCTGCCTTGACTATTTACCATAACCTGGACAGTTTGCTGGTTACTCTGCTTCCACCTCACTGAACTGTCGTCAGTCCTTTTGTAAAACATCCAGAGTTATTAACCCATTCTTCTGTTTAAAACCCTTTAAGAGCTCCCCAGTCCTCTCTAAAAAGTTCAACTTCTTGACCATAGCCTAAATCCCTCATCATTTGGATCTTTTATATCCGAACATTTTCAAAACTGCTCCCCCATTTGCTGCCAAAGGGCCACACACGTTGCCTGACCTTTAGTCCTTCAGACATACCATGACCTTCCCATCTTAGGGTCTAACATGTGCTTCTTATTTTTTTCTGGAATGCTTTCTTGTGGCCTTTGCATACTGTCTGCTTCATAATCATTTAAGATTCAGATTAAAATTACTCTCTCAAAGTATCCTTTTTTTACCTCTCTCATTGGGTGTGTCGTTTTTTTCTTTTTTTTTTTTTTTTTGCGGTACGCGGGCCTCTCACTGTTGTGGCCTCTCCCCTTGCGGAGCACAGGCTCCGGATGGGCAGGCTCAGCGGCCATGGCTCACGGGCCTAGCCGCTCCGCTGCAGGTGGGATCTTCCCGGACCGGGGCACGAACCTGTGTCCCCTGCATCGGCAGGCAGACTCTCAACCACTGCACCACCAGGGAAGCCCGACTGTGTCCTTTTTATTAACACAGCACAAAAATTTCACCTTCATTGTACCTTTCAATGATGAAGTTCAATATTTATTGATTGGATTACCTGTTTATCATCTGTCTCTTCCACTGGACTGTAAACTCTTTAAGAACAAGGTCTCTGTCTTTCAGTAGCAACACTGAAAGCTGAGTGCCTTGTACAATATCTGGTTATTAGTAGGAACTTACAAAATATATGTCTAGGTGACTAAATGAATCCCTAAAACTCAACCTAGTGAACTGAGCCCTTTTTTCCCTTTCTCTCAGTTCATACATAAATAATTCTTATGTTATGCACTCTGATTAGAAAACTGTAACATAAACAAACAAAAGAGCAAGACCAGAGATGCTCAGTAAGTCTTGACCTAAGAGGTGATATGGTATGGGAGTAGTGAATATAGGCATAGCTTTCTAAAACAGCACCTGAGAACTAAAATGCAAATAACTAATATTTGTTAAGTAAACTGCCATATATGGCTTATGTGAGCTCTAAATTTATGCATGTAGCAGAAATTTAATTAGCGCTTTAGTAAATATCTGAATAATATATTTACAATGATTTTCCAAAGTATGAAATTTTATATTTGTTCTATAGAATATAATTGTGGGTTTTACCTTAAGTTTTATATTTTTAGTATAGTTTTAGGGCCAGCCTAAATTCCCCTAACCTGAAGGAGTGTATCTATTTAATTTATGGTTTTTATTTCATTATAAATGATAATAATTATTTTATTGATCCCCTGTGATGTCCTACTCCTTATTTAATATGAGAGAGTAAATATTATTTTGTGATCAAAGTATACCATTACTTATATAAAACCGTGATTCCATTCTGTAATTCACTTCTGACATCAAAACATGGAATATTAAATCAGTGTTTTTGTTTAAACATGATAAGAGCTTGTTGGAATCCTAAATTCTAGCCATTCTCTACAGATAATTGTGCAGGTTTTTAACCCTGGAGTTCAGTAAGCTTTTGATGAAAAATACAACGTGTAATTCAGAACATTGTATAGTTAGTGGTCATTTTCACCCCAAACAGTAGTGATAGAAATATTAACTTGTATTTGTTATATATATTTTCCACATGTTAATTAAACATATATACAGGCACATGTGCACATAGATGCCTTGAGTTAGTAAGTATTCTCTGACATTGAAGAATATAGATGTAGAGGAACAGAGTTTCTAAGTAATTCTCTCAATTCACATAGCAACATAGTGAATGAGGTTAAATTAGAATGTTTTTTCCGTACTTTAACCACTGTCTCTCCTCTGGCATAAAGATAATCTAGTGCCTTGTATTTAACATTTCTATCATTGTTATAAACTATGCTGTTATAAGAGTTTGATTGGTAACTTGGCTAAGGGACATGATATTTGATATTATATACTCTTTTCATACATCACAGTTTGCAGCTGAACTAGAACTGTGATTTTTAGGATGAGAGCATAAATTGTGTAAATTGTGCTCCCACAGGAGAGAACACAAATGCATTTGTAGTCATATAATAAGCCTGCCTTATTCAAATTTAAAATAAAAAATAGAAAAACAGAGCCGGTTTATTAAGGTATGATGCTCTATAAATCAACTAATTGGACATAGAAAATCATCATTTGTTTAGTTAGAACTACTAGAAATAGACTTATTCTCTTTATTCTTTAGATCCACTGGACTTGGGATGGGTGGGGGGAGGAAGTGTCAGCTAAAGTATAACTTGCATGAGAAATATCCAGGAATAAAGAGATAATCATGGACAGTCACCACTGTCAGTAATCATTACTGTCAGAGATGTTTCTGTAGTACTCTGTATTAGCAAAACGCTTTACAGTTACAACTCCCTTTAACTATAAGTGACCATAAAAGTCCTCAGTTCCTGCCTCAGTACAGGAGGCAGTGGAAATCACAGTGCTGGCTGGTGTCAATTACATAGATAGACCAGCAGTGACATCCCAGTAAGAATGCCAGGACTTTTCATGTCTCCTTCCAAAAATACACAAGAGACTGAGAAGGAAATGAAAAACCCTGGTAAACATCCTTAAAGCGATGATCTCTGGTGGTACTAAAGAAGAAGAAGAATGAATAGGAAAGAGGATGGGAAGAGGAGCAGCTGGAAAAACAAAATATAAAACTACTTTTAAAAAATAAAAACGTGGAAGCTAAACAGTGGCAGAATAAAGCAGTTCAAATGAGGAAAAATATCCCATCAGAAGTATGTATCTGGTGAAGAAATCTAATAAAGTGTTGACATACATTAAAAAAAAAAAAAACTTGGGAAATATATTAGTACAATAAGTCAGATGACACATAATACTTTAAAAAAGATATCCTGCGGGCTTCCCTGGTGGTGCAGTGGTTGGGAGTCCGCCTGCCGATACAGGGGACACGGGTTCGTGCCCGGTCCGGGATGATCCCACATGCCGCGGAGCAGCTGGGCCCGTGAGCCATGGCCGCTGAGCCTGCGCGTCCAGAGCCTGTGCTCCGCAGCGGGAAAGGCCACAACAGTGAGAGGCCTGCGTACCGCAAAAAAAAAAAAAAAAAAAAAAGATATCCTGCAAAAAATGGCTAAAAGTTATGACTTACTTGTGTCCAAGTAATCAGCCATTCACTAGGAGGATCAGGAGAATCTTTAAAAAATAATTTGGGACCTATATTTTTTATCTAGGATAATCAGCTGGCATTGACTAAGTAAGCTATTACTAAGATCCTAATTACAGTGCAGTGTTTTTAGATTTTACACATTTGTTTTAATTTTTGTTTCCTCCATAGGGCCTCTGTTTTAAGAATTTTCCTACTCTCACATAGGTAATCAAGGTATAAAATCACATGAAATTGTTTCCATCATAAGTGGATAAAACAGGATCATCTTGGTGAAGTCAACTGGACCAGCATTGAGAACCAGTTGGGTTCTCACTGTGCTTGAGTCACTTCTGAGCTCTGTGGTCATCAATAAGACACAACAGTTTTAGGCCTTAGTTTGCCCACATTTAAAACAGATGGCTTCCAACGTTTTTCTGCTCTGACGTGACTTTCTTCTTCTAAACGCTTCTTTACTAGTCATTATCCTGCTTTTGTTTGTAGGTATGAAAAATCTGCCTGTCTATCCAGCTTACATCCTGTACATTCAATATAATGAGTAAATATTTTAAGTACACATATACTTGAATATATAAAAATTCCAAACAGTATCTTAGTCCATTTGGGCTGCTATAACAAAAGGACCATAGACTCGGTGGCTTAATAAACAAGCATGTATTTCTCACAGTCCTGGAGACTGGAAGTCCAAGATCAAAGTGCTGCCAGATTCACCATCTGATGTGGGCTCACTTCCTGGTTCATAGATGTCCATTTCCTTTCCGTGTCCTCACGTGGCAGAAGGGGTGAGGAAGCTCTCTGTGGTGTTTTTTGTGTTTTTTTTTGTGGTATGCGGGCCTCTCACTCTTGTGGCCTCTCCCGTTGCGGAGCACAGGCTCCGGATGCGCAGGCTCAGCGGCCATGGCTCACGGGCCCAGCCGCTCCGCGGCATGTGGGATCTTGCCGGACTGGGGCACGAACCCATGTCCCCTGCATCGGCAGGCGGGCTCTCAACCACTGCGCCACCAGGGAAGTCCAGTCTTTTTTTTATAAGGACACTAATCTCATTTGTGAAGTCTCCACCCCCATGACCTAATCATCTCCCAAAGGCCCAACCTCCTAGTACCATCATATTGGGGATTAGGTTTCATTATCTGAGTGTTGAGGGGACATAAACACTCAGTCCATTGCAATGTGTTACTTTAGTTTTTTCCTAAAGTGGTATGTAAAATAATATGAGACGGTAGAGTACTGTCTCAATAGCCCCAGATCACATGGTGGAAGAGAGTTATTCTCTTTCCATCTCTCTCCAACTGTTTGATTATACGAAGAGGAGTCTTGGTTTAATAAGGCTAATAAGGCTTTAAGGCCTTTATAAACACTTGGTAACTTCTCCTTTAAAAAAATAAAACAGCAACAGATGCAGCACAGGCCTTAGGCCCAGATCTTTCAACAGAATCTAAGCAGATGAGAATATCATTATTTTGTTTTTGCAGTATTTTCATGTTTGTTTATAACAAGTGATATTTATCTTCCATGTATAATAATAATACAATTTTCCAATTAAAATAAATATAGTTAAAGTAAAAAGTATGTATTTTCAAAAATATTATTTAAGTAATAGTGCAGATGGTATGCAAATATGGCAAAAATTGTGAAAAAAAGATGACTAAATTTTAGAAAAAGTGGACTACTCTAAGCATTCTTTAAAATAGCGTGTTGTGGTGCAGTGGTTAAGAATCCACCTGCCAGTGCAGGGGACACGGGTTCGAGCCCTGGTCCGGGAAGATCCTACATGCCACAGAGCCACTAAGCCCATGCGCCACAACTACCGAGCCTGCGCTCTAGAGCCCATGAGGCACAGCTACTGAGCCCATATGCCTAGAGCCCATGCTCCGCAACAAGGGAAGCCACCGCGATGAGAAGCCCGCACACCACAGCAAAGAGTAGTCCCCCGCTCGCTGCAACTAGAGAAAGCCCGTGCGTAGCAACAAAGACCCAACACAGCCAAAAATAAATTAATTAATTAATTAAGAAAAACTATGAAATAGCGTGTTCTGTCACCCCTTCGAAAACATGCTGGACATTTTGAAATCCTGCTCTATAAATTTAATGAGCATATTTGTTCAGAATCTGAAGTGTTGTAGCTCACTTTGGCTGTGAAGTCATTGAGTCACTGTTAAATAAGCTATGTTTCTCAGAGCTCCTGAAATCTGTAATCTTATTCTGATGACCCCATTTACATTTTGAAATCTGTACTTCAAACTGTGACATCTTTACACCACACAATTTTGGCACAACTGTTGCTTCCTTATAATTTCAAAAGCCTTCACAGCCCAGAAAGTTGATGTTTGTAAATTACTTTATAATCCATGGGTTCTATTAGACATGAGGGAATTATGTGAGTTAATAGACTGGTAGTAAGTAAACGTCCATGGGCTTAAGAAATTTCACTTGTAATAGTCAACTCTTTTTAGTGGACTTGTTTAAAATGTGTATTATACTTACCACATTTAAATGATACCTTAAGCCAACGTCTTTTTTTTTTTTTGACCTTAAACTTTTAATTTGAAGTTATTATTGTCAAGATGCAACTGAACAATCCTGTAGTATTTATTCAGATATTCAGATGGATGCTAGGGGTATAGGGCTGAGCAAAAGGTAGTCCTTGTTGTCATAAGTGCTGACAGTGTAGATAAGGAACCAGATAAGCAAGTAATGACAATAGTGTGATAAGTGCTTTGGATCACATAATGGTGATACCCAAATATATCCATTAATTACTAGGTCCTGAAAAAGTGCTCTTGATATACTTAATTTTTATGCTAGATCAGACTCTGAAGCTTGTAAAAACATGTTGAACTAGTACTTTCAGATAAAAGATGACTTTCTGAACAAGTCTGGTGAAACCTGACAGGGCATTCTGCAACACTTACCCTCTACAATGTTGGATGGGAGAGGAGGTTGTAAGATTATAGAATGTTACCTTCTTTACTTTTATCTTCTTTAAAACACTTTAGAGTTTATAACATGTTCCCACATGTGTTATCTCATTTCATCCTTATAATGGTCCAATGAAAGAGATATTATCCCAATGCCCATTTTACAAATGAAGAAACAAAGTTCACTAAACCTAATAACTTGGCCACTATTACTTACATAGAAATTGACAATAGCTGGACTCAAATCGAGGTCTTTCCACTATGCTGATGCTGACTCTATTATTATGGAATGTCAGAAGTAGATTATCCAGTGTATTTTTCCTTTATTTTATAGATGAGGAAACATATCTAAAAAGATGAGTGAGGGCTTCCCTGGTGGCACAGTGGTTGAAAGTCCGCCTGCCGATGCAGGGGACATGGGTTCGTGCCCCGGTCCGGGAAGATTTCACATGCCGCGGAGCGGCTGGGTCCGTGAGCTATGGCCGCTGAGCCTGCGCGTCCGGAGCCTGTGCTCCGCAACGGGAGAGGCCACAACAATGAGATGCCCGTGTACCGCAAAAAAAGAAAAAAAAAAAGATGAGTGACTTATCCAAAGCCACATTCCTGGGCATTGGGGAAAATGCACGTAAGATAAGAAAGTCTTATTGTAAATGTTCCTGATATGTTATGACAATTTGAGAGGAGTTATTAGAACTGCCTACCCAGTAAATGGATAGAAATAATGCCTTGGAAAGGTCACTGAATGGAGTGTCAAAGACTTGGGTCACTGAATGGAGTGTCAAAAGACTTGGGTTCTAGTTCTGCCATATTGTAACCTATTTGTGGAACCCTTGGACACAATTATTGCTTTCCTTTTATAGAATCTCTATTAACTTCACTTACTAGAAAAGGGGAAAGGGCACCGGGTGGTTATAGGTAGCCTTTCCTACAAGAGAATGATAGTAGAGCTATACTCCACGAGGTCACACACAAAGGGATGAATGGTCATAGATGGTTCCATAGGATCTGGTATCCAAAAGGAGAGTAGAATCAAGGAATGAACAGAAGGACTACCTTCAGAAATTTCTGGAACACTTGTGCATCTCTGTAACTATTAGTTTCATTAGCCAAGTCTCGTCCTGAGTAGATACTGGCAGTAAAATAGTTAAGTATAAAAAGGGATTAGTTTGTATTTCAAAGACATTAAGGAAATGAAACTTTCTGAAATTCTTAGAATCAACTTTGTCCTTTTCTTAACTTTCCCCAATTCAATTGCCTTAGCTTTCCTGGTAATGCCTTGTATTAGTTTTCTAGGGCTGCTCTAAGAAAGTACAACAAAATGAGTGGCTTAAACAATACCAATTTATTGTCTCACAGATTCTAGAGGCTAAAAGTCCAAGATCAGGGTGTCAGCAGGGTTGCTTCCTTCTGAGGGCTCTGAGGGAGAAGCTGTCCCGTGCCTCTCACCCACCTTCTGGAGGTTTGCTGGCGGTCTTTGGCATTCCTTGGCTTATAAAAGCCAAAGCATCACTGATCTCTCCTTTCATCTTCACATGGTCTTCTCCCTATGTGGAGGACTGTGTCCAAACTTCCCCTTTTTGTAAGACAACAGTCAGATTAGGGCCCACCCCAGTGACCTCATCTTAACTAATTATGTCTGTAATGACCCTATTTCCAAATGAGATCACATTCTGAGGTTTTGTGTGTTAGAACTTCAGTATACGAATTTTGGGGGGACACAGTTCAACCTGTTAACATGTCCACTTGGCTAAGCAAATCACTGCATGTGTACTTGGTAAGTGTATCAGTCAGAGTTCCACCAGAGAAACCAGAACCAGGTGTGTGTGTGTGTGTGTGTGTGTGTAAGACGGAGACAGAAGAGAGAATGAGAGAGGGAAGAGAGAGAAAGAGAAAGATTGATTAATTGCAAGGAATTATAATGCGATGATGTGAGCTGTCTGGGCAAGTCTAAAATCCATAGGGCAGGCAATTGGGAAGGGCAGTTTGAAAACTCTTGTTCAGGAGCTGATACTGTAGTCCATAGGGAATTTCTTCTTCCTCAGGGAAACCTCAGTTCTGTTCTTAAGGCCTTCAACTGCATGGGTCAGACCCACCTAGATTATCCAGGATAATCTCCTCTGTATAAAGCCGAATGATTGTAGATATTGATCACATCTACAAAATGCCTTCCCAGCAACACCTAGAATACTGTTTGATTGAATAACTGAGTACTATAGCCTAGCCAAGTTGACACAGAAACTATCACAATAAGCAACAGGGAAGGGGGCAAGAGGCTACTACCTTATTTCTCAGACCCGAATGAACTGGGGGCAATAATCTTGGGTGTATTATTCAGTCGTGGTGGGCTCCCTGTTTGACAGGCTGGGTGTCCTCAAGGTTTGCATGCTATTTTGTCACAGGCAGGACCCTGCGGGTATTTCTCCTTTCTAACACGGCCTTACTTAATACAACCTCCTCCTTTCCAGTGTGTATAATGAAGCTCTAGCTTCATTCTTCCAATTCAATCTTGTGTTCTCTGAGGAAAAAGTGCCCAGAGCAATTTTTACCCCATCACACACTGGTAATCATTTTATTTTCTGATTATGTTTCCTTCTCTCTTTTAGCCCTTTGGTAAATTATGCAGAGAACCTTTATTCTCATTCTCTCTTTTTCTGTCTCTCTGTGTCTCTATGCTAAGTGCCAGCTGTCATTGCTCGGCAGATAATTACCATTTTACAAACAGTATTTAGGGAAATGACATCAGTTTGTGAATGTACGGCTGTCATGGCTTATTCATAGGGCTTTCCTCTGTTAACCAACTTCTCTGTGTGCAGGCTGGGTGGAAGCAGTAGGGATTAAGGGGAGGGGAAAAGGGAAGACCCCTTGGCTCCAAGCTTTTGGCGAACAATTGCATCCCATTTGCCACTGTTAGTCTGACAACCCTCATTTCACTCCTCCCAAATTCCCCCTGCCATATTCTGCTTTGGTGGATAAATAAATGATTGTTTGTAGGAGTTCAGTGGACTAGATTCCCCATTTGTAATTTTTATAGCTTGAGGAAGCAGGTGGGTGGAAAGACAGAAGGTATTGGTTTCTGTCCTGGATGATAGTTTCTATTGAGTGATGCAGGTCTTGATTACTCTGTTGGATGAAAAGATCCTAAAATATTATGAGATATAAAGTATGCTAGTTTAAATTTCTTAAATTAGTTCAATAATCTGTCTCACAGCAATGTTGGTTTAAAGATCCTGTTAAGTACATGTGATTGAGTAGATAGAAACAAGCTAAGAAAATAAGAAACACATTAACTTCAGTTTGGGGGTCAACTGGTACCATGAAAAGAGCACTAGACTTTGAGTTAGGTGATCTGCATTCTACTCTGGGCTCTTAGTTAGGAAAGGTAAGTCATTTGGTCTATACAGCTCTTAGTTTTCCATTGTAAAATAATAGCAATAATGTTGGTAGTGATGACAGCAAACGTTCTATGTGCCTGGCACTATTCCAAGTACTTTATGTTAATTACTTGACTTCTCAATACCTATGGATATCTTCTATTATACATATTTTACAAGTGAGGAAACGGAGACACGGTGGTTTAGTTACCTCTTTCCTGGGTTTTACTCATGCCAGTTTGATAGCTATTGTACTAGAGAGTTCCTAGTCCTTCCCAGGCCTAAGGAAAAGGATTCTATGATGGAAGCAAATTAGGCTGAATAGCTAACACTTTGTAGAGTTGAATTACAGTTTTTATTGAATCAGAGAAGTGATCAGAATGAACAAGTATAGTGAGTTCAAGCTTGTGGCAAGTCATCTGGTACACTTTTACAGTAGGAAATATAACAGTTTCTGATTCATTAATTGCCAATTTGCCTACAAAGATCTCTTTAATCAGAACAGTCCCTTAGTTCATAAAGCTGCCATTCCAGTGGCCTGGTCCCCTCGCATCACAGTTGAGGACGTTCTTCTCATTTTTTATTCTACTGGAATTCCACATTTGCTTTCTTCCGTCCCCCTCATTCTCTTAAGTGCGGCCAGGATTGTACCAAAGGTAGATCTGTTTCTGTCTCTTAAACTAGAACTGAGAATGAGTTTGATATAGAATAAACATGACACAGTTGGCTTTAGAGGTTATGCATCCATCAACATTGTAACTTGATGATGTGACATGAGGGGGTTAACTCATGTTCTGGGGGTAGAACTGCAACCCCAAAAAAGACCCTGGTTTGGTGGACAAAACATAGATCCGAGGCCCTGGGAGGCTTCCTCTCAAATGCTGATCCTGTCAGTTTTTGGTCCTGAAGCCTTGAGTAAGTTATTTAATGTTAACTTTTCTCATGCATAACATGAAGATAATTTCCTTCAGTATTGTTATGACAAAAGAGATAACATGTTGTGCATATGTTGGAACTCAATGAATAGTAATTATTACCAATTATGTTCTTATAAAATTACTTCTTTGGGAAACTCTAGAGCCACATTCCAAGTAAACAACTTCTGTGATGGTATTTATAAGAATTATTTTACAAATTGGGGGCTATTCATGCCTTATTGCAAAATATTCCCTTTTTTATTTATGGGTTAAAGACATATGAAGCAAATAAATTACTCTTCTCAGCAACTGAGTTAAATGTAATGATTCAGAGTTTGTGAACATCCTACATAAAATAAAACTAGTCACGTTTGACATTCTCATGGAGATTTGGTGAAACAACCACACCAGACACACGCACAAACACACACACTGTTCACACAAGACTGGCCCCGATGCTACCATTTATGACACCTTTTCCCTCTTCTTGACCGGAAGTTTTCATTTAGCATCACTTCTCCATAGACCACAGAATTGAAGAAGATGGCTCCACAACAAACACTGTTAACGTATCTTTTGGCACTGAGGACCTAGAAAGAAAGAGAGAGCCCCAAAATGGGCTTTTCTCGACTTTTTCCATTAACACATGAACAGGGAGTGGATTTATCAGATTAGCTAGTTATATGGAGGTGTTGAAACATGAGGCGGAAATAAAGATGGGAAATGGGCACTGAAAAAAAAAAAAAGCATTAGCACAGAAGACAAACTGCCTCCCTCACACTTAGTCCTGAGGTAGTGAGACTGAGCCTGAGTCTGATGCTTTAGGCATTCTTTATCCACTGATTCAAATTTTCTGCTTATAACTTCTCATATTATTAATATGTGACTCAACAACAAAAGGTCATAAGGTAGTTTGGCTAAAAAATTTCCTCTGATAAAACAGGGTGTCCACATTCTGATGAAATATTTCACTGGGTGGATAGACTTTTTATGTTAATGCTGTGAGTGTAGGGAGAAAATGAGATACAGAAATAAAGTTATTATTTATTTACACCTCACCTTGTTCCAGAGAAGATGTAGAGTAGAAACTAACGTAATTAACTGATTATGCAAGCAAAACAGCAAACAAGCAAATAATCTAGGTTTGAAGAAAAGAAGCTGTGTGTGTATATGTGTGTGTATCGTATTCTAGATTTAAAGTTTAGTTTTGTATTGCATGTATTTATGTTTAGAGCAACAAAATTGGATGAATAGGAACTGCTAATGACATGGTATATTATCTTCTGTTGTGATTTGAAGTATGTCATCTATGTGTAAAGCCGAGAGAAGACAAGTTTAGGGTAGGGTGAGGAACTCTTAGGGAGGGAGCAAAGTTCATCCTTCTTTTCTCTTCCTGTCAACACCACAGACTTGTTCTCACTTTCTGCATCTCTGCTGCCCAATATGGTAGGCACTTGACACGTGTGGTTACTAAGCACTTGAAACGTGACTAGTCTAAAATGAGATGCGCTGCCACTGTAAACAGTGCACACCAGATTTCTAGGACTTAGTATGAAAGATTTAAACTACCTCATTAATATGTTTCCATTGATTATACATGTAAATATATATTTGCATTGGTTATATCCCACTTTTATTTCTGCCTCACATTTCAACACCTCCATATAACTAGCTAGTCTGATAAATCCACACCCGTTTATATGTTAATGGAAAAAGTCCATTTGGGGGTTCTGCCTTCCTTTCTAGGTCCTTGGTGCCAAAAGACATTTTAACAGTGTGTGTTTGTTTGTTTTGGAGCCATTTTCTTCACTTCTGTGGTCTGTGTAGAAGCGATACTAAATAAAAACTTCAGGTCAAGTTGCATTGAAATAATACAGGCATTGGGTTAAATAAAATTGGTTTATGAAAATTAATTTACTTGTTTTTACCTCTGCTTAGTGTGGTTACTAGGAAATTTTAAATTATGCATGTGGCTCTCGTTTGGGGCTCGCAGTATATTTCCAGAATAATAGACTAGACGTGCAGTTCAAGCATAGAACCCCATCAAGGGCTGTAAGCAGGTGATAGCATTAAAGAGAATCAGAACATCCCTGTTGCAGATTAGGGGTTGGGGAGTGGCTTCCAGCTTGGTGGGAGATACAAAGGGATTTCTTCACAGTGACTGTACAGATATAATGACCTGAGACACATTTTTATCAGCTTCAGCGCCCAGAGTTAGCTACATCAAGGAGAATGAAAAGGAATAATGTGGAACTTTGCTCCTTTCCTATTGCATAGGGCATATCTATACAAGTGAAAGAAAAAATTAAGCAAATAATTTCACTTCCAGTTTCTACTTCCTTCTTCAGAGAGAGTTTATTATGCCTGAGTATCATTGTATTCATTTACTGCTGTTGAGTTTTTCATTCTAAATGGCGTTGCCATTCCACTGGGTCAGTATCTCTTCAAGGAAATGGTAGCTGCTGAAAAGAGGAAGTGCTCCTTTTGGGTTTAGAACACAACTGTCTTATCTGGTGGAGAGGCGAGATAGTTTATCCCCTGTCCCAGAGGTACCCTCACTTGACGACTTAGACACTTAACTTCTTTCAGCCTCGTGTGTTCCAAACTCTATTATTTGATAATTCTGTGAAATACACTGGAGCACTTTTGTGCCTATTTGTAATTCACCTCTGCCTTGTACAGTAAAAGGGTGACACACAAATCTGCCCATCCACCTATCTTCTCCTTGTTCTACATCTTAAAACCACAAAAGCAGCAGGAATCTAATTCTGTCTGAGGTTTTATGGTTGAGGGAAGCGTGTCTAGGTGATCTCATAGTCACTCCCCATCCCCATTCTTTACCTTGGGTCTAAATGGGTTACTGTGGCAACACAAGCCCCAGAAACTTATGTCTTTTTTTTTTTTTATATACATCCTACTTTGAGAAGCCTATAAAAACAATATTTCTGTATAGTATCAAGGTCTGCTTCATTTCAATTTAAGGCTGATGCCAGTTAGAAAAGAAGATCCGTCAAAATAAAATGTAAAAATATACATATAAACCTAAACCTTTAGGACACAAACCCCTAGGTACAGTAGGGAATAAGAAAGGAACTGCTATCTTAGTGAGCTACCTGTGAAGCTGTCAGTCTACAAGTGGCAGTGAGAAATTCCTTAGAAAGGAGAAAAATCTCTGAGAGATTTAAAGATCCTATTGAAATTCGCACTGCGAATCTCCGTTGCCCACAAAGGCCGCTTAAGCTGAGACAGTGAATGAACACAAGTCTCCCTAACTGGGCCGATGCTGACAGCCTTGGCACCTCTCTTCATATTCCAGCAGCCTCTGCTGTCAGCTGTGGAACCCGTGGGACCCTCAGAGGCCTGGGGAGAGGCAGGCGGAAGGTTTTCTCAGGGTCTTGTGAACTCCTGGCTGGGCTACAAGCTAAGATGTTTGCTCAATTGGATTCCCTCTGTGCTTGAAAAAAAAAAAGGGCTGATTTCAAATTCACCTTAGGATTTAAAATCTATTATGTCTTCCAGTTGAGTTCTTTGCACAACTGAAACTTCCTTCCTTTAATCATCTTTTACCAGCATTCAAGCACCACTGGTGGATTGACCAGTGAGATTGCCCTGCAAAGCTAAGGCCTCCTGCGAGCGACTGGCTTTTATTGCTTTCCTCATCAACTCTTTCTATTTTCAGCTCTCATTTGATTCCCTTTGCACACACCCCTTTGACGTCTCATCTCCCATTGGCCTTGACATATGTCTTTATCCTTCTTATTTCATTGTTCAAAATGTATGTGAAAGCACTAGATTGGGCGCCCAGATATCTGAGTTCTATTCCTGGATTTTCTGCCTTATCTATCCATGACCTTGAAAGAAAGTGCTTTGTTCTTCCTTCCCTCTGACCAGGATTTGGTAAAGATTAATGTGATATAATTGGTCATATCTGAGATGACAATGAAATCGAAAAGCACTGGGTCTTTGCAGAGAGCCCTCAGCTAGGGATTAAGAGATCTGGCTACTCTTGCTAGACCAAAAGCCTAGATACAGATGTGAAGCAAAAAAAGTAGGACATGGTAGTGGCTGAAATAATAGAAGAATAAATATACAAACTTTAGTACAACAATCAAGATGAAACACAAGTCAGAGTTATAAATAGAAATTTTATAATAAATAATTTGCGTAGCATTTATGTATGATTTTATGCATGCATTATCTCATTTTTAATGCTTTGATGGTTATTATTAGAAAGACATTTTTGTGGGATAAATTGGGAGATTGGGACTGACATATACACACTACTATATATAAAATAGATAACTAATAAGGACCTACTGTACAACACAGGGAACTCAGTACTCTGTAATGGCCTATACGAGAAAAGAATCTAAAAAAGGTGAATATATGTATATGTACAAATGATTCACTTGGCTGTACACCTAAAACTAACACAACGTTGTAAATCAACTATACTCCAATAAAAATTTTAACGTAGAAAAAAAGAAAGACATTGTTTAATATATAGTCACATTTCAAAGCCTCTCACCTGCCTGGCTAGAATTCTTTCATTGAGGCTGAAAACTTGTAAGTATCATAGCCCACAGTCCCAAGAAAAGGCAGATGTGACAAGCATCTGGGCTTTGGAGATCATTAGTCACTCAGTGAGTTATTCCATGCAAACCTCTAAGCCAGTCTCCATTACAGATTTCTAAGCAACACTCTACAACTACATATCAGGAATGACATCCCTGGGGACAAGCAAGCCTTACAGGTTATAGATTATGTCAACGTGTCTGTAGCCCACCTAACAGTTGCTGCAGGGATTCTGAGCTATATTCCTCTGTAAGAACAAATTATACTCTGGAGGCTTAATTTTTTTTTCTACCATGCTCACTGGAGGGAAAGCAACATCCTGCTCAATACAAATGGTTCTGTGCAAAACTCTCTCTTTTGAAGTCATTTTGGAAGTATAGAACATAAGATTGTGTGTATGACAAACCTAATTATTTCCTTTTGCACTGTGGTTGTTGAAGCATCTCATTTTTGGAATAGATGTGACTCTAGACAGTTGTCTGTAAAGTGCGTTTTGTCAGTTCTGTATATGAAATATTATTTTCCTCATTATATATCATTTAAATTAAGTTTAATTCAGCAAACATTTCTGAGAGGCTATTACATGCCCAGTACTATGTTGAACATATGGGCTTCAGAGATGAAAAAGATGCAGCTGTTGCCTTCAAGAAGCCAGCAATCTAGCTGGAGAATCAGACCTCTCAAAAATTAACTCTGGCAGAATGTAATGTGTGCTATAATGGCTGTATGAAAAAAATATATAGAAGCAAAAGGGAGAGAGTAATTAATTTCACTCAGATGGGTTAGGGACACTATCATAGAAGTGAAATTGGAGCTGGGCTTTGAAGGATGTTTTAAGATTTGTTCTAAGAGTGAAGAAGAGAAGGAGGGAAGTCCAGGCACAAAAGAAAGTAGAGTGGAATGCACAAAGACAAATTGCAAATTGCAGGGAATGGTCATGCACTAGAAAGAAAGAAAAGAAAGGAATAGAGAAGAAAAAAAGTACTGTCACTGCAATACATGGTGCAGGGTTAGCAGGACAGGGAATTCTGAGCAACCTTGTCTGTGTCCTATCCCATGGAAGCCAGTGAATCTCTTGAGACAGGGAATGCCATGTTAGATTGTTTTTCCAAACATAACTCTGATGGCATATGGAGAAAATCAGATTAAGGGAAGAGGGGGAAACCAGAAAAACTAATCTGTACAGAAGATAGGGATCTAAACTAAAGGAATGGCAGTAAGAATGAGGACAGGGCAGGAGAAAGGAAGGTAAGAGACCTTTGAGAAGTAGTGTGGAGAGGACTCGGTGGCTGACTGGATTGGTGAGGAAGAGAGAGGCAGGCATGGATCAATTTCTCCAAGATTTCCCAACTTAGATGATTGGGTGGATGAAGATGTTTTTGACAGAAATTTAAAGTACTGTAGGAGGGAACACTCACATTTGGAGAGAAAGACATTTAATTTAACTGTGGATATTTGCAGTTAGAGATATTTGTGAAACATCCAAGTTAGAGGCCCAGTAGGAAGGTGTGGAATTCATGAGAAAGGGGAAGACCAGCACATAGGTGGGAGTTGCGTTTCTGGTAGCAAATGGCATTACCAAGGATGACCTTCCCATAAGGTGAAAAGAGAGAAGGACTCAGAGAACTCTGGTATAGCCCACTGTTTGAGAGGCAAGTGGAGGAAGAGGAGGGGGATATGATTTCAAACAGGAATCAAACATATGGAAGGAAAGCTCAGAATAAGTGTGATCACTGAAGCCAGTTAAGGAAAGCATATGATAAAAGTGGAATACAAGGGACGTAGAATTTGTTTTTCATTTTGTTCTGTCAGCTTAAATAATAAAAAAAGGTCAGTGTGAATTCAGGAGAGGGGAAGGACTCAGAGGCAGACAGACCTGGATTCTATTCCTTAACTTACTACTTGTTCTCTGTGGGATCTTGGGAAATGGTTTATCCTCTCCAAGCTTCAGTTTCCTCTTCTGCAGAGAAGGGTTTGTCATGAAGACGAATTGAAAAATGTCTATAAAGCACCAGCAAAAGGTGACATGCAGAGTAGACAGTTGACAATGATAGTCCCTTCTAGTACCAGGCAGACAGCAGAGGCTGTGATGAGAAGCAGGTAGGTCTGCTTCAGGGTAAGAGGGAAACTCAGTATGAATCCTGGTGGGGCAGAGCCAAGCCCTTGGGGCTTCGGGAAAAGGCAGTGAGCCAGAAGGGCTGCTGCTTCTCCTTTTAGCTGCAGAGGCTCTGTGGTCAGTCTGTGTCCCAGAGGCTACGGTACTTGTGGACTGTATAAGCCACAGTGCATGGCCATGTCAGCACCCACAGAAGGTAGTGAAGTGAGACAAGTCACCAGGTATGATTGAAACATGTACTGAGGGCATTAGGTTATGTGCTGGGGGACCAGAGAAGCTAAGGCGGGGTCCTGTCTTTGAAGAACTTAGAAGCTAGTGGGGGAAAAGATGTGCATGTAGACAACAATTAGAAAATTATGCCAGGCTCAGGGGTTTATATAATAGGGAATTGGGAATGAGGAATTGGGAATGAGGGTAAGCAATAAGAAGTAGATGAAGGCTACACTGGAGCTTGGAAGCCAGGTTCCAAGAGTTCAGAGGAAAAGATAGGTGCGCCTCCACGTCAGAGACACTAAAATGATAGACCACGTGGGAGAGTCTAAAGTTCATATTCTGTCTCCATGCTCAGAAGTATTTCAGTGAAGCGGAAAATGAAGGCATCAAAAGAAGCCAAATGGCAAATCTCCTTTCCAAAAGAGCCACCTGGCGTTGCCTTCCTTTGTCCTAGTACTAAGGTCAAGCTGCCTCATGCTCTTCCTCTCTACCCCCCTCCCTTCTGTCTCCATCATTCTAAGTTTTATCTGCTTCTTTTTTAAATATTTATTTATTTATGTATTTATTTATTTATTTTCATGGCTGCGTCGGGTCTTAGTTGTGGCACTCAGGATCTTCACTGAGGCATGCGGGCTTCTCTCTAGTTGTGGCGCGCAGGCTGTACCTACTTCTTTTAATGACAGTGCTTCCTTCTCAGTTCAAATAAACTTTTAAAAAAAGAAAATAAAGGGAAAATAGGACCTCCAAAGCTCAAGATAAGAGGCTGATGAAGAGCCATTTGCAGAAATGTTGAGGCACCAGAGCCTCTGAGGCATTGAGCAGCTTGTAGCAATGAAGTGAGCCTGAGTGGGTGCAGCTGAGGGAGATGTGTTTCCTGGTGCACCTCACAGCACTTGAGAAGAGGCAGGATATTCACATCAAATGGGAAGAGGCCCTATAACCATGCCATGGGGGTTTCAGGCCCACTGAAATCAGAACTGCAGCATATCATCTATAGGGCTCTGTGGTCCCATGGGGCTAAATGTAGTCCTCATCCTCTGATACAGATCTGAGGGGCAAATACCCAGGATTTATGAGCCCTATGAGGATTAGCACATATAGATCCCCTCAGAGTGATAAAAATAAGGTGTTAGGGCAAACACTGGTTTGAATCTTCGCTTTACAATCTGCTAGCTTGGTTCTTAAGAAAAATTAGTTCACCTCTTCAAGATTTGGTTTCCTTATCATTTCTTTTCTTATGTAAAGCATCAGCACAGGGTTTGCATGAGGATTCTGTGAGATAACATACTTGAAGGTGCCTAGCTCAGAGATTGGCACGTGGGAGGTGCTTGATAAATATTTACTGGTATCCTATGAAATAACTCTTCCAGGATCTTGCTATGCTGACATTTGCTGTCTGGCTCATGTGTCCATCTGAATGCCAATAAATCCCAAATTTCAATCCCCAATATGGACTTCTTTTTGAAGTTCAGATTTATATATTGATAGTTCAGTACATACTTAATATCCTGCTGGAATATCTAATAAACACCTCAAACTTGAACTATCATAATCTGAACTACTGATCTTCTCCTCAGACCATATCCTTCCGTATGACTCTCCATCTTAGTTGGGGGCAAACCCACTCTTCCAGCTGTATAACCCACAAATTTCAGGATCCCTTCCCTTCACCCCTCACCTGTGAGAGATGTCACCATATCCTGTTGCTCTGCCTTCAAATTATATCCAGAATTTGACCATCTTTCTCTACTTTGACTGCTGCCATCTTTATCTGAGCAAGTATGAGCTTGGGAGTTAAGAAAATAATTTTCATTCTTCCTTTTGAGATCAGTGCAACCTACAGGCAGAAGGAATTGGCTGGCACAACCTGAGAGACTGAAGATGCAAGAGGGAGAGAACTATTTTATCTTTTTTTAACAATATTGTGTTATTTATTTGTTTATTTTTGCCCACACCATGCAGCATGTGGAATCTTAGTTCCCGGACCAGGGGTGGAACCTGTGCCCCTTGCATTGGAAGTACGGATTCTTAACCACTGGACCACCAGGGAAGTCCTGGAAAGAGTTTTTGATAGGAGAAGCTCACAGAGGAAATGGTGGATGGGATTAGGAACACAGGTGGAAACTGAACATGATTTCCAGAAATTCAGTGCATTTATCATTTGTGAGCTTGGACTACAGCAGGGAGGACCCCTTAGCCAAATCTCTAGGGTCTGTCCAGCCACCAGAACACTCCTTCAGTACCATACACCCCCTGCTTTGACCTCTCCTCTTTCACTGCCCTTCCTCCTTTCTCCCACCTGACTCCAATTTACCTGGCTGGACTGTGGCTCAGCTGGTTTCCCTAATTGGAAGCATGAGGTTACCAAAGTCCCAGGTTCAGTGACACAGAAGCTTTTTTTCATTTTCTGTTTGCTATGCCATTAGTGGCAGCTTCAAGCTGAGCTGAAGGCATTCTAAAGAGTCATTGTTCCTCTTCTAGAAATATTTTAAATGTGGACCTAGGTGAGATGGTATAATTTTTTCCTACCTCCAAACCAACGACTTTCCTTTTCACATAAACTGAACTTCAGAAAGCTAAACAAAGAACAACAATTCCCCTTTGCTGTTACTTTTGGACCATTGTATGGCCGGGACATTATCTAAAGCCTCCTGTGATTATGAAATGCCTTTCGAACTGAAAATCTTTTTTCATTTTCCTCTTGCTTCATTATCTGATTGTTGCTGCCAGTGTAATTGTGTTCTGGACACACGTTTACAAAAGACTTTTGAGCTTCCTTTAATACTCTTCTCAATGAGCACTTTCAGTAAATGCCATAGTTAAAATGCACAAATTTGCTTCATCAGAAATCACAGCATCTCAGGATTCAAGTTTAAAGGTGCCATGCTTTAGAATTAGAAATTGTTTTCCCTACTGTTAACATTTCTCAGTCATAGTTTTGGTGCGAGTTATAGTTTACACCAAAATATAAACCTCACCACAGTGTAATCAACTGTGGACATGGTTGACTTTCTCTTTTTTTTTGTACCGCCCATGGTATTTTATATATGGTAAATTTTCAGTAACTGAATTGAATTTTTCACCCATAGCAAATATCGACTCCTGAAAATCCCCTCAAGTCATTAGCTGTCTGATTGATAAAACTCATCTTTTGTACTACTCACTTCAAGTCTAGTAACCCCGGGCATACAACTATTTATTCTTCCCCTGCACTGTTATGCCTAATGGGTACAGAAGCCTTACTAATGCCATTGACAAACATACCCCATGTGACCAAGTTCTTCGTTAGCTACATGCTATTGGACATTTTGTTGTCTGTTGAGAGGCAATGCCATTGCTGCAAAACCTCATACAAAATAGAATCAATATATACTCTCTGCATTTGCTGAATTTATAATTCCAGTTGTGTGTTTGTGATAATAAAGACACTCAGCTCTTGGAAATGCTTTAGACTCTTGATTCTGTTCTAACAGTTGTGAGGTGGATGATTACTGGCAGAGACTCATTTTTCATCTTCTCTGTGAAAATATAACAGGGGAAGGATGATTTTTATGGAGATACACTGTAGAATAAATGCAGGAAATATCAAAGGCAATTAAGGTGGCAGGATATATACAAGGTGTGGCAAGATGAAGAGTGGGCAATGGGTGGAGATTCTGCAGAAATAGCCATGGACTCTCAGTTGAGCCCAGCCACTTCAGATATAGTGCTTCCGTGTGGGTGTGTGGTGTTGGTGGAGGGAAAGTCAAGAGGCTTTTACTTTGGTAAAATGCCCCAAATATCATAAAGATATAAAGAAAATATGAAAGGTTTGGTAAAGGTGTTTCTCACATTTCATTCGTTCAGAGCTCTAATTTGAATTTGGTGACCAGAGCATTAAAATGAATGAATGAATGAATGAATGAATAAGGGTTTATAAAATTAATACTATAAACAAGATTATCAGGGGACCTTTTATAAGTTCTTCAAGATAATGGCTTTTAAGGATTTTTAGCTTATTCATAGTATAGAAATTCAACTCCTGATTATAAATAAGTAGTTTATAATATATAATAAGCCAAATTAAAGCAGGATCTCTGCTGTGGAAATATTTCAATAGTCATTAATTTGAATTACTATGACCTCTTAGAGACCAAAGCTGCTTTTTTATTTTTAAGGACATATCTAACTTAGATATTAACTGACTTTGATGGGCTTCCCTTCCTGAGGTCGAATTCATGATTCTGAACTTTTTTTCATTGTTATCAACAACTTAACTATCAATATTTATCACTTCCACTAATATCCATGTCATTGTTCATTTATTTAGCAAAGAAAACTTGATATGGCTTATCACACTTAAAGCTCATTTCACAGTGTTTACAGATTTTAATTAAAGTCTCTTAATTGGCATTGAGTATTGAATCATTTTTTAATAGATCTTTATTGGAGTATAATTGCTTCACAATACTGTTTTAGTTTCTGTTGTACACCAAAGTGAATCAGCCATATGCATACATATGTCCCCATATCCCCTCCCTTGTGAGTCTCCCTCCCGTCCTCCCTATCCCACCCCGCTAGGTTATCACAAAGCACTGAGCTGATCTCCCTGTGCTATGCTGCTGCTTCCCACTAGCTAACTGTTTTACATTCGATAGTATATATATGTCCATGCTACTCTCACTTCGCTCCGGCTTCCCCCTCCCACCCCGTGTCCTCAAGTCCATTCTTATGTCTCGGTATTTGTTTTTCTCTTTCTGACTTACTTCACTGTGTATGACAGACTCTAGGTCCATCCACCTCACTACAAATAACTCAATTTTGTTTCTTTTTATTTCTGAGTAGTATTCTATTGTCTATATGTGCCAAATCTTCTTTATCCATTCATCTGTCGATGAACATTTAGGTTGGTTCCATGTCCTGGCTATTGTAAATACTGCTGCAATAAACATTGTGGTACATGTCTCTTTTTGAATTATGACTTTCTAAGGGTATATGCCTAGTAGTGGGATTGCTGGGTCATATGGTAGTTCTATTTTTAGTTTTCTTAAGGAACCTCCATACTATTTTCCATAGTGGTTGTATCAATTTACATTCCCACCAGCAGTGCAGGAGGGTTCCCTTTTCACTGCACCCTTTCCAGCATTTATTGTTTCTAGATTTTTTGATAATGGCCATTCTGACAGGTGTGAGGTGATACCTCATTGTAGTTTTGACTTGTGTTTCTATAATAATTAGTGATGTTGAGCATCTCTTCATGTGCCTCTTGGCCATCTGTATGTCTTCCTTGGTGAAATGTCTGTTTAGGTCTTCCGCCCATTTTTTTTAAATAATTTATTTTATTTTATTTTATTTATTTTTGGCTGCATTGGGTCTTCATTGCTGCGCACGCGCTTTCTCTAGTTGCAGCGAGCGGGGGCTAGTTTTCGTTGTGGTGTACAGGCTTCTCATTGTGGTGGCTTCTCTTGTTGTGGCCCACGGGCTTAGTTGCTCCACGGCATGTGGGATCTTCCCGGATCAGGGCTCAAACCCGTGTCCCCTGCATTGGCAGGCAGATTCATAACCACTGCGCCACCAGGGAAGCCCCTCCTGCCCATTATTTAATTGGGTTGTTTGTTTTTTTGATATTGAGCTCCATGAGCTGTTTGTGTATTTTGGAGACGAACCCTTTGTCTGTTGTTCCATTTGCAAATATTTTCTCCCATTCTGAGGGTTGTCTTTTCATCTTCTTTATGGTTTCCTTTGCTGTGAAAAAGCTTTCAAGTTTCATTAGGTCCCATTTGTTTATTTTTGTTTTTATTTCCATTACTGTAGGAGATGGGTCAAAAAAGATCTTGCTGTGGTTAATGTCAAAGAGTGTTTTTCCTGTTTTCCTCTAAGAGTTTTATAGTGTCTGGTCTTACATTTAGGTTGTTAATCCATTTGGAGTTTATTATTGTGTACGGTGTTAGGTAGCATTCTAATTTCATTCTTTTACATGTAGCTGTCCAGTTTTCCCAGCACCACTTATTGAAGAGGCTGTCTTTTCTCCATTGTACGTTCTTGCCTCCTTTGTCGTAAATTAGGTGCCCCTATGTGCATTGGTTTATCTCTGGGCATTCTATCCTGTACCATTGATCTATATTTCTGTTTTTGTGCCAGTACCATACTGTTTTGATTGCTGTAGCTTGTGGTATACTTTGAAGTCGGGGAGTCTGATTCTTCCAGCTCCATTATTCTTTCTCAAAATTACTTTGGCTCTTCAGGGTCTTTTTTGTTTCCATACGAATTGTAAAATTTTTGGTCCTAATTCTGTGAAGAATGCCATTGGTAGTTTGATAGGGATTGCATTGTATCTGTAGATTGCTTTGCATAGTATAGTCATTTTCACAATATTGATTCTTTAAATCCAAGAACATGGTATATTTCTCCATCTTTTTATGTCATCTTTGATTTTTTTCATCAGTGTTTTATAGTTTTCTGAGTTTAATCTTTTGCCTCCTTAGGCAGGTTTATTCCTAGGTATTTTATTCTTTTTGTTGCAATGGTAAAAGGGAGTGTTTCCTCAATTATCTTCCTGATTTTTCGTTGTTGATGTATAGGAATGCCAGAGATTTCTTTGCATTAATTTTGTATCCTGCAACCTTACTACATTCATTGATTAGTTCTAGTAGTTTTCTGGTGGCATCTTTAGGATTTTCTATGTATAGGATCATATCATCTGCAAACAGTGACAGTTTTGTTTCTTCTTTCCAATTTGTGTTGCTTTTATTTCTTTTCTTCTCTGATTGCCGTGGCTAGGACTTCCAAAACTATATTGAATAAGAGTGGCAAGAGTGGACATCCTTCTCTTTTTCCTGATCTTAATGGAAATGCTTTCATTTTTTTCATCATTGAGTATGATACTTGCTGTGGGTTTGTCATATATGGCCTTTATTATGTTGAGGTAGGTTCCCTCTCTGACCATTTTCTGCAGAGTTTTTATCATAAATGGGTGCTGAATTTTGTCAAAAGCTTTTTCTGCATCTATTGAGATGATCATATAGTTTTTATTCCTTAATTTGTTAATGAGGTGTATCACATTGATTGCTTTGCATATAGTGAAGAATAGTTGCATCCCTGAGATAAATCCCACTTGATCATGGTGTATGATCCTTTTAATGTGTTGTTGGATTCTGTTTGCTGTATTTTGTTCAGGATTTTTGCATTTATGTTCATCGATGATGTTGGTCTTTAATTTTCTTTTTTTGTGATATCTTTTTCTGGTTTTGGCATCAGGGTGATGGTGGCATCGTAGAATGAATTTGGGAGTGTTTCTCCCTCTGCAATATTTTGGAAGAGTTTGAGAAGGGTCAGTGGTAGCTCTTCTCTAAATGTTTAATAGAATTCGCCTGTGAAGCCATCTGGTCCTGGACTTTTGTTTGTTGGAAGATTTTTAATTACAGTTTGAATTTCATTTCTTGTGATAAGTCTGTTTATATTTTCTAATTCTTCCTGGTTCAGTCTTGGAAAATTGTACCTTTCCAAGAATTTGTCCATTTCTTCGTGGTTGTCCATTTTATTGGCATAGAGTGGTTTGTAGTGGTCTTTTATAATCCTTTGTATTTCTTCGGTGTCAGTTGTGATTTCTCCTTTTTCATTTCTAATTTTATTGATTTGCATCCTCTCCCTTTTTTTCTTGATGAGTCTGGCTAAGGGTTTATCAATTTTGTTTATCTTCTCAAAGAACCAACTTTTAGTTGTATTGATCTTTGCTATTGCTTTCTTTTTTTCTATTTCATTTATTTCTGCTCTGATCTATGTGATTTCTTTCCTTCTACTAACTTCGGGTTTTCTTTGTTCTTCTTTCTCTAGTTGTTCTAAGTGTACGGTTAGATTATTTATTTGAGATTTTTCTTGTTTCTTGAGGTAAGATTGAATTGCTATAAACTTTCCTCTTAGAACTACTTTTGCTGCATCCTTTAGGTTTTGGGTCATCGTGTTTTCATTTTCATTTGTTTCTAGGTATTTTTTGATTTCATCTTTGATTTCTTCAGTGATCTCTTGGTTATTTAGTAGCGTATTATTTAGCCTCCATGTGTTTGTATTTCTTACAGTTGTTTTCCTGTGACTGATAATCTAGTCTCATAGTGTCATGGTCAGAAAAGATGCTTGATATGATTTCAGTTTTCTTTCATTTTCCAAGGCTTGATTTGTGAACCAAGATGTGATCTATCCTGGAGAATGTTCCATGTGCACTTGAGGAGAAAGTGCATTCTGTCACTTTTGGGTGGAATGTTCTATAAGTATCAATTAAATCTATCTGGTCTGTTGTGTCATTTAAAGCATGTGTTTCCTTATTTATTTTCTGTTTGGATGATCTGTCTAGTGGTGTAAGTGGGGTGTTAAAAGTCCCCTACTCTTATTGTGTTACTGTTGATTTCTCCTTTCATGGTTGTTAGCACTTGCCTTATGTATTGAGGTGCTCCGATGTTGAGTGCATCAACATTTATAATTGTTATATCTTCTTGGATTGATCTCTTGATCATTATGTAGCGTCCATCCTTATCTCTTGTAACAGTCTTTATTTTATATTCTATTTTATCTGATACGAGTATTGCTACTCCAGCTTTCTCTTGATTTCCATTTGCATGGAATATCTTTTTCCATCCTTTCACTTTCAGTCTGTATGTGTCCCTAGGTCTGAAATGGGTCTTTGTAGACAGCATATATGTGGGTCTTGTTTTTGTATCCATTCACCCAGTCTGTGCTTTTTGTTTGGGGCATTTAATCCATTTACATTCAAGGTTATTATTGGTATGTATATTCCTATTACCATTTTCTTAGTTGTTTTGGGTTTGTTTTTGTGGGTCTTTTCCTTCTCTTGTTTTTCCCGCCTAGAGAAGTTTGTTTGGCTTTTGTTGTAAAGCTGGTTTGGTGGTGCTGAATTCTCTTAGCTTTTGCTTGTCTGAAAAGCTTTTGATTTCTCTGTCAAATCTGAATGAGATCCTTGCTGGGTAGACTAATCTTGATTGTAGGTATTTTTTTTTGAATTTGATTTTTGTTAGTTTGATTAGTATGTGTCTTGGTGTGTTTCTCCTTGGATTTATCCTGTATGGGACTCTCTGTGCTTCCTGGACTTGGGTGGCTATTTCCTTTCCCATGTTAGGGAATTTTTAAACTATAATCCTTCAAATATTTTCTCAGTCCCTTTCTTTTTCTCTTTTCTACTGGGACCCTATAATTTGAATGTTGGTGTGTTCAGTGTTGTCCCAGAGGTCTCTGAGATTGTCTTCAATTCTTTTCATTCTTTTTTCTTTATTCTGCTCCTTGGCAGTTATTTCCACCATTTTGTCTTCCAGCTCACTTATTCATTCTTCTGGCTCAGTTATTCTGTTATTGATTCCTTCTAGTGTATTTTTAATTTCAGTTATTGTGTTGTTCCTCTCTGTTTGTTTATTCTTTATTTTTTCTGGATCTTTGTTAAACATTTCTTGTATTTTCCCATTCTGTTTCCAAGATTCTGGATCATTTTTACTATCATTACTCTGAATTCCTTTTCAGGTTGATTGGTTATTTCCTCTTCATTTATTTGGTCTTGTAGGTTTTTACCTTGCTCCTTCATCTGTGACATATTTTTTTGCTGTCTCTTTTTTTTTTTAACGAGTGAGATTGTGTTCCTGTCTTACTTGTTGTTTGGCCTGAGGCTTCCAACACTGGAGTTTGTAGGCTGTGGGTCAAGCTGGGTCTTCGTGCTGAGATGAGGACCTCCATGAGACCTCACTCTGATGAATATTCCCTGGGGCTGAGGTTCTTTGTTAGTCCAGTGTTTCGGACTCGGAGCTCCCACCGCAGGAGCTTCGGTCCAACCCCCTTCTTGTGAACCAAGATCCCGCAAGCCGCATGGGGTGGCAAAAAAAAAGAAAAATAAGAGAATAATAACTAAGTAAAAAAATTAGATTGGAAACTAATAGATATGTTGGGAAGAATATAAAAATTTTAAAAAATAGATGAAACAACAACCAGAAGGTACAACAGTACCACAATAGTAAAAAAGAGGAGAGAAAAGAAAAGAAATAAAGGGTGGGAGGCCTTGGCTGTGGAGGGTGGGGCCTGAGCAAGGGTGAGGTTTGGGCAGTAGGTGGGACCTATGCTTAGGACCCACAGTGCTGGAAAAGGCCCTGGGGGCTGTGGGGGGTGGGGCTTAAGCTCAAGGAACAGAAGGGGCCCAGGTGTTCCCCCCACCCCTGGTCTCAGAGGGCAGGGGACCTCACCTGGGCACCCAGCAGGCTTCCTGGGCTCGAGTGGGCAGGGTAAATGCCCTCCTCTCCTCTCCTGCTCCTCCAGTCCTGGAGGGCCCCTCCTGCCTGCCTCTCCTGATCTCCCCGGCCTCCCCCCTATGCCCCCAGGACCAATGCAGCCGGGGGAGGGGGACCTTGGAGGTCAGGGGACCAGGCTGGGAGCACAGCAGGCTCCCCTGGCCCGAGTGGGTGGGGCAAATGCCCTCCGCTCCTCTCCCGCTCCTCCCAGATGGGCCCTCCCACCTGCCTCTCCTCATTTCCCCAGCCTCAGCGGTGCTGATCCTGTCCAGCCTCCACTTCTCCCCCCTCAGTACCCCGACGTCCTATCAGTTCACTTGGGGGTTCCTCCAGTCTCCTTAGGCATCAGGGTTTCCCACCAGCGGCTGGCAGCCACCCTAGTTGTGGGGAGATGCTAACTTGGCATCTTCCCACAGTGCCATCTTGACTCTGCCCCTCCGGGTCATTTTTTTACATGTGGTTTGATTAGAAGGGGTTGCGTTTGTGGATTCTCCCTAACCCTTTTGTGTTTAAAAATAGGATTTTAATTTTTAAAACATTCATGTGTTTGCATTATATTCAGTTATACAACCCCCATTCAAAAATTCTAGGGCTCTTTTTGTCAAATATATACATTTAAAGTTTAATTTTTAATAAATTGGGTTATATTCACACAATAGAATACTACGCAGCAATGAGAACAATCTACAACATAATGTTGAGCAATAAAAACCCCAGATTCCGTTTATCTTAGTACATAAAAGATAAAATGCCGGTAGAAGTCAGAAGCAGGGAATAATGACTGAAGGAAAGATGCGGGGTGGGGGGGCTTGCTTCTGAGTGATGATGTCATTCTGTTTCTAGATCTGGTACTGTCTACATAAGTGTGTCAAGTCTGTGAAAATGCATGAAGCTGTACAGTTGTGATCTCTGCATGTTCGTGTATGATATCAGGCTTTAACAAAAATTTTTAAAATATGATTTTAGTGCAAATACAAAGATTTCTGATTTTGCACCCCAAGTCAACTCTCTTAGAACTTTGTTCCAGTGCCATTAGGAATCAGGAAAATAAGGAGTAGAATATAGTTTTTAAATGCCTTTTTTTTCATGTGTCTGGAGACTTGGTGGAGGAAATAGTTTATCCATCTAACAGGTGTTGTGAAGCAAAAATAGAAATACATTTCATTTGTCTCTTGCCATCAAACCTTGATTATTTTGACCTCTCTCATCTGAAATGAGGTTATATCCCCTCACATGTGCATCTTTCCTATTAAAATATATTCACCAAGAAAAATGTAATTATCAGATTTAATTAATGTTTTTCATTATTTTTGAAGAATTTAGACAGTTCATTGATTTGAAAAGAAAAATACCTTAAATAAATACAATTAACGTAGTTATATATACATAGGCTTATGATTTACAGTCATATCTCATATGTCTGTAACCTGTTGTATATCAAACTTGGCTTTGACCTAATTCCAGTCTTGGTTTGGTATTCGTTTTTAATCCCAAGCATCATAAATTATTCTTTTACATGACCACATTTATTGAGTGCTCTTTACTTAGGGGAAAAGGCTGGGTTGGGCAGTTCAAAGACCAAAGTCTTTATTTAGAACTAGAGCACAGGCAATGCAGGAAACGGTAGCCACATTGTAAACTTCTCTCTCGTATTTGTGCACTTGTGTATCGTATGTGTAAGACCTTCATTGAAGAAAGGCCTAGTTAAGTTTGTTAGGAATAAGTGCACACAAAGAGAGTAGAATTGCCAGTTGCTCCTGGTTGCTAACCTCCATGGTTATTTTAAATCCCCACCAGGACATGGAATATCAAACAGGTGATTTTCTACAGATTCTCCATTCTTGGCTATGCTCATTTAAGGGGGGTGCTACACTGGCCAGATAGCTCAGAGAAGCTGCTTCTCAACCAGATTTGCTCCACACTCTAGCCACAGGGTCTTTAACCAAAGCTCTACACGTTTCCCCCTATGCTCAAAGGAGATCAGGTCAGAAATCAGTGAATAAACTATAATCCCTCAATCCACCTATAATCATTGCATGCAAAACACTCACACCTATGATCACTACAAGATTTCAAATGCCTTCCTTTCTGTGGCCATGCATTCATTTTGTTGGTCGGTTGGTTTTGCTTGTTTGTTTTACATGAAGTCATAGTCTTGACAAATAAATATCTAACAAATAAAATGATTATGTTTTAGTTAAATGGCAGTCATTTGGAAGCAGTGGAACCTATATCAGAATTACATTTCTAGATAAGACCTCAAATCTTGTAAATATATGAAGATGTCTTATTGAAAAAATAAAGTTCCTACAACTTTTAAATATATCAATATTGAGATTATTTTGCTATTATATTTGTTATTAAATTTTAGCCATCATCCTAATAGAAGCTAGTAAATGTACATAAGACACATGACCTAGCAGCTCAATTTCATCAATTAACAAAAGTGAAGGTCAGTCTTTTCCCTTAAACTTTCAGTCACCAATTAGCTTGTATTTACAAAGGTCTATAATTAGGCCCTGTCCAAGGTTCTGACAGAATATGTGTTTTCTTTTATGCTAGTGAATCTTCATCTTGTTTAGGTCAACTGTGTTATCTGAAAGAAAAGCAAAAATGAAAAGGCCGTGGAGGAGAAAACAACTGTTTATGAAATTATTTTATTTCTTACTTGTTTATTATCTAGGCCAGCCTTGGAAAGGGTTTTGAAGTAGATCCAACCTCCTTTAGGTCTGATTCTTCTGTTGTTACACAGCCTTCATTCCTGGTTCTAAGTCACCCCTGTGGGGTCCTGCTTAGGTCTTAAGCAGTACACCATGATTTCAATATCCCTTGATTTACAAAACCACCATGTAGTATGAGAAGTGAATAAAGAAACACAATAGCTGCTAAGATTCTACCTCATTACATCTCCCTAATGGTTATTTTAATGTGATTTTATTAAACCATGGTTTAAAGGAGTAACTTTGAATAAAGTTTTAGGTGCCTTAGTACCTATTAGGAGAATATGTTTAATGCACAGACCTTTTCAGGCAAACTTAGATCCCAGCATGCACATAGCTGGCCTCTGCCTAGGCTAGAGCCAATCGAGCTTATTAAAAATTTAATCCTGATTCCATTCATCATCATTAACTCCAGCAATTGGCCAACATATTTAAATGAAGCAAATTTTGAAGCTTTAAGAAGCAACTAGCAGTTCTTCAAGACACCAAGAATAATATCCACAGTTTAAGAAAATTTGTATCGACCTAATTTACAAGGATAAAAATGTCATGGATCACATCATTTTGTATAAAGCATTTTGTGTCATCCTCAACCCAAAGACTTGCAGTTGCTTAATGGAGGAAATGAATTAAGATTTATCATCAATAAATGAAAGCATTTTCTCAATCATTTAAATAACTGCTTCATACAAATTGAGATTTCAGTGAGACCCTATCTTTAATAATAGAAAATAGACTTTTAATGTATTCCCCTTTGAAATGTTTTTGGCATGTATCCTGGGTGGACTAATGCTCTGGACTAATGTCTCTGTGCTTGTGTGTGAGGAACAGCATGTATTTCACATGTTTATTTCTCCGCTATTTCCATTTCAACTCTATCTCTTATGCTCTGGTTAATGGGTACGTAAAATAAAGTGGTACCCATTTTGCTTTATTACTTTAATTTCTTTAAAAGTAAGTTCTTTTCCTCCTCTGTTTCCAGTTCAAAGGCAGCATGGAGCCTTAATAAATTTCAAATGTATTTGGATAGCTGATAAATTTAATGATCTCATCAACTTAAAAAATAGCAAGTAAAAAGTAAGTGATCTTAAAAATAATTAACAGGGCAACAATGAGAGAGGAGAATATTAGACAGAATAAATGGAGGTGTCCTTATTTCTGTCAAAATTTCCATTGAGAAACTGTAACAATTATTTTGCTTTTGTTATTCGTAGCTTAACATGTACTCTACAGATATAGTACATTTTATATTAGCAATTGAAAACAATTTACAAATGCAACATTACTATATTGGCCCTCTTTATATCTCAGTAAACCAAGAAGCAAATGCTTGCAGCTAGAGTTGGCAGTTATAAAAACTAAAGCCAAAAATCGGTGCACAGCAGTTTAGTGATAGCTGGGGAATAATTAATATGGAAGGGATCATGTGCCTTTAGATGAGAGAGTAGTGAACCTAAAGAGACTATTTTATCTTTCTACAAATGTCTGTGGTTTTATTCCAAAATATGTTAATATGATAAATTAGAAAGGACATTCTT